>NC_140991.1:256109272-256801576 GCF_052327205.1 Somniosus microcephalus | reverse complement strand
ACTTGGATGCTGCCTGGTATGAGGAAATACAAATAAATGAAAGGCTTAAAAAATTGGGCTTTTTTTCATTAGAATAATGGAGATTATGGGGAAATATGATAGAAATGCTTAAAATTATAAAAGGATGGGACAAGGTAGATGGAATCGGACTTGTTCCACTAGTGGAGGGGTGATAGATCCAACATTAAATGTAAGAAAATTAGACCAGAGGGTAGGATAAACTTCTTTTCTGGGAGTTGAGAGACTCTGGAATTCACTTCCAGGATTAATGGTTGGGGCAGAAAATCTCTCAATATTCAAGTATAGATTGGCTAGGTGGATAAAGGAAAATGAGTTGAAGGAATATGGAAACAGAGTGAGTAATTGTGATTAGGACTCTATAAATGCAAGTTATTTTTACTGAGCACCGTTGTCATGTCTAGTCCATTAGGAAATACAAATGATCAACTTTACATTAATACTTCATGTAAATGGTTGTCAAATTTTCTGTGACTATTACTATATATGCAAACAAAACAATATTTAACCATCTGCACCAACTCCATGTGCATAACTAGTTTTATTGTAAGCAAGTCAAATTTCTTACTTAGATAAAGGACACAATGGGTAATAGTAGAATAAATTCCGTATTCATACGTTTGTGAATTAGCAGTACATTGGTTTTTAGGCAGTATACTGGAGTGGTTTAATGCCGAGTCATGAGATACTAGTTTACTCCCATGATTTCCCCACACACCACATTTCCAATATCAACTCCAGCATCAAAGGAATTAGCTAGCTAGGGTGGGGGTGGTGGAAATCAGATGATAATTTACCTTGGCCTACTCTCATGCACCTCTTACGACAACTCAAGAATTTCAGCCATGGGACCAACAGACCTAATCAGGATGAGAAGATAAAGTGAAGTAGAGGTGAACAGCTTTAAGTATAAAAACAAGTTTCATTTTAGCAGGGTCTACAAAAAAAGGCTAACTTTGAACTTTACAGCTTGCGGCAACTGCCCAACTTTAACACTAGCCGTTGTTCTAGCTCTAGCTTCAATGAATCTGATTAATTCTGTGCTAATAGCTGACTGTGAAACCTGGTCATTAATAAGTACAGCGGTTTCTGCCCAAAATAAACAGAGCACTTAAGACGCTATAACTGGCAACTTTGAAATTGACGTTAATACAAACGGCTAACAGCTATCACTTTTTGGCCAATATAAGCAACTGCCCATCTTAAATGTGGGCGTTTTAAGTGGTGGGTACTGCAACAGGAAAAGATAGATGGCTCCATAGTTCCTTGTGGAATTATTACAGTTGCTGACTGTTTAGTATTTCAGAAGTTTCATTTAAAATGTGGTCTATATTTCAAAACAAACATGGTTTGAATGCAGCTCAGATAAATAAAATGAAAGCCTCCTGTCTGTTGCCTGTAGGAGTACTCTATGAAATACGTTTGAGCAGTCTGAATCCAGGTGGGGATGGCCCCCACCTCACAAAACCATGGCCTTCTCTTTGGTGAACTACCCAAGGGAAAAATGTGACAACCAGGCAAAAAGTTAACCTGGAAAACATAGCAACAGGAAAACAAATTTAAAAAAAATGTTTTATAGTAAACATTTTATCTACATTCTTTAGGATGAGTTTTTTGCATCACTGAAACAGACTTGTGGTTTTGCTAGAGCTCTGAAGTTGAATTTAGACATTGCAGCATTCAACCAGCCAGTCAGGCCCAGATCATGGCAAATACTCCCCTGCTCAAGACCTGATCGTTAGAGACTCAATGGTAACAAAAACATCCGTGGTGAAAACTAGGGCTTTAGACTTCTCCAGAATTTAATTCCTAGAAAACAGCTCACTGAAAAGACAATAATAAGGGAAATCTATAAAAAAAATTGTCTTTACAAATCTCTCCATATTACCCATTCCTATGCTCTTAGCTCACGTAAGAATTTAAAAAAAACTGCACGACTCCAGAATGCTGCTTTGAATCAATCCCACTGGCTTGCTAGGTTTAACACTATGTAATAGCAGCACCACCTAGTGGCAACTAAAATTTAAACTGAAGCCCCCAAAAATTTAACTCTCGCTCAGGACAGTATCTAGTTTAAAGCTAAAATAATTCTTTACTGTTTTAGAAAGGAGATAATAAATTATGCAACATATATTAAACATAAAAAATTGCTCCTTAACAGACATTTGTTGAGAAAATCAATTTTTAAAAAATATTCGTTCCTGGGATGTGGGCATCGCTGGCAAAGCCAGCATTTATTGCCCACCCCTAATTACCCTTGGCCGCCTTCTTGAACCACTGCAGTCCGTTTGGTGAAGGTACTCCCAACAGTGCTGTTACGGAGGGAGTTCCAGGATTTTAACCCAGCGATTATGAAGGAACCTTGATATACTTCCAAGTCAGGATGGTGTGTGATTTGATGAGGAACTTGGAGGTGGTGGTGTTCCCATGCGCCTGCTGCTCTTGTCCTTCTAGGTGCAAGAGGTTGCGGGTTTGGGAGGTGCTGCCGAAGAAGTCTTGGTAAGTTGCTGCAGTGCATCTTGTAGATGGTACACACCGCAGCCACGGTGCACCTGTGGTGGAGGGAGTGAATGTTTAAGGTAGTGGATGGGGAGCCAATCAAGCGGGCTGCTTTGTCCTGGATGATGTCAAGCTCCTCGAATGTTGTTGGAGTGGC
The DNA here is from genome assembly GCF_052327205.1 of Somniosus microcephalus. Classification (NCBI taxonomy): domain Eukaryota; kingdom Metazoa; phylum Chordata; class Chondrichthyes; order Squaliformes; family Somniosidae; genus Somniosus; species Somniosus microcephalus. The sequence goes on along the minus strand of NC_140991.1, from coordinate 256,798,902 downwards.
ACTCATCCAGGCAAGTGGAGAGTATTCATTCACGCTCCTTACTTGTGCTTTGTAGATGGTAGAAAGGATTTGGGGAGTCAAGAGATGAATCACTCGCCGCAGAATACTAGCCTCTGACCTGGCTCTTGTTGCCACAGTATTTATGTGGCTGGTCCAGTTAAGTTTCTGGTCAATGGTGATCCCCAGGATGTTGATGGTGGGTGATTTGGCGATGGTAATTGTTGTGTATGTACCTTTAAGAGAATAACTGGTCTCAGACTGCAGTACCGGCAGTGACCACCCCTGTATAAAAGGCGCTAGACAGCCTCTGTTTTGTTAGATTCGTTTATGCCTTTCAGCAGTAAAGTTCTGTTTGTTTCTCTCCTGCTAGTCCGTGTCTCAATCATTCACGGACTTAGCACTGGCGACGAGTTAGAAACGAACTTACCTGCAACTCAGCAGCAGCTCAGACGACGTGTTGAAGGTCAGAGCCAAAAGAAAGAAAAAAAAAAATAGGCCATTGAAACTCGAGAAACGGGCGTCGACCGTCAATCATCGATTTCAAAACTTGCAGGAGAGACTGTCCAGAGCCAGGCTGGGTTCCTCGGTCCGTGGTTTCCCAGCTAATCGGGCTGGTGGCAGGTAGTGCGCTGATCCTTCCTGGGCTGCAACGGGGCCGTGCAGAGAGTCGGGAAGCAAGGAGAGAGAGAGGGTGGAGCATACAGGGCGCGGCCGGTGTTTCGAAGCTGGGCAGCGTTCGGACCTCAGAAGAGGGAGGGAAGTGTCCCAGAGGGTCCGCTCCACGACGGGAAGATAATAAAAGAAAACGAATTAATATTTAACGCGCAGGAAACCGTGGAAAGCAGCGCTAACAACAGCGGAGAAGAAGGAAAAGCACGGGAGGCACCATTTTGTTAAATCGGAGAAGGCGGCAAAGCGCGGGAGGCGCCATTTTAGATTTGCAAGATGCCGAAGACTGGCTGTATCACTGCTTTTGATAATACATTAGAGGACTGGACCACGTATGTGGAAAGAGTAGAGGTATATTTCGAGGCAAACGATATAGCGGAGGGGAAAAAGGCATCGGTATTGTTAAACTTAATGGGCGCTAGAACGTACGGCCTATTGCGGGACCTGATTACTCCAGCCAAACCGAAGGCGAAGAGTTTTAACGAAATTGTTGCTGTTCTACAGGAGCACTTAAACCCTGCACCGCTGTTGATAGCAGAAAGATTTAAATTCCACAGGAGAACTCAGCACAAAGATGAGAGCAATGCTGAGTATCTTACGGAACTACGCAAGCTATCAAAGCACTGCCAGTTCGGAGCAGGACTGGCAGATACCCTACGGGACAAATTTGTCTGTGGACTCCTGAGTGAAGGAACACAGAAGAAGTTACTCGCAGAAAAAGAGCTGACGCTAGATAAGGCTTTCAGCGTGGCAATATCGTATGAAGCAGCAGCCAGGGGAGCTGCAGAAATTCAACAAAAACCACAGGAATACGGCACCCACGAAATGACACGGGGATTTGCAAAATGTTATCGCTGCGGCAGAACTAACCATGACCAGAAGGACTGCTGGTCATGAAGACAAAATATGCAGACAATGCGGAAAGATTGGACACATTGCACGAGTTTGTAGGTCTGGGAAGAAGACCAGCGACAACAAAAAGGCTACTAAGGAACCGTACAAGAAAGTACAAAAGATGACGGACAGTAGTTCCGAAGACCAGATGAGCGATAGTGAATCCGGAAACAGAAGACTAAGCTGTCTCAAACTTCACAATGTAATCGCAAAAGAGGATCACCGAACCATTTGGGTCACTCTCACGATAGCAGGGTCCCAAGTTAAAATGGAATTGGATACAGGATCAGCGCTAACCGTCATGAATCGACGAGACTATGAGCGGCTATTTTCACACATACCCTTGAGAGAGACATCCATCGTCTTGACGACGTATACGGGGCAAAAAGTATACCCCAGAGGAAAAATAAGGGTGCCTGTCGAATACAATGGCAAGAAAATACGGAAATTGTATCTCTACATACTGCCAAATGGTGGACCACCGTTATTGGGACGGGAATGGATCAGGAAGATAAACTTAGATTGGCATTCCATTCATGCAATGACGGTGGACGGTAAAAATGAAGACGTCACTCCTGGACGATTGTTAACAATCTTAGCTAATGCCAAAGAGGTATTTCAACAAGAACTGGGCACGCTTAAAGGCGTAACCGCCTCGATAAAAATAGAAGAGAATGCAGTTCCCAAGTTTTTCAAAGCGAGACCGGTACCATATGCAATTCGCCCAGCCGTCGAGGCAGAGCTGGAGAATCTGGAGAAGGCGGGCGTGTTGTCTAAGGTCGACTGGAGCGAGTGGGCGACACCCATCGTTCCGGTCATGAAGAAAACGTTAAGCAATAAGTCCGGAGAGCCAAGAAAGATTCGCATCTGTGGGGATTTCAAGGTGACGGTGAACCCTGTCCTTCGCACAGTACAATATCCTCTTCCAAGGATAGAAGACATCTTCGCCTCGCTGTCTGGAGGGAAGCGTTTTACAAAAATTGACCTAGCACAAGCATATTTGCAGATGGAGGTTGAAGAGTCCTCTAGGAAGTATCTCACGATAAACACTCACAAAGGTCTTTACCAGTATCATCGATTGGTATTCGGAGTAGCATCGGCTCCGGCGATATGGCAAAGAGCGATGGAACAAGTCCTGCAAGGGATTCCGGGGACTCAGTGTTACTTGGACGACATCCTTGTAACAGGTGAAGATGACAGTGAACACCTTAACAATCTAGAACAGGTGCTCACTAGACTACAGGAACATGGGCTGCGAGCCAACCGCCCCAAGTGCGAATTTTTTAAGAAACAGATATCGTATTGTGGCCACGTGATTGATGAAGAGGGGTTACATAAGTCCCCTGACAAAATTGAAGCGGTTGTTAAGGCCCCAGCGCCTGAAAATGTGTCGCAGCTGAGGTCATTCCTCGGGTTGGTGATTACTATCATAAGTTTTTGCCGAATTTGTCGACAATTCTGCACCCACTGAACGCCCTGCTACGAATGGGGGTAGCATGGAAATGGAGCGATGATTGTAAGCGTGCTTTTCAGAAGAGTAAGGACTTAATCACTTCAAAGGAAGTATTGGCTCACTACAACCCAACACTGCCAATCAGGCTGGCGTGTGATGCGTCGCCCTACGGCATTGGGGCGGTACTGTCACATAAATTCCTTGATGGTTCGGAGAGGCCGATAGCTTTTGCGTCACGCTCGTTAACTTCTGCCAAGCGTAACTACGCCCAGATTGACAGAGAGGCCCTCAGCCTAGTGTGGGGGGTGAAGAAGTTCAATCACTATCTGCACGGTCAAAAATTTACTCTACTAACCGATCATCAACCTCTTGTCTCCATTTTCAACCCTCAGAAGGGCGTACCGATAATGACAGCACAACAGCTGCAGAGATGGTCCCTTTTCCTAGGGGCACACCAATATGACATCGAGTACAAAGGAACTAAACAGCATGGAAATGCTGATGGATTGTCACGTCTACCGTTGCCGACGGTGGAAGAAGAAGACCTTGCAGTGGATCCAATGGCGTTATTCCACTCGACCATAGTCGAATGTCTCCCTGTGACGAATGCAAACATAGAAAAGGAAACACGGAATGACCCGACACTATCACGGGTCTATGATTTAACGGTGAAGGGATGGCCAGCACATGGCGAACCACTGCTGCCAGCATTCTCGCCGAGAAGAGAACAGCTGTCAGTCTGCAGAGGAACCTTGATGTGTGGATCCAGAGTAGTAATTCCACCTAAGTTGATGGATAGAGTGCTCAATGAGCTTCATGAGGGTCATCTGGGTGGGGTAAAAATGAAGAGCTTAGCCAGAGCGTTTGTGTGGTGGCTGGGAATCGATAGAGAAATCAAAGAGATGACCAAGAGCTGTGCAGGATGCCAGAAGGTCCAAAACGCCCCACCACAAGCTCCTCTGCATCCATGGGAGTGGCCCTCATCTCCATGGCAAAGGGTGCACATTGATTTTGCTGGTCCCTTCATGGACTCGATGTTTTTAATTGCGGTGGATGCACAAAGTGGCCAGAGGTAATAAAAATGTCCTCAACCACCACGGAAAAAACTATCACAGTTTTACGAACCATATTCACCAGGAATGGGCTGCCTGAACAGATTTGCTCTGACAATGGACCACAGTTTGTATCTGAAGAGTTCCGGAGGTTCTTAAAGAACAATGGTGTTAAGCATTACACATCTGCCCCATATCATCCAGCCACTAATGGATTGGCCGAGAGGTTTGTCCAAACATTCAAGAAGGCTATCAAGGCAATGTGTAATGAAGATATACCCCTACAACACAAGGTGGACAACTTCTTGTTTGCCTACCGGAATGCGACACATGCGGTTACCAACCAAACTCCAGCCATGATGTTCTTCAATCGAAGACTACGATGCCGCTTGGATTTGGTTAAGCCAAACGTCCGAAGAGATGTGGAGAACAGGCAGTTTCAGAATATGAATGAAAGGCCAACCAGGAGTTTTAAGATAGGTCAACCAGTTTTGGCCCGGGACTACCGCACTGAGAAATGGCAGCCAGGAACGATTTGTACACGACAAGGACCTCTCATGTATACCGTGGACGTTGGGGAGAGCATTGTAAGACGACATGCTGACCAGATTCTAGAGTCACTGGAAAACGTCAACTCCACACCACGATCTGATACACCTGGTAATGAAATCGACGTTCCAATTGCAGCTACCGCAGACCCGGTAATATTGGAAGCAGATGAACCAAACAATGACATTGATTCCGACTCAACATTGCCAGAAGAACCTGATACCCCAAAGAGGCGTTATCCAGACAGAATCAGGAAGTCTCCTCAAAGACTGAACTTATAATTGCTTAAACTTAACCAATGTATCTAGCAACAGTAATTGTGATTGTAATTTGTTATTATTTAGTTGTTAAATGAATGTTATGTACTGTTTATCTAAAAGGGGAGGAATTGTTGTGTATGTACCTTTAAGAGAATAACTGGTCTCAGACTGCAGTACCGGCAGTGACCACCCCTGTATAAAAGGCGCTAGAGAGCCTCTGTTTTGTTAGATTCGTTTATGCCTTTCACCAGTAAAGTTCTGTTTGTTTCTCTCCTGCTAGTCCGTGTCTCAATCATTCACGGACTTAACAGTAATGCCTTTGAATGTCAAGGGGCAGTGATTAGACTCTCGCTTGTTGAAGATAGTCATTGCCTGGCACTTCTGTGACGCGACTGTTACCTGCCACTTATCAGCCCGAGCTTGAACGTCGTTCAGGTCTTGTTACATGGGGGCATGGACTGCTTCATTATCTGAGGAGTTGTGAATGGCACTGAACACTGTGCATTCATCAGCGAACATCTCTATTTCTGACCTTATGTTGGAGGGAAGGTCATTGATGAAGCAGCTGAAATTGGTTGGGCCTAGGACACTGCCCTGAAGAACTCCTGCAGCGATGTCCTGGGGCTGTGATGATTGACCTCCAACCACCACAACCATCTTCCTTTGTGCTAGGTATGATTCCAGCCAGTGGAGCGTTTTCCCCCCCGATTCCCATTGACTTCAGTTTTACTAGGGCTCCTTGATGCCACACTCTGTCAAATGCTGCCTTGATGTCAAGGGCAGTCACTCTCACCTCACCTCGGGAATTCAGCTAGTTTATCCATGTTTGGACCAAGGCTGTAAAGAGGTTGAGAGCCGACTGGTCTTGGCGGAATACAAACTGGGCATCAGTGAGCAGGTTATTGGTGAGTAAGTGCCGCTTGATAGCACTGTCGATGACACCTTCCATCACTTTGCTGATGATTGATAGTAGACTGATGGGGCGGTAATTGGCCGGATTGGATTGGTCCTGCTTTTTGTGGACAGGACATACCTGGGCAGTTTTCCACATTGTTGGATAGATGCCAATACTGGAGCAGCTTGGCTAGAAGTGCGACTAGTTCCGGAGCACAAGTCTTCAGCACGACAGCCGGGATGTTGTCGGGGCCCATAGCCTTTGCTGTATCCAGTGCGCTCAGCCTTTTCTTGATATCACGTGGAGTGAATCGAATTGGCTGAAGACTGGCTTCTGTGATAGTGGCGACCTCAAGAGGTGGCAGTTATGGATCGTCCACTTGGCACTTTTGGCTGAAGATGGTTGCAAACGCTTCAGCCTTGTCTTTTGCACTCACGTGCTGGGCTCCATCATCATCATGGAGGAGGAGAATATTCACGGAGCCTCCTCCCCTCTTTAGTTGTTTAATGGTCCACCACCATTCACAACTAGATGTGGCAGGACTGCAGAGCTTTGATCTGATCCATTGATTGTGGGATCGCTTAGCTCTGTCTATTGCATGCTGCTTCTGCTTTTTAGCATGCATGTAGTCCTGTGTTGCAGCTTCCCCAGGTTGGCACCTCATTTTTAGGTGCGCCTGGCGCTGCTCCTGGCATACTCTTCTACACGCCTCATTGAACCAGGGTTGGTCCTCTGGCTTGATGGTAATGGTAGAATGAGGGATATGCCAGGCCATGAGGTTACAGATTGTGGTGGAATACAATTCTTGCTGCTGCTGAGAGCCGACAGCGCCAGTTTTGAGCTGCTAGATCTGTTCTGAATCTATCCCATTTAGCACGGTGGTAGTGCCACACAACACGATGAAGGGTGTCCTCAGCGTGAAGACGGGACTTCGTCTCCACAATGACTGTGCGATGGTCACTGCTACCAATACCGTCATGGACAGATGCATCTGCGACAGGTAAATTGGTGAGGATGAGGTCAAGTAGGTTTTCCCCTCGTGTTGGTTCTCTCACCACCTGTCACAGGCCCAGACTGGCAGTTATGTCCTTCAGGACTCGGCCATCTCGGTCAGCAGTGGTGCTATCGAGCCACTCTTGGTGATGGACATTGAAGTCCCCCACCCTGAATACATTCTGTGCCCTTGCTACTCTCAGTGCTTCTTCCAAGTGGTATTCAACATGGATTTATCAGCTGAGGGAGGGCAGTAGGTAGTAATCAGCAGGAGGTTTCCTTGCTCATGCTTGACCTGATGCCAGAGTCGATGTTGAGGACTCCCAGGGCCACTCCTTCCCAACTATATACCACTGTGCCGCCACCCCTGGTGGGTCTGTCCTGCCGCTGGGACAGGACATACCCAGGGATGGTGATAGAGGAGTTTGGGACATTGGCTGAAAGGTATGATTCTGAGAGTATGACTGTCAGGATGCTGCTTGACTAGTCTGTGGGACAGCTCTCCCAATTTTGGCACAAGTCCCCAGATGTTGGTGAGAATGACTTTGCTGGGTGTGCTGTTGTCGTGTGCGTAGCCGGTGCCGAGGTCGATGCCCGGTGGTCCATCCGGTTTTATTCTTATTATATTGTGTTTCATAGCAATTTGTTACAACTGAGTGGTTTGCTAGGCCATTTCAGAGGGCAGTTAAGAGTCAACTGTGGGTCTGGAGTCACATATAGGCCAGACCACGCAAGGACAGCAGATATCCTTCCATAAAGGACATTACTTGGGACCTGCACAACAAATTTTGCACATTACAAGTTACTTTCTTCATTTAAAGCCATTTAGCTTTTCCCTGCCTGTACACTTGCTTAAAAACCTGTTCCATCTCCAACTTTTTCCAGTTCTGACGAAGGGTCATTGACCTGAAATGTTAACTCTGTTTCTCTCTCCACAGATGCTGCCTGACCTGCTGAGTATTTCCAGCATTTTCTGTTTTAATTATAGCTGAAATACCATATCATATTCATAAAGTGGGCATTCTCTTGTAGGAATGCCCACCTTGAAGTTGTTCTGCTCTTCAGTTTGTCTGTTTTACCTTGTTCACCTTCATTGCTTTCTGTTTTCCTTCTCGTGTTTGATCAGGTATCTACCAAAGCTTGCTTCCACAGCCACATCTCTTTCCTCAGCAACTGTCTCTGGCTCAGATTTATTCCACATGGATTTCAACTGAAATTCCACTCTTCAGGTTTTGGATTCACCCATGATTACAGATATCTCCAAGATAGTCAGCGTTCCTCAAACCACTGCTCTCTCCACATCCTGAGATCCACGCTCAATGCCACACGCCACCACCTGCATGCTCTCTTCAGCGGCACCGACTCACTCCATTTCGCAAGCTTCAACAACTCTTGGATACCAATGCCCAACCAGAACCTTCTTCCCCTTCACTTTCCTCTGACCCCATCTCATCTTTTGCCATGTTTTCACTATCCCCTCTGATCTTCCGCTCTCTGACCCTGAATGATCAGTCCTCAGCAAAGGCCTCAGCTTCATCAACTTAATGAGTTTCGAGTTCGGCATGACAGAGCTCATCTTCCATTGTCTTTGCCTCCATGCCCACTTCTTTGGCCAGGAGTCTTCCCCCCGTACAGCAGATTCTTTCTCCCATCTTCAGAATTCTCATTCCACCTGGATCCTTCCCTCTGGCCTCTTACCCTCTCGATCTTTTCATTGGGAACTGCTGGTGTGACATTGGCTCTCTCAATTTTTCTACTCTCCTCAATTACTCTAACCTACCTCTGAACTTGTAGCACTCCGTTCACTCCGGTCCAACCCTAACATTGTCATTAAACCTGCTGACAAGGGTGGCGCTATTGCTGTTTGGCAAACCGACCTCTACCTTGCAGAGGCTGAACGCCAACTCTCTGACAACCTCTTCCTACCTCCCCCTGGACTATGACCACACCACTGAACATCAAGCCATTATTTCCCAGATCGTCACTTGTGAAGGAATAGCCATGATTCAGAGAAATACACGACGCCATGAACAGATTTCTAATATTATTAATAAAAGACATACTGGGTTTAAAAGACACGGGTCTCAGCACACAGGCTGTAAACAGAATACAGGCTTCTGAGAAAAGATCAGTTGATAACAAAGCTGTAAACAAGCTTTGAAATGGGAATTAGTTAAATATTCTAAAACAATGAAAGATTGAAGCAAACCACTGGTGGTTCGAAAGGTCTACGGTTTGCAACGGACACAATGAGAGACACAGTTTAAAGTGTGAAGAGCTGACACGATAAAACAGAAATACAAACATTAAAAGAGGCATGTGCCTTTGAAACATGACATCAAGAAAAGAAACATCTGCTGGTCAAATAGTTTTATGTTAAACTTGGAAAACAGGAACCATAAGATTAAATATGCAACCAATTGAGATAGCTAGAAAACAAGTAAACACAGTTAAAGTGGTTTTGATTTACATATAGTAAAAACCATACCAACAAGAAGGCTTTGAAGATATAACTTCAATAGAGACACCAAGCAATTGCATTGTGTTTGTATTGAACATGGAGAATAAGGAAAGACACAATGTCTGCAAAAAAGCAGTTAAGCCAAAATTAAGAATTAAATGAAGAATCTTCGATAAGAATGGCATCAAACAGAAACCATAGCTGTCATTGTTTTTATGATGGTTTTTGGAACACCTAAAAGTAGAGAAATAATTATGCATGCAATAGTTGAATTGATCGTAACATAGAAAGCATTCAAACAGAGGTATCAATAAAGACAATTAGCCGACATCAGCAGAGAACATCAAAGAAGAAACCAAAGCCAAAAGGGTATAAAAATAAGACCTTTTTTAACAGAACGTCCGAACACACTGAACGGGCAGGGCGTTTCTCAACTTTCCAGAGGCATCTTTAAGTTTTTAACTACGAGTCTCAGGAAGTTAAAGTATTGATTTTTGGTGGATGTTCTGGATTTAGAAATAAGAAATATAATGAAGTAAAGATTTGAGAATAAGGATCTCTGAGAAATAAGAAATGTAAGCTAATTGTACTTTGAATTGTTAATGTTACGACTGATTCAACAGATGTTAACTGAATGCCGGCTCTTAAATAAAACTATATATTTCTAGAATTGTCTCAAAGAGTGAATCTGTATAGACTCGTGAACCCACAAATTCTGTACACTCTTTTGTAAGCAGTTGCAGAAATCTGGGGGGTATTCCGGACCCTCATAATATCCGGAAGGTTACAGTCTAGTTCAACTTATTAAAAGTACTATCCGGAGGACGGTAACATCTTTAGTCGTTCCTTTCCTTTAGGGAGAGATAGCCTGAACCTTTAGACTCATTTAAGCGTCTTATGGAATGCGGCTATCTCTAACTTAAGTTGAGGGTGAACGTCTGGGGAATACACCTGATCTGGGGTAGCCCAAAAGGGCTAGGACTGTAATTATCTCTTCACACTGACCTCATCTCCTCTGAATATCTTCCCTCCATGGTTTCCAACCTCATAGTCCCCCAACCCTGCACAGCCCTCTTCTACCTTCTTCCCACGATCCACAAACAGGACTCCCCTGGTAGACCCATCGTTTGAGCCTGTTCTTGCCCCACAGAACTGATTTCTTCCTATCTCGACCATTTTTTCTCCCCTTGTCCAATCTCTTCCCATCTACATCTACGACTCTTCTGACGCACTCCGCCACTTAAACAACTTACAGTTTCCTGGCCCTAACCGTCTCCTTTTCACCATGGACGTCCAATCCCTCTATCCGGCGGGAATCGCGGGCTGAGCGGCTGTATAAAGGCTCCCAAGACCCAGGTAAGGCCTCAGTGCGAGAATCGGTGGGAATCGCGGGCTGAGCGGCTGTATAAAGGCTCCAGAGACCCAGGTAAGACCTACCAATCTCCAATCTTGGAACTCGGAGGGAAGGAGAGAGGTAAAAAGTAATCCAAGTGTGACGTCACCAGAAAGCGGGTAAGTGATTGGTTGGTAAGTATTTCTCCCTTTTTAAGCTTAAATCTCTTTGGTTTATAGTTTCTAAGGTGTGATATCCACCATCTAGAATCGGGGCAGAGGGTATTTAAGAATAATATTAATAAATTTAATTAATTACATAGAATGGGAGATCAGGTGATGTGTTGCTGCTGCAATATGTGGGAGCTGGTGGACACCATTGATGCTCACGGTGATCACATTTGCAGTAAGTGTTGGCTGCTCGAGGAATTCCGGCTCCGTGTTGAAGAGCTGGAGTCCGAGCTTCAAACACTAAGACACATCAGGGAGGGGGAAGAGTTACCTGGACTCTGTATCAGGAGGTAGTCACACCAATTAGATTAATTAATTCAGATGTAGTCCGTGGCCAGGGTCAGGATGGTGTGACTAGAAGTGAGGCAGGTACGGGGATCCAGGAGGTAGTGTTGGAGGAGCCGCAGCCCTTGCACTTGTCCAACAGGTTCGAGGCTCTTACTCCCTGTGAGGATGGGAACAGGGACTGCAGGGAGGATGAGCAACCTCGCCACAGCACCGTGGAGCAGGGGGCCATTCAAGTTGGGGGGGTGGGGGGGGGAGAGAGTTAAAAGAAATGTTGTAGTGGTAGGGGATAGTATCGTTCGGGGGATAGGTAGAGTTCTTTGCAGCCGAGAGCGAGAGTCCCGAAGGCTGTGTTGCCTGCCCGGTGCCAGGGTTAAGGACATCTCCTCTGGACTGGAGAGAAACTTGGAGTGGGAGGGAGGATCCAGTTGTCGTGGTCCATGTTGGTACCAACGACATAGATAGGACAAGGAAGGCGGTTCTGCTGAGGGAGTTTGAGCAGCTAGGGGCCAAATTAAAAAGCAGAACCACAAGGGTAATAATCTCTGGATTATTACCTGAGCCACGAGCGAATTTGGCTAGGACAAATAAAATTAGAGAGTTAAATGCGTGGCTCAAAGACTGGTGTGGGAGAAATGGGTTTTGCTTCCTGGGACACTGGCACCAGTACTGGGGCAGGAGGGAGCTGTTCCGTTGGGACGGGCTTCACTTGGCCAGTGCTGGGACTGGAGTCCTGGCGGATCATATAACTAGGGCTGTAGAGAGGGCTTTAAACTAACTAGTGGGGGGGGAGGTTCCTAGAGAGCAAATAATAAAAATGACAACAGAGAAGGTCATAGACTTAGGTAGCAGTGGTGAAATTAAAAACCAGAGCATGTCAGGAAGGGGCAGAAGGTATGGAGTAAAAGGTAAAGTAATAAAAAGGGCAAAAGCAGGAACTAAGTGTCACAAAACATATTTGAAAGTTCTCTATCTGAATGCACGTAGCATTCGTAACAAAATAGACGAGTTAATGGCACAAATAACTACATATGGGTATGATCTTGTGGCCATTACAGAAACATGGCTGCACGGTGACAATGCCTGGGAATTAAACATACCAGGTGTGGTAAACCACGTTCACTATCGTATCACTGTTAGTAGTTAGCACTGTTCACCACTGTTCGTTATAACTGTATCACTGACCACTATTGTATCACGGTACGAGGTCGCCTCTTGCCACACTGCTATACCTGGGATGACCACTGCCGACTCCGCCTTGGCTCCACCCACCAGGCCAGGTATAAAGGTGAGCGACTGGCTGGTATTCCTCCTGCTTGGATCGGATCACCCACGAGAGTGGGCTCTGTTATTTAGTCAATAAAAACCTTTAGTCACCTTCGTAACTCTTCGCCTTTTATTGGAGGAATTGATAGGTATATCAATTTTATTGACTAAATTTAATGATGTCCGACAACGAGTCACAACCGGCGGAGGAGCCACCAGCGCAGCTCCCAGGAGCACAGCCACACCAGCCAGCTTGGCTGCGAGCCCTCAGACCGCCGTACCTGGACCTGAACCCACGAGCAGCAAACTCAGCCGCAGACTTTAAACACTGGCTGGTCTGCTTCGAATCATACCTGAGAGAATCCAGCGTCCCTCAGGCATCCAAACTAAGTGTCCTGCAGGCACAACTGAGCCCGAGAGTATACACTCTCATCGAGGACATGACTACCTACGAGACCGCCATCAACCTGCTGAAACAGAAGTACCGGACCCCGGTAAACTACATGTACGCTAGGCACCTCCTAAGATCACGGCCGCAACAGCCAGGAGAATCAGTAGCCGAATTCTCACAGGCGCTATATGCACTCGCCAGGAACTGTGAGTTTAAATCGGTGTCGGCAGCCGAAAATACTGAAGATAATATCCGCGACGCATTCCTGAAAGGCCTACGGTCCGAGTACTCACGGCAAAGACTGCTGGAAGCTAAAGACCTCAGCATGGAAAAAGCTGAAGCCCTCGCTATCTCCCTGGAAGTGGCCCACCAAGATCAGGAAGCATTCACCAGGTACTGCTCGCGACCCTGGGACTCGGGCCCGACCCCTACCACAGCACCCTTCCCAGCGCCGCCCCCGGGACCTACCTCTGCGTCGGCGTCCCGGACCCGACCGGCCCCGCCACCCCCGGCACCGGCCCCGACATCGGGCATCCGCGATCGGGCCGCCGGCTGTTTTTTTTGTGGCCAGGAGAAGCACCCGAGGTCGCGCTGCCCAGCCAAGAACTCCATATGTAAAACCTGCCTGAAGAAAGGCCACTTCTCCAAGGCCTGCAGGAGCGGATCCTCAGAGGCCAGCAGTGCCGCATGCGAACTATGGGGGCGGCCATCTTCGTTTAGGGCAACTGAGGCCAGCATCCCCACACATGAGTCATGGGGGCGGCCATCTTTGTTTAGGGCAACTGAGGCCAGCATCCCCACACATGAGTCATGGGGGCGGCCATCTTTGTTTAGGGCAACTGAGGCCAGCATCCCCACACATGAGTCATGGGGGCGGCCATCTTTGATTAAGGCAACCGACCCCAATAGTGCCTCATGGGGCCCTACCTCGTGGGAGACGCCATTTTACTCACCACGCCCGACCGCCTCGCCCGCAGATGACAACGACTCGCTCAGCTACACACTAGCTTCCGTCACCCTGGACCAAGCCCGCCCGCACCATCTGTCCAAGTCAATGATGGACATCAAAGTGAACGGCCACGCCACGACCTGCCTGTTCGACAGCGGAAGCACGGAGAGCTTCATCCACCCAGACACGGTGAGCCACTACTCCCTCTCTGTCCTACCAACGCGCAGCCGAATCTCGATGGCATCGAGGTCCCACGCCACGGACATCAGCGGCTACTGTGTCGTGACCCTGTTGGTTAAGGGCACGGAGTATAAAAACTTTAAACTCCTCGTCCTCCCCCATCTCTGCGCTGCCGTCCTACTAGGGCTGGACTTCCAATCCCACCTCCAAAGCGTAACCCTAGCATACGGTGGACCCCTCCCCCCACTCACAGTCAACAACCAGCAAACGTTAAACCGCCCACCGCGTAACACCTGCAGCCTCTCCACCCTCAAGGTCCCGCCACCCTCTCTGTTTGCTAACCTTACCCCTGACTGCAAACCCGTCGCTACCAAAAGCAGGCGGTATAGCGCCGGGGACAGAGCCTTCATTAGCTCTGAGGTGCGGCGCCTCCTGAAAGAGGGCATTATCGAGGGGAGCAGCAGCCCCTGGCGTGCCCAGGTCGTAGTCGTAAAGACCGGCGATAAAAACCGCCTGGTCATCGACTACAGCCAGACCATAAACAGATATACCCAGCTGGACGCATACCCCCTCCCCCGCATATCTGACATGGTCAATCAGATTGCACAGTATAAAGTATTCTCGACCATCGACCTGAAGTCGGCCTACCACCAACTCCCTATCCACCCTGAGGACCGCCAGTATACCGCCTTCGAGGCGAATGGGCGCCTATACCACTTCCTTAGGGTCCCCTTCGGTGTCACTAATGGGGTCTCGGTCTTCCAAAGGGAGATGGACCAGATGGTTGACCAGAACGAACTGCAGGCTACATTCCCCTACCTAGATAACGTCACTATCTGCGGCCGCGACCGGCAGGAACATGACGCGAATCTGGAGAAATTCCTCCGTACGGCCCAACGGCTGAACCTCACCTACAATAAGGAGAAATGCGTGTTTAACACCACGCGCCTTGCCATCCTCGGCTGCGTAGTGGAGAACGGAATCATCGGCCCCGACCCAGAAAGAATGCGCCCCCTCATGGAGCTACCCCTCCCCCACTGCCCTAAAGCACTTAGGAGAACCCTGGGGCTTTTCGCCTACTATGCCCAATGGGTACCCAATTACGCGGACAAAGCCAGACCCCTCCTGAAAGCCACTTCCTTCCCCCTCACGGAGGAGGCGTGCGCGGCCTTCTCCCTCATTAAGGGAGACATAGCCAAGGCCACGATGCACGCAGTGGACGAGTCCATCCCCTTTCAGGTGGAGAGCGACGCATCCGACTTCGCCTTAGCCGCCACCCTAAACCAGGAGGGGAGGCCAGTGGCCTTCTTCTCAAGGACCCTACAGGGCCCCGAGATCCGACATTCGTCGGTCGAGAAAGAGGCCCAGGCGATCGTGGAGGCAGTACGGCGCTGGAGGCACTACCTGGCAGGCAAACGATTTACCCTCCTCACCGACCAGCGTTCGGTGGCTTTCATGTTTAATAACAAGCTGAAGGGCAAAATCAAGAATGACAAGATTTTGAGATGGAGAATCGAGCTCTCCACCTACGATTATGAGATCTTGTACCGGCCAGGCAAGCTGAACGAATCCCCTGATGCCCTTTCACGAATGACATGCGCCAGCGCGCATATCGATAGGCTTCAGACCCTCCACGACCAGCTCTGCCACCCCGGAGTCACCAGACTCTACCATTTCATTAAGGCCCGCAACCTGACCTACTCCATCGAGGAGGTCAGGACCATGACCAGGAACTGCCAGACCTGTGCGGAGTGCAAACCGCACTTCTATAGGCCGGACCGAGCAAGCCTGATCAAGGCCACCCGCCCCTTCGAGCGCCTGAGCATCGACTTTAAGGGGCCCCTCCCGTCCTCTGACCGTAATGTGTACTTCCTCAACATCGTTGATGAGTACTCCCGTTTCCCCTTTGCCTTCCCCTGCCCCGACATGACCAGTAGCACGGTCATTAAGTGCCTGAATGCCCTCTTCGCCTTGTTCGGGTTCCCGAACTATATACACAGCGACCGGGGCTCCTCCTTCATGAGCGAGGAACTCCGGCAATTCCTCCTAGAGAGAGGTATTGCAGCAAGCAGGACCACCAGCTACAACCCCAGAGGTAACGGTCAGGTGGAAAGAGAGAACGCGACGGTATGGAAGGCCGTCCTCTTAGCCTTAAAGTCTAAGGGCCTCCCAACCTCCCGCTGGCAAGAAGTCCTCCCGACAGCGCTGCACTCCATCCGGTCATTACTTTGCACGGCCACTAACACCACCCCCCATGAACGAATGTTCGTTTTCCCCAGGAAGTCGACTACGGGAACCACTCTACCAACCTGGCTGACCGCCCCGGGGCCGGTCTGGCTGCGGAAACACGTGAGGACCCATAAAACGGACCCCCTGGTCGAGAGGGTGAACCTCCTGCACGCCAACCCCCAGTACGCCTACGTGGCGTACCCAGACGGGCGGGAGGACACTGTCTCCCTACGAGACCTCGCACCCTCAGCCGATCCGGAAACACCGCCACCACCCCCCCCAACCTCAGTCCAGGTAGACGGCATGCCGGAACCCCACGAGCCCTCGCCGACCACGCAAACACCAGCATCAACACCGGATAAGGCACCAGCACCGGATAAGGCAACACCACCGCTGCGGCGATCGGAGAGGCTTACGAAGCCTCCGGACAGACTGACCTACCAGAATTGGTAGTACACTTCACCCCGCCGGACTTAATTCTAAACAAGGGGTGAATGTGGTAAACCACGTTCACTATCGTATCACTGTTAGTAGTTAGCACTGTTCACCACTGTTCGTTATAACTGTATCACTGACCACTATTGTATCACGGTACGAGGTCGCCTCTTGCCACACTGCTATACCTGGGATGACCACTGCCGACTCCGCCTTGGCTCCACCCACCAGGCCAGGTATAAAGGTGAGCGACTGGCTGGTATTCCTCCTGCTTGGATCGGATCACCCACGAGAGTGGGCTCTGTTATTTAGTCAATAAAAACCTTTAGTCACCTTCGTAACTCTTCGCCTTTTATTGGAGGAATTGATAGGTATATCACCAGGTTATTTAACGATCAGGAAGGACAGGCAGGAAGGAAGGGGAGGTGGGGTGGCTATGTTAATAAAGGAAGGAATCACTGTAATACAGAGAAATGATATTGGGTCAAAAGATCAGGATAATGAAACAGTTTGGGTGGAGATAAGGAATAATAAGGGGAACAAAACACTAGTGGGCGTAGTCTATAGGCCTCCGAACAGTTGCAACTCTGTTGGACGGAGTATCAATCAGGAAATAGTTGAGGCTTGTAATAAGGGAGCATCTATAATTATGGGGGATTTTAACCATCATATTAATTGGACAAATCAAATTGGGCAGGGCTGCCTTGAGGAGGAGTTCATTGAGTGTATTAGGGATGGGTTTCTTGAGCAGTATGTAACTGAACCGACCAGGGGGCAAGCAACCTTAGATCTGGTCCTGTGTAACGAGACAGGATTAATTAAAAATGTCCTAGTAAAGGATCCCCTTGGAATGAGTGACCATAACATGGTTGAATTCCATATTCAATTAGAGGGTGAGAAGGTTGGATCTCAAACAAGCGTGCTAAGCTTGAATAAAGGAGACTATGAAGGTATGAGAGCGGAATTGAGTAGAGTGGATTGGGAAAATAGATTAAAGGGTAAGACGATACATGATCAGTGGTGTACATTTAAGGAGTTATTTTACAACTTCCAAAAAATATATATTCCACTGAGAAGAAAAGGGTGTAAAAGAAAAGTCAGCCATCCGTGGCTAAGTAAAGAAATTAAGGATAGTATTCGACTAAAAACAAGGGCATATAAGGTAGCCAAATCTAGTGGGAGGATAGAGGATTGGGAAAACTTTAAAAGACAGCAAAAAGTAACAAAAAGATTGATTAAGAAAGGGAAGATAGATTATGAAAGTAAATTAGCAAAAAATATAAAAACAGATAGTAAGAGTTTTTATAGTTATATAAAAAGAAAAAGGGTGGCTAAAGTAAATGTTGGTCCCTTAGAGGATGAGACCAGGAAATTAATGGTGGGAAATATGGAGATGGCAAAAACACTGAATGAATATTTTATATCAGTCTTTACAGTAGAAGACACTAAGAATATCCCAACACTGGACAAACAGGGGGCTATGGGGGGGGGGGGGGGGGAGGGGGAGGAGCTAAACACGATCAAAATCACTAAGGAAGTGGTACTCGGTAAAATAATGGGACTCAAGGCGGATAAATCACCTGGACCTGATGGCTTACATCCTAGGGGCTTGAGGGAAGTGGCGGTAGGGATTGTGGATGCATTGGTAATAATTTTCCAAAACTCCCTGGACTCGGCAAAGGTCCCGGCAGACTGGAAAACTGCTAATGTAACACCCTTATTTAAAAAGGGCAGTAGACAGAAGGCTGGAAACTATAGACCGGTTAGCCTAACATCTGTGGTAGGTAAAATTTTGGAGTCCATTATTAAGGAGACAGTAACAGGACATTTGGATAATCATAATTTAATAGGACAAAGTCAGCATGGTTTTATGAAGGGGAAGTCATGTTTGACAAATTTGCTGGAGTTCTTTGAGGAAGTAACATATAGGGTGGATAAAGGGGAACCAGTGGACGTAGTGTATTTAGACTTCCAAAAGGCATTTGACAAGGTGCCACACAAAAGATTATTGCTTAAGATAAAAAATCACGGGATTGGGGGTAATATTCTGGCATGGATAGAAGATTGGCTATCTAACAGAAGGCAGAGAGTTGGGATAAATGGTTCATTCTCAGACTGGCAATCAGTAACTAGTGGTGTTCCACAGGGGTCAGTGCTGGGTCTCCAACTCTTTACAATCTATATTAACGATTTGGAGGAGGGGACTGAGTGTAACACATCAAAGTTTGCAGATGATACGAAGATGGGAGGGAAAGTAGTGAGTGAGGAGGACATAAAAAACCTGCAAGGGGACATAGACAGGCTAAGTAAGTGGGCAGAGATTTGGCAGATGGAATACAATACTGGAAAGTGTGAGGTTATGCACTTTGGCAGGAAAAATCGTAGAGCAAGTTATTATCTTAATGGCAAGAAACTGGAAAGTACTGAAGTACAAAGGGATCTGGGGGTCCTGGTGCACGAAACTCAAAAGGTTAGTATGCAGGTGCAGCAAGTGATTAAGAAGGCCAATGGAATGTTGGCTTTCATTGCTAGGGGGATAGAATATAAAAATAGGGAGGTATTGCTTCAGTTGTACAAGGTATTGGTGAGACCGCACCTGGAGTACTGCGTACAGTTTTGGTGTCCATACTTAAGAAAGGACATACTTGCTCTCGAGTCAGTACAAAGAAGGTTCACTCGGTTAATCCCGGGGATGAGGGGATGGACATATGAGGAGAGGTTGAGTAGATTGGGACTCTACTCATTGGAGTTCAGAAGAATGAGAGGCGATCTTATTGAAACATATAAGATTGTGAAGGGGTTGGATCGGGTGGATGCGGGGAGGATGTTCCCGATGATGGGTGAAACTAGAACTAGGGGGCATAGTCTTAGAATAAGGGGCTGCTCTTTCAAAACTGAGATGAGGAGGAACTACTTCACTCAGAGGGTGGTAGGTCCATGGAATATGCTGCCCCAAAAAGCTGTAGAAGCTACATCATTACATAAATTTAAAACAGAAAGAGACAGTTTCCTAGAAGTAAAGGGAATTAAGGGTTACGGGGAGCGGGCAGGAATTTGGACATGAGTCTAGGTTCGGATCGGTCATGGCCCTGTGGGTAGCGGAGCGGGCCCAGGGGCCATGTAGCCTGATCCTGCTCCTATTTCGTGTGTCTAATTCTGTTAGATTCAGGAGATGGTTCTGTGATAGTGGATTGGCGGTTAGGATCAGATCAGCCATGATCTTATTGAATGGCGGAGCAGGCTCGAGGGGCCGATTGGCCTACTCCTGCTCCTATTTCTTATGTTATGTTCTTATCCCCCACCAGGAGAGCCTTAAGGCACTCCGCTTCTTCCTTGAACGGGGGCCCAAACCAGTCCCCATCCACCTCCACCTTCCTCCGCCTGGTTGAACTTGTTCTCACATTGAACAACAACTCCTCTGACTCCACTCACTTCCTCCAAATAAAAGGTGTCGCTATGGAAACCCGTAGAGGTCCTAAGCTATGTCTGCCTTTTTGTGGGATATGCAGAACATTTTGTTCCAGTCCTACTCGGGTCCCCTCCCTCACCTCTTTTCCTGGTACATTGATAACTGCATCGGTGCAGTTTTCTACTCTTGCCCCGAATTGGAAAATTTCATCAACTTTGCTTCCAATTTCCACCCTTCCCTCATCTTCACATGGTCCATCTCCAAAATTTCCCTTCCTCAAATTCTCCATCTCCATTTCTGGGGATAGGCTGTCAACTAATATCCACTATAAGCCCACAGCTACCTTGAACACTTCCTCCCACCCTGCTTCCTGGAAGGACTCTATTCCATTCTTCCAGTTTCTCCGTCGCATCTGTTCTGACCATTCTGGTATGTTCTTCCATACCAGAGCTTCAAATACATCTTCCTTTTTCCTTAACTGAGGATTCTCCTCCACCGTGGTTGAATGGGCCCTTGACAGTCTTCGTCCCATTTTCCGCATTTCTGCTCTCACCCCTTCCCCCCTTCCTCCAAGAAGCACGATAGGGTTCCTCTTATCCTCACCTTCCACCCTACCAGCCTCCACATTCAATGATCATCCTCTGCCATTTCCACCACCTCCATCCAGCATGATGCCACCACCAAACACATCTTCCCCTCCCCTTCCAGCATTCCAAAGGGACCATTCCCTCTGTGACACCCTGGTCCACTCTTCAATCACCCCCAACACCTCCTCCCCTTCCCATGCAAGCGCAAGAGAGGCAACATCTGCCCTTTTACCTCCTCCTTTCCCACCATCCAAGGCCCCAAATACTCCTTCCAGGTGAAACAGTGATTTACTTGTATTTCTTTCAATTTAGTATACTATATTCACTGCTCACTATGTGCTATCCTCTACATTGAGACCACCAAATGCAGACTGGGTGATCACTTTGCAGAACACCTCCCTTCAGTCCGCAAGCGTGACCCCAACCTTCCCGTTGCTTGTCATTTTAATTATCCGTTCCACTCCCAATCTGACCTCGGCCTCCAATGAAGCTCAACACAAGCTCGAGGAAGAGCAGCTCATCTTTCGATTAGGCACTTTACAGCCTTCCGGACTCAACATTGAGTTCAACAATTTCAGATCATAACCACTGTCCCCATTTTTTCCAGACAGCAGATGTTGGCAATGATTCTGCTACTCCATTTACACCTCCTCTAGACCCATCTTGTGTTTCTTTTTGTCCCTTTGCCTTGCACCATCATCCCTTTTGTCAGTTAATCTCTCCTGCTTTCCACCCTATCACAAATCTTCCCTTTTGTTCTTTCCTCCCCTCCCTCTTTCCCTGCCTCTGTACTTGCTTAAAACCGGTTACATCTCTAACTTTTTCCAGTGCTGACCAAATGTCATCGACCTGAAACGTTAACTTTGTCTCCCTCTCCACAGATGCTGCCTGACCTGCTGAGTATTTCCAGCATTTTCTGTTTTTAATGCATATTCATTAGAACTGCCTGCCAGATCACATTTTAGTACAGTAATAGGATTGTGACCAATTCCAATCTTTATAATGCATAGACTTGTGTGCTAGTGTTGTTAATTTCCCCTAGATAATTTAAACCTGCTGTTAACAGCTATTTTTGTATCATATCTTTCTTTCTATGACTGAACGTTATCTGTTGACACTTGAAATTGGCTGCCACCCATTTGAACTACATTCATCAGTGGCTAGTACAAGAAATACACAAACTCAATTGCAAATAAATAACTGGTGCAGCCAGTAATCCAGTTCGCCATTTCTAATTTTTATTTATTTTTACATTGAATGATTTTGCACATCTCTCCAACTGAAAAATCTGACAACAGCTCAAAGTTCCACTGCTATCATTCGGTACATTATTTGGTAATCTCTTCGACAGCATCTCCCAAACCCGCGACCTCTTCTACCCAGAAGGACAAGGGCAGCAGGCGCATGGGAACACCATCACCTCCAAGTCACACACCATCCTGACTTGGAGGTGATGGTGACCGCAATTCCACCAATTGAATCCCACCAATCAGGTTTCCGCCCTTGCCACAGTACCGAAACAGCTCTCAAAGTCACAAATGACATCCTTTGCGACTGCGACAAAGGTAAACGATCCCTCCTCGTCCTTCTCGACTTGTCTGCAGCCTTTGACACGGTTGACCACTCCATCCTTCTCCAACGCCTCTCCACCGTCGTCCAGCTGGGTGGGACTGCACTCGCCCAGTTCCATTCTTATCTATCTAATCATAGCCAGAGAATCACCTGCAACGGCTTCTCTTCCCGCTCCCGCATCGTTACCTCTGGTGTCCCCCAAGGGTCTATCCTTGGCACCCTCCTATTTCTCATCTACATGTTGCCCCTTGGCGACATCATCCAAAAACACAGCGTCAGTTTCATGTACGCTGACGACAACCAGCTCTGCGCCTCTTCCCTCAACCACTCCACGGTGTCTAAATTGCCAGACTACTTGTCCGACATACAGTTCTGGATGAGCAGAAATTTTCTCCAATTAAATATTGGGAAGACCAAAGCCATTGTTTTCGGTCCCCGCCACAAACTCTGTTCCCTAGCCACTGACTCCATCCCTCTCCCTAACATCTGTCTGCTTCCGACCACATATCTACAGACTGCCTATTTTCACCTGCATAATATCGCCCGTCTCCGTCCTTGCCTCAGCTCATCCGCTGCTGAAACCCTCATCCATGCCTTTGTTACCTCTAGACTTGACTATTCCAACGCACTCCTGGCTGGCCACCCACATTCTACCCTACGTAAACTTGAGATCATCCAAAACTCAGTTGTCTGTGTCCTAACTCGCACCAAGTCCCGTTCGCCCATCACCCCTGTGCTCGCTGACCTACATTGGCTCCCGGTTAAGCAGCGACTCGATTTCAAAATTCTCATCCTTGTTTTCAAATCCCTCCAAGGCGCTATATAAATACAAGTTGTTGTTGGAAGTATAATCACCGTTCCTGTGTCAAAATCCTGGAACTCCCTCCCGAACAGCACTATGGGAGCACCTTCACAAGGACTGCAGTGATTCAAGAAGGCGGCTCACCACCAGCTTCTCAAGGGCAATTAGGTATGGGATGCCAGCGACGCCCACATCCCAGGAACAAAATTTAAAAAATCTCACGATAAACAGATTACAAAAGCTAGGAATGCACAACCAACCAAAGCAAATGCAATTCCAGTACAAATAGCGACCACTTGGTGTATGACATTAGTAAAATGTACATCGATGAAAAATACATTTAGGAGCCAAATTTATTTCCTCCTATACAATAGGGAGCTCCGTAGTGTAGAGTTAAAAGTCAGTGATCCAATAAAAATCTTTCTACATTGTTTTTTTAAAAAAGGAAAACAGTAATACTCATCCTTAAATAAATTTCTCCTTCACTTCAATGTTTTGCAGAAAGATTAAGATCTTTAATGTAATCAGGCAGATAAAAGGCAAGCTGAATTTTATACCAACAAGTTGAATACCAAAAGTTGGGCATATGGGGATAAATATACAATAAAACAAATAGAATTAGCACAACGAAGCTTTGAAAAGAAACAGACAGTAGACTTGCAACTTTCAATGTAGAGACAATGTGGAGAAGCAATTAAAAATAAATAAACTGAGTATTTAGATGCCAAGCCAGAACCGTGGAGTGAAAGTCTAAAGACTTTGTAACCAGCGGTCAGGTCATATGTGGGATACTGTGCACAATTTTTATCACATTTCAGAAGAGATAAATATGTATTGGAGGCAGTTTAGAGAAAAGCCCAACTGTAAAGGGGATGCACTTCAAGGAAAGATTAGAGAGCAGATGGTTAAGGGAAGATCTCATCAAGGTACATAATGTGGTGTGCACCCAAAATTTACTTTCAGTCAGGACAAGATGATTAATTTAAAATAGTAAAAGTAAATTTAAAACCCAAACAAAAAAAATGCTTGTTCAAAGGGTGATAAACATTTGAAATAATCCACCAGGTATGGTAGTTGCAAAGAAATTAGTCACGTTCACAATGCAGTTGAATGCTAAGCTGGGCGAGTTGGAGTATGAATTGGAGCAGTTGTCATAAAGAAAGACAGACTTGCATTTATATAGCGCCTTTCACGATTACCGGACTTCCCAAAGCACTGAACAGCCAATGAAGTACTTTTTGAAGTGTAGTCACTGTCGTGATGTAGGAAACGCGGCAGCCAATTTGAACACAGCAAGCTTCCACAAACAGCAATGTGATAATGATCAGATAATCTGTTTTTGTTTGTGTTGATTGAGGGATAAATATTGGCCAGGACACCGGGGATAACTCCCCTGCTCTTCTTCAAAATAGTGTCATGGGATCTTTTACATCCACCTGAGAGCGCAGACGGGACGTCGGTTTAACATCTCGCCCAAAAGATGGCACCTCCGACAGTGCAGTACTCCACTGGAGTGTCAGCCTAGATTTTTTGTGCTCAAGTCTCTTGAATCCACAACCTTCTGACTCAAAGGCGAGGGTGCTACCAACTGATCCACAGCTGACACTGCGTTTTCTCCTGCATGACCATTTAAACATCAGTCACTGGACTAACCCAATGGCTTGGCTGCTCCCTGCCTTAATGAGCTGAGCCATTGGAGTCCAGAGACTGATGTTTAAATGGCCTTACTGGGAAAAAATGCATCAGTGTAAAGTAGTACACTTTGGGAGGAAAAAAAAACAAGGAATCAGAATATATAGTTAATGGAAAGTCAATGTAAGGTGCAGCTGAACAAAAAGACTTAGGATTTCAAATATCTAATTCCCTGAAAGTGCAAGTGCAGGTAGATAAAGCCATTAAGAAGGTGAATTGAATTTTTAGTTTTATAAATAGGAGCATAGAGTTCAAGAATAGAGAGATGATGATGAATTTGTACAAAACATTGGTTAGGCCATAATTAGAGTACAGTGTGCAGTTTTGGGCACCCCATTACAGAAAGGACATTAAACACAGAGATTGTATTGTACAGATTCACCAGGTAGATGCCAGGGATAATGCGACTATTTCCACTGGAGAAGAGAAAATTTAATAGGACGTTTTTAAAATGAAGAGGAGTTTTAATCGAGCAAATAGGTAAAGACTATTTCCTGTAGTTGGGGAGTCAGTGACAAGGGCTCATCAAATTAAAATTAATCAATAAGAGAGTGAGGAGAGGGGTTAGTACACAGTGGCTTGCTGGAACATGGACTGCTTTGCTACAAGGAATGATCGAGGCACAGACCATTTCATCTTTTAAGAGGAAATTGGTAAATATTTAGAAGCAGAAGATACAAGAGAGTAGAGTAGTAGGATTAGTTTTGTCTTATCCTAGAAAACAGCTGGCACAGATACAAAGGGCCAAATGGCCTCATTCTGTGCTTTAAACTTCTACGGTACGAGTAGAAAACTGACAAAAAAGACACATCCAGTATCCACTGACCACATCTACAATGTACTGATATGCAATGATGGCATACAAACTGGTAAATGGCAGTAACAACCTGAAGATGAATACGAACGGAAGCAAATTTCAAACTGCAGTAGCACTACAGATTTTATCCCGAATGCTAATGAAGGCAACGGCAGGTTCAATTCTTTATTAGAAAGGATAGGCCAAATGATTTCCCAATGGAATCTCTTCCCACCCCTTCAAAAAAAAAGTTGACAGGTGCTGCACTACAAGAGGAATTTTGAGAGCAGTCACATTGTCTGGCACGTGGTTATAATAGTGTTGCTGCTAAAACTGATCTTATAAGAAAATAACAGTTACATAGAATTACATTGAATTTACAGCACATACAGGTAATCCAGCCCATATAGATAAGTGTGAGGTGGTGCATTTTGGTAGGAGGAATAAGGAGACTACCTACACCTTGGAAAGTAAGAGACTAAATGGAATAGAGGTGCAAAGGGATCTAGGGGTATAGATTCACATCATTAAAAGTAGCAACGCAGGTTAAAAAAAAAACTATAAAAGTTCAAATAAAGCACTGGGGTTAATTTCTAGAAGAGTAGAATTCAAAAGCAGAGAAGTTATGTTAAACTTGAATAGAACCTTGTCTGATTGCCTCATGATTTGAGATGCTGGGATGGCAATATGGTATTACTGTATATATGCTTTTAAGTGAATGCTGTTGCTGCCATTGTTGGTGTAAAAGTTGTTGTCGTTGTTGTAAAATTTGCCCACCGACAAAAAGGTCACGCTCAAAGGAGTTTGTGGCCCGCTCAGTAGAAAAAAGAAATTAGAGGGAACATTGTCCTGCCCCCGTGGATATAGGACCTCTCGCCTCCTGTCCACCTCCTGCACCAAGGCCTCCAGTGCTGCATCAGAGAATCTTGTAGCCTGTTCTCTGCCCTGTTCCACCATTACTCTGTGCTGTTCCTGTTCAGACTCTGTTCCCCCAGCCAGATGAATCACCTGCTGCAGCGAGAATGCAGCTCCCCTTTAAGAGGTGCAGGCTGCCTTTAAGTAGTGCAGGCTAGCTTTGCATGAACTTGGGCCCCCTGCTGAGGTGTGCAGCCACTCAGCAGTGCATTCAGCACTGGGATGCATGCCACAATCATTATAATTAGCATGCGGCATGTAGTTTGCATCCTGCCTGCATTACTTTGAACGGACGCCGGTTGATCGTGCGTCGTGATCCCCTCGTCTATTTTCAGAGGCAATTGAATTTTTAGCCCAAAATCTGTCCAAGAATGTAATGATTAGTTAAGTTCGGGTAGACTTTAGAACTAATAATAACACTGAGCAAAGTGTCGAGAGTTTCTTGAATCAAATGATGTGCCATTTGGTGTGGTCAACAGGCTTGTTTCCATGTTGTAACTTCTATATAATTCAAATCATGTGCACTCACATGGACAAATCATATCTGCAGAACATGATGGACAATCTTTTTATTTATATACAGACGGATGTTAGATTCCATTAATGAACACAATTGCAGTTTATTATTTGCTACTTTATCTGCAGGCACTGTGGCAGGTATCAACAGCCACCATATTGCCTTCCCTGAAGGAGTAACACAGCAGTCCAACCTTTAATATTGAGCGCCCTATTTTCCTAACGCTACCTTTCCCTGTAACCATAGGCACATGTGACTAACTACTAAAATGTCCCTGAATTCTGCTACCATCCCACTCCATGGTGCTCAATCAACTGCCACTCCCGCTCCCTGCCCCACCCAAGGAGTTCCTTGTGCTGTTGGGGAGGGTTTAAACTAGCTTATGTAAGAAGTCACACAACACCAGGTTATAGTCCAACAGCTTTATTTGAAATCACAAGCTTTCGGAGCGCTGCTCCTTCTTCAGGTGAAGTGGAGAAATGCATAAAGACACAGCTTATATAGTCAGAGAATCATGTCAGATGTTTACAGGTAACCTTTCCAACTGCCGTTTATCACACCTCGGCAGAGAGATAAACACTGAAAGACGCCCTTGTAAGAACGGGATATGACGCTCGACTCGTCGATCGACAGTTCAGACGGGCCACAGCGAAAAATCGCATAGACCTCCTCAGAAGACAAACACGGGACACAACCAACAGAGTACCCTTCGTCGTCCAGTACTTCCCCGGAGCGGAGAAACTACGCCATGTTCTTCGCAGCCTTCAACATGTCATCGATGACGACGAACACCTCGCTAAGGCCATCCCCACGCCTCCACTACTCGCTTTAAAACAGCCGCCTAACCTCAAACAGACCATCGTTCGCAGCAAATTACCCAGCTTTCAGGAGAACAGCGACCACGACACCACACAACCTTGCCACAGCAACCTCTGCAAGACATGCCAGATCATCAACACAGATACCATCATCACGCGTGAGGACACCACCCACCAGGTACATGGTACATACTCATGTGACTCGGCCAACGTTGTCTACCTCATACGTTGCAGGAAAGGATGCCCTGGAGCATGGTACATCGGCGAGACCATGCAGACACTGCGACAACGGATGAACGGACACCGCGCAACAATCACCAGGCAGGAGTGTTCCCTCCCAGTCGGGGAACACTTCAGCAGTCAAGGACATTCAGCCTCCGATCTTCGGGTAAGCATTCTCCAAGGCGGCCTTCGAGACACACGACAACGCAAAATCGTCGAGCAGAAACTGATAGCCAAGTTCCGCACCCATGAGGACGGCCTCAACAGAGATCTTGGGTTCATGTCACGCTACATGTAACCCCACCTGACGCAGGGTCATCCAGACTCGAGTCGACATTGGCATGTTCTCTCTACACAGATGCGGCCGGACCTGCTGTGATTTCCAGCCAAAAAAAATGTTTTTTGTCTGTTTTTTTGTTTTTCATACAGACCCCAGCATCAGCAATATTTGACCCCTTGTGACCCCACCTCATTGTTCTTGATGTAATGTTTCCCCGACTGACCTGTTTGGACACCATTCACACCTTTGACTGCTGTGATTATCTCTCTGCCGAGGTGTGATAAATGGCAGTTGGAAAGGTTACCTGTAAACATCTGACATGATTCTCTGACTATATAAGCTGTGTCTTTATGCATTTCTCCACTTCACCTGAAGAAGGAGCAGCGCTCCGAAAGCTTGTGATTTCAAATAAAGCTGTTGGACTATAACCTGGTGTTGTGTGACTTCTTACATTTGTCCACCCCAGTCCAACTCCGGCATCTCCACACCATTAAACTAGCTTGGCAGGGGGATGGGCACTAGCATACAAGAGTAGAAAAGAGGAATAAGGTGCATAGAAGAGTGAGTGTGTTGGATAGTACTAGAGTAGAAAGTAGTACTAGAGGCGGAAGTAGTACCATTTTAGATAGGAGCAGGCTAAAAGATGATGAAAAATTAAAAAATGGGTTTAGAATGCATGTACGTAAACGCACAAAGTGTGGTGAATAAGGTTGGTGAGCTACAAGCACAATTAGCTGTGTGGCAATATGATGTTGTGGCAATAACGGAACCGTGGCTTAAAAACGGTGAGGACTGGGCACTTAATATTCAAGGGTACAAGCTGTTCAAGATAGGGAAGGAAAAAAGGGAGGTGGAGTGGCAGTGTAATGTTGGAAAGGGAGGATGTTCTTGAGGGGACAAGGACAAAATCCATTTGGTTAGAGTTGAGGAGCAAAAGGGGTATGATCACACTATTGGGGGCATTCTATAGGCCTCCAAATAAATAGTGAGAGGGAGGTAAAGGAGCAAATCTGCAGGGAAATCACAGATATGCAAGAGCTATAGAGTGGTGATACTGGGGGACTTTAATTACCCAAATATCGATTGGGATAATGCTAGGGTAAAGGGAAAGGAGGGGGAGGAATTTCTGAAATATGTTCAGGAGAATTTCCTTGACCAATATGTTCTTGGCCCAACTAGGAAGGAGGCATTGCTGGATCTGGTGCTGGGGAATGAGGTGGGCCAGTTCGACCAAGTGTCTGTGGGAGAACGCTTGGGTACAAGTGATCATTGTATCATAAGATTTAGATTAGCAATGGAGAGAGCAAGGAACAATCTTGAGTGGAACTTCTAAACTAGAATAGGGCTAACTTCAATGGGATGTGAAAGGATCTAGCCAGGGTAAAATGGAACCAAAGACTGACAGGAAAAACTAAGAACAATGGGTGATCTTTAAGGAGGAGATGTTCCAAGTACAGGCTAGGTACATTCCAACAAGAGGGAAGGGTAAGGGAACCAAAGCAAGGGCTCCTTGGATGATGAGGGACATAAAAATGATAAAACAAAAAAAAAGAGGGTGTATGATGCATGTCAGGTGAATTCTTCAAGGGAGAACCAGACCAAATACAGTAAGTTGAGAGGGGAAGTGAAGATGAAAATAAGGTTGGCAAAGAGAGAATATGAAAGTAGAATGGCGGTTAACATAAAAGGGAACCCAAAAATCTTCTACCGGCATGTAAACAGTAAGCAGGTAGTAAGAGAAGGGGTGGGGCCTATTAGAGACAAAGGTGGTGATATATGCTTAGAGGCGCAGGGCAAGGCTAGAATACTCAATGAGTACTTTGTATCAGTGTTTACTAAGGAGTTGGATGCTGACAAAATATTGGTAGAAGCGGAAAAGGTAGAAGCAATGGAAAGGGTGAAAATTGCTAAACAGGATGTACTAGAAAGGCTGGGTATGCTTAGAGTAGACGAGTTGCCTGAACCAGATGGCTTGCATCCCAGATTGCTAAGGGAATTGGGGGAGGAGATAGCGGAAGCGCCTGCCATCATTTTCCAATCTTCTCTAGATGCGGGGGAGGTGCCCGAGGATTGGGAAGTGGCAAATGTGACACCATTGTTCAAGAAGGGTGTAAGGACAATTCTAGTAACTACAGGCCAGTTAGGTTAACATCAGTGGTGGGTAAAGTTTTAGAAACAATAATCAAGGAAAAAATTAATAGGCACTTGGAGAGGTTTAAGCCAATTAAGGAGAGCCAACACGGATTTGTAAAAGGCAGATCGTGTTTGACTAATCTAATTGAATTTTTTGAAGTAGTTAACAGGGAGGATTGATGAAGGGAATGCAATGGATGTTGTCTGCATGGATTTTCGGAAGGTGTTTAACAAAGTACCACATAGAAGGCTAGTTAACAAAATTGAGGCTCAGTGGCAGCTTGGATAAGGAATTGGCTTAAGGACAGAAAACAGCGAGTTGTGGTAAATGGCTGTTTTTCCAGACTGGAGGATGGTAGACAGTGGTGTTCCCCAAGGGTCAGTGCTGGGGCTACTGCTTTTTTGAGATATATATAAATGACCTGGATATTGGAATACAGAGTAGAATTTCTCAATTTGCCGATGACACCAAACTTGGGGATGTGATAAACAGTGAGGATGATACCAATCGACTGCAACAGGTCATAGAAAGGCTAGCAGAATGGGCAGACAAGTGGCAGATGGAATTTAATAGAGAAGTGAGGTGGTGCATTTTGGCAGAAGGAACAGGAAGAGGCAATACACACTTAATTTTAAAGAGTGTGCAGGGACAGAGGGGTCTGGGAGTTAATGTGCAAAGGTCCCTGAAGGTGGCAGGACATATTGAGAGAGTGGTTAGCAAAGCATGTGGGATCTTGGGTTTCATAAATAGAGGTATTGCATACAAAAGTAGAGAAGTTGTGCTGAACCTTTATAAAGCACTGGTTAGGTCACAACTGGAGTATTGCATCCAGTTCTGGTCACCACACTTTAGGAAGGATGTGAAGGTCCTTGAGAGGGTGCAGAGGAGATTTACCAGAATGGTTTCAGGGATGGGGGATCTTAGCTACAAGGACAGGTTGGAGAAGCTGGATTTGTTTTCATTAGAGCAAAGGAGGTTGAGGGTGATTTGATAGAGGTGTACAAGATTATGACAGGTTTGGATAGGCTAGACAGGGGAAGGCTGTTCCCACTAGTTGATGGTACAAGGACTAGGGGTACACAGATTTAAGGTTTTGGGCAAGAGATACGGGGGGGGGGGGGGGGTGGGATGTGAGGAAAAACTATTTTACGCAGCGATTGGCGACGACCTGGAATTCGCTGCTGACGGATGTGGTGGAAGCGGAGACACTCAATGTTTTCAAGGGGAGATGGGGATAGAGCGGGGGAATGGGACTGACTGGATTGCTCTAGAGAGCTGGAATGGACTCAATGGGCCAAATGGCCTCCTTCTGTGTCATATGATTCTATGACTAACTGTATTCTGTCCATTCATGTATTTTTATGTAAAATAAACCAGTTTGTTGGTTTACAATCTTGCCTCATCTCACTAGAATGCTGTTCAGTTCCTCTTCTATAGATACAGGAGAACGAGTTTGCAGCACATGCAAAATTGCAGTAAGTTATGATCCCAGCTATCATTTAGCGAGATACTGGGCAGTATTGGTACACTCTGGATCATGTCCACTTAAAGAAATGCCTGACACTGGCAATAGTGAACTAGAGAATATCTAGCACAAAACCCAAAATTTCACAACTACCAACCACCATAATTGTCACTGGATGGTTAAAAATTGAAAAACTATGCATGCTGTCAACCCTCTAACATGTAATACTTATTATTATACACTAGGGAAGTGTATAATAAAAAGAGTTTCCGTTGAATAAAGTGCCACCCTTAACTGTCAACAGGTCCGGTGGAATTAATGCCCCTGTAGTAGCTGGTTCAGCAATTTTCAGTTCTTGCACATTAAAATTTTATGAAATATTTAAAAAATGAACTGTTGCAGAAAAAGAGTCTACTGAACAATCTTTACTTAACACAAGTGAATGAGTAAATTATGCAAGCGAATGAGTAAATTATGCAAAGCTAAACTGCAATTCAAACAAAATTTGCTTCAACTTAGATTACGGTATCTTAAATTCACACCTTCGAGAACAAGAGGACATAACCTTAATTAGAGCAAGGCCGTTCAAAGATGACATCAGTAAGCACGTCTTCACACAAAGGGTAGGGCAAATATGGAACTCCCTCCCAAAAAGCTGTTGAGATTAGATCAAATGCAAATTTCAAAACAGAGATCGACAGATTTTTGTTAGGCAAGGGTATTAAGGGTTACAAAACCAAGGCAGGTAGATGGAGTTAGGATACAGATAAGCCACGTTCTAATTGAATGACGGAACAGGCTTGAGGGGTTGAATGACCTACCCATGTTCCATTTCCTTTGCAGCTTTCAAATATCCATCAACATGTTTTCTCCAAACTTCTAATACTGAGTAGCGTATCAAAGCATTTGAAAAAATGTATTAAACCACACAATTTCTGAATTGAGTATTCTAGTTACTTTTTTAAAAATTTGTTCATGAGACATGGGCACCGCTGGCAAGACCAGCATTTATTGCCCATCCCTAATTGCCCTTGAGCCGTCTTCTTGAACTGCTGCAATCCTTGTGGTGAAGGTAGGGAGTTCCAGGATTTTGACCCACCGATGATGAAGTAACGGCGATATATTTCCAAGTCAGGATGGTATGTAACTTGGAGGGGAACTTGCAGATGATGGTGTTCCAATGCGCCTACTGCCCTTGTCCTTCTAGGTGGAAGAGGTCGCGGGTTTGGGAGGTGCTGCCAAAGAAGCCTTAGCGAGTTGCTGCAGTGCATCTTGCAGATGGTACACACTGCAGCCACAGTGCGCCGGTAGTGAAGGGAGTGAATGTTTAACATGGCGGATGGGGTGCCAATCAAGCGGGTTGCTCTGTCCTGGATGGTGTCGAGCTCCTCGAGTGTTGTTGGAGTTGCACTCATCCAGGCAAGTAGTGAGTATTCCATCACACTCCTGACTTGTGCCTTGTAGATGGTGGAAAGGTTTTGGGGAGTCAGGAGGTGAGACAATCGTCACAGAATACCCAGCCTCTGGCCTGCATTTGTAGCCACAGTATTTAAGTGGCTGGTCCAGTTAAGTTTCTGGTCAATGGTGACCCCCCAGGATGTTGATGGTGGGGGATTCAGCGATGATAACGCCGTTGAATGTCAAGGGGCAGTGGTTAGATTCTCGCTTGTTGGAGATAGTCATTGCCTGGCTCTTGTGTGGCGCGAATGTTAATTGCCACTTATCAGCCCAATCCGGAATGTCGTCCAGGTCTTGCTGCATGCGGGCATGGACGGCTTCATTATATGGGGAGTTGCGAATGGCACTGAACACTGTACAGTCATCAGCGAACATCCCCACTTCTGACCTTATGATGGAGCTAAGGTTATTGATGAAGCAGCTGAAGATGGTTAGGCCTAGGACACTGCCCTGAAGAACTCCTGCAGCAATGTCCTGGGGCTGTGGTGATTGACCTCCAACAACCACAACCATCTTCTTTTGTGCTAGGTATGACTCCAGCCAGTGGAGAGTTTGCCCCCCGATTCCCATTGACTTCAGTTTTACTAGGGCTCCTTGATGCCACACTCGGGACAAATGCTACCTTGATGTCAAGGGCAGTCACTCTCACCTCTGGAATTCAGCTCTTTTGTCCATGTTTGGACCAAGGCTGTAAAGAGGTCTGGAGCCGAGTGGTCCTGGCAAAACCCGAACTGTGCATCAGTGAGCAAGTTATTGGTGAGTAAGTGCTGCTTGATAGCGCGGTCAACGACACCTTCCATCAATTTGCTGATGATTGAGAGTAGACTGATGGGGCGGTAATTGGCCGGATTGGATTTGTCCTGCTTTTAGTGGACAGGACATACCTAGGCAGTTTTCCACATTGTCGGATAGATGGCAGTGTTGTAGCTGTACTGAAACAGCTTGGCTAGAGATGCAAGAAATCATACTTTACTCAAGAATCAAACATTTAAATTAACAATTTGAGCATCTTTCTGAAAATAAAGCAGTGTCAGTATTTTTTCATCTACAAACGCAGTTCTGTGTTCATTTCGACAACGAATAGGGAACCAATTTTTTTTAATGCAGTGCCCCATTATAAATTTACCACACTAGTTGTACCTAAATTCAGCAATGCCCTTTTATGAACTCAATTTCCGCAATATCGTATGAATGCAAAAGAGAGACAAAAGCAACAATTAAATGCTGATCTAAAAATTCTGTGCTGTTGGCAAGGTACATCTTTATAACATAAATGTTTATTTTGCAGCAAATAACAAGGCCCATAAGGGGCTTGTGCCAATTTACATCCACTTTATCTCAATGGAAGCATGTTATCATGGAAATACAAGTTATAATAGTGTTCTATTTATAAGGAAATGCTAGGTATAAGTGTTCAGATAGATTCAAAGTTTGAAGGGTGCAAAATTCAAATATTCTAAATTTAATTGTTTCAATATTTAAGCTGTACTGTACAATGCCAGGAATTCAAATTACACAAGCTAAAAGTGGACACATTCTTCTCGTGAACCTGCTAGGAACTGGACACTGGTCAACTACACAGTACCATTGAATTGTAAGAGGAAAAAGTTAAAATGAATTACTTTTGGCACAACTTTTGCAAATTGCTGAATATTTCCTTCAGGTACATTAAATTAGGCCATTACACAATTGGGGGTTTAGCAGGAAGGGTTAAAGGAGGGGGGGGGAAATCACTGGGATGGTGCGCCTTCAAAGGCGATTGATTCCTTTAGTCTTGTAAGAACCAAGTGATCTCTGCCAATCCAACACTGGATAAGATCCCTGGTTCTTTTTTGACGCAAGCAAATAGCCTGCGTCAAACAGCAAATAAGATTTTTCCCCAAATGAATCCAAGCACTCCAAAACGGAGAACACAAATCAATGAAGAGAGGGTGGAAACTATATAGCTATATAGGATAAGGTACATTCAAACAATATGGAACAAGGAAGATCATAATAAAAGTAGTTATTGTAACATGCCATTCATTTTAATCTTCATGTTGCATTACAGTGCCACCAAAGATTAAGGTTGATCCTCATTCCCAATACCTTCAAGCAGTTGTGCACAAAAAAAAGTGTACCACCTTTGGAAGACAAATTGAAGCAGTCGTGTTTAGTACAAGAATGAATATTGTTCCATGGAGGCTTATATTGCATATATGGTCTAAAGTGACTCTTGAGGTAACCATAACTTAAGTAGGAACACTTAACTATTACAGGTAGACTACCTTTTATCCGAACTTCCGAAAACCGAAACCCTCTAAAAACCGAAGGTTTTTTCGTTCAGCGTAAGTCGTGCGCACGACATGACCAGAGTGGCGCACGACTTACGCTGAGCAGAGGGTCAGCGTAAGTCGTGCGCACGACCCCCCGCCGACCCCGACCCCCGCGGACTTACGCTGAGCAGAGGGTCAGCGTAAGTCGTGCGCACGACCCCCCGCGGAACCACCTGACTCTCTTCCAAAGGCTCGAAAGCAACGAGAGCTCTGAGCCCGCGGCGGTGCCGGCCCCTGTTCCGACCGAGCACGACGACCTGTTGGTGGAAATGCGGAACTTCATTGCATTCCAGGCTAGCAGCAACGGACAAGCCACGACTGCGGACCCCCGCCGACCCCCCCGCCCCACCTTCCGAAATCCAAAATTTTCCGAAAACCGAAACACGGCTGGTCCCGAGGTTTTCGGATAAAGGATAATCTACCTGTACTGGTAATTCTCAACCCAGTTTGTCATGTAACTGCATGTATTCCTAAATCTATTAGTGACATCTTAAATTTCATTACCAAAGGAAACAGATTAAGAAAAACTGGTCCTGTTAATATAGAATATTAAAGTTCTAAAAAAAACACGAGCAATGAAAAATGCATTCAGGATATGGTAGCACAGGTTTAACAGCATGTTTGTGCGAAGGGCTTGTTGGATGTTTTGGATAGATCTGCAGTAAATCTGATCGCCTTAGACAAAGGACCCAGTCTATAGGAAATGTTCAGTTGATGATCAGCTGGGCCAGTCCCAGTAACTAAGATTTCCTTGGCCATTATGAGAACACAATGCTGTTCCTGCCTTCTTAATTTACCAAGAATTTTCAGAATCATCATACAACATATATGAAGGAGCACGGACTTTGCGGACAGTAAATGGGTCAAGAATCACAACTCAATTACTATAGGCATTGGAACCACCTCAGCAGAGATAGGAAAGCCCCCATCCCATTCATTGTGTTTTGAATTTGTCCAAAGATGGAAAAATCGGATTTGATTCCTGTAAAATCAGAATCACAATCAAAGCAACAAGGACACATTCAACAATGAGGTCAGGGACCTTGCACATCATAGAAGCATAGAAGATAGGAGCAGGAGTAGGCCATTCGGCCCCTCAAGCCTGCTCCGCCATTTAATGAGATCATGGCTGATCATCCAAACTCAGTACCCTGTCCCTGCTTTCTCCCCATATCCCTTGATCCTTTAGCCTCAAGAAATATATCTAACTCCTTCTTGAATATATTTAATGAATTGGCCTCTACTGCCTTCTGTGGTAGAGAATTCCACAGGTTCACCACTCTCTGGGTGAAGAAATTCCTCCTAATCTCAGTCCTAAATGGCTTACCCCTTATCCTTAGACTGTGACCCCTGGTTCTGGACTCCCCGCCATCGGGAACATCCTTCCTGCATCTAGTCTGTCTAGTCCTGTTTGAATTTTATAAGTTTCAATGAGATCCCCGCTCATTCTTCTAAACTCCAGCGAATATAAGCCCAATCGACCCAATCTCTCCTCATATGTCATTCCTGCCATCCCAGGTATCACTCTGGTGAATCTTCGCTGCACTCCTTCCCTGGCAAGAACAGCCTTCCTCAGATAAGGCGGCCAAAACTGCACACAATACTCAAGGTGTGGTCTCACCAAGGCCCTGTACAACTGCAGCAAGACATCCTTGCTCCTGTACTCGAACCCTCTCGCTATGAAGGCCAACATACCATTTGCCTTCTTAACCGCCTGCTGCACCTGCATGCTTACCTTCAGCCACTGGTGCACAAGGACACCCAGGTATCGTTGCACTTCCCCTTCTCCTAATCTATTGCCATTCAGATAATAATCTGCCTTCCTGTTTTTGCCACCAAAATGGATAGCCTCGCTATTATCCACATTATACTGCATCTGCCATATCACCTAACCTGTCCAAATCATACTGAGTTTCTCTGCATCCTCCTCATAACACACACGCCCACCCAGCTTTGTGTCATTTGCAAACTTGGAGATATTACATCTAGTTCCCTCGTCTAGATCATTAATATATATTGTGAATAGCTGGGGTCCTAGCACCGATCCCTGCGGTACCCCACTAGTCACCGCCTGCCACTCGGAAAAAGACCCGTTTATTCCAACTCTTTGCTTCCCGTCTGCCAACCAGTTCTCTATCCAAGTCAGTACCTTACTCCCAATCCCATGTGTTTTAACTTTGCACGCTAATTTCTTATGTGGGGCCTTATGGAAAGCCTTCTGAAAGTCTAAATACACCACATCCACTGGTTCTCCCTTATCTATTCTACCAGTTACATCTTCAAAAAATTTCAGTAGATTAGTCAAGCAGGATTTACCTTTTGTAAATCCATGTTGACTTTGTCCAATCCTGTCACTGTTTTCCAAGTGCTCTGCTATTACATCTTTTATAATGGACTCCAGCATTTTCCCCACTACCGATGTCAAATTTAACAGTCTATAATTCCCCGTTTTCTCTCTACCACCTTTTTGAATAGTGGGGTTACACTAGCTACCCTAATCCATGGGAACTGTGCCAGATTCTATAGAATTTTGGATGACGACTAGCAATGCCTCTACTATTTCTAGGGCCACTTCCTTAAGTACCCTCGGATGTAGATTATCAGGCCCTGGGGATTTATCGGCCTTCAATCCCATCAATTTCCCCAACACCAGTTCCCTACAAATACCGATTTCATTCAGTTCCATCCTCTCATTAGACCCATGTTCCCCGACATCTCTGGGAGGTTATTTGTGTCCTCCTTTGTGAAGACAGAACCAAAGTATGTATTTAATTGGTCTGCCATTTCTTTGTTCCCCATTATAAATTCCCCTGATTCTGACTGCAAGGGACCTACGCTTGACTTCACCAATCTTTTTATCTTCACATATCTATAGAAGCTTTTACAGTCAGTTTTTATGTTCCCTGCAAGCTTACTCTCATACTCTATTTCCCCCCTCTTAATTAATCCTTTTGTCCTCCTTTGCTGAATCCTAAACTGCTCCCAATCCTCAGGTTTGCTGCTTTTTCTGGCCAATTTATATGTCCTCTCCTTGGATCTTATGCTATCCCTAATTTCCCTTGTTAGCCACGGTTGCGCCACTTTTTTTGTTTTATTTTTATGCCAGACAGGGATGAACAAATTCTGTAGTTCATCCAGGCGGCCTTTCAATGTTTGCCATTGCCTATCCACCGTCAACCCTTTGAGTAACATTCCCCAATCAATCCTAGCCAACTCGCGCCTCATACCATTGTAGTTTCCTTTATTTAAATTCAGGACCCTAGTCTTTGAGTCAACTACTTCACTCCCCATCTTAAATGAAGAATTCTATCATATTATGATCGCTCCTCCCCAAGGGGCCTCTCGCACAACAAGATTGCTAATTAATCCTCTCTCATTACATAATACCCAGTCTAAGATGGCCTGATCTCTAGTTGGTTCCTCGACATATTGGTCCAGGAAACCATCCCGTATACACTCTAGGAATTCCTCCTCCACAGTATTGTTACTAATTTGGTTAGCCCAATCTATATGTAGATTAAAGTCACCCATGATAACGGCTGTGCCCTTATTGCACGCATCTCTAATTTCCCATTTAATGCTATCCCCAACCTCAGCATTACTGTTTGGGGGTCTGTATACGACTCCCACTAACGTTTTCTGCCCCTTAGTATTTCTCAGCTCTACCCACACAGATTCCACATCATCAGAGCGAATATCCTTCCTTACTATTGTGTTAATCTCCTCTTTAACCAGCAATGCTACCCCACCTCCGTTTCTTTTTTGCCTGTCCTTCCTGAATATTGAATACCCCTGGATGTTGAATTCCCAGCCTTGGTCACCCTGGAGCCATGTCTCCATAATCCCAATTATATCATATCCGTTTACATCTATTTGCGCAGCTAATTCATCCACCTTATTATGAATGCTCCTCGCATTAAGACACAAAGCCTTCAGGCTTGTTTTTTTTTTTTTTTTAAACACTCAGTCCTTTTAGAATTATTTACTGTAGCCCTGTTTGATTTACACCCTTGATTTCTCTGACTTCCACTTTTGCTTTTCTCCTTCCTGTCATTTGCTTCTATCCTTGCTTCCCTTTCCTCTGTCTCCCTGCACAGGTTCCCAATCCTCTGCCATTTCAGTTTAAACCCTCCCCAACAGCACTAGCAAACACTCCCCCTTGGACATCAGTCCCAGTCCTGCCCAGGTGCAAACCGTCCAGTTTGTACTGGTTCCACCTCCGCCAGAACCGGTTCCAATGCCCCAGGAATTTGAATCCCTTCCCCACTGCACCATTCCTCTAGCCACATATTTGCAGTGTCCGTGTGTAGATAAAGACACTGAAGACAGGAGTTGGTTCATAGGTATTTACTAAGCAAGTCTGGGGGGGGGGGGGGGGGGGGTTTCTAAAGGATATACACAATACACAGGCTTATATAGCCCAAGTGGCAATTACCGGCATTACGCACACCTGGGGCTCTTAAAGGCACATACACCATAATTCCTCCCCTTCTAGCTAACTAGTACATCATATTTTAAGTAATTATTAATTACATGTTATATGCAAAATAATATACATTGCTGTATTAATTAATTATAAGTTAGTCTCTCAGGAGGCTTCCTGACTCGGTCCGGATAACGCCTCGGGGGTGTAGTCGTTTCTGGTGGTGTAGTAGGTTCTTCTGGCAAGGCTGATTCGGCTTGAAGGCTAGTGTCGGGTTCATCGGGCTCCAGTATCACCGGATCGGAGGTAGATATGGGTATCTCTACTTCATCGTTAGATGTATAGAGTGGTGGTGTAGGTTGTCCCTTTTCGGATGACTTGATGATTTGGTCAGCATGGCGCCTTATTATGCTGTCTCCGATGTCCACGGTATACATCAGTGGTCCTAATCATGTGCAGATAGTTCCAGGCTGCCATTTCTCGGTACGGTAGTCCCGGGCCAAAACCGGTTGACCTATCTGGAAGGCCCTAGTTGGCCTTTCATTCATGCCCTGAAACTGCCGGTTCTCCACGTCCCTTCGGATGTTGGGCTTGACCAAATCCAGCCAGCATCTTAGGTTTCTATTGTAGAACATCATGGTGGGAGTTTGGTTAGTAACCATATGCGTTGCATTCCTATACGCAAATAAGAAGTTATCCACCTTGTGCTGAAGTTTTATGTCTTCATTACCCATGGCCTTGATGGCCTTCTTGAAGGTCTGGACAAACCTTTCAGCCAATCCATTGGTGGCGGGATGGTATGGGGCGGACGTGTAGTGCTTTACCCCATTGTTTTTTAAGAACTTTCTGAATTCTTCGGACACAAATTGCGGTCCATTATCAGAACATATCTGCTCCGGCAGCCCATTCCTGGCAAATATGGTCCTTAATACTGTGATGGTTTTGTCCGTGGTGGTGGAGGACATCTTTATTACCTCCAGCCACTTGGAGTGTGCATCAACTGCGATTAAGAACATTGAGTCCATAAATGGACCAAAGTCGATGTGCACCCTTTGCCAGGGAGATGAGGGCCACTCCCATGGATGTAGAGGGCCCTGTGGCGGAGCATTTTGGACCTTCTGGCATCCTAGGCAGCTCTTGGTCATGTCTTCGATGTCTCCATCGATACCTGGCCACCATACAAACGCCCTAGCTAGGTTCTTCATTTTCACTCCACCCAGATGCCCCTCGTGAAGCTCCTTTAGCACTTTATCCTGGAGTTTGGGTGGAATCACCACTCTGGATCCACACATCAAGGTTCCTCGGCACACTGACAGCTGTTCTCTTCTTTGTGAGAATGCTGGCAACAGTGGTTCGCCATGTGCTGGCCATCCCTTCACTGTTAAATCGTAGACCCGTGAGAGAGTAGGGTCATTTCTTGTCTCCCTTTCAATGGCAGAATTTGTCACCGGTAGACATTCCACTATGGTAGAGTGGAATATCTCTACTGGGTCTACTGTAGGTGCCTCTTCTATCGTTGGCAACGGTAGGCGTGATAAACCGTCAGCATTCCCATGCTGTTTTGACCCTTTGTATTCAATGTTGTATTGGTGTGCCCCTAGAAAAAGGGACCACCTCTGTAGTCTTTGTGCCGTCATAATGGGTGATGCACTATCAATTGCTACAAAAGACTGGAAGTTGAGAAAGTAACAGACAGGCTTTTATTACCAAAGAACAGAGCATGCCTCTTGTGGTTGCCTGGTATCCAAAAGGGCCGGGGGCTGCCGAGCAGCCACCTTTATATCCAGCCATGAGGGTGGAGCCAGGGGCGGAGTCAGCTGAGGCATGCACAGGCAAGTACAACAATATGCAAAAGTGAACAACAGTACTAACAGTGAACAACAGTACTAATAACAGTGGTGAACAACAATACTAACAACAGTGGTTTACCACAATGGGGACACCTTTTTTAGGGTTGAGTATGGAGATGAGGGGTTGATGGTCAGTCAGCAAGGTAAATTTTTGTCCGTGTAGGTAATGGTTGAATTTCTTCACTCCCCATACCAGGCTGAGTGCTTCCCTGTCTATCTGGGCATAGTTACGCTCAGCTGAGTTCAATGAGCGTGACGCAAAAGCTATCGGCCGTTCCGAGCCATCAGGGAATCTATGGGACAATACTGCTCCTATGCCGTAAGGGGATGCATCGCACGCCAGTCTGATTGGTAGTGATGGGTTGTAATGAGCCAAAACTTTCTCGGATGTGATTAAGTCTTTACATTTATGGAAGGCACGTTTACAGTCTTCGTTCCATTTCCAAATCACTCCTGTGTGTAGAAGATCATTAAGAGGGTGTAGAATAGTTGATAAGTTCGGTAAAAATTTATGATACTAAGTTATTAATCCCAGGAATGACCTTAATTGTGAAACATTTTCAGGTGCTGGGGCTTTTATAACTGCTTCAATTTTTTCAGGTGACTTATGCAACCCTTCCTTATTAATATGTGGCCACAATATGATATCTGATTTTGGAAAAATTCGCACTTGGGGCGATTTGCTCGTAGGCCCCGTTCTTTCAGCCTAGTGAGCACCTGCTCCAAATTGGCAAGGTGCTCGTTGTCGTTTTCTCCTGTTATAAGGATGTCGTCTAGGTAGCATTGAGTCCCCGGAATCCCTTGCAGGACTTGCTCCATAGCTCTTTGCCAGATAGCTGGAGCTGATGCTATTCCAAAAACCAGTCGATTGTACTGGTACAGGCCTTTGTGTGTGTTTATTGTGAGATACTTTTTAGAGGTCTCCTCAACCTCCATCTGTAGATATGCCTGTGCCAAGTCAATTTTTGTGAAACGTTTCCCTCCGGATAGTGAGGTGAAAATATCTTCTATCCTCGGAAGAGGATACTGTACCGTGTGAAGGACCGGGTTTACAGTCACCTTAAAGTCCCCACAGATGCGAATTTTTCTCTGTTCCTCAGAGTTATTTTTCAATGCTTTTTTCATGACTGGAACGATGGGTGTTGCCCATTCGCTCCAATCTATTTTGGATAATACGCCTGCCTTTTCCAAATTCTTCAGCTCTGCACCGGTCTTGCCTTAAAATTTTTTTGAATTGCTGTATCTTCCACTTTTATTGAGGCGGTGATGCCTTTCAAGGTTCCTAGTTTCTCTTGAAACACTTCTTTGGCGTTGGCCAAGATGTCTTTTAATCGTTCAGGTATGATGTCATCATTGTTTTTTTCCTTACTGGTCACCGTCAGTGCCTGAATGGAGTGCCAGTCTAAACGTATCTTCCTTATCCATTCACGTCCCAACAACGGTGGACCACCATCTTGTAGAATGTATAAATACAACTTTTGTATTTCTTTGCCGTTGTATACCACAGGCACCCTTATTTTTCCTTTGGGGTAGACTTTCTGCCCCGTATATGTTTTTAAGATAATGGATGTGTCTTTTAGAGGTATATGCGAAAATAGCCTCTCGTAATCTCGTCGATTTATTACGGTTAGAGCTGATCCTGTATCTAGCTCCATTTTAACTGGGGACCCTGCTATTGTGAGGGTAACCCAAATGGTTTGGTAATCCTCTTTGGCAAGTACATTATGTAATTTGAGACAGCTTAGTCTCTTGTTTCCGGAGTCGCTATCGCTATTCTGGTCTTCGGAGCTATTGTCCGTCATCATTTGTACCTTCCTGTACTTTTCTTTATTGATTTTTTGTTTTCTGTCAGTGGATTTATTTTGTCCAGATTGGCATACCCGTGCAATGTGTCCAATCTTACCACATTGCCTGCATGCTTTGCCCTTGAACCAGCAGTCCCTCTGGTTATGGGTGGATCTGCCGCAGCGATAACATCTTCCGAACTCCTGTGTCATTTTATGGGTGCTGAAGTCCTGTGTCTCTTGTTGTATCTCTGCAGCTCCTTTTGCTGCTGCTTCGTATGATACAGCCATACTGAAAGCTTTGTCCAATGTTAAATCTTTTTCAGAAAGCAGTCTTTTTTGTGTTCCTTCACTTAAGAGACCGCAAACAAATTTGTCTCGAAGATAATCCGACAGTCCTGCTCCGAATTGGCAGTACTTTGATAGCTTTCTTAATTCGGTTAGGTAATCAGCGTTACTTTCATTCTTGTGTTGATTTCTCTTGAAGAACTTGAATCGTTCCGCTATCAGCAGCGGTGTTGGGTTTAAATGCTCCTGCAGGGTATCAACAATTTCTTTAAAAGTCTTGTCCTTTGGTTTGGCTGGAGTGATTAAATTTCGTAACAGCCCGTATGTCTTCGCGCCCATTCAGTTCAGAAGTACTGAAGCTTTTTTTTCATCTGTTATTCCATTTGCAGTGCAATAAACCTCTACTCTTTCCACGTATGTGGTCCAATCTTCTATTTCGCCATCAAAAGCCTCAATATTACCAGATTTAGGCATTTCAGAAAAGATATGGCGCTTCCCGTGCTTTTTTTTTTCCCCTCTGTAGCAACGATATGGCGCTTCCCGCGCTTTCCCGCCGCTGCTACCGATAACAACGCTGTTTTACTGTGGTTTCCGTTTATTCACTGTTGGAGACTCGTTCCCGACGGAGGTCTAAACGCTGACCTGCTTGCCGCGCCGGCCGTCTCTCGAGTGCACCCTCCCAGTCCGTTATTGCTTGCCTCCGATTTCGCTGCCTGTCTCAGCTGTAGAGCCCGCCGCTGGAGCTCCAGCCTGACGCCCAGGAAGGATTAGCGCAGTACCTGTCACCAGCTTGGCC
The DNA here is from genome assembly GCF_052327205.1 of Somniosus microcephalus. Taxonomy (NCBI): domain Eukaryota; kingdom Metazoa; phylum Chordata; class Chondrichthyes; order Squaliformes; family Somniosidae; genus Somniosus; species Somniosus microcephalus. Next base: position 256,754,255 of record NC_140991.1, on the reverse strand, counting down.
AGCTGGTGAAACCACAGTTTCTCTTACTTCCTTGAGTCTTCTGGACGCTGGAGGAATCGATGTCCTTGAGGTGCTGCCGAATTGCAGGTAAGTCCGTTTCCACTTCGTCGCCACTGTAGTGTCCGTGTGTAGATAAAGACACTGAAGACAGGAGTTGGTTCATAGGTATTTACTAAGCAAGTCTGGGGGGGGGGGTTTCTAAAGGATATACACAATACACAGGCTTATATAGCCCAAGTGGCAATTACCGGCATTACGCACACCTGGGGCTCTTAAAGGCACATACACCATAATTGCTCTTAAAGGCACATACACCACAGTATTCATCTGAAATATCCTTCTATTGCTACTCTGACTAGCATGTGGCACTAGTAACAATCCTGAGATTACTACCTTTGAGCTCCTATTTTTTAATTTACCTCCTAACTCCCTATATTCAGCTTTTAGGACCTCATCTCGGTTTTTACCTATACTGTTGGTACCTATATGCACCACGACAACTGGCTGTTCACCCATCCCCTCTAGAATGCCCTGCAGCCACTCCGAGACATCCTTGACCCTTGCGCCAGGGAGGCAACATACCATCCTGGAGTCTCGTTTGTGGCGGCAAAAACGCCTATCTATTCCCCTTACAATAGAATCCCCCATCACTATAGCTCTCCCGCTCTTTTTCCTCCCGTCCTGTGCAGCAGAACCACTCATTGTGCCAGGAAGTTGGCTACTGCTGCCTTCTCCTGATAAGCCATCTCCCCCAACAATATCCAAAGCGGTATATCTGTTTGAGAGGGGGGGGATGGCCACAGGGGACCCCTGCACTACCTGCCTGCGCCTACTACTCTGCCTGGCGGTCACCCATTCCCTTCCTGCCTGTGCAGCCTTTACCTGCGGTGTGACAACTCCCTAAACGTGCTATCCACGATGTCCTAAGCATCGCGAATGCTCCAGTATCTATCCATTCGCAGCTCCAGCGCCGCAATGCGGTCTGCCAGCAGCTGCAACTGGATACACTTCCCGCACACATAGTCATCGTACCTCCTTTAACATCTTGACTGGTTCAAGGCATCTAACCCTTAGAGAAAGAGCCTTCAAGATAGTTGAGTAGCAAGTTGGTTTACAAGGAGTCTTGACATCAAGGTCATAATTCAGAGTTATATTTAGAATTGAAAACTTAACAAGAAATATCCTATTAACTTATTCACTATAACGGAGGGCTAGAAATGCACTCAAAAGGCCCATTTACAACTGTGGAAACCTTAGCATAAATGTAAACTAAAGTCACTTCCAAAATAGCAAATTCCATTACCCAATGCTTTGACTTAAATGGCAAAGTGGGCAAACCACTAGCACATCTAGACAACTCCAATTACAAAATTACTGGTATTAAATATGAATAGAAATCCCAATAGTTTTTTGCTCAATTTTATGCAGATTTAAAAAAACACCCACCCAAGGTAAGTGAGAAAAACATACAATTTTTCCCATTCTTTCTGTTACCCAAGGATTAACCCCAACGCAAGAAATGTCTAGGTCATCATCATAATTGTGTACATGGCTACTAAAGATATTGGGCCTGAATTTGCAGTTGGAGGCTTTTTTATTTAAACTCTTACGCTGGCAAAAGGCGGCCCTATGCCTGCTTTTACCAGGTGTAAGAGTTTCACAGGCATTCACTGAGCAGTAGGTGGGCTCTGCCAACGAATGTCCATTTCCCGGGGATGCAGAGGATCTGTCAAGAAAATTCACAACTGAACATCACAGAATACATTACCACATCAAGAAAAATGTAATTACTGGGTTCCACAAGCATCTTTGGGATTTAACTGAAAGAAAAAAAACACTCACCAAGTTTGGATGTCAGGGTGTCCAGGCCTACTAACAATGCTGGAATTTGTTGGAGCTGTTCCTGCAGCTCGATTAATTGGTTCGTTTTTTTCTCCCAGTATGCTGACAGTACCACCACTTTGCCATCTACTGCCTGCAACATTGTGAACCACTCAGTAAATTCAGATGAAAATACAGTTAAAAACAAGCAACAATTCAAATTATCCGATGGTTCAAATTTTGATTGGCTCTAAATTACCACTTTTGCTGTGGCATTAACACTGCTTAAATCAAATTATTGAATAATTCTAATTTTTTCAGCACAGAAAACCCCCCAGAATTATCAGGAGTAGACTGTATTGTTAAGTATAGCTGGCCTGCAGAAGCTGTACTTAACTACTTCGAACTGGCTATCCCCCATGTTTTACAATATCTATTGGTGAAACTATCACATGGTGTGAAAGTGTACCCATCACAACTACTTTCTCAGCCCATACATTTTGTTGATGCTGCATTTAAATTGCATTCCAAAGCACAGCACATCTACAAGTGATATAGCAAAATACTGTGGATGCTGGAAATCCAAAATAACAGAAAACGCTGGAAAAACTCAGCAGGCCAGGCAACACCCGTGGAGAGAGAAACAGAGTTAGTGTTTCAGGTCAAAGACCCTTCGTCAGAACTGAGAAAAAAGCAGGAAATGAAACAGATTAAAAAGCAAGTTTGGGGGCTGGGAAATGGGCGAGGGGATGAAAGAACAAAAGGGAAGGTCTGAGAGAGATGAAGAGACATTAAGAGATATTCAAGGCGAGGCGAGATGGTAATACCATTTCCCCTCCCTCTGGCCTCTTACCCTCTCTAGATCTTTTCATTGCTAACTGCCGACGTGACATCGGCCGTCTCCATTTCTCTGCTCCCTTCTCTCACTCCAACTTAACTCCCTCTGAACTTGCAGCACTCCGTTCTCTCCGATCCAACCCTAACATCGTCATTAAACCTGCTGATAAGGGTGGTGCTGTTGTTGTTTGGCGAACCGACCTCTACCGTGGGGAAGCTGAACGGCAACTCTCCAACACCTCCTCCTACCTCCGCCTGGACCATGACCCCACTAGCAAACATCAAGCCATTGTTTCCAACTGTGTCACTGACCTCATCTCCTCTGGAGATCTTCCCTCCATGGCCGCCAACCTCATAGTCCCCCAACCCCGCACAGCCCACTTCTATCTCCTTCCAAAGATCCACAAATAGGACTGCCCTGGTAGACCCATCGTTTCAGCCTGTTCTTGTCCCATGGAACTTAGCTCTTCTTATCTCGACTCTATTTTTTCTCCTTGTCCTGTCTCTTCCCACCTACATTCGCGACTCTTCCGACGCCCTCCGTCACTTTAACAGTTTCCTGGCCCCAACTGTCTCCTTTTCACTATGGACGTCCAATCCTTCGACACCTCCATCTCCCACCAGGATGGCCTTCGGGCGCTCCGCTTCTTCCTTGAACAGAGGCCCAACCAGTCCCCATCCACCACCACCCTCCTCCGCCTGGCTGAACTTGTTCTCACATTGAACAACTTCTCCTTTGACTCCACTCACTTCCTCCAAATTAAAGGTGTTGCTATGGGAACCCGCATGGGCCCTAGCTATGACTGCCTGGTCATGGGATATGTGGAACATTCTTTGTTCCAGTCCTACTCAGGTCCCCTCCCTCACCTCTTTTTCCGGTACATCGACAACTGTATTGGTGCCATTTCCTGCTCTCGCCCTGAACTAGGTAAGTTCATTCACTTTACTTCCAATTTCCACCCTTCCCTCACCTTCACATGGTCCATCTCCGACTCTTCCCTTCCTTGACTTCTCCGTCTCCATTTCTGGCAATCGGCTTTCGACTAACATCCACTACAAGCCCACCGACTCCCACAGCTACCTGGACTACACTTCCTCCCACCCCGCTTCCTGTAAGGACTCTATTCCATTCTCCCAGTTTCTCCGTCTCCACCGCGTCTGTTCGGACGATGCCACCTTCCATACCAGTGCTTCCAACATGTCTTCCTTTTTCCTCAACTGAGGATTCCACTCTACTGTGGTTGACACGGCCCTTGACTGTGTCCGTTCTATTTCCTGCACTTCTGCTCTCACCCCTTCCCCTCCCTCCCAGAACCACGATAGGGTTCCCCTTGTCCTCACCTTTCACCCCACCAGCCTCCACATCCAACGGATCATCCTCCGCCATTTCCGCCACCTCCAACGTGATCCCACCACCAAACACATCTTCCCCTCACCTCCCCTTTCAGCATTCCGAAGGGACCACTCCCTCCGCGACACCCTGGTCCACTCCTCAATCACCCCCAACAGCCCTTCTCCTTCACCTGGCACCTTCCCGTGCAAGCGCAGGAGATGCAACACATGCCCTTTTACCTCCTCCCTTCCCACTGTCCAGGGCCCCAAAAACCCCTTCCAGGTGAAACAGCGATTTACTTGTACTTCTTGCAATTTAATATACTGTATTCGCTGCTCACGATGCGGTCTCCTCTACATTGGGGAGGCCAAACGCAGATTGGGCGACCGCTTTGCGGAACACCTCCGTTCAGTCCGTAAGGGTGACCCTGAGCTTCCGGTCGCCTGTCACTTTAATTCTCCACTTCACTCCCACTCTGATCTGTCCTCGGCCTAATACATTGTTCTAATGAAGCTCAACGTAAGCTCGAGGAACAGCACCTCATCTTTCGATTGGGCACTTTACAGCCTGCCGGACTCAACATGGGAGTTCAACAATTTCAGATAATAATCCCTGCCCTCATTTTTCATGCAGTATGATTTTGCCATTCCCATTTGCAACATTTTCACAGCATGTTCTTTCAATTCCTTCCTCCCCTCCCCCCCCCCCCCCATCTCTGCACCTGCTTAAAATCCATTACATCTCCAGCTTTTTCCAGTTCTGATGAAGGGTCCCAGACCTGAAACGTTAACCCTGTTTCTCTCTCCACGGATGCTGCCTGGCCTGCTGAGTATTTCCAGCATTTTCTGTTATTTCAGATTTCCAGCATCCGCAGTATTTTGCTATTACACTATAATACAAAGCGGTAGAACGCTGGTGCACACTAGAAATCCCCAAATTGGCCACACCATTAAGGGAAGGTGGTTAGTAGAGACTAGGCCCTTCCTCATAGAAGAAAAAGGGGACATAACAGCAAGTCATTCTGGTTGTGCCCACACTTTTTAGCCGCTTATAATAGTCAGTGGTAAAAATCACAGTGCAGGTTATCTACCTCCACAGACACTTAAAACAGAACTGAAAAATGGTGAACAAATATATGAATTAAGTCACTGAGCAAGTCCATAAGTGGTTCTCAAGTATTGGAAACAGATTTCCCATTTGCTCAGATCATCTTGTATGTCCCAGACTCCATTTTCACAAATATTCATTCCTCAAAATGAATTTTGTTGTTCTCCATTCCCTGCAGTGCTACATTCCTTATTGGTAGATGAATATAAAAGGATACAGGAAAATTAGATTACAGTGGAGGGCTCCAATCGAAGAGCTAGCAGTAGCACAGGTGCACTGGGCTGCATGACCCCTTTTTGTGCTGTAATTTCTATGATACATGATGTTGTGATGTCAAAAGCCACTTTAGAAAATAAAAAAGGTACATTTTATAAAAAGTACTACATAATGCAAATCCAATGTTTACTGTGATCATCTCAGTGGCACATATACCACTCTAAAATATGGAGTTATTCTGACTATTAAGAACTGGTGCTAAGTTTTACTTGTGTTGCTTAACACCTTAACTGCTTCAGCAACATAATTTGTGGCTTACAGGATTTTTAAAATATATCTGTGTCCAACTGAACTGAAAATACATAGGGCCGTATAGTCCGATCCCTACACCTTGCGTACACACCCGTAGGGACATCAGAAATGCCGGTTTTAGGCACGTCAAGCACATGCGCTGAAAACTGGCATTTCCGATCCGTCAAGAATGCTTCGAAAAAAGTAAAAAAAAATTCACTCATTTATCATTTAAAAACTTTTAAAAAGGTAAATTTCTTTTTAGCCCCGTAAAAAAATACACTTCAAAAAATTTTAATTTTTGTTTAAAATATTTAATTTATTGTAATTTCAACTCATTTAAAAAATATTTTTAAAAACATATTTAATGTTTTACAGTGCTTTGGGGTGATCTCCATTCATATATTTGACAGGTCTGTCAAGTGTATGAAGGGAGATTCCCTTCTCCTATTGGCTCCCCATGGCCCACGTGATCCCAGGGACGCTTGCGAACCACATGCGGAAGTACACACACCTCGGGAGCCCTCAGTTAAGTCCGTTGATTTTTCCAGATCGGAGGCCTCTGCACGCAGGAAGCCTCCAATCGGAAAATACAGCGCATTGCAATAGTTTCAGGACAGAAAACAGAGTAGGAGTAAAGGGTAGCTATTCACAGTGGCAGAAGGTGGGTAGTGGTGTTCCACAAGGATCAGTGCTAGGGCCACTGCTGTTCACAATTTACATTAACGATTTAGATTTGGGAATCAAAAACACAATTTCTAAATTTGTGGATGACACCAAATTGGGGGGGTCATCAATACTGAGGAGGACTGCAACAAGTTACAAGAGGACATTAATAAACTTGTAGAATGGGCAAATATTGGCAAATGAAGTTCAACACAGATAAATGCGAGGTGTTACATTTTGGTAGGAAGAATAGGGAGGTCACTTATCACTTGGAGGGTGCAAGTCTAGGTGGGGTAGAGGAACAAAGGGATCTAGGAGTACAAATACACAAATCACTCAAAATTGACACACAGATTAGCATGGCCATAAAAAAAGCAAACCAAGCACTAGGGTTTATTCCTAGAGGGATAGAATTGAAAAGTAGGGAAGTTATGCTAAACCTGCATCGAACCTTGGTTAGACCACGCTTCGAGTACTGCGTACAGTTCTGGTCGCCATATTATAAAAAGGATATAGAGGCACTGGAGAGGGTGCAGAGAAGATTTACAAGGATGATACCAGAAATGTGAGGGTATACATATCAGGAAAGGATGAGCAGGCTGGGTCTCTTTTCTCTTGGGGAAAAAAAAGGCTGAGGGGTGACCTAATAGAGGTCTTTAAATATTATGAAAAATTTTGAGAGTGGATACAGAGAGAATGTTGCCACTTGTGGGGAAGAGCATAACTAGAGGCCATCAATATAAAATAGTCACAAAATCAAATAGGGAATTCAGAAGAAACTTCTTTACCTAATGAGTGGTGAGGATGCGGAACTCACTACCACAGGGAGTGGTTGAAGTGAATAGTAGAGATGCATTTAAGGGGAGGCTAGACAAACATATGAGGGAAAAGGGAATAGAGGGTTATGCTGATAGATTTAGATGAAAAACGGGAGGAGGCTCGTGTGCAGGATAAACGCCGGCATGGACTGGTTGGGCCAAATGGCCTGTTTCTGTGCCGTATATCCTATGAAATCCTGTATAATACAATTAAAGATTTTGTCCTTCCAAACTAAAGACAGCATTTGGAGCTACAGTGTAATCTATCATTGCCCCCTACAGGACTAGCTCAATTACCTGTAATATATGAATATGCCTCTCCCAGTTGATTACATGGCTGCAGGTGGGATGGGGGGGGAGGAGGAATGTTTAGTCATGATGCTCTGGGCATCATGTGTGGGGAAGCCTAGATGGAGTTGCTGGTCTTTTCCTGCCTGTCAATTTCATATGTTTGTAACAGGTGGGAGCTAGACAGGGTCAGCACCAGAGCCAGGCCCAGGATCAGAATTCTGGGACAGGGTGCTCAGCTCTTACTGTGGAATCACAGGAGTTTTAGAAGAGTGGGACTCTCAAGGAGTCTCATGGACACTTGGGGACAGAAACTTCCTACTAGTGAAGGGAAATTTCAAGAGTCCCGCTTTCCCTAAACTACTGTTGGCCCACCATGTCTGTGCCAGCTCTTTGCAAAAGCAATCCAAAATTAATCCTACTAGCCAGCTTCCTCCCCATAGCCCCGTATGTTTTGTTGCTTCAAAAGTTTATCCACTTTCCCTTAAGCATGGCCTCTACGTCAGCCACTCCTTGTGGCAAAGCATTCTACACTCTAACAACTCCCTACGTAAAGACAGTTCTCTTAATCAATGCTCCCTCTAATTCTTTTCCCCCTGCGCAGGCCTTTTAAATTTCTTGGTATGCGAATGCTCGGTATCTCTTCCAGCGGCAGCAGCTGGTGAGCAGCCTGCGCGGGACCTCGCCATCGGTGCGCGGCCACAGACCTTAGGGGGAACATTACTCCTAACCTCTCTCCTCGCTCAATGACAATTTTAGATTGATGGCGCCCATCTGACTATCCAAACATAGGAAATAATCTTTTCCTATTCATCTAAATGAACCAGACCACGCAAAACCTGTTTCAACCCACAGCTGAGCTTCAAACCTTCACCAAGACTGCTTACTTCTACCCCTGCAATATAATCTGCCTCTATCCCTACCTCATCCCTGCTGCTGCTGAAACCCTTATCCACACTTTAGTCGCCTCTTGACTCAATTTCACCAATGCCCTTCTTGCTGGCCTCCCACGCTCCACAAACTCCAATTTGTTCAAAACTCAGTTGTCTGCATCCTATTCCACTGATCTACATTGATTGCATTGGAGCACAGAAAGCCAATTTAAAATCATCCGTCTCTTCAAATGGCTTGCCCAATCCTATCTCTGCAACCTACTCCAGCCTTACATGCCCTTCCACCCCCTTCAACTCTGGCCTTTTCTCACCCCTCCATTCATCCCATCATTAGTGACAGCCTTCAGCCATCTTGGCCCTGCTCTTTTGAACGCTCAGTCTGAATGTTTCAAACACTTTAAGGAAATGGTTCCTGGGCCAAGAAAATAGAACTGAGAGTCAGATAGCCAATTAAACTGATCATTTTGCTGGTTCACAAGTGTTAGGGAGCTAACAAAAGCTGGGGATGCAGAGGTCCCATACTGTTCAGTGAATTGCTTGTCAGTTGAAATGGCAATCTGTCAGCACTTCATAAGCCAGTGACTGTACTGCCCAGCAAGTCAGAGGGACAATTCAAGAGACAACAAATATAAGTACAAGGTGAGATATGAATTAAGCATCTGCCAGCCCGAGATGGGTTAGGGTGCAGTTGGGGAAACCCAGGAGCTGTGTAGCGAGACCAAGTTCACGGAATATGCAGTATATACAGCTGGTCATTGTGAATGTTAACAGCACGCTTATATAATATATATACCGCATGGTCTAATTCGGTTATGCCCATTTGACATATACACCATCCTTTTCCTCTTTGGAAGAATGGCACGTGAATTAATGTAAATGAATACCAACTTCAGGGAAACTGGACTGGGGTTTCATATAGCCCAGAAATACAATAAAACACAATACACTATATGTCATTTTATTTTAAGTAGTGGTTTCCAGTTTAATGCAAAAAAGCCCAAGGTGACCATGATAGTTGTACTGAACATTCATAAGCAAACCAATACTGAAATCAACATTAATCATGTCAATAGTGCTGTAGTAACTTTTAGAATACACTGATGTGTTTTTATATAGCGTTTGACGTCTTGTCTGAAGGACAGCACCTCCAACAGTGCAGTGCTCCCTCAGTACTGCACTAGAGTGTCAGACTAGATTATGAGCTCAAGTTTCTGGAGTGGGACTTGAACCCACGACCTTCTGACTCAGAGGGGAGAGTGCTACCACTGAGCCACTGCTGACATCTCTAATGTGCCTGGGGCCAATATTTATCCCCCAACTACCACTAAAACAGATGATCTGGTCATTTATTACACTGTGGTTTGAGGGACCTTACTGTGTACATAATGGCTACATTACAACAATGATTACACGTCAAAACTGTATCAATGGCTGTGACGTGCTTTGGAACATCCGGAGGTCGTGAAAGGTGCTATATAAAGTCCTTTCCTTTACAAACTGTTGCCCGTGTCTGTTTGTCAAACTCATCAGTCTATAAAGCAGTTTGCATAATTGAGTTTGCCAAGCATTCATTCAAGTAGTTAAATATTTACAGACTATGGATTGATAAAGATAAGTGAAATGTACAACAATAAATGCACCACCTACGATCTAAAATTAAAATAAAAGCCTAATGAAAATATAGGTGATCATGTGGCGGAGCCACCAAAGGACTCAGATCATTTGTATATAATTCCTTTAACAACATGTTAGCTACAGCCTGAGTCTGTATCTTTATTTATGCTGTTTAACTGTACAGAGTGTGGTTACTTTAACAGCGCGGCTGAAACGTGATGACATCACGCCGTTCATCACGTGATTCCCCACTGGCAGGAGAACGTGATGACGTCATGACGTCAGCCACGGGACTGCCGGGGCAGTCCTCGTGGAGCCTCCGAAGAGAGCAGACCTACATTCGATGTTATCCTGCAGTTTCTTGTTAAAACCTGTTTGTTTCATTAAAGTTCGTTTTGTTTGATCGCCTGAGTAGAACTCAGTCTTTTAGTTAGGAACCCACGTTCCTACAATAACACAGGAACATAAGACTACAGTGCAGACAGCCACTAGATGAAGTAACTGCTATTTAAAAAAAAAATCAATATGAAAAATTATTTTATGAAATAAAGGACATTCATAAGCAAACCAACATAGCTGATGGCACGGTGACATACGGCACTTGTGACAGAGATCCGAAATCTCAGCACAAGTGCTCATTAGTTATTAGCTTTATCAATGATCGTGTTATCACACACCATTACAACAACATACAACTATAACTAATGAGGATTGTAAAAACTTACTGTACTAATCTTCTAATAAGCTATAGTCCGCCTCCTACAAAGCCAATTTAAAAAAAAATCCTCTTCCAAGAATAGCACTGCTACTAAGTGCGGCATTAGTTTTGAGAGCATCCTTCACACTTTCAGATCTTACACTTCAGTGTGGAAAAAGTACAATTTGTTTTTTATTTTGTGTTTACTTTTCTATGTTCTGGAGCCAGAAATTGATAAGCACCTTCTGCTCGTCAATTTCCCCTCGCCATACAATTGTTCGTTACAGAACTTAGTCTGTGACCTTAAAGTGAGAGGCCTAATTAAACACTGATCCACCCAAGCAGAATAACACATCCTAACAGCTTATCATCTGATTTACCATAAGCAATGCCACAGGGGCTGCTAGCAATGTAGAATTATGTCAAATAAAAGACATTTCATGGCAAGTATCCGAGATAACAAATTAAAACTTAGGAAATACACCAGGATTTCTGAACCAAAACTAGAAAAAACTTTGCCTGTTTGAACACAGAATAAACATTGGATAGCACCACAATTCTTTTAGTTTAAATTACTACTGGTTAACAAAGTATATATGCAGTTGGAAAGAAAGAAATAACTTGTATTTATATAGCACCTTTTACGATCTCAGGAGATCCCAAAGCATTTTATTTGACGTATAATCACTTGTAATGAAGGGAATGCAGCAGTCATTTGGCACACAGTAAATTCCCACTAAACAGCAATGCAATAATAATCCGTTTTAGGTGTTGGTTGAGGGATAAATGTTGGCCAGGACACCGGGAGAACTCCACTGATCGTCTTCAAATAGTGCCATGGGATCTTTTACACCCAGAGAGCAGACGGGGCCTTGGTTTAACGTCTCGACCGAAAGACGGCGTCTCCAACAGTACAGCAATGAATTGCCTGCCTAGATTGTGCTCAAGCCTCTGGAGTGGGGCTTGAACCCACAACCCTCTGACTCAGATATATGAGAGTGCTACCACTGAACCATGGCCGACACCCATTTTATAATCTGTTTATATATTAAAATGGAAATTTGCTGTCATAAATTAAGTTTTCAATTTTATTGTAATAATTTATTAATGAAGATAATAAACTCCTATAGAAATAAAGAACAGTATAATCATCTGGTTCCAGCGGAGAGGGAGAAAGTTGGAAAGCATTTGCAAGAAGCAAAGGAGTGGATGATCAGTAAGATGAATTTAAGAGTAAAAACCATCTCTGGATAAAAAAACTACAGAATACACTAAAGTAAAAATATTTCATTAACACATCTAATACAACAACATTTATATAGCACCTTTAATTTGGGCGTTTCAGAGGTGTAATCGAACAAAAATGATTCCCGAGACAAAGCAGGAGGTATCAGGAGAACTGACCAAGAGCTTAGTCAGTCAAACAGGAGGGTCAGGCGCATAAGCATGGCTATAAATGGTGGGGAGAAGAGAGGCCAGAGTCAGAGTAATGGGGAATTCTGGAGGTGTTGTAGGGCTGGAGGAGGTTACAGGAATAAGGAGGGGTGAAGCCATTTAAACAAAGATAGGAATTTTAAATTGGAGCCAAGGTAGGTGTGAATGGGACTTGGCCCACTGGTGAATGGGACTTGGCCCACTGGTGAATGGGACTTGGCCCACTGGTGAATGGGACTTGGCCTGGGATAGGATAAAGGCAGCAGAGTTTTGGATAAACTGAAGTTTATCGAAGGTGGGAGGTTTGCCAGGAGAGCATTGAAACAGTCCAGTATGGAGGTACTGATGAGGGTTTGGCATTGGAGGGTTTCAGCAGCAGGTGCACAGAGGTGGGGACAGAAGTAAATGGTCTTTGTGATGGGGAGGATATGGGGTCAGAATAGGACACCAAGATTGGGAATAGTCTGGTTCAACCTGAGACAGTGGCCATTATCCTCCAGAAGGTTAAGGGCTGATCTGATCAAAGTTTTCAAGAAATTATGGGGAACAGAAAGGATAGATAGAGAGAAACTGTTTCCGTTGGTTGGGGATTATAGGACTAGGGGCATAGTCTAAAAATTAGAGCCAGGCCTTTCAGGAGTGAAATTAGGAAACACTTCTACACACAAAGGGTGGTAGAAGTTTGGAACTCTCTTCCGCAAACAGCAATTGATGCTAGATCAATTGTTAATTTTAAATATGAGATTGATAGATTTGTGTTAACCAAAGGTATTTAGAGATATGGGCCAAAGGCGGGTATATGGAGTTAGGTCGCAGATCAGCCATGATTCATCTCTGAATGGTGGCATAGGCTCGAGGGGCTCAATGGCCTACTCCTGTTCCTCAGGTTGGACAATATACAATGAACTTTTAGTTAAAAGATTACTTCACTTTCTAACTACATATTTACTGCAAAGAGTGAACTAACTGTGGCTTAACCATTGCCTTGTATAAATTTGTAAGTTATTTGCTTTTGTATTCTATGCCCCTGTTTATAAAACCCAAAAGGTTATTGGATTTTGTATTTGCTTTATTCCTGCACTCACACTTTGTTCCTTCATACTCTTCAGTGTCTTTCCACTGACTATATATTCCCATTCTTTGTTTTTGTTCCCAAAATCTATTACCTCACACTTCTTCACATTAAGTTGCATCTGCTCAGTTCACTAACCTATCTACATCCCCCAGATGTCTCTTGCAGTCTACCTCACTGCTTGCCAAAATCCCTACTTTTGAGTCACCAACAAATTTCAATATCATGCTTCCTATGCTCAAGTTCAATATCTCGATCACAACTTGGCCACCAACCCTAGCTCTACTTCCTACTCATGCTCAAGCCCAGGTTTACAGGTCAGAATTCCACTTTGAGTTCAGGAAAAAATGGACAGTTTACTAATATACATTAATCCCAACAGCGTTGTACAGGGAAAAATTATGACTTTTATTTTAGTTAACCACTTTGATATTTTAGTCATCGTCTGAATGAATTGATACTTAACAGGACAAAGCACATCCTTGCATTTCGGACGAAGGTGGTTTGAGAACTCCTTCCACTTGTTTTATAATCACCCGCATGAACTTTTTGCTCAATCGTCTACATTTTAAATGAACATTGAACTTTGCTCTCAGTTCTCTTGACTTCGAAAAGCAACAGTCCAATCACTTGGACCTAAATGAACATTTTGTATTCCATTCCATTCAGCAGAACTGTTTAGCTGCATCAATTTCACCATTCATCGGAACACAGCAATTACAGTTTTGAGGAATAGCTCTAACATTGCAATCTTCAGCTGCTGGGTCAATACACCAATGTCACGTTTTCACTGATATGCGCACTTTCAAGTACCAACTGCAATACCTTATGACTTTCCCGTTATTTAAAGATCAGGTGCCCAATGTATCCTCAAATAACTAAAAAGTAGCTTTGATATTACAAGACTCAAATAGTAGTTTTGCCAGAATGTTATAAAGCAATGTCATTCTACTCAAAACAATTCCAGTTCCATTTTAAAAAATAAAGTTCGAAGTCAACAGGAAAAAGTCCATTATTCACTGATATCTGCAATAAATCTATAGTAGTTTAAAGTCAATTAACCGTCTGCACACTTGTTGTATCCAATAAAATATCGTAAGTGACTATCTATACTAAACACAATGATGGCCAAGTTCAACGTATACATTTACAAAGAACAGAAAGCATCTTTAGCATCAAGGTGATTTCAGTCGACTTAACACTCTTGGAGTTTCAATGAAACAAGATTATTTCCTGTGGAGTTTCTCGGGGACTTGGGAGTGCAGTTTGACATTTACTGTGGTCCACCTGCTGCCTCAATACAAAAGCTGTTCACCCGTTGCTGTAATGCAGCAAATTTATTGCCTGCGTGGTTTTAATGTGGGGCCAGGAGGAACACTCCTGCTCCTGCCAGGTGAGGAAGATTGGGGCCATCGAGGAGGGGGGAGGTGAGAAAGATCGGGCCGGCCATCAGAGGATGGTAGCCAGCTTCATGCTGATCAGTGGTGGGGTGAGGAAGATCGGGCCGGCCACCGAAGGATCGCGGCCGGCCTCAAGATCATGGGGGGCGGGGGGGAATTCAGATCAGGGCTGGCCTCAAGATCATGTGGGGGGGGGGGGGGGGGGAGAAAGTGAAGAGATCAGATCGGGGCTGGCCTCTGTGATCGTGGGGTGGTCCGGGATGCCAATCGGAGGCTTCATGAGGGGATCTCCGATCACGGGTAGGCAGGCACCCTGGATCCAGGAGGTAGGTATAAAGGCACTTACCTCCTGGCTGCAGCAGTCCTCGCCTTGCTGTAACTGCTGGGTTTTACGAAGTGTGTAAAACCCGACCAGAGAGTTAAAAACAAAATGGTGGTTAAAGAAGAGGCTTTCAGCCACATTTTAATATTTAAATTGACATCCCGCCTCCTAGTAGCAGGTTGGTTGCCCGTCCCCAACTCTGTTAAAACAGGAAGTGGGAGGTTTGGAGGCCGGTTCAGGTCAGGATATATAGGGAAGGAAAACAAATGTGAAGAATAGCTTGTTTTATGCAAGTATGATCCCCCCACAGTAATGGAACTCTAATTTTTAAATAGAAAGAGGAACAAACTTGCATTTATATAGCATCTTTCATGTCCCAAAACACTTCACAGCCAATTAAATATTTTTGAAGTGTAGTCACTGTTGCAATGTAGGGAAATGCACCCGTCAATTTGCGCACAGCAGTCGTACACAAATTGGCTGAGGAGGGAGCTGCAGCTTCTACCCAATCAGTATGCATCAGTTTCAACATTGCACGACAGTACAGACTGCATAAGAACAAATGTGCAAGGTTCATCTTTGTTGGCCATCTGAACCAGTTATTTTACCTCGACCCTAACTGAATCACATCCCAATGTACTAACCTGCTATATCACAAACTCCCCTTTATTGTTTGTTGAAAACAGAATGGATTAAATAAATTTCAGTGTAATCTATTGATAGCTAAACACAACATGGTGTGCATAAGGTCCCTTTCCAGTAGCCCCACCACATTCACACCCAAACTGAAAAATCGAGATAGGGAAACCATATCAACAAAATTAAAATCTAAACAAAAAAACTGTAGAATACAAGGATCACTACAGTTCAAACTTCAGATCACACTTTATAGTATAATTCAATAATCTTTGTAATGGTATGCATATTGTGCTGCACGATCTATCCAGCTTGCTAAAAAGGTTGGGTAAAATGGCCTGTAGTTAACAGTAACAGATACCTTGGGGTCACTAAATTGCATTATTAGAAACCATTTAACCTAGTATTATGTCCTCATAGCAGACAATGCTGAACTGTGACGCTTGTGTCAGTCTTGGCTCAGTGGAAGCATACTACCCGAGTCATAAGGTTGACTTCAAACCCTACTCCAGAAACTTGAGAGCTTGAACACAGAGCTAGGAGACAGTTGGGTAAATCGCAAGCAGAGTGGAGGAACTTGGTGAACGCAGGAATTCGGTGGAGGAGGAAGGCGACGGCCGAAACGTCTAACTGAAAAGGAGTGGAGCCACAGAACCCAAGGTCTCTAAGTTAATAGACGAGAGCGGACCTGCGGGAGAGCGAGAGGAGCGGCTACAGATAAAGGTAGGCCGAAGAGTACGGAGCCCGGAGGAAGCACGAGCGTCAGGGAGTGAGGTAAGCGATGTCCGTGCAAGGGAAGGAGCCGATTGGTGAGCAGCTGATGATTTATTTTAAGTCTTAAGTTTATTTCTGTTAAGTTACTTAGGCCTAAAAAATTCAGTTGCTTTGCGCCTCCCGGGGCACAAAGCAACTAGCGCCACCAACGCCACCCGCAAAATTCAGCAGGAGGTTAGCGGCAGCGGTAACCCTTAGCGCCACACGGCGCTGCGCCACCGCCGATGACGCCATCATCGTGCACAGCGACCTGCTCAAGCCCCGGCCGTGATCTTCTGTAGTGCCCCGACTTACCGCCGGACGCTATGCCCGACAGGGTCAGGGGGACCTACCTGCGGCCGGGGCGGCGCTAATTAAAGGGAAGGTGCCAGGCGGCCATTTTTGTTGCAGGCCACCTGCCAGCACCTGTTGCTGTCCCCGGCCTCCTGAACAGCCGCCCCACGGAGTGCCGGCTGCGCTCTGTGAGCCCGGCACTTCTCTTGAGTGCCGGGTTCTTTTGCCAGTACTCCGATCCGTGGTGGCCCAGCTGGGCCCTGGGTCACACTGCGCTAGGCCCCTCCCCTTTAATAAGGGGCGGAAGGCCTGCAATACCTCGGCAGGTGACGCTGTGGCACATAGCGCCACGATATTCATTCGCAGCGCCCCAAGAGGTGGGGCGCTTCCAGTAGCGCCCCGCCTCCCTCTTGGGGCGCTACCAGTGAATTTCGGCTGCTGGGGTGCTAACTTTTTCAGGGTGCTAAAAGTAGCGCCCCAATGGGGGCACGTCCCAATTTTTCCCCCTTAGTCTATTAAGTAGAGGCATGGCAGGGCACCTCGGTCCTGTGGAATGCACATCTTGTGCCATATGCTAATTTGACAGGGGGATGGGCACCAGGATGTAGCATTTGAAAGGAGAAACAAGGTGCACAAAGGATTGGAAGAGACAGATAGCACTAGAAATAGTCTGACCCCACCTAATACTGTACTAAGAGAAAATACAAGGTGGTCTAAGATAGGCTTACAGTGCATGTGTGTGAATGCACAAAGTGTGGTTAAATAAGGTTGGTGAGCTGTAGGCACAAATAGACACATGAGAATATGATGTTGTGGTGATAACGGGGACCTGGCTCAAAAAAAGGGCAGGATTGGGTACTAAATATTCTTGGATATAAAGTGCTCACGAAAGATAGGGAAGGAAAGAAAGGAGGTGGGGTGGCAGTATTGATTAAGGAGAATATCATAGTGCTGGAGAGAGAGGATGTCCTGGAGGGGTCAAGGACAGAATCTATTTGATTAGAGTTAAGAAACAATAGAGGTGCCATTACACTACTGGGTGTATTCTATAGGTCACCAACTAGTGGGAAGGATATAGAGGAGCAAATTTGTCGGAAAATTACAGAGAGGTGCAAGAACTATAGAGTAGTGATAATGGGGGACTTCAACTATCCTAATATAGACTGGGACAGTAATAGTGTAAAGGGCAGAGAGGGGAAGAATTTCTGAAGTGTGTTCAGGTGAATTTTCTTGATCAGTATGTTTCTGGCCCAACGAGGAAGGAAATATTGCTGGATCTGGGGAATGAGGTGGGTCAAGTAGAGCAAGTGTCAGTAGGGAAACATTTAGTGAACAGTGATCACAGTGTGATAAGGTTTAGATTAGCTATGGAAAAGGACAGGGAGCAATCTAGAGTAAAAATACTTAATTGGAGGAAGGCCAATTTCAATTGAAAGCAGGCGTAGTGGTCTGCTGGCCAGTTCATATGAAGGCCACCTAAGGGTCTGGGTCTGGGTCCTGGCAAGCAAGACGAATAATTTCCCAACTCTTCTAGAGACACCAACACGGTTAACATGTTAATCTCTAAAGCCAAAAATCCAGGACAGTCTCACAAATGAGCTTATAGAAGAGGTCATCCAGTGTGATTACAATTGCAGTTGATTTCCACTCAGATGCCTCGTGTAATATACATGAATGGAAATAAAAGTACTTTGCAGTAAGATGGGAATGAATCCAATACTCATGCCAACTGTGTTGCAAAGCTAGTAGCATTCAGTTATTGAAACAGTTGACATCTTGCTTACATGATCCTCTTTCACAGAAATTTTGCTCAGTGAAGCAGCAATCAAAAAGAATATGGATATGTAGGGCTTCACAGTGAAGCAAAGGGGAAGGTAGTTTATTGTGTATTACAATTTCTAAAAGAATAACTCCTGTTGTGGAAGTAATAAAAAAGTTGAAACCCAAAACTAACATCCATGAGATATTCAACACAGTTGGGGAAATTTATCTGAGCATTAGCTGGGGAAGAGTGCACTGAAATGAATATTTCGAAATTTATTTTGATATCATACCTCTCCGACTTTAGCACAGTCCTCGGCCCGTTTGTGCAGGGCTGCCCATGTATTCTCATACCTTTAAAAAAGATACAAACAAAACAAAATTAATAGTGTAAAGGGCAAAGAAGGGGAAGAATTTCTGAAGTGTGTTCAGGAGAACTTTCTTGATCAGTATGTTTCCAGCACGACAAGGGAGGAGGCATTGCTGGATCTGGTTCTAGGGAATGAGGTAGGTCAAGTGGAGCAAGTGTCAGCAGGTGCACATTTAGGGAACAGTGATCGCGGGTTTAGTTATGTGGATAAACTGGAGAAGCTGGGTTGTTCTCCTTGGAGCAGAGAAGATTGAGAGGAAATTTGATAGAGGTGTTCAAAATCATGAGGGGTCTGGACAGAGTAGAGAGAGAGAGAAACTGTTCCCATTGGCAGAGGACACAGATTTAAGGTGATTGGCAAAAGAACCAAAAAGGTGAAGTAAGAAAAAACTTTTTTACGCAGCGAGTGGTTAAGATCTGGAATGCAGACTCAATCTTATCTTTCAAAAGGGAGTTGGATAAGTATCTGAAGGAAAAAAATTTGCAGGGCTACAGAGAAAGGGCAGGGGAGTGGGACTAACGGAGTCGGCACGGACTCGACAGGCCAAATGGCCGCCTTCCGTGCTGTAACCATTCTACGATTCTACAAAAACAGTAAGATTTGCCGTTTTAAAAAAAATATTTGATCAAGTAATCTTCTGAAGATAAAAAAAATAGGAACTCTCTGCTTTTTTAAAACCTGATCTTAAAGTTCATTTTCAGTCAAATGCCAATTTTTAAAAAGCCATTGCTGTCACTTCTAAAATGGGTAGTGGAAGCAGGGAGGCAAAAGAAAAACAATGTTGGAGAAAGATTTTAAAGTTGGGTTTGAACAATAGAAGTTTATTTTTAAAAATGAAAATGAAGTTCAAATAAATAGGACAAGAAGAAGAAGAAGAAGTATTTATATAGCGCCTTTAACGTAGTAAAACATGCGCTTCACAGGAGTATTAAGACAAAAAATTTGACTCAGCCACATAGGGAGAAATTAGGGCAGGTTGGTCAAAGGTAAGTTTTAAGGAGCGTCTTAAAGGAGGAGAGAGAGGTACAGAGAGGTGGAGGGGTTTAGGCAGGGAATTCCAGAGCTTAGGGCCTTGGCAACAGAAGGCACGGCCACCAATGGTTGAGTGATTATAATCAGGGATGCTTAAGAGGGCAGAATTAGAGAAGCGCAGATATCTCGGGGGTTTGTGGGGCTGAAGGAGATTACAGAGATAGGGAGGGGCGAGGCCATGGAGGGATTTGAAAACAAGGATGAGAATTTTGAAATCGAGGCATTGCTTATCCGGGAGCCAATGTAGGTCAGCGAGCACAGGGGTGATGGGTGAACGGGACTTGGTGCGAGTTAGGACATGGGCAGCCAAGTTTTGGATCACCTCAAGTTTACGTTGGGTAGAATGTGGGAGGCCAGCCAGGAGTGCATTGGAATAGTCAAGTCTGGCACCAATGTAACTAGTAAATGGTTCTGTGTAGTTTTTTTAAAAGTCATTTAGTTATTAAAATAAGGTTACTCACAGGTAGTGAATTAGACACAAATGTTCTCTGTAAGCTGCATGGCCACACAATGCTCCAGGGACCCCACATGGCCGGCTTGCAATGAGAAAAACCGCACATGTGCAGTATTATGAATGGCCTGCGCTGCACCAAACAAAATTACAGGGAACATTGCTAGATACCAATTAAAAATGCTTATTTTTTTGCGATAGACCCATTTTCAATTGTATTAATAAAACTACACCAGGTTACCTCTCAAATATACAGAGGAATATTTAACGCAAAATTTGTTTAATTTTTTTTTTTTTTTTTTTTAAGGGTGTCCTAAAACGCTGCCCGATTGTGCTGGTTCATGGAGGATTTTATGTTTGGCGATATGCAAATAAATTTGAGCAGAAACCGGAGCAAAAAAGACATTTCTGAAAACTAGCACAATTTGCAGCAGGATCACAATTATGCCCAAAGCGGAAGCTCTTGGATTTATGTTTAGCGGGCCAGAATTGCAGTAGGGAATCAGGCAGCACTTAACAAAGCCCAAGTAAAATGAGTAACCACTCCTGTCAGGTGAAAGGCTGAGTCATGTATAATGACAACTGAAATAGACAGAACCACCACTCATTTAGCACGAGCTGCATTTTAACATAAAAACACAGTAATGACCACAAAAGTTGCTAAAACAAGATGGCTCGAACATACTTCTGCTGCAATGTGATCCTCAATTCACCATCAAAAATGCAAACTCTCAATACAACTAAACGACTCTTATCCAGTGAAGAGCCAAGTAGTTCTATGGTTGTCCTAGAAACATAGAACAGAAAAATAGGAGGAGTAGGCCATTCGGCCCTTCGAGCCTGCTCCGCCATTCAATATGATCATGGCTAATCCTCTATCTCAATACCATATACCCACTCTCCCCATACCCCTTGATGCCTTTTGCGTCTAGAAATCTATCTATCATCTTCTTAAATATATCCAGTGACTTGGCCTCCACAGCCTTGTGGTAGAGAATTCCACAGGTTTACCACCCTCAGTGAAGAAATTTCTCCTCATCTCAGTCCTAAATGTCCTACCCCGTATCCAGAGACTGTGGCCCCTCGTTCTAGACCCTCCAACCAGGGGAAACATCCTCCCTGCATCCAGTCTGTCTAGCCCCGTCAGAATTTCATACGTTTCCACGAGATCCCCTCTCATTCTTCTAAACTCTAGTGAATACAGGCCTAGTCGATCCAATCTCTCCTCATACGAAAGTCTGCCATCCCAGGAATCGGTCTGGTGAACCTTTGCTGCACTCCCTCTATGGCAAGTACAGGAAACTCTTTTTTATCCGGCACCGACGTGGTGCCGGTTTATCAAAAAGTCCGGATTACAGAGAGGTATAGTAAAAGGTACGAGAGCTCCGTACACAGCAACAAATCCAGGCTTCCCTGTTGCTTAGCAACAGGTGCTGGAACCCCGGCCACAAGATCCAGGTGTCCCTATTGCTTAGCAACAGGTGCTGGAACCCCGGCCACAAGATCCAGGTGTCCCTATTGCTTAGCAACAGGTGCAGGAACCCCGGTTACACAGCCACAGATCCAGGAACGGCCACTAATATGAAGTAAAACTTACCTGAACCTACTCTTGAATTTTGCCGGTTAACAGAGATTTCTGGTTATTTAGGTGCCGGTAAATCGAGTTTCCTGTATATCCTTTCTTAGGCAAGGAGACCAAAACTGCACACAGCACTCTCACCAAAGCCCTGTATAAATAAATCCTAGTCAAATGGGCAGAATTTTTTTTTTTTTGCTTTGAAAAGTGCAGAATTTTTCCTCTATTATTTTAAAAGATTGCTAGGCAAAATATTATTCTGTTCCAATCTCTGCAATTCTTTGTGAAGAGTCACTGCACCTTCTGATAACTAGATGTGCTGTTTGTGACATTCAAAAGTAGTTTCTCATTCCAGTTGTAATAGTAAAGGCCTATGTAAACTTGGCATACGGCAATTCACTCCACACAAAGTTATAAAGGCTTTGGCTTGACTATGGAAGCTACTTTCTGCCGTGGGGATGAATAGAGAGCATTGGCAGATAGCCTGAAATCATAATACAGATTTTGATTCCACTACTCCTTTACCTATAGCAAAAACATTGGATAAAGATTAATGGATTTTTACTCTATGACTGAACATGTCAAAATTTTGTTTTTATGGCCACTTCGTCAGTCATGTACTGTAAATTCAGTTGGAAAAAGGGATGTGCAAGGCTTTGACTGGTCCATCACATAGTTAGCACTGTGGGTAGACATCTGCATTAAAGCAGATTGAATTTCCTCTGAAAAAAGCAGTTATCAAAACTCTATTGAACATAAATCCATGTTTTAAAAGACTGCAGATAAGTTCGATTTCACAGTTCATTTCCACACCACCTCCCTTCCACTTTCTATCGTATTGCATTCAACATAATCCACTTCAGTGGTTTTCAGCTTATTATTCATATGACCTTCAAATAATTTTCCTCTGTCCCCTTGCGCATTGCAAGAGTGCTTGGTTTTTGATTCAAGAGATACTTTACTGCCATATAACTTGATTTTTTTTTTAAACTAAAGGATTGCTAATAATCCATTTTCTTACTGCACCATTTACACTTTATATCATTGTAATCGGTTAGCCCACAAAACCTTTAATCACTCATTAAAAAATGCCCTCTAATGAAACCTTTCAAACACAAAGTATCAGCCATATTAACGATAACAAAAATCGCACAAGCAATAAACCACGTCAAGTTAAACTAAACAGTACAACATTAATTACTGGCAAAGGTTCACCTGTCCCTGGAAATTGCCCTGAAAGCAGTCATGTATCCTAGTTATTTCACTCATGCAGTAACTGAATTGTTAGTTCAGATTTTAAAACGAGTTATACTAATGAAGCCGCAAAACAATTAATAAAAACTGTTTTCCACAATGTTTGGTGATAGCATACAGCAGGACTGAATAATTCTTTTTGCAATTGGTGTGATGCTGACCTTTAAATATGTAACTTGCAATTCAGTAGAGGATTGAAAGAATCTTGAATACAGGTTACTTTTCTCGGTGAAAAAGATACACACACAAACAAATCTGTGGCTCTGCTCACTGCAACTCAAAAGATGTGGTGTTTTATATGGATCTAAAATCCCATGTATTATTCTTCTGGGCAAGGTATGCATCCTTTAAGGCCACAAAGTCTGTTAAGTAAACACTGCGGGCTCGATTTTCAGCGTGCCGTGGAGTCGGGATTAGAGGCGTGCGGGGGGTTAAATTCCCGAAATCGGGGGTCCCGACCCCATGCCAGTTTCGAAGGAGGCGGGTACCCGCCCCGCACTGGGACCCGCCTCCGAGGCAGGAAGGGATTAGTGCCAATTAACTGCCTGTTAGGCAGTTTTTAGCCTAATCCCTATTTTTAAGCTTGAACTGTGGGATTCCCGACGGCTCCAAACCACGCCAAGTTGGAGGAGTCGGGCTGTCGGGTTGAAGGGCTTGGAGGGGTCAAGATGTCGGTGTTCAGGTGAGTGATGTGTGCACGAGTGCAATAAGTGTGTGTGGTGTGTCTAAAGTGATTAAATAAGTTTTACATACATTTTCTTACCTTTTCAGCCTTCCTTCCTTTAGGTTCGGGGAGTCCCTCATCTCACTGGCACAGAAAGCAGAATGGCTGCGAACTGTCAAAAGTGACAGCCTGCAGCTTTCTGTGCAGGAGAGATTTCTAACCGAGTCTGTGGAGAAGGACTCAGGTTAGAAGACTGTCAGTGTTTGACAGCTTCAAATAGCTATGAAACACTGATATTTCATCTGTCAAAACCTCTTGACAGATGAAATTTCAGTCTGTGATGTCACCTGTTGCCGGGTGGCCCTTAATTGGCCTGCTGAGTGGGCTCAACAAGGTCAATCAAGTTAAAATCGCGTGGGTTGGCTACAACTCGATGGAGGCGGGACTACAACCCCGAAAGTTGTAGTCCTGCCTCCAACCCGACTCCTGAATGAAAATCCAGCCCTGCAAGTTCACAGAGGTCAATTAACAGGCTGCATACATTCAGGCTCCATTATTTTGTACAATTGAAAAGTTTCTATGTTTCTTCATAGTTGTTTTTGAAGTGCAACACAGAAATTGGAGTGTGACAGAGAAAATGCACGTACAACTTAATGGCCCGGAATTTACAGTAAACAGCGAAGCAAAGGCATTCACTGCTGGCCCCGACGTACACTTTGCACAAGGATCTCGAGATCCCCATGTCGAGATCTGCGGGTTTTCTGACACTCAATTCACATCAATGAAGTATAGTGGGGAACTATAGTGCAAACTGTTGTGATATCAACAGGCTGTCTAAACAACCAATCAAAATGCAGAATTATCAGACAGCAAACAAGGAAGTGAGTGAGCTCTTAAAATTCTAACTTTTTAAAAATGTTCGCGAAAGCAAAACAAAAATTGGGACTCTCACATGGGGAAAAAGCAAACCTGAAACAAAGTTGGGCAAACTTTAAAAATCGTTTCTTAAACATTTAAATTTTATTAAAATGGACAAATTTCACATTGCACAAAATTAAAATTAGTTTTCCAGGCCCTTAACATTTGTTTAGCAGTAATAACGCTGTCACAACCCCAGTTACACCTAATTCCATTGGGACTAACTTTCAGTGGGGAATTTAACAGCATATTACCGCGGAAGAGCTGAAGTTTTCGTCAGTTCCCTGATTTGGCTGATTACACAGATTGCCGGCTATGTGGAGGCCGGGGGGGCGCAGGTGGAAGGGAGCACAGTGTAGCCTGATTTGGAGCCATCATTGACAGACCGCAACTTCAGAATTTCTGCATGCGCCAAATCCTGAAGTTGCGGTCAGTTTCAAAGGCGGAATGACATCGAACGTTGCCAGTTCACCGTCATCACAACTGCAAATTCTGGTCTATAATTTTTTATAATGCTGGCAGATCTGCCATGATGTTGGTCATGGTGAGTCACAGAATATACCATTTTAGAACAGATATTGGGCCGGATTTTGCCTTCAGTGGCAAACAAACGGTGCTAGCCGTTCATTACACTTTCATCTGCCCACAGACCTTCTATGAGATTTTGCACTGGAACTTACTGTAATTAGAAAGCCATTTCAGTGCAGCGCCTTCTACAGGGGATCTGGAACCTGTGTGACCAGTGTATCTACTTATCCAATCAGATTGAAGAATCGTTAAATGAGCAGCACCAAATCTGAACCAGGAAGTGTAAGTTAAAATATTTAATTTAACTGCAAATTATGTATAGAAAGAGACCGAAAAAGTTATTTACATTTAAATCTCCCAACAATAATTAAAATCTGAAGGCATGAGACTCCACACTTGTAAAAGTTAATTTTCAGTACCAGAGAGGTTGTTTGACAGTAATTATAACATATTAAAAATGTACTTACACTGGAATGGGCAAGCCCTAACTTTTTCTGGCGAGTTTAGTGCGTATATCTCACAAGTACAGCAACTTCATGCTATTCCAAGTATTTCAATGCAGAGTCTCTCGGCGAGATACCAGTATAGCGCAGCTTCTGGAGGAGCGAGGCAACTTGTTCAGCAACTTCCTGATTTCCATATTTAACTGCGCATGTGTGGTCACCGGAAGTTACTGTCCAATTTACACTTTAATAACGATGAGCGCCATTAGCCTCACCGTTATCTCTACAGCAAAATCTGGCCTATACTGTATATTTAATCTGGAAGCATGTAACAGATACTGATCAGGGTAGTACAGAGCAACATCCCAAGGTATTCAGGGGCTAACCAACCACAAGTGCCAAGCTCTAGTCATTTATGTAAGCTCTATTATCACACTGCCTTTAACGTCTTCAGACATGTTAATTCCCATCCACCCATTAAAATATACCTACCTACCAGCTGCAAACTTGGTGACCCGTTCCCAAATACTCTACAGCAGCACTCTATCCAGAGGAAGAGGGACCCAGGGCAGTTCACTTAGAGACCCTCCCTTATCCCCAGACAGCTGGATGAATGCCCCAGTGTATCAGATTAGTACAGCAACTTCACGCCGTTCCATGTATTTCAATGCAGAGTCTCTCGGCGAGATATCAGTATGGCGCAGCGTCTGGAGCAGCGGGACAACTCGGATTTCTGCGTTTAGCTGCGCACGTGTGGTCACTGGAAATTGCTGTTCGATTTACATTTTAATAACTGAGCGCTGTTCGCTTCACCGTTATTTCTACAGAAAAATCCAGCTCATATGCCATATAATGCACATCGGATCAAGGACATGATTTCCAGTAACTAAATAGGTCAAATTGTTTATATTACATGGTATTCTTAACTTTTTAATTGGTACTGCAAGATCAACTTCTGCAATTGTCTATTTTTTGATGAAAATTATGAATCAAGAGTTCTTGACTATTATGTATGCCTTTATGTATACATTTCATTTTAGTTTACTTATAAAGGCCAGAATACATAGCAAAATGGTCGCCAAGATATACCATATTGCAAGTCAGTACCTGGTGTTTAGCAGTACTGTGGAAGGAAGACTTGATAGCAATTGGGCGGTGGGTCATGCAGTTTGCAGCACTGTAGTGGGGATCCTGGGGATTTTCCCAGCAATGTGGGATGGGGAGGGAGGAAGAAATGGAAAGTGCTAGAATTTTAGCTGCATGGGTCTCCTGGAGGTTGGATGCAGAGGCAATGGCCCAGACGGTGGGCAGAACTGGACATAAGGAACCTGGGGTGTCGTTGTACTGGAGGGGGAAGGGACACAGGATTTGGCATAAGGACCAGGGGTTGGGAGGGAGATAAGAAATTAAAAAGTGGGGCAGGGTGGGAGGTATAAAAAGATTCCTGCTCAACATAGTTTTAAAAATGGCCTCAGAGAGTTCACAAGCTCATGCTTTATATCGTTTCCATGTTATGATACAAAAAAATCAAATTTATTGTAGTCAACTGCAACCACTTCGACTTGTGTATGGCTCAGAGGCACATCATCACTATGTGATCAATTGACCATCTCATCAGAACAAAACTCCAGTGCAAATCATATGCGCACAGTTTAGAACAAAGCAACTAGAGATACCAAGCAGTTGCACTGCAGCTAGGTTGAAGATGGCTAGTTTTAGCTCAGGTTCTAGTCAGGAAAAGCCTTGTTTACATTGCTTGGTCCCTGCCTGGCTAGAACTACATACATAGAATCTACAACACAGAACCAGGTCATTCAGCACAACTCGTGTGTGCCAGTGTTTATGCTCTACACAAGCCTCCTGCCACCCTATTTCATCTACCCCTATCAATTCAATTCAATTTTATTTGTCATATATGCAAACGTGTGTACTGCACAATGAAATGTTGATTTTTACGAGTCCTCCCAACATTAGAATATGGCATAGCAATGATAAAAATACTAACAGAAATACAGTAATAATAAATAAGACAACAGAAATAAATAATAAATTATTCATTCACGAGTCTTACGGCCTGGGGGTAGAAGCTGTTTTGAAACCTGCTGGTACGAGACCGTCTGCTTCGATATCTCTTACCGGACAGGAGCAGGGCGAAGAGGTTGTGGCTGGGGTGGCTCGTGTCTTTGATGACTCTCAGGGCCTTCCCCCGGCACCTCTCGGGGTAGATATCCTGAGCAGCAGGTAGATTAATTCCTATAATTTGTGCAGCTTTCACCACCATCTGTAGAGCCTTGCGGTCTGTGGCGGTGCAGTTGCCATACCAGGTAGTGATGCAGCCGAACAGGGTACTCTCGATGGTGCACCGGTAGAAGTTGGTGAGAATCAGCATATACTTCTATTCCTTTCTTCCTCATGTGCTTACCAAGCTTCCCCTTAAATACATCTATGCTATTCATCTCAACTACTTCACATGGTCAAAAGTTCCACATTCCCACCACTCTCTGGGTAAAGAAGTTTCTCCTGAGTTTCTTATTGGATTTATTAGGGAATATCTTATATTTATGACTCCTAGTTTTGGATTCCCCCACAAGCAGAAACATTTTCTCTACATCGACCCCATCACACCCCTTCATAATTTTAAAGACCTAGAACTGTCTGTTGAGTAAAGAGCGCTGCATGTGCCTGTATAGACAAATGCAGTCCCCCCCCCCAACCCCCCAACCCAATGGAAAATTAAAATTTGAATAGCACGAGAGAGAGCGCGAGAGAGTCCTCTCTTTCGCAACACTTACAGCAAGGTAAAGTAGATTTAAAAAGTGCCCAGGAGGTACTAGAGTATTTTCCAAACCAGGTTTGACACTACTAGATTTATACTCCGTGCTATCTCAAACCCAATTCCTGAAACACTTTGCTCTACTGTGCACTCGGTTGAGTCTTGAAATTATTTTATACTGACAATGTGTAAATGCACCTTAAATCAAACCTTGAAGTGCTCAATCGGGCAAGGTGCATGGAAAATTAACCTAAATGCTTCAATTCAGATCATTTTGGAATGAATTCCCTTTCACTGAATTTAGAGTTCCAAAGTTACAAAGGAGAATTTTTTTTAATTAGTCTTAATTAGCTTCTTTGTAATTACTCCTTCCTCACCGAGTAATTTTTCAAGTACAGGTAGACTACCCTTTATCCGAACTTCCGAAAACCGAAACCCTCTAAAAACCGAAGGTTTTTTTGTTCAGCGTAAGTCGTGCGCACGACCCCCTGCGGACCCCGACCGTAAGTCGGCGGGGGTCGGGGTCGGCGGGGGTCCACGGGGGGGGGGCGGGGCCGGCGTCCGCGGGGGGGGCGGCGGCGGGGGGCCATGCGCACGACTTACGCTGCGCGTCAGCGTAAGTCGTGCGCACGACCCCCCGCGGACCCACCTTCCGAAATCCGAAATTCTCCGAAAACCGAAACACAGCTGGTCCCGAGGTTTTCGGATAAAGGATAGTCTACCTGTACTTTCAAAAATATACAGTGAACTTAGTATAGTCCCAATTCTGTGGCATCCAATATTTTTTTTTATTTTTTTTTTTATAAAGGAATGGCTTTAATAACAAAGGCTTACCATATTTTATTACTGTAACAGGCCTCCTGCGCATTACTATTTTACAAATAGCAAGAGTACTGGATTATGTAACGCACAATGTAATAGGATTTAGTTGATCTCCCATGGCATTGTTCACTGGCAAAAAAAGTTTCTCCTTGAGCTAAGTCCTGGAGTACAATAATGAGCAAGTGTTACATTGTTGGAGGAGTTGTTCTTCGGAAGACAGTAATCCAAGGTTCCGATTGCCCATCCTTGTGGATGTCGATATCTAGGTACAATAGTCTCATGTCAAGTCATTTTTTGCTCAAAAAATTTGAATTGTTCAATACCCCATTAAGTAGTTGTAATTAAATAGCACAGCAAAACAAAACACTACACGAACACTAAAAAAAGCACATGATCAAAACTTGAAAACTGTACAAGCTGTGATACACAAAGTTCAATCACTCTGCAAATGACTCATTGTGGTTTGCTTCCTGCCAACAGCACATTCGGTGACAAAGTATTTAGCGCATCAGGGCGTCTAGTTTGGTTGTCTGCAACTTCCTCAGCAATCACACAGAATTGGACATTATGGCTGTGGTGGGGTCAGATTCCCTTACTTCTGTCCACTTGCTGGATCCACTTGCTTGGGCGTCTTCCTCACTCATTCCTACCATCCTCCTACACATCAGCAATTTCAGTGTTGCTCATAACAGCAACAGATTCAAAAATCATCTGCTTGCAGTCAGGCACTCCGAGGTTCTCAGCTTCAAAGCCAATCATTGGTGGATGTGTGGGATCCTCAAATTGTTTTAGGTGCAGAGTGCTGATAGGATGAATTTACAGTTCCCAAAGTACTTGGCAATCAATTCTGCTTTTAGGCACAGGCACTTCACATGAGCAGTTGTTAATTATCAAAGTCAACTTTCCTGCCTTGTAATGCCATACTTTGGTCAAAGTGATGCCTTAAGATAATGCAGCCTTAACTCAGGAGAGCACCAGCCATTCATGCCTTGTTGCTTCTATAGGTTACAGGCAGAGGAACATCAGCACAAAAATGTCTTCATCCGAAGGGATCTGCAACTGCCCTTGGTCCAACCCTGATAAATACAAGGGCTTATCAAATCTGTCCTCGTGCACATTATGATGACAATATTAATTGCTCTATCTTGCTCGGTTAAGTTGGATCCAAACAGTTGGGACAATCACTCCACACTGTGCAATGGGTGTATATTTTATAGAGCTAGTTACTTTTGCACATTTAACCTAGACAGGACACCCCTAAAAATTCCTAGCTTGCCCCATTTCATGCAACTAGAACAAAACAGACTACCATGACGAAAGATGTCTGGAACTCAATTAGGTAAAAGATTGGTAAAACTTTGGGATGAGAGTTTCTCCTCTGTATGAAGCTAATTTATAATCTTAATTACACCTTTCAGTTGTTATCCTTTACTCTCCAATATAGAAAAAACAATCTCTCCATTTTCTCTTATGTCTCAAATGTTTAGTTTTGTCTTTCTTATCCTCTAATTATTTCGCTTTTCTACCACTTGTGGGCGATAAAACCAATTAAATAAAATACATGAACAGAACCAACTTTGTAAATTATTATGCATATGGGATTATATGCTTTATATTCGTTATTTTTAAAATTAGTTGATGGGATGTGGGCGTCGCTGGCAAGGCCAACATTTAATGCCCGTCCCTAATTACCCTCGAGAAGGTGATGGTGAGCCGCCTTCTTAAACCGCTGCAGTCTGTGTGGTGAAGGTACTCCCACAGTGCTGTTAGGTGGGGAGTTCCAGGATTTTGACCCAGCGACGAGGAATGATCGGCGATATGCTTCTAAGTCAGGATGGTATGTGACTTGGAGGGGAACTTGGAGGTGGTGGTGTTCCCATGCGTCTGCTGCCCTTGTCCTTCTAGGTGGAAGAGGTCGCGGGTTTGGGAGGTGCTGCCAAAGAAGCCTTGGCGAGTTGCTACAGTGCATCTTGTAGATGGTACACACTGCAGCCACGGTATGCCGGGGGTGGAGGAAGTGAATGTTTAAGGTGGTAGATAGGGTGCCAATCAAGTGGGCTGCTTTGTCCTAGATAGTGTCGAGCTTCTTGAGTGTTGTTGGAGCTGCACTCATCCAGGCAAGTGGAGAGTATTCCATCACACTTCTGACTTCTGCGTGGTAGATGGTGGAAAGGCTTTGGGGAGTCAGGAGGTGAGACACTCGCCTCAGAATACCTAGCCTCTGACCTGCTCTCGTTGCCACAGTATGTGTGTGGCTGGTCCATTTAAGCTTCTGTTCAATGGTGACCCCCAGGATGTTGATGGTGGGGGATTCGGCAATGGTAATGTCATTGAATGTCATGGGGAGGTGGATAGACTCTCGCTTGTTGGAGATAATCATTGCCTGGCACTTCTGTGGCGTGAATGTTACCTGCCACTTATCAGCCCAAGCCTGAACGTCGTCCAGGTCTTGCTGCATGCGGGCATGGACTGCTTCATTATCTGAGGAGTTGTGAATGGTGCTGAAGGCTGTGCAGTCATCAGCGAACATCCCCATTTCTGACCTTATGTTGGAGAGAAGGTCATTGATGAAGCAGCTGAAGATGGTTGGGCCTAGGACACTGCCCTGAGGAACTCCTGCAGCGATGTCCTGAGGCTGTGATGATTGACCTTCAATCACCATAACCATCTTCCTTTGTGCTAGGTATGACTCCAGCCAGTGGAGCGTTTTCCCCCCAATTCCCATTGACTTCAATTTTACTAGGGCTCCTTGATGCCACACTTGGTCAAATGCTGCCTTGATGTCAAGGGCAGTCACTCTCACCTCACCTCTGGAATTCAGCTCCTTCGTCTATGTTTGTACCAAAGCTGTAATGAGGTCAGGTGCCGACTGGTCTTGGCGGAACCCAAACTGGGCATCAGTGAGCAGGTTTTTGGTGAGTAAGTGCCGCTTGATAGCACTGTCGATGACACCTTCCATCACTTTGCTGATGATTGAGAGTAGACTGATGGGGCGGTAATTGGCCAGGTTGGATTTGTCCTGCATTTTGCAGACAGGACATACCTGGGCAGTTTTCCACATTGTCGGATAGATGCCAGTGTTGTAGCTGTACTGGAACAGCTTGGCTAGAGGCGCGGCTAGTTCTAGAGCACAATAGCCGGGATGTTGTTGGGGCCCATAGCCTTTGCTGTATCCAGTGCACTCAGCTGTTTCTTGATATCACATGGAGTGAATCGAATTAGCTGAAGACAGGTTTCTGTGATGGTGGGGACCTCAGGAGTAGGCCGATATGGATCGTCCACTCAGCACTTCTGAAGTTGGTTGCAAACGCTTCAGCCTTGTCCTTTGCACTCGCATGCTGGGCTCCACCATCATTGAGGATGGAGATATTCATGGAGCCTCCTCCTCCAGTTAGTTGTTTAATGGTCCACCACCATTCTCGACTGGATGCGACAGGACTGCAGAGCTTTGATCTGATCCATTGATTGTGGGATCACTTAGCCCCGTCTATAGCATGTTGCTTCCACTTTTCAGCATGCATGTAGTCCTGTGTTGCAGCTTCCCCAGGTTGGCACCTCATTTTTAGAAAGGCCTGGTGCTGCTCCTGGCATGCTCTTCTACACTCCTTATTTAACCAGAGTTGGTCCCCTGGCTTGATGGTAATGGTAGAGTGAGGGATATGCCGGGCCATGAGGTTACAGATTGTGGTAGAATACAATTCTGCTGCTGCTGATGGCCCAGGGTGCGTCATGGATACCCAGTTTTGAGCTGCTGGATCTGATCTGAATCTATCCCATTTAACACAGTGGTAGTGCCATGCAACACAGTGTGAAGACAGGACAGCTACCAATACTGTCATGGACAGATGCAGCTGCGACAGGTAGATTGGAGAGGACGAGGTCAAGTAGGTTTTTCCCTCGTGTGGGTTCTCTCGCCACCTGTCGCAGGCCCAGACTGGCAGCTATGTCCTTCAGGACTCGGCCAGTTCGGTCAGTCATGGTGCTACTGAGCCACTCTTGGTGATGGAGTCCCCCACCTAGAGTTCATTCTGTGCCCTTGCTACTCTGTGCTTCTTCCAAGTTCAATATGGAGGAGTACGTAGGGAGGGCGGTAGTTGGGAATCAGCAGGAGGATTCCTTGCCCATGCTTGACCTGAAGCCATGAGACTTCATGGGGTCCGGAGTCAATGTCGAGGACCCCCAGGGCCACTCCTTTCCAACTGGTGGGTCTAGGCCATTTCAGAGTCAACCACATTGGAGTCACATATACCAGACGAGGTAAGGACGGCAGATTTCCTTCCCTAAAAGGACATTCGTGAACCAGATGGGTTTTTACGACAATCTGATAGTATCAGTAGGCAGTGGTAACCATGAAACTAGCTTTTTATTCCAGATTTATTTAATTAACTGAATTTAAATTCCCCGTGGTGGGATTTGAACTCACGTCTCTGGATTACTAGCCCAGTGACATTACCACTACACTACCGTTCCCGCGCACAGTACATTGATAAATGAGCTTAGGGCAGCGCACAAGCCGAATGAGGAAAAAATTACATTTAAACAAGAGCAATCTGATACCAACAGTGTACTATTTTTTCCAACCATAGCATCCTGCAGCACATGACCAGGTTTCACACTGCCATCATTCTTCTAGATTGACATAATGGCCCGGATTTTGCAGTGGGTATGACGGCGTCGGAGTGCACGCCATCATACCGCAAGTTCGGGATTTCCGCATGCGCTAAATCCCGAACTTGCGATCTGTCAAGGTACGCCTTGACAAATGATCCGCACCGCCTTGGAAATCACAACTGCTGCCACACAGTTGGGCTATTTGCCCACCAACTGCCCAGCAATTGCAGCCGAAAATTTTACGGTTAGTGAAAGCAGGAGTGGGAGCCTGATTCACAACTTAAAAAGATCTATGTATGTATTTTGGTGGCGGAAACTTGTTTTGTCGGTCGTTTAAAGTTCAAATGGCCGTGCCTTTCAATTTAAAGCATATGAACATAAAAAATAGGAGGAGTAGGCCATTCAGCCCTTCGAGCCTGCTCCGCCATTCAATGAGATCATGGCTGATCTTCTGCCTCAACTCCATTCACCGGCCCTATCGCCATATCCCTTGATGCCCTTACTAATCAGAAATCTATCGACTTCTGTTTTGAATATACCCAATGACTGAGCCTCCACCCCCTCTGGGGTAGACAATTCCAAAGATTCACCACCCTCTGTGAAGAAATGTCTTCTCATCTCAGTCCTGAATGGCCTACCCTTTATCCTGAGGCTGTTGCCCCTGGTTCTAGACTCTCCAGCCAAGGGAAACATTCTCCCAGCATCCACCCTATCAAGCCCTGTAATAATTTTGTATGCTTCAATGAGATCCCCTCTCATTCTTCTGAATTCAAGAGAATACAGGCCTAGTTTACTCAATCTCTTCTCATACGACAGTCCCGCCATCCCAGGAATCAATCTAATGAACCTTCGTTGCACTCACTCTATGGCAAGTATATCCTTCCTTAGGCAAGACCAAAATTGTACACAGTACTCCAGGTGTGGTCTCACCAATGCCCTATATAATTGGAGTAAGACTTCTTTACTCCTGTACTCCACTCCTCTTGTAATGAAGCCAGCATACCATATGCCTTCCTAATGGCTTGCTGCACCTGCACATTCACTTTCAGTGACTCATGTACAAGGACACCCAGGTCCCTTTGAGCATCTGCATTCCCCAATCTTTCACCATTTGGGAAATACTCTGCCTTTCTGTTTTTTCTACCAAAGTGGATAACTTCACATTTATCCACATTATTATATTCCATCTGCCATGTTCTCGCCCACTCACTGAGCCTGTCGAGATCCCCTTGAAGCCTCTTCACATCTGACACTGTCACCTAGCTTTGTATCATCAGTAAATTTGGAAATGTTACATTTAGTCCCCTCATCCAAATCATTGATATAGATTGTGAATAGCTGGGGCCCAAGCACCGATCCTTGCAGTACCTCACTAGTCACAGCCTGTCATCCTGAAAAAGACTCATTTATCCCTACTCTTTGTTTTCTATCTGTTAACCAATTCTCAATCCATGCTAGTATATTAGCCCCAATTCCATGTGCCCTAATTTTGTTCACCAACCTCTTGTGTGGGACCTTATCGAAGGCCTTCTGAAAATCCAAATATACCACATCTACCAGTTCCCCTTTGTCTACTCCACTAGTTACATCCTCAAAGAACTCCAATAGGTTTGTTAAAGAGGATTTCCCTTTCATAAATCCATGTTGACTCTGCCCAATCTTACTATTAGTTTCTAAGTGCCCACTTATTGCCTCCTTTAGAATAGATTCCAGCATTTTCCCATATATAGAGAGACACGGTACAGTACTGACACCCAATCTTCAAAACCAGGAAATATGGCAAACTGGAAAAGGTTTCAATTTTTCTAGCTTGACGTTCAATATAAATTGGTGCTTTTTATGTGTATGTGAGAGAGACGTACACAAGTAAATATTTGTAGCATTGTATTACTAAGAACAGTTATCACAGGGCGCAGCCATGTTCAAAAAACATCTCCTAAAGTCAAAACACACTTCTCAGTGCAGTGCGTGCCCTCGGAATGTTTGACTTTGCACAGACTTAAGCAGAAATCAGGTCAAGATTTCATGGATAAATTTTAGTTTTGTTTTAACAGTGTGTAGCGAGGGGATGTTATCTTTCGTGTACTTTAGTTTTATATTAAACAGAGAGCAAACAACCAAATCGTACAATTTAACTATTTAAAAATTTTGCAAGTTTCATGTGAACACACTAGTTAGCATACTCTATTTAACTTAGTTAAATTCTGAAAATTAAATTGATTCCTCATGAAAAAATATCCTTTAGAAACACAGAAGGTCAAGTATTAATTTTAATTACTTGGAAAGTTGAAGAAGAACATTAAATTAAGTGAACTTCAGATTTCAGTGACCAATTCTGTCCATTCAACTCAAAAATGAACATAATAAACAATATAATGCATCATTAAGAATGAATATATATTTATCTATTACCAGTCTAAATGAGGTCTGATTAATATATTTTAATCCTGAAAATTAACATTGAATATATGGCTGAGAATCTCTTTCTGAAGTTCAACATTACTTGTTAGACATTTACTGAGTATCAAAACAGGAAGTTGTATACATAGGAACTAATAAATTGAGAGTTTGGATCAAAAAAACCAAAATGCTGATATGAAATAAGTCCAAGTACCAATTTAATTAAAAGTTTTTAGAAGTTTTTAAAAGGTAATTTCAATGGAAGAGATGGAGAGAAGTTTCTGCGGGTGTGACTTAAGTTTTGACAGCTTTTGTGGACGTGCCTTCCCTTACACATAGGCTGTACGCTGCACTCCTGGCCTCCCTGATGTCATACGCTGCGCAGAACTCTGCAGCACCAAAGAGCAAGTCTCCGTTCTGGGCCTCGCACAAAGTAAGTTTGGATTATTTTCGTAGGTCAGCGGCGTACACCGCAGCTACGCCACCGACTGCAACTTTTGGGCCATTAGTTTCAAAAAGGGGAAGAGATGAGGTCAATTAAACTATAGGACACAATAGTCCAAATACACTTAAAAAAAAAAGTATGCGGCTTGAAGTCTGAAGATTCAAATAGGATGAAAGTGTTCTGTTAAAATGTCTAAAGTTAAACTATAGTCTGAAATGTCCACATGCAAGTACTGGACCACAACAGATCAGTCATGGATAGCATTTCTCTGACACCTTGTATAAGTAAGGTTGGTTCGTTAGAATAATGTTTTTGCAAATGTTAACAATTTATGGTAGAAATAAACCACCACAAGAATCTGCAATACATTTAAATCATGTTAAGGAGTTTGTAGGAACAATGCCTAGCAAATTGCTTGAAGGGTGCCTTCAAGATTCGTAGGTGAAATGCTGAAAAATGTCTAAAAATCGAGCTTTAGCTTGAAAGCTGACCACACAAAATGGAATTCAGCTGTTGAACTGAATGCTGGGAAAAGGCTTTTAACTAACACACGTTCTCAGCTAGTTCAAGCCATGGAAAAGCCATAAACTAATTCAAGCCATAACACCACTAGGTTAATTGCACCAGGAAAGGCATTCCTTACAGTATTAAAAATGTTGCTGCTCCCCACTTAAAATAGCACCAAGGGAGGATAAACATGTAACATGTATTTGCGTGAAAAACCTTGGAGAAATGCAAGACTGATCAGCAGGGAAGTCGTTGACATAAGTCTGTCTTGCTGGGGAAAAGCCATGCCCCAGTGCCTCAGTGATGGTCACAGGATTCCACATTTATCAGGTTTGTTTGGCAGGCGGGGCGAGACCTTCCAGCACAGGTGCCACCCTGATTGGTTAAGTGAATGTAGAGAGACTTCCCTTCGAAATAGATATATAAAATAGAGGGCTATTACATCCTTCCAATGGTAGACATTCTGTAGGTATATTTTTCTAGAGAAAGCAAGCTGTCTCTTGCTTTATCCTTGTAGTGAAAGGATTATTACTAGTCCTAGCCCCTTTCAGGCTACCCCAGATCAGGCGTATTCCCCAGACGTTCACCTTCAACTAAAGTTAGAGGTAGCCGAATCCTAAAGACGCTTAATTGGGTCTAAAGGTTTAGACTATCGCTCCCTAAAGGAAAGGAACGACCTGAAGATGTTACCATCCTCCAGATAGCACTTTTAATAAGTTTAGCTAGACTGTAACCTTCCGGATATTATGAGGGTCCAGAAAACTCCCCCAGAATTCTGCAACTCCTCACCAAAGAGTGTACAGAGATTGGGTTTGCAAGTTTGATACAGAAGTACTATGTGAGACAATTCTAAAAAAATATAGATTTATTAAAGAACCGACATGTAATTACAGCTGGTGATTCAGTCACAACATTAACAGTTCCAAATATAAAAGCTTACAAATCTTATCAGAGATCCTTATTCTCAAATCTTAACTTCGTTACATTTTTACATTTCTTAGTCTATTCCAGGATATCCACCAAAATCAAATACCTTTGATACCTAAGACTCAGAGTTTTAGGCTTACAGAGCCTGCCTCTGAAGCCTGAGAATCGCTTTGCCCCTTTCAGCGAATCTATCTTCCCATTTGAAAGTTCTATATTTATACCCTTTTTTCAGTGGTATATCCTTTGACGTTTTCTGCTGATGTAAGCTAATTATCTCTAGTCATTTTTCTGTTGACTTCTTCTATTCTTAGTTAGTTCAGCTGTCGCAAGCAGACTTGTGTTTGCTGTGTAGGTGTCGCTACCTTTAGATGTTCAAAACTTATCATAAAAACAATGCGGAGCAGTGGTTCTATTTGATGTCATTTTTATCAAAGTTTCCCGTTTGTAACTTTTGCATTTAGAACACCTCAACTGGTTGCAACACAGACTTCGTGTTTCCTAGATGTTCCAAGTTCAACACAAAAACAATGTGATGGCTAGTGCCTCCCATGTTTCATTTGATGTTAGGTGTTTCTTTTACTTGATGTTATTTTTACAAAGGCACATGTTTCTTTAATTTATGTGATTTCTTTCCGAAGTGTTGGTTTATAACACTTAAACTGGGTATGGCTATTATGTTCTTTCCAAGCTGCAGACTTTTAGAAACCTTTAACTTTCTACTTCAATAAGGCTATTGTCTCAGTGTCAACAACCTATCTTATCTCAAAAGCCTGCATGCTGTTTGCAGCTTTTGATTGTTAAGGCTTCCAGACCCAGTATGTCATGTTTTAATAAAGTCAAAATTCTGTTCATAGGGTGGTGTATTTTTCTGATTATGGCTATTCCTTCACAGTAGAAGTAGCAGTCTCATTTACAAAATTAAGAGAACCTAAGTGAACTAAGAATCTTTACCTAGCAGATGCCGAAAGGTGCCTTTACAGGTACAGCATATTAGGACAGGGAGTAAAATACGAAGTTAGCTTGTGAGGCTGTACTAGCCAATCGCAGACAGAGAGAAGTGTCACTTAGCTTTATCAGAGAAAGGGGAGTGAAGCCAGATATCGTCACTCATATGTAAGTGGGCTCAGCTGGAATTAGGATCCAAGTGGAACAGATAACCCCGCTGCTGAAAGGAAGCTCAAAAACTCAACGCTTCAGGAGCTAATGCTTGTATCCTAGGGAAGGAAGGAGTGACTCAACCATGCCGCTCAAAGACGGGGTCATGCAAGCACTCAAACATTGCTCGCCACCAGTATCTAGATGATAATCTATCCAATAAACTGGCCATTAAAGCTGTTACTGTCAGCCATCTAGGGGTTTAACCCTAAAATAACATAACCAAATGTAATAATCTCAGGCGCTGATCTCTTCTATAATTAATACACAGCATTCATTAATGCTGATTTATAGCAATATACACTGAATTGTCTGCGTAACTTTGGCCACTCTTTTATAAGCAACTCTGTCCAACTTTAACTATAAGTTATGACTTTTTAACCAATAAATTGTATCTGACATTTTCCTTGATAATTCGGCAAGTTTTAATTAATTCACCCAGTAGCTTGTAGATGCCCAAATCGAGGGTTAAGCTAAATCTTAAATTTAATTCAAACTTGTTAGCGTAAGAATGAAATAAAGACTTGAAAGACTTGTATTTACATAGTGCCTTTCATGACCTCAGGAAGTCCCAAAGCACTTTACT
Organism: Somniosus microcephalus; assembly: GCF_052327205.1. Lineage (NCBI taxonomy): Eukaryota > Metazoa > Chordata > Chondrichthyes > Squaliformes > Somniosidae > Somniosus > Somniosus microcephalus. The sequence continues at coordinate 256,714,539 of NC_140991.1, read as the reverse complement.
CCATATTATAAAAAGGATAGAGGCATTGGAGAAGGTGCAAAACAGATTTACTATAATGATACCAGAACTGAGAAGTTATAGCTATCAGGAAAGATTGAACATGCAGGGGCTCTTTTCTAGAAAAGGGAAGACTGAGGGGCAACCTGATAGAGGTCTTTAAGATTATGAAAGGGTTTTATAGGGTAAACAGAAAGATGATGTTTCCACTTGTGGGCAAGACCAGAACTAGGGGCCATAAATATAAGATAGTCACTAATAAATCCAATAGGGAATTCAGGAAAAACTTCTTTATAGGGAGTAGTTAGAATGTGGAACTTGCTACCACAAGCAGTAGTTATGATGAACAGCATAGATGCATTTAAGGGGAAACTAGATAAGGACATGAGGGAGAAAGGAAGAGAAGAATTTGTTGATGGGGTTAGATGAGGTAGGGTGGGAGGAGGCTCATGTGGAGCATAAACCAGCATGGATCTGTTGAACTGCATAGACTGTTGCTGTGCTGTAAACATTTTGTAACTTTGTAACCATTTTGCATCTGTAGCTAAGAACTACAATCTATCAATCAATCTGAAGACTGGGGTTATGTTCCTTGCTCAAGGTACTCACCATCAACAATCATCGAGAGAGCAGCTGAACTCAGTCTAGCAAATTACCAATCTGGGCAGCACCCTATCATCGAGTACATTTCTGTATAAAGTGCTTCATTAACTGAGGAAGGCATGTTCAGCTTTTTGCTGTCTTATGAAACAGTAGGGAGATGAATTTGGACTAAAAATCAAGACCAAGCTTAAAGAATATAAAGCAGCGGTCTTGTTGTCTCTTGTCCACAGTTGCAAGACTTGGAAAGTCTACAGACGCTACATCAAAGGCTTTGAAACCTACACACCATAATGAACATCAGACAGCAAGAGAAGATTCGAAACACTGAGTTCCTGGCAATTGTTGGCTTGTCATAGATTTAGACCACGCTGATTAAAGTTCAGCTGAAATGGTCTAAGCTGCCCAAGATCGTGTTTGAGTTCCAGTTCGAAGAGGGTAAACATTCCACTCAGCACAGTTCAAGTATTATAAGGACATATCGAAAGGGATCCTAAGGAACTGGAGATCAATGTGGGATCTTAGGAACAGTACACTTCGCTCAGGTGGTGAAATGCTATTCACCAATGCAGATGCTACTTCGAGACACAAATGTGTTGGAGCTGTACAGGTGAAAAAGTAAAATAGAACAACAAGAATGACAAACTGGTATCTACTCTAAAGCCTCAACTTATAATAAGCTATGTGCAGCTTTTAACATGATGCTTACATGTAAACTAAGGCTATTATTTATTATTTGTACCCACTTGCACAGGCATACAAACTGTTTTTCTGCATCCAAGCTCTTCTAATTATTTGTAGGCCATCTCTCAGCCCTCCTGTTCCCCCTCCTCCTCTTTCAGTCATTACCACACATTCTCCTCATTTCCCTGCTCTCCCCACATTTTCAGCAATCATACCAACTCATCCATCACAGTTTTTTGAGGAGGTAAGAGAGTGGAGGAGGGCAGTGCTGTTGACGTTGTGTATGTGGACTTTCAAAAGCCATTTGATAAAGTACCACATAAGAACTAGGAGCAGGAGTAGGCATTTGGCCCCTTGAGCCTGCTCAGCCATTCAGTAAGATCATGGCTGATCTTCTACCGCAACTCCACTTTCCTGCACTATCCCCATATCCCTTGATTTCTTTCATATCCAAAAATCTATCGATCTCGGTCTTGAATATATTCAACAGCTGAGCCTCCACAGCCCTCTGGGGTAGAGAGTTCCAAAATTTGAGTGAATAAATTTCTCCTCATCTCAGTCCTAAATGGCTGACCCCTCATTCTGAGATGGTGACCCTTTTTTCTAGACTCTCCAGCCAGAGGAAACATCCTCCCTGCATCTACCCTGTCAAGCCCTGTAAGAATTATGTATGTTTCAATGAGATCACCTCTCATTCTTATAAACTCTAGAGAATATAGGCCCAGTCTACTCAATCTCCCCTCATGGGACAATCCCCCCCATCCCAGGAACCAGTCTGGTAAACCTTTGTTGCACTCCCTCTATGGCAAGCATATCCTTCCTTAGGTAAGGAGACCAAAACTGTACACAATACTTCAGATGTGGTCTCCCCAGGGGCCTATATAATTGCAGTAAGTCATCTTTGCTCTTATACTCAAATCCTCTTGTAATAAAGGCCAACATACCATTTGCTTTCCTAATTGCTTGCCGTACCTGCATGTTAACTTTCAGTGATTCGTGTACAAGGACACCCAGGTCCCTCTGAACACCAACATTTCCCAATCTCTCACCATTTAAAAAATACTCTGCTTTTCTATTTTTCCTACCAAAGTGGATAACTTCACATTTCTCCACATTATATTCCATTTGCCATGTTTTTGCCCACTCACTTAGCCTATCTATATCCCCTTGAAGCCTCTTTGCATCCACCTCACAACTTACATTCCCACCTAGCTTTGTATCATCAGCAAACTTCGATATATTACGTTTGGTCCCCTCATCCAAATCATTGATATAGATTGTGAATAGCTGAGGCCCAAGCACTGATCCTTACGGTACCCCACTAGTTACAGCCTGCCAACCCGAAAATGACCCGTTTATTACGACTCTCTGTTTTCTGTCCGTTAACCAATCCATGCTAGTATATTACCCTCAATCCCATGAGCCCTAATTTTGTTTAATAAACTCCTGTGTGGCAACTTATCAAAAGCCTTCTGAAAATCCAAATACACCATCCACTGGTTCCCCCTCATCTATTCTGCTAGTTACAACCTCAAAAAACTCTCAGATTCGTCAAACATGATTTCTCTTTCATAAATCTGTGTTGACTGTGCCCAATCCTATTATTATTTTCTAAGTGCCCTGCTGTCAGGCTAACTGATCTGTAGTTCCCTGTTTTCTCTCTCCCTCCTTTCTTAAAATAGTGAGGTTACATTTGCTACCTTCCAATCTGTGGGAACCATTCTATAATCTATGGAATTTTGCAAGGTTACAACCAATGCATCCACTATCTCTATAGCCACCTCTTTTAAAACCCTAGGATGTAGGCTATCAGGTCATGGGGATTTATCAGCTTTCAGTCCCATTAATTTCTCCAGTACTTTTTTTTTTTTTTTACTAATTTCTTTCAGTTCCTTATTCTCGCTAGACCCTTGGTTCGCCACTTTTTCTGGGAAGTTTGTGTGTCTTCTTCCATGAAGACAGGCACAAAGTATTTGTTTAATTTCTCTGCCATTTCCTTATTCCCCATTATAATTTCTCCTGTCTCAGCCTGTAAGGGACTCACGTTTACTTTCGCTAATCTTTTCCTTTTTACATAACGATTGAAGCTTTTACAGTCTGTTTTTATGTCTCTCGCTAGTTCACGCTCATTCTATTTTCCCCTTCTTTATCAATGTCTTGGTCCTCCTTTGCCGAATCCTCCAAATTCTCAGGCTTACTACTCCTTTTGGCAACATTATAAGCCTCTTCCTTTAATCTAATACTATCTTTAATTTCTCGTTAGCCACGGTTTTCCTGTGGTGTTTTTATTCCTTAAGGGAATGTATATTCGTTGCGAATTATGAATGACTTTTTAAATGTTTGCCATTGCTTTTCTACGGTCATATTTTTAAATTTAATTTCCCAACCTACCTTAGCCAACTCGCCCCTCAGACCTATATAGTTTGCTTTGTTCAAGTTTAGGACACTAATTTTGGGTTTAACTAAATCACTCAGAATTTTATGCTGAGTTTATCATATTATGATCACTGCTCCCCAGAGGCTCCTTAACTACAAGGTTATTAACCCTGTCTCATTGCACAGTACTAGATCTAAAATAGCCAGTTCCCTCATAGGTTCCTTGACATACTGATCTAGAAAACTATCTTGAATCCATTCCATGAACTCTTCCTCGGCACTATTTCTACAAATTTGGTTTGCCCAGTCTATATGAAAGTTAAAGTCCCCTATGATTACTGTATTACCCTTGTTACATGCATCTCTAATTTCCTGATTTATACTCTGCCTGACACTGCAACCACTGTTACGGAGCCTATAGACTACTCCCACTAGTGTTTTCTGCCCCTTCTTGTTTCTTAGCTCCACCCAAACTGATTCTACATTTTGTTTTTCCAAGCCAAGATCCTTTCTCTCTACTGTCTTTATTATAGCTGATGTGTGACCTAACTCTATATACCCACCTTTGCCCCATATCGCTTAATACCTTTGGTTAACAGAAATCTATCAATCTCAGATTTAAAATTAACAATTGATCTAGCATCAATTACCGTTTGTGGAAGAGAGTTCCAAACTTCTACCACCCTTTGCGTGTAGAAGTGTTTCCTAACTTCACGCTTGAAAGACCTCGCTCTAATTTTTAGACTATGCCCCCTAGTCTTAGACTCCCCAGCCAGCAGAAGCAGTTTCTCTGTCTACCCTATTAATTCCCCATAATATTTTGAAAACTTTGTTCAAATCACCCCTTAACCGTTTAAATGCCAGGGAATACAACCTTAGGTTGTGTAATTTCTCCTTGTAACTTAATCCTTGAAGTCCGGGTATCATTCTGGTAAATCTACGCTGCACTCCCTCCAAGGCCAATATATCCTTCCTAAGGTGTGGTGCCCAGAACTGCTCACAGTACTCCAGGTGTCGTCTTAACAGGGTTTTGTATAGCTGTAGCATAATTTCTAGCCCCTTGTATTCTAGTCCTCTAGATATAAAGGCCAGCATTCCATTAGCTTTTTTGTTTATTTTCTGTACCGGCATGACATTTTAATGATCTATGTACATGGACCCCCAAGTCTCTTTGGACCTCCACTGCTTCTAGCTTTTCACCATTTATAAAGTACTCTGTTCTATCCTTTCTAAGTCCAAAGTGGGTGACCTCACATTTGCCACAGTTTTGCCCATTCACTTAATCTTTTAATACCTCTGCAATTTTATCACTAGTTACCATGCCACCTATCTTTGCGTCATCCGCAAACTTGGAGATGTGGCTCTCTATCCCATCATGTGAGTCATTAATAAAAATGGTGAATAGTTGAGGCCCCAACAAAGATCCTTGCGGGGTACCACTAGTCACATCCTGCCAATTAGAGTACCTGCCCAATATCAACAGAAAAAGCTGGAAATACTCAGCAGGCCAGGCAGCATCCGTGGAGAGAGAAACAGAGTTAACGTTTCAGGTCTGGGACCCTTCATCAGTAGTATTTTGCAATTATACCTGCCCAATATTCCTACGCTCTGTCTCCTGTCACTCAGCCAATTTCCTAACAGTCAATAATTTGCCTTCAATTCCACAAGCTTCAACTTTAGAGAACAGTCTCTTATGAGGGACTTTATTAAATGCCTTTGGGAAGTCCATATAAATGACATCCATAGACAATCCCATCTACTACTTTAGTCACCTCTTCAAAAAATGCAATCAGGTTCGTCAGGCATGACCTGCCCTTTACAAATCCATGCTGGCTCTCTCCGATCAACTGAAAAGGTGTTCATCACTCTATCCTTAATTATATACTCTAGTAATTTCCCAACAACAGACAAAAAATGTCAGGGATATGGGAAGAGCTCAAAAGAGCCGGTGCAGACTAGATAGGCCAAATGGCCTCCTTCTGTGCTGTACTGTTCTATGATTCTCCTCTCTGGCACCACCTTCCCATGCTTCTACTTTACTGGTTCCAATATAGCCAGCATATCCCCTATAATGGTTTATAGGTAGAACACTTTTTAGGGTTTACCGCAATCCATTTGGGTTGTCACTTCTTCAAAAGAAATCAAGGAGGTTGGCCAGGCATGATCTTCCTCTTTTAAAGCATGCTGACTGCTGTTTATTAGGTTCTTATATAAATAATATTCAAGTTTGATCTTTATAAATCAATTCAATTATTTTACACATAACTGAAGAAAGACCAAAGGTCCACATGTTGCTGGTATCCAAGATGTCACCCTTTTTGAACACGGGCACCACACCAGTCTATTGGTACCTCCGTAATGTCCAATGACTGCATTACAAATCTGCCCTCACCACAATCTCTCCCAGAACTCTTAAATACCACCTAATCCTGGGGATTTATTGGTTTTAAATCTTTTCAGCTTTCTAGTTCTTCCATTTCATTTAAAACAAAGTCCTCAATTTTGCCTTGGGTTTCTTTTTTTTGGGGGGGGGGGGGTGGGGGGGAGGGGATGTACTAGCAGTCATTTTCAAAGTGCACTATTCATTGATTGCAAAAAATATCTTGCACAAAACCAGCTACCCAAACACTGCTTCATCCATGGAGCACATGAAGCATTTAACAATCAGACAAACATTAGACAGTATATTAATGACATGGTTCTGTTGGCACTTCAGTTTCATGGTCAAGGCCATCATCAGAACCATCAACTCAATTGCTTCTTAAGAACATAAGAAATAGGAGCAGGAGTAGGCCAATCGGCCCCTCGAGCCTGCTCCGCCATTCAATAAGATCATGGCTGATCTGATCCTAACCGCCAATCTACTATCACAGAACCATCTCCTGAATCTAACAGAATTAGACACACGAAATAGGAGCAGGATCAGACTACACGGCCCCTGGGCCCGTTCCTCTACCCACAGGGCCATGACCGATCCGAACCTAGACTCATGTCCAAATTCCTGCCCGCTCCCCGTAACCCTTAATTCCCTTTACTTCTAGGAAACTGTCTATTTCTGTTTTAAACGTATGTAATGATGTAGCTTCTGCAGCTTTTTGGGGCAGCATATTCCATGGACCTACCACCCTCTGAGTGAAGTAGTTCCTCCTCATCTCAGTTTTGAAAGAGCAGCCCCTTATTCTAAGACTATGCCCCCTAGTTCTAGTTTTACCCATCATCGGGAACATCCTCCCCGCATCCACCCGATCCAACCCCTTCACAATCTTATATGTTTCAATAAGATCGCCTCTCATTCTTCTGAACTCCAATGAGTAGAGTCCCAATCTACTCAACCTCTCCTCATATGTCCATCCCCTCATCCCCGGGATTAACCGAGTGAACCTTCTTTGTACTGACTCGAGAGCAAGTATGTCCTTTCTTAAGTATGGACACCAAAACTGTATGCAGTATTCCAGGTGCGGTCTCACTAATACCTTGTACAACTGAAGCAATACCTCCCTATTTTTATATTCTATCCCCCTAGCAATGAAAGCCAACATTCCGTTGGCCTTCTTAATCACTTGCTGCACCTGTATACTAACCTTTTGAGTTTCGTGCACCAGGACCCCCAGATCCCTTTGTACTTCAGTACTTTCCAGTTTCTTGTCATTAAGATAATAACTTGCTCTACGATTTTTCCTGCCAAAGTGCATAACCTCACACTTTCCAGTATTGTATTCCATCTGCCAAATCTCGGCCCACTTACTTAGCCTGTCTATGTCCCCTTGCAGGTTTTTTATGTCCTCCTCACTCACTACTTTCCCCCCCATCTTAGTATCATCTGCAAACTTTGATATGTTACACTCGGTCCCCTCCTCCAAATCGTTAATATAGATTGTAAAGAGTTGGGGACCCAGCACTGACCCCTGCGGAACACCACTAGTTACTGATTGCCAGTCTGAGAATGAACCATTTATCCCAACTCTCTGCCTTCTGTTAGATAGCCAATCCTCTATCCATGCCAGAATATTACCCCCAATCCCGTGATTTTTTATCTTAAGCAATAATCTTGTGTGGCACCTTGTCAAATGCCTTTTGGAAGTCTAAATACACTACGTCCACTGGTTCCCCTTTATCCACCCTATACGTTACTTCCTCAAAGAACTCCAGCAAATTTGTCAAACATGACTTCCCCTTCATAAAACCATGCTGACTTTGTCCTATTAAATTATGATTATCCAAATGTCCTGTTACTGTCTCCTTAATAATGGACTCCAAAATTTTACCTACCACAGATGTTAGGCTAACCGGTCTATAGTTTCCAGCCTTCTGTCTACTGCCCTTTTTAAATAAGGGTGTTACATTAGCAGTTTTCCAGTCTGCCGGGACCTTTGCCGAGTCCAGGGAGTTTTGGAAAATTATTACCAATGCATCCACAATCCCTACTGCCACTTCCCTCAAGACCCTAGGATGTAAGCCATCCGGTCCAGGTGATTTATCCGCCTTGAGTCCCATTATTTTACCGAGTACCACTTCCTTAGTGATTTTGATCGTGTTTAGCTCCACCCCCCCTATAGCCCCCTGTTTGTCCAGTGTTGGGATATTCTTAGTGTCCTCTACTGTAAAGACTGATACAAAATATTCAGTGTTTTTGCCATCTCCATATTTCTCACCATTAATTTCCCGGTCTCATCCTCTAAGGGACCAACATTTACTTTAGCCACCCTTTTTCTTTTTATATAACTATAAAAACTCTTACTATCTGTTTTTATATTTTTTGCTCATTTACTTTCATAATCTATCTTCCCTTTCTTAATCAATCTTTTTGTTATTTTTTGCTGTCTTTTAAAGTTTTCCCAATCCTCTATCCTCCCACTAGATTTGGCTACCTTATATGCCCTTGTTTTTAGTCGAATACTATCCTTAATTTCTTTACTTAGCCACAGATGGCTGTCTTTTCTTTTACACCCTTTTCTTCTCAGTGGAATATATATTTTTTGGAAGTTGTAAAATAACTCCTTAAATGTACACCACTGATCATGTATCGTCTTACCCTTTAATCTATTTTCCCAATCCACTCTACTCAATTCCGCTCTCATACCTTCATAGTCTCCTTTATTCAAGCTTAGCACGCTTGTTTGAGATCCAACCTTCTCACCCTCTAATTGAATATGGAATTCAACCATGTTATGGTCACTCATTCCAAGGGGATCCTTTACTAGGACATTTTTAATTAATCCTGTCTCGTTACACAGGACCAGATCTAAGGTTGCTTGCCCCCTGGTCGGTTCAGTTACATACTGCTCAAGAAACCCATCCCTAATACACTCAATGAACTCATCCTCAAGGCAGCCCTGCCCAATTTGATTTGTCCAATTAATATGATAGTTAAAATCCCCCATAATTATAGATGTTCCCTTATTACAAGCCTCAACTATTTCCTGATTGATACTCCGTCCAACAGTGTTGCAACTGTTCGGAGGCCTATAGACTACGCCCACTAGTGTTTTGTTCCCCTTATTATTCCTTATCTCCACCCAAACTGTTTCATTATCCTGATCTTTTGACCCAATATCATTTCTCTGTATTACAATGATTCCTTCCTTTATTAACATAGCCACCCCACCTCCCCTTCCTTCCTGCCTGTCCTTCCTGATCGTTAAATAACCTGGTATGTTTAATTCCCAGGCATTGTCACCCTGCAGCCATGTTTCTGTAATGGCCACAAGATCATACCCATATGTAGTTATTGTGGTAAACCACTGTTTGTATTTCACTGTGTACATGCCTGGACATGCCTCGGCTGACTCCTCCCACAAGTCCTAGTATAAAGGTGACTGCTCCCCAGCCCTTTGTATTTTCTGGACCGGTCGACCACTTGAGGCAGACCTTCATTCTTTTGTTAATAAAAGCCTTTGGTTACTCTCTTAACTCTCAGTCTTTTATGAGTAATTGATAGCGCATCAGTTATTTGTGCCATTAACTCGTCTATTTTGTTACGAATGCTACGTGCATTCAGATAGAGAATTTTCAAAGATGTTTTGTGACACTTAGTTCCTGCTTTTGCCCTTTTTATTACTTTACCTTTTACTCCATACCTTCTGCCCCTTCCTGACACGCTCTGGTTTTTAATTTCCCCACTGCTACCTAAGTCTATGACCTTCTCTGTTGTCATTTTTATTATTTGCTCTCTAGGAACCTCCCCCCCACTAGTTAGTTTAAAGCCCTCTCTGTGGTGTATGTGCCTTTAAGAGCAATTGTGGTGTATGTGCCTTTAAGAGCCCCAGGTGTGAGTAATGCCGGTAATTGCCACTTGGGCTATATAAGCCTGTGTATTGTGTATATCCTTTAGAAACCCCCCCCCACCCCAGACTTGCTTAGTAAATACCTATGAACCAACTCCTGTCTTCAGTGTCTTTATCTACACACGGACACTACACTCTCTACAGCCCTAGTTATATGATCCGCCAGGACTCTAGTCCCAGCACTGGCCAAGTGAAGCCCGTCCCAATGGAACAGCTCCCTCCTGCCCCAGTACTGGTGCCAGTGTCCCAGGAAGCAAAACCCATTTCTCCCACACCAGTCTTTGAGCCACGCATTTAACTCTCTAATTTTATTTGTCCTAGCCAAATTCGCTCGTGGCTCAGGTAATACCCTTGAGGTTCTGTCTTTTAATTTGACCCCTAGCTGCTCATACTCCTTTAACAGAACCGGCTTCCTAGTCCTATCTGTCGTTTGTACCAACATGGACCACGACAACTGGATCCTTGTAACTCACATCTATTATCTGACATACACTGGATGTGCTGGACATTAACATCTGCTTGGTTCATTTCCCAAACCACACTGGCTAATCAGGATATTCATTGCATAAAACATAGTCACTGAGATTTCCGTAAAACAATGGTAAGCATATGACATTTTCATGCACTACACTGTAGATTTTTTCACTTGGATCTTGGTGAAATGCAATGGTGGGTAAGTAACATTTTGTACTTTGTCTAGTTGAATTGTGAAAAACATCAGGCGATTTGTGGACATCATGTTAAACTATACAATATCAGGTTACGGTAACAGCACAACAGATCATTGTTGATAGTAGAAATTTGAGATAATGAATTAAGAGCAATGTTGAAGTGTACTGGCACAACATAAAAATGTATTGACTGGAGTACTATTTTTCATACTGTATGATACTGATACAATATATAAGCCTAGTGACAGCATTGATATGGTCTGGAAACCAATCTTCACAGGCCTCAATTAAAGTGTTACAGTATTACCCTTCTCCTTCAGAGATAAAATTATTTTTAAACAATTGCCTGTAAAATCTCCACACTGACCATCAATTCCAGTTAAATAGTCAAGACAAATACCAAATGCAATTAAGACTCAATCTATACACATTTATCTTTGTCAAATTTTGCATGACAACCCATGCTGCTGAATCACAGTACCATAGTTCCTCAAAATTGGCATTGACAGCAACAGCACATCGAGTGAATAGAACCTAGATATCAAGTCTACTCAAGTAATGAGGTCAGATTTGTACATTCACAATTGCAATTACAGAGCCTCGCTGTGCAAAAACCTTTTACTCTGCAGTATTTAATGCCCACAAAATGAATCTATTACCATAATTTATAAATGGATCAGTGACAACTCATCCAAATTATTTAGCATATTCTCCAGGGAGGACAAAACATTTAGACAACTGACAACTATAAAATGACGTCTAGATAACTGACAATTATAAAACCGACACAGTATCAGGGTGTTCTCAAATTCCAAATTATAAATGGAAGATGTGAATTTCAAACAGATTGTAATCAAATGACCAGTCACTTCTACAGTTCAACATTTCCCATTTTGTTAATGGAAAAATGGTCTTCCGACAGAGGTTCTCTGTGGTTCAGTTTATTTGCTACAACACCAAGGGCTAGAAATTCAGTGGCCTGCGCCACCAGTTTGCGCCCAAAGAGGGCTTTTGCGCCACTGTGCAAACCTACCGCGATATTTAGCGGGGCGCTAATGGCGGCGTTAGCCAGTAGCGCTGCGCCGCCACCGATGACGTCATCGGTGTGTGCAGCGCCCTGCTATCTCCCCGCTGGCCATATTTGGTTGCTGCCGCCTCCCCCGCGCCGGCTGCAAACAGCGACCGGTACACGGGGCCTACCTGTGCCAGTAGTGGGGCGAGTTAAGGTGGAGGTGCGGCCGGCCGCTTTTTCGGCAGCTGCCTGCCCGCACCTCCGTCCCCTGCCTCCTACAGCCCCCCCCCCCCCGCGGCATTGCCGGCTGTTTCCAGAGAGCCCAGCACTTCTCCTTGGTGCCGGGCTCATTTGCCGGCACTCGCGAGCGGGGATCGCACTGTTGCAGGCACCTCCCCCTTAAGAGTGAGAGGAAGGCCTGCAGTACCGCAGGCTGCCGTGCCGCAGCGGGTGGCGCTGCGGCACTTTGCACGCCGATATTCAGTTTCAGCGCCCCAAGCGGGGCGCCGAAACCCTTGTTTAGCGGCTGGCTTCCACTTGGGGCGCTGAAACTGAATTTCCCGCTGGCGCAAGTGGCTCCGCGCGCAGCGGTAATTCCGCCGCCCAGGCGAGCTGGGCGCCCCTAACTGAATTTCTAGGCCTAATTCTTTCTCTTTGCATTCTCTATTACCCAAGATCACAACTCTCTAAAGGTAAATAATAGTCAGAAAAGGAAAATAGTCGAAGAAAGACCTAGCCTTGAAGAGCAGCACAGACGGCAAGCTTAGCAATTCTAGAATACTCTTAAAAAGTTACTTTGAAAACCACATCAACATTTGTCACAACTAAGATAAAAAAACAAATACATCAAGACTGATTGTTGCATAAAGTACAAACAAAAGTGAAGTGCCTTCGGTACCAGGACACAGCACTTTTTGTCCTTTTCTGATTAATTTCCAATGTGTTTGTGCTTTTCCAAAAATAGTAATCAGAAATGGACATTCCATATGTGGTCAACCATATGCCTGCCATAGTTTTGCCAATATTGTTTCCTTCCTGTTGAAAGAAGCACGGAGGGCAGCAAGGGTACAGAGCGTACTCTGCGTAAGGGACCTCAATTTCCATCACCAGTGGCTCGGCAGCACCACTACTGACCGAGCTGGCCGAGTCCTGAAGGACACAGCTGCCAGACTGGGCTTGCGGCAGGTGGGGAGAACACCAACGCGAGGTAACAACCTACTTGGCCACATCCTCACCAATCTACATGTCGCAGATGCATCTGACCATGACAGTATTGGTAGGCATGGCCACCGCACAGTTCTTGGAGATGAAGTCTGTCACATTCTCCAACGTGTTGTGTGGCACTACCACCATGCTAAATGGGATAGATTCAGAACAGATCAAAACTGGGAATCCATGAGGCACTGTGGGCTATCAGCAGAATTGTATTCCACCACAATCTGTAACCTCATGGCCCAACATATCCCTCACTCTACTATTACCATCAAGCCAGGGAACCAACCCTGGTTCAATGAGGAATGCAGAACAGCATGCCAGGAGCAGCACCAGACGTACCTAAAAATGAGGTGCCAACCTTGTGAAGCTACAACACAGGACATGCATGCTAAACAACGGAAGCAGCATGCTATAGACAGGGCTAAGCGATCCCACAATGAACGGATCATATCAGAGCTCTGCAGTCCTGCCACTTCTGGTCGTGAATGGTGGTGGACAATTAAACAACTAATGGGAGAAGGGGGCTCCATGAACATCCTCATCCTCAATGATGGCGAAGCCAAGCACACGGATGCAAAAGACAAGGCTGAATCTTTTGCAACCATCTTTAACCAGAAGTGCTGAGTGGATGATCCATCTCGATCTACTCCCGAGGTCCCCACCGTCATAGAAGCCAGTCTTCAACCAATTCAATTCGCTCCACATGATATCAAGAAATGGCTGAGCAACTGGATACAGCAAAGGCTATGGGGCCCGACAATATCCTGGCTGCAATGCTGAAGACCTGTGCTCCAGAACTAGCCACGCCATTCCAGTAGTTACAACAGTGGCATCTACCCGACAAAGTGGAAAACTGTCCTGGTATGTCCTGTCCACAAAAAGCAGGACAAATCCAATCTAGTCAGTTATCGCCCCATGAGCCTACTCTCAATCATCAAAGTGATGGAAGGGGTCGTTGACAGTGCTATCAAGCGACGCTTACTCACCAATAACCTGCTCACCGATGCTCAGTTTGAGTTCCGCCAGGACCACTCAGCTCCAGACCGCATTACAGCCTTGGTCCAAACATGGACAAGAGTTGAATTCCAGAAGTGAGGTTAGAGTGACTGCCCTTGACAACAAGGCAGCATTTGACAGAGTGTGGCATCAAGGAGCCTCAGTAAAATTGAAGTCAATGGGAATCGGGGGGAAAACGCTCCACTGGCTGGAGTCATACCTAGCACAAAGGAAGATGGTTGTGGTGGTTGGAGGTCAATCATCTCAGCCCCAGGACATTGCTGCAGGAGTTCCTCAGGGCAGTGTCCTAGGCCCAACCATCTTCAGCTGCTTCAGCAATGACCTTCCCTCCATCATAAGTTCAGAAGTGGGGTTTTTCGCTGGTGATTGCACAGTGTTCAGTTCCATTCTCAACTCCTCAGATAATGAAGCAGTCCATGCCCACATGTAGCAAGACCTGGACGACATTTAGGCTTGGGCTGATAAGTGTCAAGTAACATTTGCGCCACACAAGTGCCAGGTAATGACTATCTCCCACGAGAGTGTGTCTAACCACATCACCTTGACATTCAACAGCATTGCCATCGTCAAATCCCCCACCATCAACATCCTGGAGGTCACCATTGACCAGAAACTTAACTGGACCAGCCACATAAATACTATGGATACAAGAGCAGGTCAGAAGCTGGGTATTCTATGACAAGTGACTCACCTCCTGACTCCCCAAAGCCTTTCCACCATCTAGAAGGCACAAGTCAGGAGTGTGTTGGAATACTCTCCACTTGCCTGGATGAGTGCAGCTCCAACAACACTTAAAAAGCTCGACACCATTCAGGACAAAGCAGCCCATCCACCACCTTAAACATTCACTCCCTCCACCACCGGCGTACAGTGGCTGCAGTGTGTACCGTCTACAAGATGCACTGCAGCAACTCGCCACGGCTTTTTTGGCACCACCCCCCAATCCCGAGACCTCTACCACCTAGAAGGACATGGTCAACAGGCGCATGGGACCACCACCACCTCAAATTTCACCTCCAAGTTCCCCTCCATGTCACACAACATCCTGATTGTAAATATATCACCGTTCCTTCATCATCACTGGGTCAATTCCTGTAACTCCCTCCCTAACACTACTGTGGGAGCACCTTCACCACACAGACTGCAGCAGTTCAACAAGGCAGCTCACCGCCACCTTCTCAAGGGCAATTAAGGATGGGCAATAAATGCTAGCCTTGCCAACGACACCCACATCCAACGTCCTTGCGGGCTCCGTGCGTACCAGGCAGCTAAGTGTCCTTTGCTGCTTGGTGCGCTCGGCTCGTTAAGGAAAAAGCATTTCACTGTCTGGATTTCACTTGCTGTATTTGGTTACGTGACAAATAAAATTGAAAATTGAATTAATATATAAAAAAGAACTGTAAAAGATGCTAATGGGCTAGAAACAAAGGATGAGCATGAGATAGTAAACATTCAAAATGATTATTTCCTGCAAGCATTCACAAGAAGATACAAGCAACATTCCTGCCCCAGAGATAATCGAGACAAAATTAAACACTTTAATGGCCCAGATTTTCCGATCGGAGCCTTCCTGCGTGCGGATGCCTCCAATCTGGCAAAAATCTATGGCCTTACCCGAGGGCTCTGGAAGTCCGGACACTTCCGCTCCTGGGCCTCCCCTGGTGTGCGTGCGCACAGAGGCCCAGGTATCCCAGGGGCGCAGGCAGTTCACAAGCGTCCCTGGGATCACATGGGCCATGGGGAACCAATGGAAGAAGGGAATCCCCCTTCACACTTGGACAGGTCTCTCAGCTTAGACCAGTCAAAAGTATGAATGAGGATCACTCAAACACACTAAAACATCAATTATTTAAAAAAAATTACGGGGCTAAAACTAAACTTACCTTTTTTTTTAAAAAGTATTTTTAAATTATTATAAATTATAAATGAGTGAAATTTTTTTTATTTTTGTAAACTCTTATGCTGGTAAAAGCAGACCTTATGCTTGCTTTTACCAGGTGTAAGATTTTTTAAAGGTTTTCAGCAGGCAGGCGGAGAACTCTCCACCCGCAGAGGCCCTTCTTGACAGATCGGAAGTGCTGGTTTTCAGCGCATGCGCTTCGCAAAACAGAACACTTGGCTTTCAATGAGGTCCTATTTGCCTGTTCCTAAGTACCATCTACCAAGGATGATTCCCCAATCTAGCACTCATGGTAGCGCTCATAGGGAGAGCACCATGGGAAATTTCAGGTGCATAGGCACTGACTTTCTGTCCTTAAGTGTAAACTGAACTGTACTGCCATCCCTTGTCCACCCTATATGTGCCAATTAGTGCTAAATTATGGGAAGATTTGCACAGTGAACTTGTGCCAACTAGCCATTTGTCTTTCACTTCATTATCTCATGTATTCATGTGATCTCTGATCAAGGCAGCAGGCAGAGAGTCAAAGACAACACGCATTGTTGATGCACAATATGTAGGGATTCATAAAGTAGCAAATTCAGACAAAAATGTGATAATCTCATTGAATACATTTTATTAATCAGTTCATGATTGTTTTTCTGGTTTAGTGACTGGTTTAGTGACTGTGATTATGAAATGCAGGTGGTACTTTAATTATTAAAAGCCGTGAGTATGTTAATTAAATACAACGGGAAACCTAGCCCGAGAGGTTATACCTATCAGGAAAGAATGAACAGGCTGGGGCTGTTTTCTCTAGAAAAAAGACTGAGGGGTGACCTGATAGAGGTCTTTAAGATTATGGAAGGGTTTGATAGGGTAGATGTAGAGAAGTGGTTTCCACATGTGGGCGAGACCAGAACTAGGGGCCATAAATATAAGATAGTCACTAATAAATCCAATAGGGAATTCAGGAGCAGCTTCTTTATCCAGAGAGTGGTTAGAATGTGGAACTCGCTATCACAAGGAGTAGTTGAGGCAACAAGCATAGATGCATTTAAGGGGAAGCCACATCAAATCAATCAAATCAACTTTTGTCATTGTTAGTGCACAAGTGCAGTACAACGAAATGTAGGCTTGCGGCTCCCGAGAGTGTACATTTAGATTAAGACATTTAAACATTCAACATACATTTGGCTTGTAATACATTAACATAACCATAATAAAGTGCATTGGCAGATGTGCAGGCTTTAGAGTTTATTTGTGGAGTTCAGTAGGATGACAGCCCTGGGAAAGAAGCTGTTCCTAAATCTGGTCGTACGGGTGCGAATGCATCTGTAGCGTCTCCCAGATGGCAGGAGGGCAAACAGACTGTGGCTGGGGTGGGTAGGGTCTTTGATGATGGACCGTGACCTCCGTAAACAGCGTTTCTGGTATATGTGCTCTATGGTCGGTAGCCGGGTGCCGGTAATGCGTTGGGCAGTTTTGACTACCCGCTGCAGGGCTTTCCGGTCATAGTAGCTACAGCTGCCATACCATACTGTGATACAGTTCGTCAGGATGTTCTCTATTGTGCAGCGGTAAAAGTTAGAGAGGATCAGGGGTGACAGGTTACATCCCTTCAGCCTCCTTAGGAAATATAGGTGCTGCTGGGCCTTCTTCACCAGAGAGGAGGTATTGAGGGACCAGGAGAGGTCTTCCGTGATGTGGACTCCAAGGAACTTAAAGCTGTCCACCCTTTCCACCACAGCCCCATTGATGTGGCTGGGGGTGTGACTTCCGCCTTTAGACTTCCTGAAGTCCACAATGATTTCTTTGGTTTTCTTGATGTTAAGGGCCAGGTTGTTATCGGCGCACCACTTCACGAGATGCTGGACCTCCTCCCTGTAGGCTGACTCATCGTTGTTGGTGATCTGGCCTACTACCGTGGTATCATCCGCAAACTTGATGATGGTGTTGGAACCATGAACAGCCACACAGTCGTGGGTGAAGAGGGAGTAGAGGAGGGGGCTCAGCACACATCCTTGTGGGGCCCCCGTGTTCAGGGTCCGGGGGGGGGGGGGGGGGGGAGGGAAAGGGTGTGGTTACCTAATTTGACAGACTGGGGTCTGTTTGTTAGGAAGTCCAGGGTCCAGTTTCAGAGGGAAGTGTTCAGGCCAAGAGTTTGGTGGCCAGCTTGTTGGGGACGAGTGTTGAATGCTGAGCTGTAGTCTATGAACAGCATTCTGATGTAGGTCTCTTTACCATCTAGGTGATTCAGTGCAGAGTGTAGAGCAGTTGTGATTGCGTCCTCCGTTGATCTGTTTGCACGATAGGCAAACTGGTGTTGGTCAAGAGAGGCAGGAACACTGGCTTTGATGTGAGCCAGGACCAGTCTCTCGAAACACTTCATTATGATGGGTGCGAGGGAGAAAGGAATAGAAGAATATGTTGATGGGGTTAGATGAAGAAGGGTGGGAGGAGGCTTGTGAGGAGCATAAACACTGGCGTGGATCTGTTGGGTCGAATGGCCTGTTTCTGTACTGTAAATACTATGTAATACTATGTAATTAAATATTAGTAAATCAATATTAAGTGCAATGAGAAAGATAAATGTAATGAGCAATACAAATAATTAGAAAATAAAATTGTAAATTGAAAGGTTATGCTTTCAGAATTGTGTGTGTGTTAACTAGGTTCAATTCTATTTTTTTTTTAAAAAGGTAGGGTGTATGGGGAAAATACATATCACTTTGGTTGATCACTGGTTTCCTTTTCAGAATAGAAACTTTTTAATAAAGGCAAGAAAAAAATTAGATAGTGATAAGTGATCATAATATCACTATTTTGTCGACTGTATTTCATGGATGAACATCTGTGCTAAATCAGCGTGCTTCACAACCTATAGGCACATTGCATGCTTTGCCACACCCTAGTCACATGCCATATGCAAATCCTTTCATTATAAAGATTGATATGTCCATTCTGGGTTGTTTAATAGCTTCTAAAAGAAACCAGATGACTATCTGGTTGACAACAGGAATGGGGGTTAGAGGAATAGATACATCAAAGATGATCAAATACTCCACAGAACATAATAGTCGTCAACCTAGATTGCCAAAACCACACAGTAAACTGAGCTTGGCTACTCGAGTTATAAACATCAATTATTTTCATTATAAATTTAGTATTTTACTCATTTTAAGGAACAGAACATGACAGTTAAGAATTCCTTTCCTTTCTGTTGATTCAAGCCAGTTATTTTAGATGTATTATTCACATTTCCATACACAATCTCAGCATTCTAAAACCAGACTTTAGATTTATAGGATTGCAAGCAGAACAGGATTTTTGAATACCGACACTGGATTCATTCTACTGCAAAAGCATCATGTAACCAGATCGGAGCTGCACCACACAGCTAACAATGATAGCATGCAGCAGTTGAAGAAAATTAAAAGCTACTGTTATGTTTTTGGAGTTTTAAAACGTTGCTGCTGTTGAAAGGATACAGAAGAGAGCAACCAGAATGATTGAGAGGATGGAGGGATTGGATTATGAGGAGCCATTATGTCAATTTGTCATTTTCTCACTGGAAAAGAGAAATGTAAACAGCACTCGAGGAGATATGATTGTTGTATTTAGAATTTAAAATGGACTAGATAATGTAGACCATGACATGCTGTTTCAGGCTTGTCCAGCACAGTAGAAGCCTGCGCTTGAAGGGGGGTAAATTCATAACTAATCTATGGCAACATTCCAGTGAGCGAGTGGTTAATCTCTGGAAAAGGCTCCCTAATGAGATGGCAGAAACAGATATTATTGATTCAAATGCAAATTAGATAAGATTTCTTTCAGAATAGAATATTTTGGGACAGTGTATGAGTAATTTGAGACATGACAAATGGTAAGTGTAGCATGCTTAGGAGGAACAGGTGACTTTGGATCTACAGTTCCCAAAGCTTTGCACCACTGGGGTTTTGCTCGCCTCATGTCTGGGTCTGTTGTAGACTAATTGATTGAGATTGATTGCTATGATTAATCAACATCACTGTGCCATGCAATTACCAGGATGGTAGAAGGAAAACTAGATGGACTGCAGTCTTTTTTCATCTAATAATTTCTATATTCCCACACATTTATATTTTGTGAGAAATTTCATAAAGTTTTCATTAAATAGCACAGTTTTTGATATTTAAAAAAAGGCTGAAACTCACTTGCAGCTGAATTGGGACTGGTAACAAAAGCAAAAATGCAGTGGGAAACACAAATCTCTACCAAGGCCCACAGCAAACCTCATGAGGACCACTAATGTACATGGGGCCATATTAAAGGTAACCCCTTCCCCACAGTTTAAAACCCTAGAAATCTGAATTTGATCATAGGCTGAGCTGTTGTACCAAAATGGATACTGTAATTTACAGTTATAAAAAATTACAGGAATGAGCAATTTAAAAACTGTACAGTCTCAATTACACTTTAAAAATATTCACCAGCCGGGACCAATGTCCTAGGGGGAGTGTTTGCTCATGCTCTGGGGGAGGGTTTAAACTAAAATGGCAGGGGGTTGGGAACCTGAGCAGGGAGACAGAGGAAAGGGAAACAAGGATAAAAGCAAAAGATAGGAAGGAGAAATCAACGGTTTAAATCAAACATGGTCACAGTAAATAATCATTCTAATAGGTCTAAGAGCGTTAAAAAAACAAGCCTTTGTGTCTTAATGCGAGGAGCATTCGTAATAAGGTGGATGAATTAGCTGCGCAAATAGAGGTAAACGAATATGATTTGATTGGGATTACGGAAACATGGCTCCAGGGTGGCCAAGGCTGGGAACTCAACATCCAGGGGTATTCAATATTCAGGAAAGATAGGCAAAAAGGAAAGGGAGGTGGGGTAGCATTGCTGGTTAAAGAGGGGATTAACACAATTGTAAGGAAGGATATTAGCTCTGATGATGTGGAATCTGTATGGGTAGAACTGAGAAATACCAAGGGGCAGAAAACGTTAGTGGGAGTGGTATATATACCTCCAAACAGTAATGCGGAGGTTGGGGATGGCATTAAAAGGGAAATTAGAGAAGCGTGCAATAAGGACACAGCAGTCATCATGGGTGACTTTAATCTACATATAGATTGGGCTAACCAAATTAGTAACAATACTGTGGAGGAGGAATTCCTGGAGTGTTTACGGGATGGTTTTCTGGACCAATATGTCGAGGAACCAACTAGAGATCAGGCCATCTTAGACTGGGTATTATGTAATGAGAAAGGATTAATTAGCAATCTTGTTGTACGAGGCCCCTTGGGTCAGAGCGATCATAATATGATCGAATTCTTCATTAAGATGGAGAGTGAAGTAGTTGACTCAGAGACTAGGGTCCTGAATTTAAATAAAGGAAACTACGTTGGTATGAGGTGTGAGTTGGGTAGGATTGATTGGGGAATGTCACTCAGAGTTGACGGTGGATAGGCAATGGCAAACATTCAAAGACCACATGGATGAACTACAGAATTTGTTCATCCCAGTTTGACATAAAAATAAAATAGGTGACTCAACCGTGGTTAACAAGGGAAATTAGCGATAGCATAAGATCCAAGGAGAGGACATATAAATTGGCCAGAAAAAGCAGTAAACCTGAGGATTGGGAACAGTTTAGGATTCAACAAAGGGATTAATTAAGAGGGGGAAAATAGAATATGGGAGTAAACTTGCAGGGAACATAAAAACTGACTGTAAAAGCTTTTATAGATATGTGAAGAGAAAAAGATTGGTGAAGTCAAGCGTAGGTCCCTTGCAGTCAGAATCAGGGGAATTTATAATGGGGAACAAAGAAATGGCAGACCAATTAAATACATAGAGTCATAGAGTAATACAGCACAGATAGAGGCCCTTCGGCCCATCGTGTCCACGCCGGCCATCAAGCCCTGTCTAATCTAATCCCATATTCCAGCATTTGGCCCGTAGCCTTGTGAATGACAACCAAAAACTCCCATTCCTACTGGGAGAGGAGAGAAGCTGTGTAACACTGGCGGCACACTATGTTACAGCTTGCCATGAACAGAGGGACAACCAGTAAACTAAGAAATGAATATATATAAACAATGCGAATGTATATTTATACACTCAGGGATATACCTGTTTATACACTGTATGAATAGAACTGCGTTTATGTGCTCAACCATAAATGTATTTTGATGCTTTGGCAACATAAGATGTAACTTATCATGCCAATAAAGCGATTTGAATTGTGAATTGTGAATTGTATGCTATGGCATTTCAAGTGCCCATCCAAATGCTTCTTAAATGTTGAGGGTTTCTGCCTCCACAACCCTTTCAGGCAGTGAGTTCCAGACTCCAACCACCCTCTGGGTGAAAAAGTTCTTTCTCAAATCCCCTCTAAACCTCCCGCCCTTTACCTTGAATCTATGCCCCCTAGTTATTGACCCCTCTACTAAGGGAAAAAGCTCCTCAGCATCCATCCTATCTATGCCCCTCATAATTTTGTACACCTCAATCATGTCCCCCCTCAGCCTCCTCTGCTCCAAGGAAAACAAACCCAATCTGCCCAGTCTCTCTTCATAGCTGAAGCGCTCCAGCCCTGGTAACATCCTGGTGAACCTCCTCTGCACCCTCTCTAACGCGATCACATCCTTCCTGTAGTGTGGCGACCAGAACTGCACACAGTATTCCAGCTGTGGCCTAACCAGTGTTTTATACAGCTCCATCATAACCTCCTTGCTCTTATATTCAATGCCTCGGCTAATGAAGGCAAGTGTCCCATATGCCTTTTTTACCACCTTATCCACCTGTTCCGCCGCCTTCAGGGATCTGTGTACTTGCACACCCAGATCCCTCTGACCCTCCGTCTTGCCTAGGGTCTTTCCATTCATTGTGTATTCCCTTGCCTTGTTAGTCCCCCCAAAGTGCATCACCTCACACTTTTCCGGGTTAAATTCCATTTGCCACTGTTCCGCCCATCTGACCAACCCATCTATATCGTCCTGCAGACTGAGGCTACCCTCCTCGCTATTTACCACCCTACCAATTTTTGTATCATCCGCGAACTTACTGATCATACCCTTTACATTCATATCCAAGTCATTAATATAGACCACAAACAGCAAGGGACCCAGCACTGATCCCTGTGGTACCCCACTGGCCACAGGCTTCCAGTCACAAAAACAACCTTCGACCATCACCCTCTGCCTTCTGCCGCTAAGCCAGTTTTGTATCCAATGTGCCAAGGCACCCTGGATTCCATGGGCTCTTACCTTCTTGACCAGTCTCCTGTGCGGGACTTTATCGAAGGCCTTACTGAAATCCATGTATACCACATCCACTGCGTTACCCTCATCCACACACCTAGTCACCCCCTCAAAAAATTCAATCAAATTAGTCAGACATGATCTTCCCTTGACAAAGCCATGTTGACTATCCCTGATTAATCCTTGCCTCTCCAAGTGGAGACAAATTTTGTCCCTCAGAATTTTTTCCAATAATTTTCCTACCACTGATGTTAGGCTCACTGGCCTGTAGTTCCCCGGTTTTTCCCTACTACCCTTCTTGAATAATGGTACTACATTAGCGGTTCTCCAGTCCTCTGGCACATCCCCTGTGGCCAGAGAGGTCCTGAATATATGTGTTAGAGCCCCCGCAATCTCTTCCTTTGCCTCACACAGCAGCCTGGGATACATTTCATCCGGGCCTGGGGATTTATCCATTTTTAGGCCAGCTAAAACCGCCAATACCTCCTCCCTCTCGATGTTAATATATTCGAGCATATCACAGTCCCCCCGCCCTATTTCTATGTCTACATCGTCCTTCTCCATAGTGAAAACAGATGCAAAAAATTCATTTAGAACCCCTCCTACATCTTCCGGCTCCACACACAGATTGCCACTTTTGTCCCTAATGGGCTCTATTTTTTCCCTAGTTATCCTCTTACCCTTAATATACTTATAAAACATCTTCGGATTTTCCTTTATTTTGCTCGCCAGTGTTATTTCATGGCCCCTCCTTGATCTCCTAATTTCTTTTTTAAGTATCCCCCTGCACTTTTTGTACTCCTCTAGGGCTTCCTCCATCTTTAGCCTTTTGTATCTACCAAAAGCCCTCCTTTTTTTCCTAATCCATTCTCGTATATCCCCTGACATCCAAGGTTCCCTGTGGTTTGTGGAACCACTCTTGACCTTTACGGGAACATGTTGCCATTGTATGATCTCAATCTCCCTTCTGAAAGCCTCCCATTGCTCCGATGCGGATTTTCCTACAAGTAGCTGATCCCAGTCCATTTTGGCCAGATCCTGCCTTATCCTATTAAAATCGGCCTTCCCCCAATTTAGAACCTTTATTTCCGGCCCATCCCTGTCCTTTTCCATGACCACCTTAAATCTTACCATATTATGGTCACTATCACCAAAGTGCTCACCTACTAGCACTTTATCCACTTGGCCGGCCACATTCCCTAGAATTAGGTCCAGTACCGCCCCCTCTCTTGTAGGACTTTCTACATGCTGGCTCAAAAAGCTCTCCTGGATGCACTTTAAGAATTCTACACCCTCTGAGCCTTTCACACTCTGACTATCCCAGTTAATATTGGGGAAGTTGAAATCCCCCATTATTATTACCCTATTATTTGCACATTTCTCTGAGATTTGCCTACATATCTGTTCCTCTATCTCCCCGAGACTGTTTGGAGGCCTATAGTACACTCCCAGCAAAGTGCTTGCCCTCTTTTTGTTTTTAAGCTCCACCCATATGGCCTCATTAGAGGACCCTGCTAATATATCATCCCTCCTTACTGCAGTAATTGACTCCTTAATTAATATCGCGACACCCCCTCCTCTTATACCTCCCCCTCTGTCTCGCCTGAAGATTCTGTACCCCGGAATAGTGAGCTGCCAGTCTTGCCCCTCCCTCAACCATGTCTCCGTGATAGCAACAATATCATACTCCCATGTGTTTATCAACACCTTCAGTTCATCCACCTTATTTGCAAGACTCCTTGCATTAAAATAGATGCCATCCAGCCTTGCCCTTATATATTTGCCCTGTCTACCAAGCTGACTTGTTTTTTTCTCTATAATTGGCAGCACATCACCCCCTATTTCAGCTCCCCTCTGTATCCCATCCCCCTGCCAAGTTAGTTTAAACCCCCCCCAACAGTGCTAGCAAACCTCCCCGCAAGGATATTTGTCCCGCTCTGGTTCAGGTGCAACCCGTCCGACTTGTACAAGTCCCACCTTTCCCAGAAGCAGGCCCAGTGATCCAGGAAAGTGATAGCCAAGTTCCGCACCCATGAGGACGGCCTCAACCGAGATCTTGGGTTCATGTCACGCTACATGTAACCCCACCTGATGCAGGGTCATCCAGACTCGAGTCGACATTGGCTTGTTCTCTCTACACAGATGCGGCCGGACCTGCTGTGATTTCCAGCCAAAAAAAAAAAAAAAAAAAAAAAAATGTTTTTTGTCTGTTATTTTGTTTTTCATACAGACCCCAGCATCTGCAATATTTGACCCCTTGTGACCCCACCTCATTGTTCTTTGATGTAATGTTTCCCTGACTGACCTGTTTGGACACCATTCACACCTTTGACTGCTGTGATTAACTCTCTGCCGAGGTGTGATAAATGGCAGTTGGAAAGGTTACCTGTAAACATCTGACATGATTCTCTGACTATATAAGCTGTGTCTTTATGCATTTCTCCACTTCACTTGAAGAAGGAGCAGCGCTCCGAAAGCTTGTGACTTCAAATAAAGCTGTTGGACTATAACCTGGTGTTGTGTGACTTCTTGCATTATAAAAGATGTAATAGCAGAGCACTTGGAAAACAGTGACAGGATCAGACAAAGTCAACATGGATTTACAAAAGGTAAATCATGCTCGACTAATCTACTGGAATTTTGTGAGGATGTAACTGGTAAAATAGATAAGGGAGAACCAGTGGATGTGGTGTATTTGGACTTTCAAAAGGCTTTCGATAAGGTCCCGCATAAGAGATTAGCATGTAAAGTTAAGGCACATGGGATTGGGGGCAACGTATTGACTTGGATAGAGAACTGGTTGGCAGACAGAAACCAAAGAGTTGGAATAAACAGGTCTTTTTCCGAGTGGCAGGCAGCGACTAGTGGGGTACCGCAGGGATCGGTCCTTGGACCCCAGCTAGTCACAATATATATCAATGATCTAGACAAGGGAACTAGATGTAATATCTCCAAGTTTGCAGACGACACAAAGCTGGGTGGGCGTGTGTGCTGTGAGGAGGATGCCGAGAAACTCCAGGATGATTTGGACAGGTTGGGTGATTGGGCAGAAGCATGGCAGATGCAATATAACGTGGATAAATGTGAGGTTATCCACTTTGGTGTCAAAAACAGGAAGGCAGATTATTATCTGAATGGCAATAGATTGGGAGAAGGGGAAGTGCAACAAGACCTGGGTGTCATTGTGCACCAGTCGCTAAAGGTAAGCATGCAGGTGCAGCAGGCGGTTGAGAAGGCAAATGGTATGTTGGCCTTCGTAGCGAGAGGGTTTGAGTACAGGAACAAGGATGTCTTGCCACAGTTGTACAGGGCCTTGGTGAGACTACATCTTGAGTATTGTGTGCAGTTTTGGTCGCTTTATCTGAGGAAGAATGTTCTTGCCATGGAAGGAGTTCAGCGAAGATTCACCAGGCTGATACCTGGGATGGCAGGAATGACGTATGAGGAGAGATTGGGTCGATTGGGCTTATACTCACGAGTTTAGAAGAATGAGAGGGGATCTCGTTGAAACTTATAAAATTCTGACAGGACTGGACAGACTAGATGCAGGATGTTCCCGATGGTCGGGGAGTCCAGAACCAGGGGTCACAGTCTAAGGATAAGGGGTAAGCAATTTAGGACAGAAATGAGGAGGAATTTCTTCACCCAGAGTGGTGAACCTGTGGAACTCTCTACCACAGAAGACAGTAGAGGCCAATTCATTAAATATATTCAAGAAGGAGTTGGATATATTTCTTAAGGCTAAAGGGATCAAGGGGTATGGGCAGAAAGCAGGGACAGGGTACTGAATTTGGATGATCAGCCATGATCGCATTGAATGGCGGAGCAGGCTCGAGGGGCCGAATGGCCAACTCCTGCTCCTTGTTTCTATGTTTCACTTTATGTCCCTGTGCATTACATTTGCAATTTCCAGAAACTGCACTGTTGAAATCTACGAAAAAATTTCAGGTTTGTCCAGTTATTCAGTTTATGTGGCAAAACACTGCCAGAAATACAAGCCTAGCAACCAAATGATCCATAGGCAGACACAATACATGCTGCTGGTAGAGCAATGTTAAACCACAGGATGATAAATATTGGGCAATGTAATTAGGAGTTGGCCTGCAGGTATTGGGGCAGACAGGCTGAGGTCAGGCTTCAGGCATTTAGAAAGTGGTAGATGACTGCTTGGAATGACAAATTTAAAATATGACTTTTTTAAAACCTTAAAATATTAATTTTAGAAAGGATATGTAACAGAGGATATGTGACAGATTGTTGTACACTCGGTCTAGGTCAGTCTTTCTTAGTCCACTTCTGTGCTTTTATGCAAATCAACCAGGCTTCCTGGTCATGATTTCTACACAGTGACCGAAGTCAACGGCATGTGTAGACATCAGGCGAGAACAGAATCAGCCTCAGCTGTGATGTCTTACTGTGGTCAAATTGCCTGTCAGTACTTGCCTGAACTGGCATTTTGAGGTGTAATTCTAGACAAAGCAATTCAGGACTGCCAACAGCTTTGTAATTATAGCCCATTTGAGTCACTGCTTTGAACAGAGCAGACAAAAGTTGGGGGTGGGAAAGAATCTTTCCAACGAGCAATATAAGTGCAGTGAATTCTGCATTCAACATTGGTCCTGGTATAAAGTAAACCCAGCTCTAGACAAGATTTCATTTCAGGATCAATGTGGAGACAATACAGTGTAAACGGACAGCACCGAGAACAGATGTTGCTTTCAAACTCCAGCTTATCTTTCTCAGCACTTCAATCCTTACACATGCAAACCACTTCCAACACCACCAAGTATCAAAATCAAATCAAATCAACTTTTGTCATTGTTAGTGCACAAGTGCAGTACAACGAAATGTAGGCTTGCGGCTCCCGAGAGTGTACAATTTGGATTAGGACACTTAAACATTTCAACATACATTTGTACATATATATTAGCATAAATATGACCATAATAAAGTGCATCGGCAGATGTGCAACTAATGAAACAAGACTAATAGCTTCACACAGAATTTGTTTCAAACTAAATTCATTTTCAAGTCTTTTTGTTCTGTATCTATTACAATTTCCTTGTGATTTTGCACTATGGAGACAAAACTCTTGTTCAAATACTCCCTGAAGCACAATTTAAGAATTACAGTAAATGACTTGGCATTTTTAATCTCATTATCCTTTGGCTATGATTATATATCCTTCAGTTTGCAGATTAAAGTGGTCAACATCTCTGTGCATACATAGTCACATGCACAGCAATGATAAGTAGTTTGATTAACAGATAATTATGGAAATGTTTAGGGCCAGGATTTGCAAAATATGTACACTGATGTTTTTCTGTCTTTCAGCTTTAGTGAGGACGACCTCAGGGTGTTTTAATTGGAAAATTCCACTAATACCGTATTAATGCAGTAATGTTCCTGAATAAGAGTTATGTGCAACAGAGGTTCTAGTTGAAACATTCCTAAAACCGAGATAAAGTGTGTCATCACATTGAAGTATGCCAACATTTTATGTACAAAATAAACAGCATGGTTAATTGGCTTAGAAAATTGCCTTGGAAATAACATTTAATCCAGAGTATGTCACAACATGCAAGAATCAAGGTTTTTTTGCATCAAATACACAATACATTATCATTTTCTAGCAGTGAAGCTGCACCTATTTATATAAAAGCCATCCATGTGAAACCAAGAGGTTTCAAGATAAATTCTCTAACCTTGGTTAACAAAATAGCACCGTATCTTGTTGTAGCATGTTATTAAGTCCAACTTCCTCAACCTTCTCAGGTATAGTTTTAAAATAACAAAAACAAGCAGGTGAAACCAAATTGAGAGAAAGTACAATGTAGGAAAATTGAACACAAGCTCTATGCGAAGTTCTAAACATGGATTTATATTAATCAATGCATTCAATGTACCTGCTTTAGTGGTTGACACCAGTGTTATACAAAACAGTTTCCAATGCCATCAAGTGCTGCTTTCCTTTATATGCCACAATCAGGGCCACTACTTAGTGACTGAATAAGTTAAACTCAATATCTGTTCCATGAGATTCAGGGATTTGCTAAGATTAACACTAGTGTTTTAGGGACCTTATTCTGCGATTCCTTCCATTCATAATTAGGCACACTGGTTTACAGTGACTGAATAGACCGAATGTTTTTTTAAGCAGACTGGATTACATGATTTTCACTGGCATTTCAAAGACAGCATCTCTCAATGCATTTTTTGTTGGCAAATAGAATGTAAGTGGCCGTGGCAATATCTATTATTGTATTTAACATTATAGAAACATAGTAGGAGTAGGCCATTCGGCCCCTCGAGCCTGCTCCGCCATTCAATGCGATCATGGCTGATCATCCAAATTCAGTACCCTGTTCCTGCCTTCTCCCCATATCCCTTGATCCCTTTAGCCTTAAGAAATATATCCAACTCCTTCTTGAATATATTTAATGAATTGGCCTTTACTGCCTTCTGTGGTAGAGAATTATAACATTGGTGTATGGTCCTTCCACTCATGACACTAGAAGTGAGTAGCAAATTGCTTGCTAAAAAATTTGTACGGTAATATAAACCTATGCTCTGAATTTTACAACAGCACAATCCATCAAACAAGCATAACTATCCTTACCTGCTTAGTAACTCAGCTCCTGCAGCAAACTTTGGCAAACCATCTGAGCTCCTGTGAAAACAAATCAGAAATGTTGAGCCAATGTGTAACATATCAAACCCAGACAATTTAGTACTACTTCAAAAAAAAATCACCACAATTGTACTTATTTCTGGATATCCTTGTACTTCAGTTCAAAGTATCCAATTTGGACAATTTTTAACCAAGCATTTTAGGATTAAACTGGTATGTTATCAAAAGATTCCAGATTTGGAACATTTCAAACAAATAAAGTCAGTTGTAAAAATAGCTTGAAACACTGGAGTCCTTGATCATATTGTTACCTCCG
Organism: Somniosus microcephalus; assembly: GCF_052327205.1. Lineage (NCBI taxonomy): Eukaryota > Metazoa > Chordata > Chondrichthyes > Squaliformes > Somniosidae > Somniosus > Somniosus microcephalus. Next base: position 256,684,613 of record NC_140991.1, on the reverse strand, counting down.
AAATCTGTGCCCATCTTTCCTGCAACTCACTGTTTGAGTCTTTCCAATCAGGTTTCTGTCCCTGCCATAATGCTGAAATGGCCCTAACTAAAGTCACAAATAACATCCTTTGTGACTGTGACCATGGTGTAGCATCCCTCCTCCTCGGCCTCTCTGCAGCCTTTGACATGGTTGACCACACCATCCTGCTTCAACGCCTTGCCTCTGTTACACAGCTCAGTGGGACTGGCCTCAATTGGCTCCACTCTTAATTATCCAATCATAGCCAAAGCATCCCCAGCAATGGATTCTCTTCTCTTCCCCACATCGTTGCTGCAGTCCCCCAAGGATCCATCCTTGGCCACCTCCTTTTTCTTATCTACATGCTGCTCCTTGACGACATCATCCGTAGACTTGTGGCCAACTTCCACATGTATGCTGAAGATGTCCAAGCTCTACCTCTTCACCACCTCTTGACACCAGCACTCCCTTCTGTGCTGTCAGATTGCTTGTCCGATATCCAGTCTTGGATTAGCCACAACTTCCTCCAGTTAAACATAGAGAAGACTTCTGCCCCCGCTCCAAACTCTGTACCCTCATCACCAATTCCATCCCTCTCCCCAGCCACACCAGACCACTCGCAATCTCGCCGTCCTATTTAACCCCAAGCTGAGCTTGACTCTATATACGCTCCATCACTAAGATGGTATACACTTCCAACTCCATACCCAAACCCTCGATTCCACCGACTCTGACCTTTTGTGCCTCTCCTCCTCCTTTTGCCCCACCATTGGCAGCTGTGCCTTCAGCTGCCTAGGACCCACACTCAGGAATTCTCTCCCTAAACCCCTCTACGTCTCCACCACCTCCTACTTTTAAGGCCTTGATGATTTGCACCTGGCCGCATCTCACTAAAATCATTATTCAGTCCACCTTTCAGAAGATTGGCGAAGCATACATGGTTACATGAGCAATATTATGGAAACCAGTTCATATAAAATGGGCTTCCATTAATACAAACTCCAGTCATGCTATTTTAGGACTAGATACTGGATGGTAAAGATAAACTCCTCATTGTGGGGGATATGAGTTCCAATTACAGGAGACCTGTGACACTGCACCAGAGATAAAATCTAGACAAGGCCCAAAATTTATAACACTAAGCCCCATAGTCCTGACACACCTTAATGTTCTCCTTTCTCAGAATTTGAGTCCCTTCTTAAACGAGTACAGCATACTCATATTTGGCACTACCTGCTTGAGATGACAACGATCCTGACCATTTCCTGGCATCTAATTTGACTCAGTACCTACATATTTTATAGCCATGCCCTCCAGTCCTATCAATATACATTTTAAATATCTTATCAAGCTAATGAGACACCATGGATGAATAAAGCCATAAGGGAAAAATTGAGGGTAAGGAAAGCGGCATACATTAAGTACATGGACAGCAAGGGAGAGCATGAAAAGGGAGAATATGAAGAGAGTGAGAGAGATTAAGGGAGGATTCGCTATTGGATCTAGTAATGGGGAATGAACCAGAACAGATAAGAAAAGTAAAAGTAGGGGAACATCTAGGCAATAGTGACCATAATATAATACGCTTTAAGATGATAATTGAGAAGGACATAAAGTATGATGAAAACCAGGTTAATAGATTGGAGAAAAACTGATTTTGAGGGGCTGAGAATAGAACTTGGGGAAAATAAAATGGGCAACAATATTGGCATACAACAATGTAAAACAGCAATGGGAAACATTATAATGGTGTTCAATAGAGTGCAGGAACAATATATTCCACTAAAAGGAAAGAACAAACTAAACACTAATGAGACTCCATGGATGAATAAAGGCATAAGGGAACAATTGAGGGTAAAGAAAGAGACATACATGAAGTGCACGGACAGCAGGGAAGTGCATGATAAGGGAGAATATGAAGAGGTTAGGAGAGAAGTCAAAAAAACAATTAGGAAGGCAAAGAGGAACTATCAAGGAACATAAAACAAAATAGTAAAATATTTTACAGGCACATCAATAAAAAAGGAAGGTTGGAATGGGAATAGGGCCATTAAGGGATAGGCAGGATAATACCACAGGTAACGATGGCAGAAATATTAAATATTATTTTGCTTCAGTATTTACCAGGGAGATAGAACAGGTGGACATGACATTGGATGATGAGATCAGTAATGAGAGAAGTGCATTTAAAATAAAAAGAAAGAGAGGGGATATATTAAATAAACTAATCAAACTTATATATCTGGCTATTCCCCAAAATCTGATCGGTGATCTCAAAATGAGCTGCTCCTTAATCCAATCTATTGTTATAATGTATAGTTTTACTCTTAAAAGCACCAATACCCACCAGCGAACAAACAGAATCCTCAGAGCCAAAACTTCCCAACCAGGAAAATTCTAAGCTACCAGGGAAATATACTTTTCCAAATTAATTTTACCTTTTAATATATCAATCTTATCACAATAAGGTTATAGTTTCCCTCCATTTTGTATCTTATTTTTCCTTCATGGTTATGTTGTCCTCCCTTTCCACATCAATGTCAAAAGGCTAGGTAGACAACACATTTGCAGAACTCTGCTAATGCCATTCTTGAACCAGCCACTGGAAAGGGCACAAGAACACTCGGACCAGGGCTTTCCGCTGTGCATTTACTAGTCCTTGATTTTCCTCTCCATTAAAATTGTGGGGACCGGAAGAATCACACGCTGCCAAGCATGCCAGCAGAAAAACCTAGCTTACAAGTCTAATTTCTCCTCTTCTTGAAGAAACACAGTCTAGCTAAGATTAGGGACTCAAGAATGAACCCACACCCCAGTGACTGAACACTGATCTAATGCACAAATGAGCTGTGCCACTCAAAATAATTGACTTGACAATATAATGGATAATTACTTTTACAAAATTAAATTGCCATTCTACAACAACCTGCATTTGTATAGCACCTTTAACGTAGCAAAATGTCCCAATGTGCTTCACGGGAGCTATATCAAACATAATTTGACACCGAGCCATATAAGGAGATATTAGGACAGGTGACCGAAAGCTTGGTCAAGGAATGAGGTTTCAAGGAGCGTCTTAAAGGAGGAGAGGTAGCAAGGTTTAGTGAGGGAATTCCAGAGCTTAGGGCCTAGACAGCTGAAGGCATGGCCGCCAATGGTGGAGCATTGAAAATCGGGGATGCGCAAGAGGCCAAAATTGAAGGAGCACAGATATCTCAGAAGGTTGTAGGGCTGGAGAAGGTTAGAGATAAGGAGGGGCAAGGCAATGGAGGGATTTGAAAACAAGGATGGGAATTTTTTAAACCGAGGCATTACCAGACTGGGGGCCAACGTAAGTCAGTGAGCACAGGGGTGATGGGTGAATGGGACTTGGTGCGAGTTAGGATACAAGCAGCAGAATTTTGATACAGGAAACTTTGGTTTATCCGGAGGTTATATGTCCGGAATACTCGATCTAACGGCAAAAATCAGGAGCCGTTTTCTATAAGTTTTTTTAGTTCTCGTTGCTTTTTTTCCCCCCAGTCAGGCACTGCAAGGTCTGTAGCTATAGCAACAGCTTCAGCTAGAGACGCTTGCAGCTGCAGCCGACTGTTTAGAAGCTGTTGCTAAGCAACAGTGTTTGTTGTCAGATACGGAGATGAAAACCTCCGTATGCTTCAACATTAACTTTGTATGTCCGGCAGTTTTGATAGATCGGCAACAGCTCGGTCCCGTCAGTGCCGGATATCACAAAGTTTCTTGTACAGGCAGCAGAGTTTTGGATGAGCTCAAGTTTACAGAGGGTGCAAGGTGGGAAGCCAGCTAGGAGAACATTGGAATAATCAAGTCTAGAGGTAATAAAGGCACCGATTAGGGTTTCAGCAGCAGATGAGCTGAGGCGGGGCGGAGACAGGCGACGTTAGAGTTGGAAGTAGATGGTCTTGATGATGAGATAATATGGGGTCAGAAGCTCAGCTCAGGGTCAAATAGGGCATCAAGGTTGTGAATGGTCTGGTTCAGCCTCAGACAGGGACCTGGGAGAGGGAGGGATGGAGTTGGAGGCTAGGGAACGGAGTTTGTGGCAGGGACTGAAGACAATAGCTTTGATCTTCCCAATATTTAGTTGGAGGAAATTTCTGCTCATCCAATACTGGATGTCGGATAAGCAGCATGACAAATCAGAGGCAATGGAGGGGTCGAGAGAGGTAGCGCTGGGTGTCGTCAGCTTATATGTGGAACCTGGCATATTTTTGGATGATGTTGTCGAGGGGCAGCATGTAGATGAGAAATAGGAGGGGGCCAAGGAAAGGTCCTTGGGGGACTCCATATGTAATGGTGCGGGAGCAGGAAGAGCAGCCATTACAGGTGATTCTCTGACTACGACTGGATAATTAGGAATGGAACCAGGCGAGGACAGTCCCACCAAGATGGACGATGGAGGAGAGGCATTGGAAGAGGATGGTGTGGTCAACCATGTCAAAAGATGAAGACCGGTCGAGGATAGTTTACCACGGTCAGTCACATAGGAGGCCATTTGTAACTTTGATAAGGGCCGTTTCAGTGCTGTGGCAGGGGTGGAAACCCGATTGGTCGGGTTCAACTATGGAGTTGCAGGAAAGATGGGCACAGATTTGCGAAGCGACAACACGTTCAAGGACTTGAGAGACAAGGGAGGTTGGAGATGGGGCGGTAGTTTGCAAGAACGACGGGGTCAAGGGTTGGTTTTTTGAGAGGGGTGATGACGGCAGATTTGAAGGGGAGGGGGACAGTACCCAAGGAGAGGGAACCGTTAACAACGTCAGCTAACATGGGGGCCAGTAAGGGAAGTTGGGTGGTCAGCAGTTTGGTGGGCTAAGGGTCGAGGGAGCAGGCGGTGGGTTTCATGGACAAGATGAGCTGAGAGAGGGCATATGGGGACATAGGAGAGAAACCAGGGAAAGATGCGAGTTCAGGGCTAGGGCAGGGGGGAACCCCTCAGGGAAGTTTGGCTTGGTGGGCTTGGGAAAGGGAGGGAAACGGCAGAGGCAGCTTCTAGGCAAACAATGATAATAGCTGAACACTCAAAGTAAATAGTGCAGCAACAAACCACTTAGAAACCAAAAAAGTAACAGAATTTGTTTTACCTATCCACAAAAATTATGAGAATGCTTAATAAATTTCTATCTAATCCAAGACAGAATCCCTCTGTATTCTTCTAGTTACGCTTTACAAATTGAACAAGTCAAATGACTGCCGTCCTTCCATAGCTCTTTTTGGTTGACATTTTGGTTTGCAAATTGTGGAATGATGTCACAAAACATCTGTTACTGATCAATTTTTTCTGGAAAATTCTGTAACTTGCAGAAATTTGTAAAATGGTTGTAAATGCAGTTGTCTAAATACTTTCTGTTCAACTTCAAAATAATTTTTCAGTATATAAACAGTTGACTGAGTATTCAATCAAAGCATTGGAATTTCCTCACATGGATAAAATTGCACCTTACACCATCTGTCAAATATTTGTGCCATTGACTGATTTCAAACCAACTCAAGCTAGCTACTCTAGCAAAAAGTGTTTGGAAGTAGATGATAATTACCGTGGCTTAATTTTTACTTCTTTAGATTTGTCACTCAGTGTCTTTAAGCTGAAATTAGAGACAAGCAAATATTTAATACATAACAGATGCACATAGCAATACAACGAATGTTAAATCAGTACTCGAAGTGTGTTTGATTTCATGCTTCGAGTTTGAAGACAATTTATTTTCCCACTTACAATTTGATTGCGATTCTATAAGAAAATAACAGCTGTAAAGGGAGCTAGCGAACAGAATTTGAAATTCCTCATGGTATGTAAATACTACTTGGAGGTCAAACAAATGAATGTACAGATATTGCACTGTTTTCTTTCATAGGTTTTAGAGCAACAATAGGAGTGTCAATATTCACAAGGGGTCTGCCACAGAACAAAAGTTCAAACGCTACTGATTTATACCATACTTGGAGCCAGTGATGTTGACAAACTAGTATGCAGTCTTCCTTGGGCTGCAGACATAGCAGGATATTGTATGCTTTCTGCACACAAATTCCAAATTGCCATTTTAAAACTTTTTTACCTTGAATTACTGACTAAGTTCAGACAGGATGGCCATTCATTTTGGAGGCACTTCCCTCGCAAGAGAACAAGATTACTTTAATAGCAATGCCGTCACTTAACAGCTTGCACAAAATAATAAACTAGTCTTCTGCAACGGTGGAAAGATGGAGACTTCCGCCAGAATCTGCACACGCAAGTTGCCAACTTCAGCTCAGCCACTGGGGGAAGTTTCTAACCCAGCAGGAAGTAAATCGTGCCATGCAGCTCACAAACTTTCAGCAGACAACTGAAGAATAGTGTGGGCAAATGTCACAAGGCAAGTTTCCTATCAGTTTATGAGGCAGCTTCACTTGGCGTCATCCCAAGTACTGAGCAGATATCGGGAGGAAAATAAGCCTGTCCCAACTGCTCTCACATGACTGTCATGCTGCTTCCAACTCAAGATTTGCAAAACAGACAGGAAGGACACGGCCAAGTGTAGTTCGGAAACTCAATTTATAAATATTTAGGAATTTTATTTGTAAAAAAAAAAATTCCGAAACAGAGGTTTGTAACTGTGCTGAAAACCAAGTACTTTTTATGCTGAAATACTTTCCCGGGAACTGGAATTGGTTATAAACTTACAGAAAGTGGGAGGATTTCGCAACTGACACACATGGCGTTTCAGGCACCGTTCTCTATAGGTTAGGGTCACGGCAACAGGTTGTCACCGATAAACTGACTATTTTATTTCAATTACATATAAAAAGAACTCAGCACCAATCTGACTGAAGCCAGTCTAACTGTCTCTTTCGCTCCAACAGAAGGAAGGAGAGTCCCCGGCCCTGATTCTAACCCTGGGCCCGATTCTCCCGCATACAGCCCGCCGTGTCTCCCGCTCCTCTCCTCTCCTACCCGGTGCTGAGATCCTGCTGCGCGCTCAGCAGCCGCTCTTTGAAATTCTCAAACATCCTTGCAGCTCCTAACACTGCCCAAGTGCGGGACTAGGCCGCCGTAAACAAGCCATCCGTGAGTAGAAGCAGACTCACTGCCCCGCCTCTCCCTCACACTCTGCCAGCCAGGGGCGGGGCCAGAGGCCGGACCCCCTCCGCGGCACACACTTCCGGCACTCTCCCTCGCACTCTGCCAGCCAGGGTCCGGACCCGGCACGCGTCTCCTAGCGATAGACGACTGCTTGCTTCGGATAAGTTGAATGCGGTCGAGGCTTCGTCCCTCAGGTCAGAACCGAAGTGCAGACAACCGATCCTCTGCTGTGTGAATGTAGGGCAGGTGTCATCTTTTTGTTCGGCCAGCCTTGAACAGCGATTCGCTTCCGTGCTGAATGATGAAAATTCGTTGATTATTTTTGAAGTGTAGTTTGTCTACAACATCAACAACTTACATTTATATAGCGCTTTTCACGGCCACCAGACGTCCTAAAGTGCTTTACAGCCAATGAAGTACTTTTTGAAGTGTAGTCACTGTTGTAATGTAGGAAACGCGACAGCCAATTTGAGCACAGCAAGCTTCCACGCACAGCAAAGTGATAATGACCAGATAATCTGTTTTAGATGATGATTAAGGGATAAATATTGGCCAGGACACCATGAAATAGTGCTATAGGATTTTTTACGTCCATCTGAGAGGGCAGACGGGGCCTCGGTTTAACATTTCACCCGAAAGATGGCGCCTCCAACAGTGCAGCACTCCCTCAGTACTGTACTGGAGTGTCAGCCTAGATTTTTGTGCTCAAGTCTCTGGAGTGGGATTTGAACCCACAACCTTCTGACTTAGAGGCGAGAGTACTGCCAACTGTGACACTTGGTCAAAGAGGTAGGTTTTAAGGAGTGACTTAAAGGAGGAAAGAGAGGTTTGGGGAGGGAATTCCAGAGCTGAGAGCCTTGGTAACAAGGCATGGCCACAAATACATAGATACATAGAAGATAGGAGCAGGAGTAGGCCATTTGGCCCCTCGAGCCTGCTCCGCCATTCAATGAGATCATGGCTGATCATCCAAATTCAGTACCCTGTCCCTGCTTTCTCCCCATATCCCTTGATCCCTTTAGCCTTAAGAATTATATCTAACTCCTTCTTGAATATATTTAATGAATTGGCCTCTGCTGCCTTCTGTGGTAGAGAATTCCACAGGTTCACCACTCTCTGGGTGAAGAAATTCCTCCTCATCTCTGTCCTAAATGGCTTACCCCTTATCCTTAGACTGTGACCCCTGGTTCTGGACTCCCCGGCCATCGGGAACATCCTTCCTGCATCTAGTCTGTCTAGTCCTGTTAGAATTTTATAAGTTTCAATGAGATCCCCTCTCATTCTTCTAAGCTCCTGCGAGTATAAGCCCAATCGACCCAATCTCTCCTCATACGTCATTCCTGCCATCCCAGGTATCAGCCTGGTGAATCTTCGCTGCACTCCCTCCATGGCAAGAACATCCTCAGATAAGGCGACCAAAACTGCACACAATACTCAAGGTGTGGTCTCACCAAGGCCCTGTACAACTGCAGCAAATAGTGGAGTGAAGAAAATCGGGGATGTGCAAGAGGTCAGAATTGGAGGAGCGCAGATATCTTGGAGGGTTGTAGGGTTGCAGAAGGTACAGAGATAGGGAGGGGCAAGGCTATGGAGGAATGTGAAAACAAAAATGAGAATTTCAAAAGTAATTCATTGGCTGTAAAGACCCACACACATCAATGAGACAAATGACTGTTTTTTGGTGGTGTTAGTGGACCAATTAAATGTTGGGCAGTACAGGGAAGAACTCCCCTTCTCTTTTTTGAGTAGTGACATGCGATCTTTTATGTCAACCTGAGAAGACCTCGGTTTAATGTCTCAAATGGAAGACAGTACTTCTATAATGCAACGCTCTCTCAGTACTGCACCGAAATGTAAGCCCATATTATGTGCTCAAGTCCTGAAGTGGGCTTAAACCCACATCCTTCTGAATCAGGTGAAAGTACTATCACTGAACACAGGTTGGCGAGGCGAATCATATTGTAGAAATCTCTGGAAAGCCCACTCAAAATTCAGATTGTGGGTTTCAAAACCAGGCAGGTGGCAACCCTACTTAAGGTACTTCCTTTAATCTGGATACTGTGAGCCAACTCCCAGGGCAGGAATTTAACTCGGGAGTTGGGTTGGAGGCGGGACTACAACTTTTGGGGTTGTAGTCCCGCCTCCATCAAGATGCGGCCAATCCACGCAATTTTAACTTGCTTGACCTTGTTGAGCCCACCCAGCGGGCTCAGCAGGCCAATTAAGGGCCACCTGGCAACAGGTGATGTCACAGACTGAAATTTCATCTGTCAAGAGCTTTTGACAGATGAAATATCAGCGTTTCACAGCTGTTTGAAGCTGTCAAACACTGACAGTCTTACTTCTAATCTGAGTCCTTCTCCACAGACTCAGTTAGAAATCTTTCCTGCACAGTAAGCTGAAGGCTTTCACTTTTGACAGTTCACAGCCATTCTGCTTTCTGTGCTGGTGAGATGAGGGACTCCCGGAACCTAAAGGAAGGCTGAAAAAGTAAGAAAAGGTATGTAAAACTTATTTAATTACTTTAGACACACCAAACACACTTACCTTTGCACTCATGCACACATCACTCACCTGAACACCGACATCTTGACCCCTCCAAGTCCTTCAACCTGACAGCCCGCCTCCTCTGACTTGGCGTGGTTTGGAGCCATCGGGAATCCCATACTTCAACATCAAAAATAGGGATTAGGCTAAAAACTGCCTGTTAACAGGCAGTTAATTGGCACTAATCCCTTCATGCCTCGGGTAGGTGGGTCCCAGTGCAGGGTGGGTACCCGCCTCCTTTGAAACTGGCATGGAGGCGAGTTTGGGTGCGGGAAGGGGTCGGGACCCCTGATTTGGGGATTTTAACCCCCCGCATGCCTCCAATCCCGACTCCACGGCACAATGAAAATCCTGCCCCCAGTGTTTATTCTATTAGACTAAGTCTGTGGAAAATTAATTTTCCAATGTAAAAGCCAGGAGTTCACACGTGGATTCTGGGCTCCTGGAATCCTAATTGAAAGAACCCTTTAGGGTTAATCTCTTTTACTAAATCCAAAATTGGACAGAGAATGCTGGGATGGGAAAGATTGATAGAAATGGGGATTCAGGAGAACCCAAGAGATTCAGCTCATCTTTGTTTATCCATCCAAAATACTCTTGATTAATTCGAGGGTTTTTGCCTCCACTATTCTATCTGAGTCCATTCCATGTATTGATCACTTTGTGTGAAGAAGAACTTTCTAATATCAATCTTAAATTAGCATTTTCTGGTTTGAACCTATGTTCTCATTCTACAGTCACAACTTAGTTTCAAGCAATTTTCCAGATTTACCATTACTATTTATATACCTCTGTAAGATTACCGCTAAGATGCCTCGATTCAAGGGTGAAAAGCCCAAGGTTCTCCATAACTAAAACCTTTGACATTAGTGAGTAGCCGTAGTGCTTGAAACCATAATTCAAACTTCTGAATTGGAAGGTCATGATGGGAATTTGGAAAGGGAAAAGCTGTCGAGAACTGGCGATCCTGAAAACTGGGCCACACATGTAAAAATTGAACTTCTGTTGTCCCCACTGTCATCATCTACTATCCTTGAGGGGACATTGCAACTATTAGCTTCTTCCAACCATCAGAGCTCTCATATGTGTTTCATTAGCAGTAATGCCCATGCTATTAAGGAGCACTTTTATGTTGTCATCCCATCTTGTTCTGGGTCTGCCTCATAGAATCATAGAATGATACAGCACAGAAGGAGGCCATTTGGCTGATCGTGCCTGTGCCCACGCTTTGGTAGAGCTATCCAATTAATCCCACTCCCCTGCTCTTTCCCCATAGTCCTGTCAATGTTTTCCCAAGTATTATCCAATTCAGTTTTGAAAATTACTATTGAATCTGGTTCCACCATCCTTTCAGTTAGTGCATTCCAGATCACAACTATGTAAAAAAAAAGTTTCCTCATGTCGCCGCTGTTTTTTTTGTCAATCACCTTATGTCTGTGCCCTCTGGTTACCGACCCTTTATTTGACTACCCTTTTACTAGTTACATGTTTATAAAATACTTTTGGGTTCCCTTTTATGTTAGTTGCAAATCTTTGTACTTTCTCTATTCAGCTTTGTTCTCAACTGTATTGTAAACCTTACATTTGTCATAAGATTCCTTTTTCTGTTTCATTTTAATTTCTTTATCTTTAGTCATCTAGGTAGCTCTAGTTTTAGATACCCTTCCTTTCCCCCTCGTGGGAATATGTTTACTCTGTACCTGAACCATCTCCTCTTTGAAGGCCTCCCATTGTTCAATTACTGGTTTGCCTATTAATTTTTAATTCCAATTTACCTGGGCCAGATCCCTTTTCAATTAACTGAAATTAGCCCTCCTCCAGTTAAGTATTTTTACACGTGATTGTTACTTGTCCTTTTCTACAACTATTCTAATCCTGATGAAATTATGATCACTGTTCCCCAAATGCTCCCCCATTGAAACATGCTCCACTTTCCCTACTTCATTCCCAGAACTAGATCCAGCACTGCTTCCTTCTTCATTGGGATGGAAACCCTCCCCCACAGCACTAGTTAACTGCCCCATGAGGACATTGGACCCAGCTTTGTTGAGGTGCAATCCGTCCATCTTGATCAGGTCCCTTCTGCCCCAGAACTGGCCCTAATTCCCCAGGAATCTGAAACCATTTCTCCAGCTACGTGTTAACCCGTCTTATCCTACTATTCCATACTCACTAGTGTGTGGCACTGAGTAATCCAGAGATTACAACCTTTGAGGTGCTGCTCTTTAACTTCCTCCCTAGCTCCCGAAACCCTGACTGCAGGACCTCAACCCCATTGGCTGGCTTGCTTTCATGTTGGTGGTGATTTGGTGGTGAATGGTCAGGCAGGGTCAGAGTCGGGGTGGTGCATGAGATGTCCACACCAGAGGAGTTGGTAATGATCAAATAACCGGGACAGTGTTAGTTGATCATTCAGATATTGTACAGTCTCATTTAAGATTTTGTCCTGAGGCTTAACCTTTAGTAATGTGCAAAGCGTGAATCCACCGATTCGCCTATTCATTACTTTGGTGCATAATCGCATTTTAGAGCTATAGTTAAATATTGATATTAATAATGCATTGTGGAGCCCTACTTTGAGATTGCAACTTCTGTTCGATCTTCATATATGAGATAGAAAGTTCATTGTAGAACTTGCAAGTGTAATGCGCCTACGGAAATCTACTGGTAGTTTTCGTAACCATTTATACCAGCCGATTGGGTGGTTGGCCCTATGCGGAGGATGGGTTCAGGTGTCCCATAACCCATTGTACCGGTGAGAACAATTACAGAATCAGCCATTTAGGCCTTCCTCATATACTCTTCTGAACCAGTACGCCCGAGCCATGTCAGCTGTCACCAGCTCCGTATAGACCTGTCCACTTTGGTTGAACCTGCATTGCATAGCTTTGTGCTTCTTCACTGGCCATTTTTAATTCGGCATCACTAGGAGGTGTGATCAGTTATCCTACCAGAAAATATTCGGTTGAAATTTTGAAAATAAATGGACAGCTGGAAAATGGTGGATGGGACAGTACATAAAAGAAGAGAAAATTATGTATCAGGACTTCAGACTATGTGGGGGAACCTTGATGTAATATATGTTACAAATGTTAATATTAAGCTAAACTTGGCTCTCAAGGAATAAAATTCACAAAATAGCAGGGTGAGTAGGTATAACTAAAATGCCAAATGGGAAATTTGAACCAGTGTGTTGGAGATAGTAAAAGATAGTTTGAAATTCACACTCATTCTGCTGCATCAACTCTATTCATCGACAATAATAAAAACAGAAAATGCTGGAAATACTCAGCAGGTTAGGCAGCAGAGAGAGAAACAGAGTTAACGGGGTCGATTTTGTTGAACCTGTCGGGAAGAAGGCGGGACTTCCCCTTTCGGGTTTCTGACCCGCCTACTTCGACGTCCGGCCAATCCGCGCGATTTTCCCTTGATTGACCTTGTTAAGCCCGCCCAGCAGGCTCAGCAGGCCAATTAAGGGCCACCCGGCAACAGGTGACATCACAGACTGAAATTTCATCTGTCAAGATTTCTGACAGATGAAATATCAGTGTTTTACAGCTGTTTGAGGCTGTCAAACACTGACAGTCTGATTTCTAAGATGAGTCTTTCTGCACAGACTCATTTAGAAATCTCAGCAGCACTAAAAGCTGAAGGCTGTCACTTTTGACAGATCGCAGCCGTTCAGCTTTCAGTTCCGGCTGAGTGCTGCGCTCCCGACGGTTACAGGAAGAAAGGCTGTTAAGGTAAGTAAAAGTTCTTTACACACTTTAGACGCACCAAACACACTTACCTTTACACTCATATACCCATCACTCACCTGAGCACCGACATCGCGACCCCTCCAACTCATTCAACCCGACGGCCCGCTGCTCTAACCTGGTGTGGTTTGGAGCCGTTGGGAAACCCACACGAAACCCCTCAAAATGGGGATTAGGCTAAAAACTGCCTGTTAACAGGCAGTTAATTGGCACTAATCCCTTCCTGCCTGGTTTCAGCGGGTCCCAGTGCGGGGCGGGTACTTGCCGCCCCTGAAACTTACCTGGGGCGGGGTTTTGGGCGGGATGGTGTCGGGACCCCCAAAGTTGGGATTTCCCCCCCCCCACACGCCTGAAACCCCGCCTGACGGCTCCCTGAAAATCTAGCCCAACGTTTCAGGTTCTGACTGAGTTCTGATGAAAGATTAACCCTGTTTCTCTCTCCACAGATGCTGCCTGACCTGCTGAGTATTTCCAGCATTTTCTGTTTTTATTTCAGATTTCCAGGATCTGTAATATTTTGTTTTTCTATTCACTGCCAAGTTAGGCTGATGGATTCTGGTCTTGTGGAGGAGTGGGTCGTCAGTTTGACTCAAAGCAGACACTGAAGTTAGGCTTTTAAACAGGGAGCTGTGAAAGTTAGTAGCAGCAGGACAGTAAAAGGCATGTAATAAAGGAGATGGGAGTTAGAAAATTAGCTTCAAGTCAAATAAGGTGACCCACTGAAGTAGTGTGTTCATCATTTTTATATTATCATGCAAGTTGTATTGCTGAAATTTTTTTTTGTTCTATATGTTTTCCTGATGGGAAATAAAACAGCTAATAATTTGTATCAAGTCTCATCTCAGCAAGTGTTTGCTTGGTTTTCTGTTGAAGAGATCGAGGAAATACACGTGTGAAAGACACAAGTATCCAGTCCAGATCACATCCTTGGGTTATCCCATCATACATGTAGATTTAGGGCAGTGTGAGTTAACGGCCATAAAAGTAAGATATTCTGACCGCTTAAGGGAGCAACTGACTCCACTGAACCAGAGAATATACCAACGTTGCTTCTAAATTTGTAACATCCGTGTAGTTGTAGAATAATTTAAAGAAAGTCAAAGCAATTGTTCCTAACAGAAGGAAAGTGGATAAAACCAGAAGGCATAGAATATTAAGAAGAATGCACCCAGAATTAGATCTTGCATGAATTCTAAGATAGTGTCCCTGCCCCTCTGTGTGCCTATCCATTATTCATATCAGAGAATAGTCTGTATTCTAAAGAGTAGAATTATCTTTGGCTTCATGAATACTCACATTTTATGTGAACCAAAACCTCCAAAAACATGATTTTTTATTAGTAGTGGACAAAATCTGTGTAATCAAGTTTCACACAACTTATACCACACCTTTAAACTCATACATGGTTGATTTTTTTATTGCTTACTTTTAACCCAGAAATAATGCTGATAATATCAAGTAACTTGAGATCATATCCAGTGCCCATATTGTAACAACGTATTAATTTTTTTGTACCATTTACAAGGTGTAATAAAATGGCCAAACTTGGGAATTAAGGCGACACAGAAAAGTAATGCAACCCTTTGCATCAGGAAACACACAACTCGCCTCAGTCGCTGGAATCATTGATCTTCCCAATGTAACTTGGCAGATTTTTCACACCCAACCTCTACCCACTGGTAATTCTCTACATCATCCGTGAGTCTAAAATAATAAATGACTCAAGGAAAGCTCCAACTTCATTACCAAGGGCTTATGGTCATCCTCAAACTTTTCTGTTTGAAAATGAATTGTTGTCTGAGAGAATCGCTACCATGTTAGTAAGTGATTCTCACATTTCCTACATGACATGCATTTCAATTTTTATTATTATCCTACTGACGACAGAGAGGTTATGATACACAGCTGTTTGAGCTTTTCATCTGTATAATATAATTATCTTTCTATTGGCAGCCAACCAATTATATTTTCTGTGAGAAGTTGCAGGTAATTGAAGTATGTCGTTTTGTTCAAATTCTTAATGAATACTGGGCATAAAACCTATCCATAATTTTATTTTCAGGAATATCCAGCTGTCCATTTGATTTAATTGGTGGATTCTGTTTTATTTATTTTTTTCTTTAGGTTATCTGCACAGTTACTGTTTGTACATTTTTGTGCTACCTTGACACAATTGTACAAAAGCATTATTTTATCCCAGCAGCTTTTCATGCAAAAACTTAAATATTGAATTTTCTGTTCATCAAAGTGAGGGAATTGAAATTTGTCTTATCTTTGCTTCTAGTGTCAACATTAACAATCCCAAAATCAGGTAAAATAAAACTAGCTCTTGAAAATTGTGCCTTATTCTTTCTATGTCAGTGTGACATTTCCTTTAACCAAATAAGCTATCCTTCTGGCTTTTTTCAATTAAAATTTTATTCAGTGGTAATTAATGTGGAATTATGAACAAATGTATGCTGTGGATTCATGCCCACGAGAAATAAGGTTGGAACTTCCCCATACTCTCTTCACACAGATCTCATAACTTGGAGAGAGGAATATTCCATCCCATCAATCAAGGTTAGATTCAAACCCAGTTCCCAAAACTGAATACCTCAGTGTTCTATAACAAGTGCACCACCAAGATTGCCCACCCCACTTTATTAAAATACATTTTTTATCTATGTATCGATAAAACTTTTGAGATGTATTCATCACATTTCAGGTGTACACTTTATCAAATGTGTGAATTTTTGACCCTATGGAGAAGCCAGAGATTGACAAGGAGCTGCCAATAAAAGATAAGAAAGTCTTACATTTATATATAGCTCCTTTCATGACCTCAGGACTTCCCAAAACGCTTTACAGCCAATACAGTACTATTTGAAGTGTAGTCACTGTTTTAATGTAGGAAACGTGGCAGCCAATTTTTGTGAACAACAATGTCCCACAAACAGCAATGTGATCATGACCAGATAACCTGTTTTAGTGATGTTGGTTGAGGGGTCAAATATTTGGCCAGGACACCGGGGAGAACTCCCCAACTCTTCTTCGAAATAGTGCTGTGGGACCTTTTACATCCATCTGGGAGGGCAGCTGGGGCCTCGGTTTAACGTCTCATCCGAAAGACAGCACTTCTGACAATGAAAGAAAGACTTGCATTTATATTGCGCCTTTCACGACCACTGGATGTCTCAAAGTGCTTTACAGCCAATGAAGTACTATTTGAAGTGCAGTCACTGTTGTAATGTGGGAAACGGGGCAGCCAATTTGCACACAGCAAACTGACACAAACAGCAATGTGATAATAACCAGATAATCTGTTTTTTTTGTTATGTTGGTTGAGGGATAAATATTGGCCAGGACACCGGTGATAACTCCCCTGCTCTTCTTCGAAATAGTGCTATGGAATCTTTTACATCCACCTGAGAGAGCAGACGGGGCTTCGGTTTAACGTCTTATCCGAAAGACGGCACCTCCAACAGTGCAGCACTCCCTCAGCACTGCACTGGAGTGTCAGCCTAGCTTTATGTGCTCAAGTCCCTAGTAGCCTAGATTTTGTGCTCCAGTCTCTGGAGTGGGACTTGAACCCACAACCTTTTGACTCCGAGGTGAGAGTGCTACCCACAGAGCCACAGCTAAATCTACAGAGAAACTTCACCAACTACAGAAAGTACCTATTAAATGACCTCAGTATGTGTCTAAGAATAATGTGCCTCAAATTACCTCAGGACATGGAGATTTACTGTAATTAGACCTGAAATGGACATGCCAGTTACACACATCTCCCCATTAGCATCATAATAATACATTGTATATTAAATAGTAATATATTCCTGTCATTAATAAGCAGCGTATCTTCCCACTTAACCTTAAGCAATGCTATAGGATATCTGCCAGTAAGCACTATAAACAGGTGGAACCTGAGGGGCTTTCTGGTCTCTCACCACCTACCATTAGGGAATCAAGTGGATTGGTGGATGGAAGGTTAAGATGAGTGAGATAAGTAACAGTGGAGCAAATGGGAGGGGAACATACAGGTGTTGAGCGGGTAATTCAAAGGGGTAGGGGATACAATTGGAGTCGGGGTGAGGGAAGCATGAGTGATTGGGAAAGAGGATAGGAAGGGAGCAACTGAGGACCACATTTTCACCACAACCCCCACCCCAAATGTACCCTGTAACCATTGTTTCCCTGCCATACTATGCCATGCCATCCACCACCTCTCACCTGAAAGGAAAGAAGAAAAAGAGAGAAGCAAAAAGAATAGTTAGGAAGAGACAGAGACAAATGGCACCACAAAGACAACAGAGACAGGTAAGAGAGATCATATTGCCCGACTTACCACGTGTAATGCCATAGGAGATCAACCAGTAATATAAGATAGATCTTTAATATGCCTACAATATATTAAAAGTCTTGTGTATAGTGCACACTTCCTGTAAGAGTCACATTTAGTTCCCATAAGAACGTCCTCCTCACACTTTGTCACTAACTATTCTAATAGTTATGAAACAGCATATTCTCCAACTCACCATGAGCAATACCACAGGAAATCTAGTAATATATAAAAATGTGCATGTAACATTCACTTCCTGTATGTGTTATACATTCTGCCATACTTTTCGTTGCTCTCTCTGTCAGTTGGCTCCAAGTAGAACAGCAGCAAATCAGAACTAAAAGGGTAGGAAATGCACTACTCAAAATGAGAATAGCAAATAGAAAACCAAAGTGAGAAACTACTCAGGACTTATGAAAACAAACAATCCTGAATGCCCAGTCAGACAAATAAATGAATAAAAGAAAGAAGGGAAACCAATGAAATTGTTTAAAAGACAATTTGATAATCTTTTTATCTGCCATTTTGTCTGCTCTGAGCCTAGCAAGTACACACTAAAAATAAGCACTGCGAACTTTCTGTGGCAGGAGGGGGTTCTCCTAATCAGCTGACCTAACTTTGGCGGATTTTTGGTTGAAACCCTGTTTATCGTCTATGCAGGGTTTCTGCTAAAGTTACAGCATCTGATCGTGAGAATCCCCAAAATAACATAACAAAAATATTAAAACTCATATATTTCACAATAATGTAGGAACGGAGGTTCCTATCAAAAAGACTGAGTTCGACTCAGGTAATTAAATTAATGAACTTTAATGAAAACAAACGAGTTTAAACTGGAAACTGCTAGAACACATCAATAACAGGTCTATTCTCCTTGAGGGCTCCACGAGGACTGACCCCCTGATCAGGAGAGTGATGTCATCACGTTCTTCCCGCCATTGGGGCATCACGTGACTCACGGCATGACGTCATCATGTTGAAACCGTGCTGTAAAGGTAACTAGGCATTGTACAGTCAAACAGTGTAATTAAAGGTACAGGCACAGACAGTAACTACATTGCTGTTAAAGGAATTATGTACAACCGCTCTGAGTCCTTTGGTGGCTCCGCCACAATAAGATGATTAAGCCTGCCTATAAAGTTGTGCATTACATGATATATTATACCTGCCATTACAAAACAATGTATCATTTTATTTTCCATAAGCAATGCTGGGGAGATCTGCTCGTAATAATGTAATTAAAATGGGTTGTTTAGCTTGTGTTTTTGTCAGACTTGTCATAATTTCTAATTTTTTTGCTGCTTTGAATTTTGTATTCATAAAACAGCAAGCAATCAAATATGAGCAAAAATGTGCTAATAAGAGAAAGGAGAAAGATAACCAATCAAATTGCTCTGAAATGTTTTGGAAAACCCTTTTAACCATGACCTTTGTTTTTTCAGTAACTGCAATATTCAATGTTGAAAATAAAGTCTATAACATAAAGTCATAAAATTGCCTATTTCACATTAACATTACTTACAAAATTGTCCTAGCTGTCTTTGAATATCTTCATTGTTTTTACTCGGAGGCCTGAGCCTCTCTGAAAGAAGAAAGAAAGAACTTGTGTTTGTGTAACGCCTTTCATGACCTCAAGATGTCCCAAAATGCTTTACAGCCAGTGAAGAACTTTTACAGTGTAGTCACTGTTGTAATGTAGGAAATCGCAGCAGTTTATGCAGCGCAAAGTCCCACAAACAGCAGTGAGATAATGACCAGATAATAGGCTAAAAATTTGTGGCCGCCACGAGAGTTGCCGGTGTTGGTGTGGCCTCGGGTTAACGGCCGCTGAAAATGGACGAAGTGCTACAAAAGAAAAATTCACGCTGGTGACTAAAGATTTTTAGCCCAGCACTAACTTACCGCATAACGCCCTCCTGGTGGCATTCGTGTAGGCATGGGAGTCGAAGTTGCCGTCTAGAAGCGGCGTTCCAGCTTCTAACAGCCTCCGGAAGCCAGGCAATAGAGTTCGCAAGGAATTGTGGGAGATTAAAAAGGCTTCAAAGCCAACAAATCCCCTGGACCTGATGGCCTACATCCTAGAGTTCTAAAAGAGGTGGCTGCATAGATAGTGGATGCATTGGTTGTGATCTTCCAAAATTCCCTAGATTCAGGAATGGTCCCAGCAGATTGGAAGGTAGCAAATGTAACCCCGCTATTCAAGAAAGGAGAAAGAGAGTAAACAGGGAACTGCAGTTAGCCTGATATCAGTTGTCGAGAAAATGCTGGAATCCATTATTAAGGAAGTGGTAACAGGGCACTTAGAAAATCATAATATGATTAGGCAGAGTCAGCATGGTTTTTATGAAAGGGAAATCGTGTTTGACAAATTTATTAGAGTTTTTTGAGGATGTAACTAGCAGGGTAGATAAAGGGGAACCAGTGGATATAGTATATTTGGATTTTCAAAAGGCATTCAATAAGGTGCCACATAAAAGGTTGCTATGCAAGATAAGGGCTCATGGGGTTGCTGGGTGATGTATTAGCATGGATAGAGGATTGGTTAATGGACAGAAAACCGAGAGTAGAGATAAACGGGTCATTTTCAGATTGTCAGCCTGTAACTAGTGCGGGCCTCAGCTATATCCAATCTATATTAATGACTTAGACGAAGGGACCGAGTGTAATGTATCCAAGTTTGCTGATGATACAAAGCTAGGTGGGAAAATAAGCTGTGAGGAGGACGCAAAGAGCCTGCAAAGCTATATAGACAGGTTAAGTGAGTGGGCAATAAGGTGGCAGACGGAGTATAATGTGGGGAAATGTGAGGTTATTCATTTGGTAGGAAGAATAGGAAAAAAGAATATTTTTTAAATGGTGAGAAACTATTAAATGTTGGTGTTCAGAGAGATATAGGTATCCTAGTACAAGAAACACAAGAGTGTTAGCAGGCAGGTACAGCAAGCAATTAGGAAGGCAAATGGCATGTTGACCTTTATTGCAAGGGGGTTGGAGTATAAGAGTAAGGAAGTCTTGCTACAATTGTACAGGGCTTTGGTGAGATTACAGCTGGAGTACTGTGCACAGTTTTGGTCTCCTTATCTAAGGAAGGATATACTTGCCTTAGAGGCAGTGCAACTAAGGTTCACTAGATTGATTCCTAGGATCAGAGGATTGCCCTATGAGGAGATATTGAGTAGATTGGGCCTATACTCTCTGGAGTTTAGAAGAATGAGAGGTGATCTCATTGAAACATTAAAGATTCTGAGGGAGATTGACAGGATAGACGCTGAGAGATTGTTTCCCCTGGCTGGAGAGTCTAGAACTAGGGGCATCATCTCAGGATAAGGGTTCGGCCTTTTAAGACTGAGAAGAGGAGGAATTTCTTCACTTCGAGGGTTGTGAATCTTTGGAATTCTCTGCCCGAAAGTGCTGTGGATGCTCAGTCGTTGAGTATATTCAAGGCTAAGATAGATAGATTTTTGGACTCTAGAGGAATCGAGGGATAGGGGGATAGGGCAGGATAGTGGAGTTGAGGCCGAAGATCAGCCATGATTTTATTGAATGGCGGAGCAGGCCAACTCCTGTTCCTAATTCTTACGTTCAATGAATTAACAAGGCAATGCCTTCTGAACTGAAAAATAAAAATGAAGTGAAAATGCAGTTTTCAACCCTTACTGCCTTTTAAAAAAAATAATTAACGTTAAATAGTAGTCCCAATGGGAGTCTTCAGCTCTTAAAGCTGAATTGCCTTCCAAACTTCAAAAAATGGGAAAAGTGCTTCAGCACTAACACAAATGGCTCAGCAAGTCAGGGAAGGAGCACCCAGGGTCTCGCCTCAGCATTTCAGCTTTTTGCAGGGGGTCAACACAGCAAGAAAGGTCCTCTGCCCACAGGGGCCAGGAGGCCCTCCAGAAAGAACAATGTGGGACCAGATCACCGAGGCCGTCACTGCCAGCCTGGCTTCAGTGCCCAAAGAAGCTTCATGACCTCAGACCATTGGTCAAGGTGAATGCATCTTCAAAAGCCATCTCCTACTAACTGCACCACTAGCCTGACACACTGCTCAATGTACGACTCGCCCGCCCTCCCCCCCAACCCGTAATCACTCACCTACCAACAATCTGTACCAATCATGAGGTACACCTTCCATTCCTAGCCTCACCTCACCCCCTTGGAGGAGACGGTGCAGGCCATTCTTGGCAGGGGCATAGCTGAGCCCTTGGCCAGCGACAGGGCAGAAAGGATATAAGATGCTGGTATCCTCATACGTTATCCTCCTTCTCGCATGCACCTCTTGCTTTCCCGCCCTCCCCTCACCACAACTCCAAGAAGAGGGAAAGGAGAGCGAAGAAGAAGAAGAAACACCATCACTCGATTTGACCGTCCCAGCCACCAGCTCCTCAAGGACGACTAGCAAGGCCATTTGCACTGTCCCCCACTGAAAGTCAGCAGCTTTCCACCAGCCATGCTGCAGCCATTAAGGTAGCACTTCGTAGGATAGGCAAAGGCACACACACTAAGAGAACGCATAAGGGTGATGAGTTGATTTCTTGATGTCATATTGGATGGATAAATGTATAAAGTTGGATTGGAAAGTTTACTTTGTGCTGGCTTTTATTTCAGCATTATGGCCAAAAGGACGCTGTGATGGTCAGTAGCAGAGGGAAGGTAAGGTGTGAGACAATTGTTGAAAGGGGAATTGGGGTTGTGGGCACTGGTACCGCAGGCGGATGATTCCATTCTGGATATCCCGGCCAGAAAGGGGCTGTCTGGTTGCATCCTTCCTTCTGCTTCCTCCTCTTCTGCTACCTCCTCTTCTGCTATCTCCTCATCTGCTACCTCCTCTTCAGCATCCTCCTCTGCGAGCAGATGCTGGAAATCTGAAATTACAGCATAAAATACTGGAAATACTCAACAGGTCAGGCAGCATCTTGACCTGAGACGTGAACTCTATTTCTCTCTCCATGGATGCTCAATACAGCATTTTCTGGCTTCTCGGAGGCCTTCCTTTACCATCCGAGGCCTTGCAAGCATCCAGCAGCACTCCCTACACACTTAAAAAAAAACTTTTAACATGTATTGCAGCAAGCCACTACTTCAATAAAATCAAAAGAACCCAGTCCAAAAGCTTAAATGCAAAATTACCTGAAAGACGTATGTGTTCCTTTAAGAGGTGCTGACAGCGCCACTGTCAGTCTGCTGCATGCTAGGTTTACATGATGAGCTTAGCACCCTTAGGACCTGAACTCAGCGCAAAGGTCCAAGTTCGCCATGGTGACGTTAAGTCGGTGTTGCATGCTGACTGAAGTCACCTCTCCCTCATTTCAATTTGCAGAGCGATTGATGTTACCGCCAGTGCTGCTGAGCCTTGGAAAATGGAGGACCCGCCACCAGCTGATAAAAGAGCAGTGGCCGCCCTCTTAACGCAACTATTTGCCCATAACAGGTGGCGTTAAGTCCCCGAATGTTTAGCCCAATGTGTTTTTAGTGATTTGGTTGAGCAATAAATATTGGCTAGGACACCTAGAGGACTCCCCTGCTTGTCTTTGAATGCTGCCATGGGATCTTTTACAACCACCCGAGAGATCCTGAAAGACAGCACCTCCAATGTTGCAGCACTCTCTCAGTACTACACTGAGGTGCCAGCCTGGATTATGTGCTCAAATCTCTGGAGTGGGAATTGAACCAACAACTGTCTGACTCCGAGGTGACAGTACCACCACTGAGTGAAGGCTGACACCTCTGAAAAACTTAGGGTTTGAATTGATATTCTTCCCACAGCTTTGCAGCCAAAGACACTTAACAACTTTAATAAGCACTGCTCAGAATTTTCAGCATGTCAGTTTCAGCATAGGCATTGTGGGGGAAAAAAATCCAGCTTATGATTCAGGTAATCTGTGCAACAACTCAAAACTATATTTTTCCTCAGGCTATAATGTGATTGAGTTTGTTTATCCAAATGACTTGAAAACAACCTCAAGCATGAATTTAAGAACCTTTTTTGAGGTACATTTAGGCAGTTCAACTAGTTTCAAGTGCCTATTTTTACCTGAGAGTGAGCAAGCCTGATACAGGCTGGTTATGAGACGACCTGAGACAGCGGGAGAAACAAATGCAGAGGGATACAATCAATATGAGTGAGGGAGAGAGGGATACAGAGAGAACATATGGGAGAGATATAGAGGAACAGATATAATGAAAGAAAAACATGTATATGGAGAGAAATTAAAAGATAAAAATCCCTGAGGGATACAGACAAAAGGAGAGAGAAACAAGCTGAGAATTACACAAAGTGAGAGAATGTCAGACATAAATGCAACTTTAGTCAGCAGCATGTTTCAAGTGCCCTCTCCCAGCTAACGTTAAAGGAGGCTTGCAGCTGGTTACTGTAACATCTGGATATAAACAGAATCACTCAGCTCATCAATTTTAGTTTGGATGAAATTGCAGGTAACTGGAGTATTTGCCAGCTGTATGAGCAGCTGTTACAGTAATCATCTAGAAGAAGCTTCCTTCACTTTTAGACAGATTGGCCGGAATCTTTAGCTTGGAGTCAGGTCAGGTGTGTGCGGGCCTTGTGGCGGGTCGCCATCCCGAAGATTTCAACAGTGCTTTCTGCACTGCGCGTTTAATTCAATGGCACCAATTGAAAGAGTCATGCGTGTTTCCCGGCCCAATTAAATGGAGCGGGTCTGATGACGTCACCGATGACTTGTTTTCTGCGTGGAAATTTAAAGCAACCTTGCACACATCTCATTTGAAGGTTGCTGTAGCAGTGTTCAAGGTGATTTCAAGAGCTCAAAATTGCTGAATAACATTGACAATTCTGTGGGTCATGGAGACATAAAGACAGAGGGCAGCGCCAAGATTCCCAGATGCCTTCTGGAAGTGCTGATCCAGGGAGTAAGAGCATGCAGGGAGGTCCTCTTCCCTGCGGATGGCAGAAAGAGACCAGCCAAAGACACTAAAAGGGCATGGCCAGAGATCGCAGAGGAGGTCAGCAACAGGGATGTGGTGAGGAGGATGTGGATCCAGTGCCGCAAAAGATTCAAAGACTCATGAGGTCAGGAAAGCTGAGTGTAACGCCACAGTCGCCTACATCCTGATGTGCCTGTCACCCCAACCCCATCACTCTGCCTTCCCAAGTCTACTGCACATCACTCCTCACACCAGCCTACCTTGCAGGTTCACCCATCCCTCACTATCTGTGCACCTACTCACATCCCCATCTGACGAACCACCACTGACACTCACTCTCATCCTAATGCAATCATAGCATTACAGAAGGAGGCCATTTGCGCAAAGTAGGCGGTATTGGATCGGCTGCCCATTATACGTAGTATCTGATATGAATATCATGCGCAGTGTATAACGGGCAGCCAATCCGATACTGCCTGTTTTGCGCAACCGCCCGAGCCGAATTTTGAGG
Source organism: Somniosus microcephalus (assembly GCF_052327205.1). NCBI lineage: Eukaryota > Metazoa > Chordata > Chondrichthyes > Squaliformes > Somniosidae > Somniosus > Somniosus microcephalus. Next base: position 256,659,498 of record NC_140991.1, on the reverse strand, counting down.
CCATAGACTTTCGAGAGGTATATGGCAAAGTGGTAGATATACAGCACAATGAGAAAACAAGTAAGCAGAGATTTACAGAAAGAGGGAGAGAGATAAACAATCAAAGAGTCAGAGACAAAGGGAGACTTGAGGGCAGATTTCACCCCACCCCCCACTTAGCAGGAATGGTACAGGCCCCCCACCATTTTTGCTAGCCTGAATTCCGGCATAAGAGGACTGACCGCCCAGAGGAGCGGGGGCCAAATTTAAGTGGCGATGTTGCGTCCTGATGACATCATCTGAATGCACATGACATTTCCCTGCCAGTGCTTCCCTCTATCCCGATCACTGATTTGCTGGCCTCCCCACCCAAATCCTTACTTGCGTTGCCGGTAGGGTTGCCAGCTGTGGTTGGACATATTCCTGGAGGTTTCCTCACATGACCCCCTGTTTCCAACCGCCCCGCCCCCAAACTCTCGCCATTGGTCGCCCAACATGTCCATCCTCGTGGTGCACCGCCTTCCTATGCCAATCGGAAAGTGAACAGACGCTTCTTTACCCAATTGGATGATTCTTGACTGTCAGTAAAATAGCCTTTTTTCCCATGCCCAATATTTCTATAACTAGTAAACAAGTTTTCAAAAAATGTTTTAATGCCCCTATGATTTCTCTCCTGGGTTGCTCGCAGGCGTGTCCTGGAGATTAGTCTTTAATTCCTGGTGACTCCAGGGCAATCTTGGAAGGTTGAACCGTTTCCATGGGTCCCTGGCAGCAGCCTGGTCTCCCCACTAATTTTGACTACCATCCGCCGGTGGTGACATTATTCCCGTCGGTTTTGTGCGCAAGTCAGTGTTGGGACATGTAAATGAGAACTAGGAGTTAAAATCTCCTGGGCCTAACACCCTGAGCTGGACAGTTCACCTCCTGCTTCAGCCCCCGCACCCCCGATTCCCACCCTGAGTTAAAATTGGCCCCAATAAACCCATGAGAGAGAAAGTGCAAGGCAAACAGAAAGCCAGAGAAAAGGTTATAAGTACAGTTAGAATGTGGAAGATAACTTGTAGGAATTGGTAAATTCCTGACAAAAATACTGAGAGCGAGTCAATCAGCTAACCAAAACGATGTTTAATGCAAACTGGTGGAAGTAACAAACAAAAACGCAGGAGAACAAATCAACAGGTGCTTGCTTAATGCTGGCTCCACGAGGACTGAGAAGGGGAGGCACCTCAGTCCGACGTCATGACGTTTCCCGCCATTGGGAACGTCACGTGACCCACGTGATGACGTCATCGCGTTCGGTCTTAACCCTTTAGAGACCGCGCTATTTACATACAGCGAAAGAATACAGATTTAAAGGCAATTATATACATTCGTGTAAGTGTTCCTTGGTGGCTCTGCCACATGCGCCTCCCCAGAATTGTCTTTAATAACAAAAGTCAATGGAAGAGGAGGTCGGACAAGCCTGTTCGAACGACTCCTATATTCCCGGAGAGGAATTTGCTGGGCAGTTGATGAACGGGTGGGTGGAGCGATCCGGTCAGGCGTGGTAGCAGCGGGCGGTCGACCACGACGCGGTGGCTGTGCAATTTCGACTGGTTGTTCGAGGTCCAGGTGCGCGGGCTTGAGGCAGTCGATTGAAATGTGGTCGGGCTTGCCACCGATGTCGACCAAAAAGCTCTTGGCACCCGTCTGCAATACTCGGAAAAGGCCCGTATAAGGAGGCCTGAGTGGACTGCGATGGGCATCGTGACGGACAAAAACGAACTTGGCCCGCATTAGCTCCATTGGGATGTGGGGGGCTGGAAAACCGTGATGTGACGTTGGAATTGGCTGGAACACTTGGGCTGCTTCCCGGTGAGCTTCCAGTTGGTCGGCTGCGGACCACAGCTTCGTTGATGACGGCAGGAACTCGCCTGGCACCCGAAGTGGCTGGCCGTACACCAGTTCCGCGGCAGATGACTGCAGGTCTTCCTTTGGTGCCGTACGCAAACCAAGCATAACCCAAGGCAGCCTGTCTACCCATGCAGTGCCCTGGAGGCTGGCTCTCAGTGACGCCTTCAATGACCGATGAAAGCACTCACATAACCCGTTGGCCTGCGGGTGGTAGGCCGTGGTGCGATGGAGCTTGGTGCCCAAACCTAAGGCTACAGCGTTCCAAAGTTCAGACGAGAATTGTGGACCGCGGTCAGACAAAATATCTGATGGGATGCTGAACTGTGCCACCCATGAGGAAATAAAAGCCCTGGCGACATCCGTGGAGGTAGTGGACGTCAGAGGAACCGCCTCTGGCCATCTTGTAGTGCAGTCGACCATGGTCAGGAGGTGAGTGAAACCTTGTGACGGCAGAAGTGGCCCAACGAGGTCGACGTTGACGTGGTTGAAACGGCATTCCGGTACTTCGAAGGTGGCCAAGGGGGCTTTAACATGACGTTGCACTTTGGCTCTTTGGCAAACGACGCAGGTGTTCGCCCAGTCGCGGACGTCCTTGCGCATCCCTCTCCAGACGAATTTGGATGCCAGTAACTTTTGAGACGCCTTCACGCCGGGATGTGACAGTCTGTGTATGGCGTCAAAGACTTTCCAATGCCAGGAAACCGGAACGATCGGGCGGGGATCCCCCAAGGAGATGTCGCAGAGCAAGGAGGTACCCGCCGTGTGGAAATGCACATCTGTTGGCTGGAGGCAGGAGGAGTCGGTACGAAATGCCTGAGTTTCCGGGTCGGCTGCTTGGTTGGCAGCCATGTGTGAATAATCTATTCCCAGCTGGACGGCCTGGACGGATGCCCGTGAGAGGCAATCGGCCACCATGTTGTCCTTGCTGGCCACGTGATGGATGTCGGTGGTAAACTCTGAAATAAAGGTGAGTTGTCGCTGCTGCCGAGCCGACCACGGTTTGGTAGTCTTGGCCATAGCAAAAGTCAGCGGTTTGTGGTCCACAAACGCGGTGAAGTGGCGCCCTTCCAAAAGAAAACGAAAATGGTGGATAGCCAGAAACAGCGCTAACAACTCGCTGTCGAACGTGCTGTACTTGCGCTCATTACTGCGCAGTTGGTGACTAAAAAACGCCAGTGGCTGCCACGCACCATTGACCCATTGCTCCTGCACGGCTCCGATGGCGTAATCAGAAGCGTCGGTCGTAAGAGCGATGGTGGCTCCAGGCAGTGGGTGTGCCAACATCGTTGCATTTGCGAGAGCAGCCTTTGTGTCTCTGAAGGCGCAATCCATCTCAAGCGTCCAAACCACGGGTTCCTTTCCCGGTTTTCCTCTGAGGGCCTCATAAAGCGGTTGCATCAGTTGCGCGGCCCTGGGAACAAAACGATGGTAAAAATTTACCATACCCGGGAACTCCTGGAGGGTCTTGACGGACTGTGGCCGCGGAAATGCTGCGATTGTCTCCACCTTTGACTGGAGTGGCAGTGCCCCCTCCGAAGTGATGCGGTGGCCCAAAAAGTCCATCTGCTGCAGCCCGAACTGGCATTTGGCCGGGTTGATTATCAGGCCATGCTGATGGAGGCGGCGAAAGAGGGCGCGCAGATGACTGAGGTGTTCTTCTTTAGTGGCGCTGGCGATCAGGATATCATCGAGATACACAAATAAAAACTTAAGGTCCCGCATCACCGAATCCATAAGGCGCTGGAACGCCTGTGCCGCATTTTTGAGCCCAAATGGCATTCGGAGGAACTCAAATAGGCCAAAGGGGGTAATAACCGCTGTCTTTGGGATGTCCTGGGGGTGTACAGGCACTTGATAGTACCCACGGACGAGGTCAACCTTGGAAAAGATCGAATTCCCCGCCAAATGCGCGGAGAAATCCTGGATGTGTGGTATGGGGTACCTATCCGGAGTTGTGACATCATTAAGCCGTCGGTAGTCACCGCAGGGCCGCCATCCGCCGCCGGGTTTAGGGACGATATGGAGCGGCGAGGACCAGGGACTATTCGACCGGCGAATAATCCCCAACCGCTCCATTGCGGCGAACTCCGCCTTAGCGGCCGCGAGTTTGCTGGGTTCTAGTCGCCGAGCCCGTGCGTAGACTGGGGAACCGGTCGTTGTAATGTGGTGCTCCACCCTATGCTTGGCGGTCGTGGCAGAAAAGGTGGGCCTGGTTAACTCTGGAAATTCACCGAGAAGGCGGGTGAATTCGTTGGGCGTTGGTGAAGCGCAGGAGACCGTGTGCGACGCGACTGAACCCCGAAAACACGGGATGGAGTTGGACGTGGCGGCGTTGATCAGCTGACGATTTTTAAAATCGACCGACAAGCTTTTGGTGCATAAAAAATCGGCGCTGAGGATCGCTTACGAAATTTTGGCGGGGATAAACTCCCAGACTGCCGAAACACACCTGGGCCCGCCGTTTCCCGAATGTCCGAATAGCACCGCCGTTGGCAGCTTAGAGGGGACAACCGCGCCTCCCAGCCCGGATGTCGAGGACCGAGGCGGGAAGGATACTACACTGCGCTCCCGTGTCGCATATGAACCGCCGGCCTGAGATGGAATCGGTGATATATAATAGCTTCCCGGAATCGCCAATCGCCATCGCGGCCGTGGGGCCTACTTCAGGTTCAGTCTTCCCGTCGCGCTGTTGGTGCTGGTGTTTCTTCATTGCCTTAGACTTGAACCCGCAGGGAGGGCGGCAGCATCTGGCCTTCGGGCCGAAATGGCGTGGTAATAACACCAACCGGATGGTGGAGGCATCAGGGCGGGGCCCTTCTGGGCGGGATGCCTCGTGGCGGCACAGTTTTGTTGCATGACGGCGTAAATTGTGTCGGCCTCGGCGGCCAGCGCCACACAATCCGCAGTGTCCAACCTCGTGAGGGCCGCTTGCACCTGCTCGGGCAATTGGCTCAGGAACAATTCCCGAAAGAGGAAACATTGCGGTTCTGAACCAAGGAATGTGAGCGTCTGGCTCATTAACTCCGACGGCTTGGAGTCGCCTAACCCGGGCAGCGTGAGTAACCGCCGTGCGAGTTCTGACTTTGTGAGGCCGAATACCTGGATAAGCCGCGCCTTAAGGGTGTTGTACTTGCTGTCCGCCGGGGGTTTTTCCAGCAGGCTGATGATCCTCGAAGCCATGGAGCTGTCGAGTGCGGAGACCACGTAGAGGTAACGGGTCTGATCCTGCACTATGTTCCGAAGTTCGAACTGAGCCTCTGCTTGCACGAACCAGGAGGCCGCCTGTTGTTCCCAAAACTGAGGGAGCTTCAAAGCCACTGTGTTTGCTTCCATCATGTCACTGCGTCTCGCTTCCTCCGTGAAGATCGTCCGCGAAGATTCGGGGTCACCACTGTAGGAATTGGTAAATTCCTGACGAAAATACTGAGAGTGAGTCAATCAGCTAACCAAAATGATGTTTAATGCAAACTGGTGGAAGTAACAAACAAAAACGCAGGAGAACAAATCAACAGGTGCTTGCTTAATGCTGGCTCCACGAGGACTGAGAAGGGGAGGCCCCTCAGTCCGACGTCATGACGTCATGACGTTTCCCGCCGTTGGGAACGTCACGTGACCCACGTGATGACGTCATCGCGTTCGGTCTTAACCCTTTAGAGACCGCGCTATTTACATACAGCGAAAGAATACAGATTTAAAGGCAATTATATACATTCGTATAAGAGTTCCTTGGTGGCTCTGCCACAAACTCAACATAGCAGGAAACAAGTTTTTTTAAAATTTTTGTCCGTAATCAATGTCACAGGAGATCAACTATTAAATTAAAACGACTGATACTTGCATTAATAGTCAGTGAATGTTGTGGCATTTCTCGCGAAGGATGCAATTTTGGCATGTTACGTCTTTTTTCAAATAGCTTACTGCATCAAACTACTTATGACCCTAGGCTAGAATGCTAACAATAAAAATCAGTCCTGCCTCACTCATTCAAAGCAATAGTGTTATTTTAGACCCAACAGTTTAACAATGATATCTCAAAAATCAAGTCCGCTTCATGGGAATTCAACTCAAAAATACATAACTCCCTCAAAATAGCATTAATAAAGCTATAGAAATCAAGGTTTATAAGCAAAGGCACAGAATGAAACACCTTCCACAAACAACAATTAAGTTTAAAGCTAACTTTGGTTGGAAGACACCAAGGAGAAAAGTGACAAACCCATACAACCACAAGGAGTAAAACTCCTTGGAGCCAATTTTAACTCTCCCCACTTGGGTGGGACAGTTACAATGGAGTGAGAGGCTTAACCAAAAGCAAAATACTACAGATGCTGGAAATTTGAAATAAAAACAGAAAATGCTGGAAATACTCAGCAGGTCAGGCAGCATCTGTGGCAAGAGAAACAGAGTTAACGTTTCACGTCGATGACCTTTCATCAGAACTGGAAAAAGTTGGAGATGTAACAGATTTTAAGCAAGCGCAGGGGCAGGGAAAGGGAGAAGGGAGGAAAGAACAAAAGGGAAGGTCTGTGATAGGGTGGAAGGCAGGAGTGATTAAATGACAAAAGGTATGATTGTACAAAGCAAAAGGAGGTGATAATGGGACAAGTAAAGAAACAAAGGATGAGTCTAGAAGAGGTGTAAATGGGAATGGCAGAATTAGCATGCTGCCATGTGAAAAAATAGGGGCAGAGGTTATGGTCTGAAATTGTTGAACTTGATGTTGAGTCCAGAAGGCTGTAAAGTGCCTAATCAAAAGATGAGGTGCTGTTCCTCGAGCTTATGCTGAGCTTTGTTGGAACAGTGTAAGAGGCCAAGGACAGAGAGGTCAGAGTGGGACTGGAGCGGAGAATTAATGCGACCGGAAGCTCGGGGTCACGCTTACGAACTGAATGAAGGTGTTCCAAAAAGCGGTCACCCAATCAGCTTTTGGTCTCCCCAATGTAGAGGAGTCTGCATTGTGAGCAGCAAACACAGTATACTAAATTGAAAGAAGTACAAGTAAATTGCTGTTTCACCTGGAAGGAGTGTTTGGGGCCCTGGGCAGTGGGAAGGGAAGAGATAAAAGGGCAGGTGTTGCATCTCCTGCGTTTGCACGGGAAGGTGCCATGGGAAGGGGAGGGGGTGATTGAGGAGTGGACCAGGGTGTCGCGGAGGGAGCGGTCCCTTCAGCATGCTGGAAGGGGAGGGGAGGGGAGGGGAAGATGTGTTTGGTGGTCGGATCATGCTGGAGGTAGTGGAAATGGCGGAGAATGATCCATTGAATGTGGAGGCTGGTGGGGTGAAAGGTGAGGACAAGAGGAACCCTATCGTGGTTGTGGGAGGGAGGAGAAGGGGTGAGAGCAGCAGTGTGGGAAATGGAATGATCACAGTCGAGGGTCATGTCAACTACGGTAGAGGGGAATCCTTGGTTGAGGAAAAAGGAAGACATATTGGAAGCACTAGTATGGAAAGGGAACGGTAGCGTAGTGGTAATGTCAAAAATAACAACAGAAAATGCTGGAAATACTCAGCAGGCCAGGCAGCATCCATGGAGAGAGAAACAGAGTTAACGTTTCAGGTCTGGGACCCTTCATCAGAAGTGATAATGTCACTGGGCTAGTAATCCAGAGGCCTGGACTAATGATCCAGAGGCGTGAGTTGGGGAATTTAAATTCTGTTAATTAAATAAATCTGGAATAAAAAGCTAGCATCAGTAATGGTAACCATGAAACTATCGGATTGTCGTAAAAACCCATCTGGTTCACTAGTGTCCTTTAGGGAAGGGAATCTGCCGTCCTTACCTGGTCTAGCCTATATGTGACTCCAGACCCACAACAATGTGGTTGATTCTTAACTGCCCTCTGAAATGGCCTAGCAAGTCACTCAGTTGTAACGACCCACTACGAAATACAATAATAAGAATGAAACCAGCCGGACCACCCAGCATCGACCTCGGCACCGGCTACGGACATGGCAACAGCACACCCAGCCCAGTCGACCCTGCAAAGTCCTCCTCATCAACATCTGGGGAATTGTGCCAAAATTGGGAGAGTTGTCCCACAGACTAGTCAAGCAACAGCCTGACATAGTCATACTCACAGAATCATACCTTTCAGCAAATGTCCCAAACTCCTCCATCACTGGGTATGTCCTGTCCCACCGGTAGGACAGACCCACCAAAGGTGGTGGCACAGTGGTATACAGTCGGGAAGGAGTGACCCTGGGTGACTTAACATTGACTCCAGACCCCATGAAGTCTCATGGCTTCAGGTCAAGCATAGGCAAGGAAACCTCCTGCTGATTCATCAGCTGAGGAAGGGCGGTATGTGACAATCAGTATTCCTCCATGTTGAACACCACTTGGATGAAGCACTAAGAGTAGCAAGGGCACAGAATGTACTCTGGGGGACTTCAATGTCCATCACCAAGAGTGGCTCGGTAGCACCACTACTGACTGGGCTGGCCGAGTCCTGAAGGACATAACTCCCAGTCTGGGCCTGCGACAGGTGGTGAGAGAACCAACACGAGGAAAAAACTTACTTGACCTCGTCCTCACCAATCTACCTGTCGCAGATGCATCTGAATGCATCTGTCCATGACAGTATTGGTAGCAGTGACCACCACACAGTCATTGTGGAGACGAAGTCCCATCTTCACACTGAGGAAACCCTCCATTGTGTTGTGTGGCACTACCACCCTGCTAAATGGGATAGATTCAGAACAGATCTAGCAGCTCAAAACTGGGCATCCATGAGGTGCTGTGGTCCCCACCATCACACAAGCCAGCCTTCAGCCAGTTCTATTCACTCACTCCACATGATATCAAGAAATGGCTGAGCGCACTGGATACAGCAAAGGCTATGGGCCCCCACAACATCCCGGCTATCGTGCTGAAGACTTGTGTTCCAGAATTAGCCGCGCCTCTAGCCAAGCTGTTCCAGTACAGCTACAACACAGGCATCTATCCGACAATGTGGAAAACTGCCCAGGTATGTCCTGTCCACAAAAAGCAGGACAAATCCAACCTGGCCAATTACCGCCCCATCAGTCTACTCTCAATCATCAGCAAAGTGATGGAAGGTGTCATCGACAGTGCTATCAAGCGGCACTTACTCACCAATAACCTGCTCACTGATGCCGAGTTTGGGTTTCGCCAAGACCACTCGGCTCCCGACCTCACTACAGCCTTGGTCCAAACATGGACAAAGGAGCTGAATTCCAGAGGTGAGCTGAGAGTGACTGCCCTTGACATCAAGGCAGCATTTAACCAAGTGTCATCAAGGAGCCCTAGTAAAACTGAAGTCTACAGGAATCGGAGGGGAAAACGCTCCACTGGGTGGACTCATACCTAGCATAAAGGAAGATGGTTGTGGTGGTTGAAGGTTAATCATCACAGCCCCAGGACATCCTCAGGGCAGTATCCTAGGCCCAACCATCTTCAGCTGCTTCATCAATGACCTTCCCACCAACATAAGGTCAGAAATGGGGATGTCGCTGATGACTGCATAGTGTTCAGCGCCATTCACAACTCTTCAGATAATGAAGCAGTCCATGGTTGCATGCAACAAGACCTGGACAACGTTCAGGCTTGGGCTGATATGTGGCAGGTAACATTCACGCCACAGAAGTGCCAGGCAATGACTGTCTCCAACAAACGAGAGTCTAACCACCTCCCCTTGACATTCAACAGCATTACCATCGCCGAATTCCCCACCGTCAACATCCTGGGGTTCACCATTGGCCAGAACCTTAACTGGACCAGCCTCATAAATACTGTGGCAACAAGAGCAGGCCAGAGGCTCGGTATTCTGCGATGAGTGTCTGACCTCCTGACTCCCAAAGCCTTTTCACCATCTACAAGGCACAAGTAAGGAGTGTGATGGAATACTCTCCACTTGCCTGGATGAGTGCAGCTCCAACAACACTCAAGATGCTCAATACTATCCAGGACAAAGCAGCCCGCTTGATTGGCACCCCATCCACCACCTTAAACATTCACTCCCTCCGCCACCAGCGTACCGTGGATGCAATGTGTACCATCTACAAGATGCACTGCAGCAACTCGCCAAGGCTTTTTCGGCAGCACCTCCCAAACCCGCGACCTCTTCCACCTAGAAGAACAAGGGCTGCAGGCGCATGGGCACACCACCACCTCCAAGTTCCCCTCCAAAGTCCTGGAACTTCCTACCTAACAGCACTGTGGGAGTACCTTCACCACACGGACTGCAGTGGTTCAAGAAAGCGGCTCACCACTACCTTCTCAAGGGCAATTAGGGATGGGCAATAAATGCTGGCCTTGCCAGCGACACCCACATCCCATAAATGAATACATTTTTAAAAATACCTAAAAGACAGGCCTACACTTTTTAGAGACTAGTGAGATTGTGGAGCACTTGTCTCTGATGAGTTTTGCCAGAAGTTCTGCTGTAAACTAAGTTCTTGCCGACACCTATTGTTATAATAACTTAATTTATTGATCTCAAGATTGGAAAATTAGTAATTTTAGTATGGTCTTCAAAATGTAGTTTGCTGGCCTGATAACCAGTGTAAAGAAAGAATAGACCTACCCAACCTAGAATCACATTTTGTGTAGATAATAATGATGAGGCTAACAATGCTCACCGTTATAATGGAGTAAATCGGACAGTAACTCCCGGCATCTGCACAGGCACAGTTAAACACAGAAATCCTAAGTTGCTGTTCGAGATACCCCACTCTTCCTGTGTAACATTCGTCACCAATAGACTCGGTACTGAAATCAATGCAATGCTGTGAAGTTGCTGCACTTGCCCACTAGTTCCTCACTAAAGATGTCATTATAGGTTATGGCTGGTCGATTCAGGAGTAAGTGAATTTTTAACGGCCTGATAAGTGATAATTATTGCCAATCTCTCTGACCCTGAAAATGTAATTTTATAAGTGTGGAATCTCATTCCTTCAGAAGTTAATTAGTGTTGGAGATTTTTAATTAATTTTTTTTTAACTTTTTCTATCTCTTTATCTTGCTCTCTTAATCCCATTTGTCTTTTCCAATCTTTATTTCACTTTCTGTACATGATTTAAATCTAAGTTATACTTCCTGCTTTATACTTCCTGGTTTAGACTCTGCGTGTCTCCATGACGATTGTTCAATCTGATTGGTTGAAGAGCCTCGTTGTTTCTTGAGCTGCTCACAGACGCCACAGATCCCCTGTAGATGGCGCTGCGCTGGATCAGACGCTGGATTTCAGCAAGTCTCCGCTCAAAAGCCCGCAAAAACTTTTTGGCCAGCTGTCAGTGAAGTGAACAGCAAGCACTGTTCCTTTGTCACTGACCATAAATTCCGGGGCATAGAATCCTACAGCACAGAAGGGGATCTTTTGGCTCATCATGCCTGTGCCGGTTCTTTGAAAGAGCTGTCTAATTTAGTCCCACTCCCCAGCTTTTTCCCCATGACCCTACAAATTAATTCTCTTCAAATACATGTCCAATTGCCTTTTGAAAGTTCTTATGGAATCTGATTCTACCACTCTTTCAGATAATGTGTTCCAGATCATAACAACCCTCTATGTGAAATAACTTCTCCTCATTTCCTCTCGTTCTTTTGCCAATTATTTTAAATCTATGACCTCTTGTTACCGAACCACTTGCCAGAGGAAACAGTTTCTCCCTACTTGCTCTATCAAAACCATTCATATTTTTGAATACCTCCATTAGATCTCCCTTTAACTTGCTCTGCACTAAAGAGAACAATCCCAGCTTCTCCAATCTCCCCACATAACTGAAGTCCCTCATCACTGGTATCACCCTGGTAAACCTCATCTGTACCCTCTCCTTCCTAAAGTGTGGTGCCCAGAGTTGTACACAATACTCCAGCTGGGGCCTAACCAAATAAAGGTTTAGCATGTCTTCCTTGTTTTTGTATTCAATGCCCCTATTTACAAAGCCAAGTATCCCATATGCTTTCTTAACTGTCTAATCAACTTGCCTTTCCACCTTCAAGGATTTGGGATGTGCATCCCCAGGTCCCTCTGCTTTTGCACCCCCTCAAAATAGTACCATTTAGATTATAGTGCCTCTCCATGTTGTTTCTCCCAAAGTGCATCACTTCACACTTCTCTGCATTAAATTGCATCTGCCATGTGTCCATCTCACCAGTCTGTCTATGGCTTCCTTTGTACACAAAGTATCTCTGTCTTGAAGACTTGCCATTGCTCATTTTCTGTTTTCCTGGCCAATCTTTGTTTCCAGTCCACCTGTGCTAGATCCCTTCACAAATCACTGAAATTTGCTCTCTTCCAGTTGGGTATTTTCACCTTTGATTTTTCTTTGTTCCTTTCCGTAACTACTTTAAACCTAATTACATTATGATCACTATTACCCAGATGTTCTCGTACTCCACTTGCCCTATTTCATTCCCCAGAACTAGATCCAGCACTGCTTCCTTCCTTGTTGGACTAGAAACATACTGATTAAGGAAATTCTCCTGTTCACATTTTAGGAAAGTATATACAGTATATTAGGATAATTGAAATCCTCTACTATTACTGCTCTATTATTTTTACATTTCTCTGAAATTTGCCTGCAGATGTGTTCCTCTATTGCCTTCTCTCTATTTGGGGATCTATGGTAAACACACAGCAATGTAACAGCTTCTTTTCTGTTCCTAAATTCTAACTAAATAGAATAAGTCTTTGAACCCTCTGGTACATGGGTGGGCAGTTATTTGGGCTGGAGGGCCATTTAACAAGTTTTGGTGAGCTGTTGAGGGCCGCACACCAATGTGCCCCCTAGGTCGCTTGCCAATCGCGAGGTCCCACTCAGGCTGCTCACCAGCTCCTGCTGCTGGATGAGATATCGCACAGCAAATTTAAAGGGACCGCACACGTTGGTGAGAGCAAAGTGTTAATTTTATTAAATTTGTAACCGGCCAACTCAGTGTTGATCATCACTCCCACTTCTACCCTCCCAATAATTTATAAACATAAATTCAGATAGTAGTCAGATACTATCTTAAATACACAAAATGTAGTGTAAAATAATAAATGAATGAAATGATTGATTGATCGATCGATCGATTATCTGTTGGCTATTTGGCAGAGCAGGTTGTCAATTTCAATATGTTAATAGCTCATTAAGAGCGATAGTAACGTGGGTTTGGGGATTTAACTGGGTGCATGGGTTTGCCGAGCTTCCTGCAACTTGCCAGTGAAAATAAGGTGAGAACACAGCAGCAGTTTAGAGGGCTGAAGGAGTGACAGGCAAATGTTCCAATAAGTACTGAATGCTCACAGCTGCTTTCTTACCTGCTTGTGTGAAAGGTTTTTGCTCACAGTACTTGTGCTGAGAGGTGACTTTCACTACTTTGGAGGTTTGTACGTCTGATCTGCACTTTGCAGCTGTGATCGATCAGGTCAGCATGGGTGCTGCTTATGCTGTTTTACTTTGGACCTCAGATGAGGACCAAGATGGCCAGCAGCATCAACAGCAGCAGCAGGAAGCGCACCAGCAGCAGAAAGACCAGCAGCAGCACCACACGCAGGAGCAGCAGCAGCCTGTTCGTCACAGACCTACTTCTCCGCAGGAGAGAGGGGATGAGCAGAGAGGTGCAGCTTGCAGGAGGGGATACCCGCAACACTGGGTGTACAGGTAGAGGATCAGTTTCCTGGACATGTCGCACTAGTGTCCCAGGAGGCTCAGGGTCTCGCTTTAGGTGGTGGCAGACATTTGCAGCCCGCTGGAAAAAGTCGTGCTGCCAAATGGACCTGGTGGCCATGCTTTAAAGTCGCCACTACCCTCAACTTCTTGGCCTTTGGCTCCTTCCAGCGATCTGCTGGAGACATTCGCAGGATCACGCAATCAGCGCCCACAAATGCATAACACAGGTGACTGATGCTATGTTTGCTAGGGCAGGCAATTATGTACACTTTGCCACCGATGATGCCAGTCAGAATGAGTGGGCGCTCGGGCTTGCAGCTCTGGCTGGTTTCCCACAGGTGCAGGGCATCATCGACTGCATGCATGTATCAAGTAAGGCACCCCCAGATCACCCAGGAGTATTCATCAACCACAAGGGCTTCCACTCCATCAATGTACAGCTGGTGCAACCACAAAAAGATGAATTTGCAGGTGTGCAGAAAATTCCCAGGCAGCTGTCATGATGCTTTCATCCTTCATCAGTCCACCCTCCCTGACCTCTTCACACCTCGAAGCAGACTTACTGGCTGGCTGCTTGGAGACAAGGGATACCCACTTAAAACGTGGCTGATGACACCCATGTGGAACCCAACCATTGAGGTCCAGGAGCGATACAATGAAAGCCATATGACAACCAAATGCGCTTCAAGTGCCTTGATAGATCTGGAGGCACCCTTCATTATGCACCAACCAGGGTCTTCAGAATGGTCGTGGTGTGCTACGCTCTGCACAACATTTCACAGCAGCGAGGTTTGGACCTTCAGGAGGAACAAGGCGCAGAGCACAGAGCCTCTTCGGAGGAGGAGGAATGTGATGCGGCCAATGCACCAGCAGTGACGTATATTGCTGCCCGGGATTCCCTCAATGGTGAGGTTCAGTTAGGTTCCACCAGTTCACCCATCTGGCAGCCACATGCTAAACCCACTTGCCCCTCTCCCCCCCGCCCCAACCATCCCCAACACAAAGCAGTCCTGCAATCAACCAAGCACCCCTTTCATAGCCACCCATTGTTTGGCGTTAATTCTTGCCTTACTATTCATCACAAGTTAAAATGCCACTTGCCAGGCAGCAGCCAAAAATGGGCAACACGGGAAAGTGGTGTAAATAAATAATCGCCTGATTTTGCAGTGGGTATGGCAGCGTACTCTCAGAGTCAATGGGTGAGACATGGAAGCGCTTTGAGCCGAGTTCCCACTTCCATGACCCCTTTCAACATCAACATGGATAGACTGGAGAAGCTGGGGTTTTTCTCCTTAGGGCAGAGAAAGTTGAGAGGAAATTTGATAGATGTGTTCAAAATCGTGAGGGGTCTAAACAGAGTAGGTAGAGAGAAACTGTTCCTGTTAAATCCGTGAATCTTAAGGTATGGTGTTCTTCAATAAATAGACGGAGACTGCAGATTAACAATCAACAGATGTTTACTGGATGAGGGTCGTCTAAAAACTAACAGTACAGATCCCTACACAGGGTTTACATACAGGTGTGGTCACTGCCGGTACTACAGTATACAGGAGCTGTAAAAGTAGTTCTCCTGTTAAAGGTACATACACTACAGTTCCCATTAGCAGAAGGGCCGAGAACCAGAGGACACAGATTTAAGGTGATTGGCAGAAGAACCAAAGGCAACATGAGGAAAAACTTTATGCAGCAAGTAGTTATGATCTAGAATGCACTGCCTGAAAGGGTGGTAGAGGCAGTGATGTAATAAAGACTCACTACGCACTTGGCTGTACATAAAGCAAGGCTTTAATCGACTTGTAACAAAACATGGAGGTCTAGTTAGTAGCCACTAGCTTCCTGTTTCCAGACTGTCTCTGGCCAAGTTGGGCCCATGCCTGAGTATTTATACTCCTCGGGCGGCGCCCTCAGCTGGCCGTTCAGTAGTACTTCCTGAGTTACTTCTTGTAGAAGTTGCGATTTATGACATTCTTCCTCCCTAAAAGGTTTGGAAGTCCAGTCTTCCTTTAACAGACTAGGCGGACCAAAAAGAGCCGTAGTCGTTTAGCTTTCTGCTTGTGACCGGAAGGCACATCTCCCCGGACCGTGTCCTGGTCCCTGGGTCACTTGGCCCGTACCGGTAAGTCGGTAGTGTCCGCGTCGTCTTGATCGTCCTGTGAAGGCCTGGGAATATCATGACTCCGGGTGCGGGTCCCCACAGGCGCAGAGCTGGCCTCATCCTGGGTCGTAGCCGGAGATTGTCCGGCGTCCTGATTTCGGGTGGCCATCCTATGGGGAGCGTTCGGCTCCCTGAGTTGGTCCGGTAGCACTGCCGGCAGATCCCTCGATGTCCCAGGTAGGGCATCATCTTCATAGGGGTGCAGAGTGTTGACATCATCGTCATGGGATCCTACATCATTCGGGCCCGTGTGACCGGTTGGACAGGGAGCCAGATCTCTGAGCGAGACGGTGGACTCCCAGCCATCGGGGTACTGCACGTGCGCATACGTGGGGTTTACCTCCGTTAACTCCACCTCGTCAACGAGAGGGTCGTTCTTGGCCCACTGGACGAACCTCCGGAGTAGCACAGGGCCTGGAGCCACCAACCATGACGGTAGAGATGTCCCGTGTGTAGAACGACGCCGGAACTTGAAGAATCGCTCATGATGTGTGACATTAGTGGATGTGGAGAGAAGAGACCTGATAGAGTGTAACACGTCGGGGAGCACAGTTTCCCACTGCTGGTCTGGTAGGTTGCGTGACCTCAGTGCCAGACGGACAGCATTCCAGGTGATGGCATTGTATCGTTCAACCTGTCCATTGCCGATTGGGTGATATGGTGTCGTCTTACTCGAGGCGATTCCCCGTTGGGAGAGATAACTTTTAAGTTCACTCGACATAAAGGAGGGACCCCGATCCGTGTGGATAAAATTGGCCATCCCGCAAAGGGAAAAGACCTGATCGAGGCATTTAATTACCGTAGAGGTAAGCATATTAGGACAGGGGAAGGCGAAGGGAAAGCATGAATACTCGTCTACCATCGTAAGTAGGTAGGTGTTCCGCGTCGATGAAGGCAATGGCCCTTTAAAGCCTATGCTGAGCCTCTGCATAGGCTGCATTGCATGTATGAGTAAGTCATCTGATGGGTGGAAGAATTGTGGTTTCAATTCTGCACAAATCCTACAGGAGGAGCATGTTTTCTTTACGTCCTCCGTTGAGAATGGTAGATTTTTGGAGCGCACAAAGTGCAACATACGGGTAACGCCAGGATGGCATAAGTCCATATGCAGATCCGCCAGAGTCGACGTTGACATTGAAGAGCAAAATGCCCGTGTGAAGGTATCTGGGGCCACATTCTGTTTGCCAGGTCGGTAACGGATATTATATCCAAAGGCGGCCAGCTCCATCCTCCAGAGTTGAATTTTATTATTTTTGATTTTCGTGCACTTCCGGTTATCCAACATGAAGGCCACGGAGCACTGGTCAGTTATGAGCATGAAATGACGCCGAGCAAGAAAATGACTCCATTGACGTACAGCCTCGATGATGGCTGCAGCCTCCTTCTCAACGGGAGGGTAATGGAGCTCGCTACCCTGTAAGGTTCTGGATAGGAATGCCACGGGCTGACCACCTTGATTCAAGGTAGCTGAGATCGCCACCTCCGATGCATTGCATTCGACCACAAAAGGAAGCTTTTCGTCAATGGAGCGAAGCGTGGCTTTCTCCAGCTGTCGTTTGAGGAGGTTGAAGGCAGAAATAGCCGTTGCTTCCAATGGAAAAGACTTCGCATGAAGCAGGGGCTGTATTTTATCGGAGAAGTGAGGTATCCACTTTGCGTAATAAGCAAACATGCCAAGTGCCCGACGAAGAGAGCCGAGATTTGTAGGGGGAGAGGACTCCTGAAGTGGACGAAGTCGCTCTGGGTCCAGTTTAATAACACCGTTGCCCACCCAGTAGCTGAGAATGTTCATTGATGGCACCGATTTCACCGATTTGGATTCGTTTAACGTTAAGTGGCGACAGCGGAGAATGTCAAAAAATCTCTGAAGATTGGCATCATGCTCCTTTTGATCATGGCCGGCAATAGTGATATTGTCTAAATACGGAAAGGTATCTGTCAAGTTCTCTTGCCGGACTAGGCCATCCATTGCCCGTTGGAAGACGGCCACCCCATTGGTGACCCCAAATGGAAGGTGACGAAACTAATAAAGCCGACCATTGGCCTCAAAGGCTGTATACTTTTTGTCAGAGTCTTTCAGCGGTACCTGATGGTACGTGTTCTTTAAATCGAAGGTTGAAAATACCTTGTATTTGGCAAGGTTGTTGACCATGTCATCTATGCGTGGTAGCGGGTGGGCATCCAGATCGGTATATTGATTAATAGTCTGTGAATAATCAATACACAGACGTTTCTTATGTTGTTTTAAAGGGTTTTTCACAATGACGACTTGAGCCCGCCAGGGGGATGAACACGGCTCGATAATACCGTCAGCTAAAAGGCGAGAGATTTCTGCCTCGATAAATGCTCGGTCGTCTTGGCTAAAGCGCCGCGATTTGGTGGCTATGGGTTTACAGCGGGG
Organism: Somniosus microcephalus; assembly: GCF_052327205.1. NCBI lineage: Eukaryota > Metazoa > Chordata > Chondrichthyes > Squaliformes > Somniosidae > Somniosus > Somniosus microcephalus. The sequence goes on along the minus strand of NC_140991.1, from coordinate 256,641,454 downwards.
GGAGAAATTGGCAAACAGGGAGGGCTCACCGAGTAAGGCCGCCGAGAGCGCACAAAACGGTACCTTAGAAATGGTAAGCTCCGGCTTAGACCCTCCAAACTCAAAAGTGAGTCTTTTGTGCTGCTTCTGGAAGTCCTGTCCCAGAAGCACATCGCTACATAAGTTTTCGAGTACTCCAAGCCGGGTGGAGGGATACGTGCGATCATTGAGGATGAGGTTGACAAGACAGAAGCCAGAAGAATTGGTGGTCAGAGTCGTCAGAGCCATTGCAATCTCCCTGTCCGAGGGATAAATGCGCAGTTTTAACCTGCTGACAGCCCGCTTACTAATGAAGCTGCCAGAGCTGCAGGAGTCGATTAGCGCGCTTAGAGTGTGCCCATTTACTGAAACCTTCATAGCTGCATGGGACAAACTTTAGGGAAAAACAGCTGTGATGGGAGGAGGGGTAATTTTTCCTTCGGCAGCTGTAGCCTTAGCAGTGGTTCTTGAGGGAGGAGCAGCTCCATAGATATCAGCCGTGAAGCTAACAGGAGCTCTCGACCGGTATACTTTAGAGGAGCGGCCTTTCTTGTTAGCAGAGGCCCGTGACTGGCGTACCTTGGAAAAGTGTCCTTTCTTGCTGCAATGATTGCAGGTCGCATTACGAGCCGGGCAAAATTTTCTGTAATGGAACGTACCTCCACAAAAGAAACACTTCTTCCTGATTGCCAGGATGCTGCTAGGGCGGGGTCGTCATCAGCAAAGGCCCCTAGGGTAGGGTCGTCGTCCGTTAGAGTAGAGTCATCATCAGCGGAGGCATCCACCCGAGACCTATCGAAAGACTTACTAAGGGTGATAGCCGCCGCCCGTGCATGTGGTGGGAGATAAGTGTCTGCATTCTTCTTGGCCAAGTCCAGGGAACACGCCTGGCCATAAGCAGTCCGTAAATTGAGGGTTTTATTTTCCAGCAGGCGCTGACGTATAAAAGGGGACGCAATCCCATTGATAAAGGAATCGCGGATTATTTCCTCTTGATACTAGTACAATAGCAAAATACTGCAGATGTTGGAAATCCGAAATAACAACAGAAAATGCTGGAAAAACTCAGCAGGTCAGGCAACATCCGTGGAGAGAAATTTGAGTTGACGTTTCGGGTTGAACCGTTCTTCAAAACTGGAAAGAAAAGAAAATAGATCGAAGGCAGGGCTGCGATCGGACAAAAGAAGTGAAAGAAACAAAAGAAGTAAAAGAGCTAGACGAGATGGTAATAGGCTGAGATTAGGTGTGAAGTGTACTGGCAGGGCAAGAGACAGCTGCCTGGTGTGAGAGAGAAACAAAAGGAAAGGGGGGGGGAAAGGAGTGGAAAAATTACAAGAAAAAATGTGTAATAGGGGCCGAGGTTATGATCTGAAATTGTTGAACTCAATATTGAGTCCGGAAGGCTGCAGAGTGCCTCATCCTCCGGCATTTCCGTTACCTCCAAAGTGATCCCACCACCAAACGTATCTTCCCCTCCCCTCCCCTCCCCTTTCAGCATTCCATAGGGACTGCTCCCTCCGAGACACCCTAGTCCACTCCTCTATCACCCCAAACAGCCCTTCCCCTTCGCCTGACACCTTCCTGTGCAAGCGGAGGAGATGTAACACCTGCCCCTATACCTCCCCCCGTCCCACTGTCCAGGGCCCCAAACACCCCTTCCAGGTGAAACAGCGATTTACTTGTACTTCTCGCAATCTAGTATACTGTATTCGCTACTCACGATGCGGTCTCCTCTACATTGGGGAGACCAAACGCAGATTGGGTGACCGCTTTGTGGAACACCTCCATTCAGTCCGTAAGGGTGACCCCGAACTTCCAGTCGCCTGTCATTTTAATTCACCGCTCCATTCCCACTCGGACCTCACCGTCCTTGGCCTCTTGTATTGTTCCACGGAAGCTCAACGTAAACTCGAGGAACAGCACCTCATCTTCCGATTAGGCACTCTGCAGCCTTCCGGACTCAATATCGAGTTCAACAATTTCAGATCATAACCTCGGCCCCTATTACACATTTTTTCTTGTAATTTTTCCACTCCTTCCCCCCCCCCCCCACTTTCCTTTTGTTTCACTCTCCCACCTGGCAGCTATCTCTTGCCCTGCCAGTACACTTTACACCCAATCTCAGCCTATTACCATCTCGTCTAGCTCTTTTACTTCTTTTGTTTCTTTCACTTCTTTTGTCCGATCGCAGCCCTGCCTTCAATCTATTTTCTTTTCTTTCCAGTTTTGAAGAAGGGTTCGACCTGAAACGTCAACTCAAATTTCTCTCCACGGATGTTGCCTGACCTGCTGAGTTTTTCCAGCATTTTCTGTTGTTACTTCCTCTTGATACTGTTCAGCTGTAACCGCTTTAAGGTTACAATCTTTGCTGAGCCTGCGAAGTTTCTGGAGGAATTCATCGAGTGATTCCCCAGGCTGCTGCCAAGTTGTGGCCAGTAGGTGTCGAGCAAAGATTTCATTCGGGGACTTGACAAATAGCTGCTGTAAAATTTTGATAGCAGCGTCGTAGTCTATACAGTCCTCAATATAATCATACACATGAGGGGATACGTAGTTAATAAGCATTCATAACTTATTAGAGGCACCCGCCCCACATTCTTCAAGAAAGTTGCTAAAGGTACGAAACCAATGCTTCCATACCTTCGCTGCCGCAGGTTCATTCGGGTCCAGGTCGAGACGAGCGGGTCTAAGGAGTTTTTCCATGATGGATCAGTTTCTTGCCCAGGTCCCTTTCTGCAGTTCGAGTTGCAGCTGGTTGTTCCGAATCACCCAAGGCGTGGAGACGATATCAAGTCGATTAAATTGACGCAATAAAGACTCACTACGCACTTGGTTGTACATAAAGCAAGGCTTTAATCGACTTGTAACAAAACATGGAGGTCTAGTTAGTAGTCACTAGCTTCCTGTTTCCAGTCTGTCTCTGGCCAAGTTGGGCCCACGCCTGACTATTTATACTCCTCGGGCGGCGCCCTCAGCTAGCCGTTCAGTAGTACTTCCTGAGTTACTTCTTGTAGAAGTTGCGATTCATGACAGGCAGATTCAATCGTGGCTTTCAAAAGGGAATTGGATAAGTACTTGAAGGAAAAAAGTTTGCAGGGCTACGGGGAAAGGGCAAGGGAGTGGGACTAACTGAAGTGCTCTTGCAGAGAGCTGGCATGGGCTCGACGGACCGAATGGCCTCCTGTGCTGTAACCATTCTATGATGTTGTTGAGATACCGCGGCAAACGTGGGAGTCGAGACCAGAGTTGATGGAACACAACTGCTTTAATTTACATCATGGCAATACAAGTGAAGTTAAAAAGCCCGCGCAACCACTTAAATACTCCCCAGACAGGAAGTGCTCCCGGCAGCCTGTCCCTGCGGGAAACAAGTTGCCGGAGGAAAGGGCCCACGGCTGGGGGCGGCTGCTGCCGGCAGTGCGCCTGCGTAAACTGTCCGTGCCGCCGTGAGCTGATTATGTCCAATGGTGGCGTGTCGCCACAATGTTATGATTCTATCCCCCTCATGGCCCACCCGCACTTCCCTGCTAGCAATGAGTTGGAGAGCACTTTGCTGCAGATCAGTGAGGCAATGAATGGCCAAGGCTAGGGTTTCATCAATCCTATTTAAGGTGGTTTTCATAGTGTGCAAGCCATTGGTGAGGGCCTGCATGCACTCGTTTGATTGCCGCGTTTGCTGCTCCATGCAGGTGGCCATACTTTCCATGGACGAAGACATCATCGCAAAGGCCTGCGACATCATGCCACTCATGCTTGAGACGGACTCCTCCAATCTCTCTGCAATCATGCACAGTGTGGCTTGAAAGCCTGCCAGTACATTGCACATTCATTGTTGCTGCTCCAGAAGTATCCTCTTCGTCGACGGCCCCCGAGGTACAGCATCTGCATCCAGCTGAGCACAGCTTGGAGCATCCTGTGACCTCCGACATGTATAATGCACTGCTGTCCCTGTCGCCACCATCTGCTCTTGCTCACTTGTGATATGTGAGTCACCAGGTGAAAATTCAACTATCTTCCTTACTGGTCCCACTGAAGTGGGAGTATCTGAGCTGGTGCATGTTCTGCATGAGTCTTGTTCCTGTACGCCCATAGAGTGTGTGACCTCCTCTGAGGAGTGTAAGGGGTCGTTTTAACGAGCTTATGGTGTGCTAAATCGGTTTTGATTTTCGCACTACTCGTGAGCGGTTTCGAAGCGCTCCCCCCTCACGGTTCTAGACACTGGGCTTATTGCCAGACAACCTTTGTGTGTTGGCCCAACTCGTGACTCGGAAGACAAATGGTCAGATGAGACAGATTGAGTTTTAAATCAAAACGATCTTTATTTTTGAAAGAGAATGTACACAGAGAAAAATGGCAAGAATAAATGCAGACGAAAAATAACGTTTCTCACAGAGGACTAAATTATACACTGAGAAAAATAACTTTAAAGCATATAAACAGTTCTAAAATAGCGATAAGCTAAAAGCGGGGGTGAGGGAAGCGCCCGGCACATCGAGGGATAAATCACACTCCTGACTTACAATACCCTTAACGTTACAAACCCTCCCGTTACTGAATATACCTCAATTATGTCAGTTAGGTAGAGTTGGGCCTTTATGCTCACCAGAATTTCAAAACCCTTCTGGACCTTGGTACTTCTTGTTACGTCTGGAATTTCCGATCTTCCTTATGGGACCGGCTCCTGGACCCTGTTACTTGGTGTCGTCCGGGACCTCCGACCTTCCTTATGGGACCGGCTCCTGGACTCGCTCTCCTGTACAAACTTTGGAAGTCCTCCGAAATCCTCTAGCCGTTTTCTGTTCCGCACGGTCCTCGAACTCCTGATGGTAACTGGACTTGGACTTTACGGTGTGAACCATCTCCGGAGGAGTCTTCCTTACTCTGGTTGAATCTTAGACTGACTTGCTGACGATTTACCTGAACGGTTATACTCTTTTCTGGCCCTAATCTTGGCGCCAAATCAACCGTTTTCCTTTGTTAAGGTTGCTTTAACAAAAGCAAGCACATTAATTTTAACTGCTCGCAAATCGAACTAATGGGAATCCGATTAGTGTCCCTTCGTTTGTGTGTGCTCAGCAGTTTCTGAGATCGGTTACCGCTTTGCCATAATGGGAATCCATTTAGTGTCCCTCCGTTTGTGTGTGCTCAGCGGTTTCTGAGATCGGTTACCGCTCTGCCAGCGATTAGCGCACCTCCAGGTGCTAATAGTTTTGTTTACTGCTGTAACCACATTACAATATCAAAAACAGTAAGGTTCTGGATTCTTCTAATCGATGATGACTCAGACTGCTGTTAGGTACTGTGTGTGTGTCCTTTTGAACTGGGCCATGAGAACTGCCAACTCCATTCTGTGTTCTCACAATGTGGCCACTTCAGGGGCCCTACCCGTATACTGTATTTCAAGGATTTTTGCGAATCCTACAGTCCCCCCTGTGATACAATGAGCATCTTCAATCGTCTTTGTATCATAAAATGTCTTTGGGTGAGCACAAATCCGTTCCCTCCCCAACTGACCTTCCCCGTAATTTACCTTGCTAAGGAGTGTACCTCGCCCGCACTTTCCTCATTCCGAACAACGAAGTTTGAGAAAACATTTCCTATTGGCGACAAACCTTTAAACAATATACAGACTCACCTAGAGTCATAACAGAATAATCATAATACAATATAATGCGAAATCCAACAAGGTACAGAACAATCCAAAATATTACAAAACCATCCAATGTACAAAACAATCCAATGGAATACCTTATACATTCATTCTAAAATAACAATAACTAAACCTTATTCTCCAAAACTATATATATCTATGTACATCTGCCGCCCGTCTCCGGACGGCCAGCTTATAATCTGCGGGGACTGTCGCAGGCCTCCCCCTGCGGCGTTCCCACATCAGTCTCAGCTGCTAGTCCCAGGCAGCCCGTGGCTGCTGGCTGTGGACTGTTTAAACTTCCCGCAGCTTTCTTACGGGGGTTTCCTTTTGTGAAAACCGGCGGCCAGACCTTCTTCGGTTGCGGTTTTCTATCTGACCGTCTGACGGTCACCACATATGAGGTTTCCTCATGGGTCGGACCCTTGGCTGGAGTTTTGGCCCTGGCTGCAGTTCGTGGCTTCCCCACGACTGCCGGCTGTGGGCTTCCTCCCGCAGGCTCCGCCTCCCTAGGCTCTGGGTCAGCGGCAGGCACCTCTTTGCTACCTGGGACTCCAGGTTGAGAGTCCCCGCCCCCAGACGGCACCTCTCTAATGCTACACTGAGGGGCAAGACCTAAAACCTCCGGCTCCTCCCCTTCACCGCAGTCGGGGGCGGGACCTTCGTCCTCCGACTCGGCTTCATTATGACCAGGGACAGGACCTGGGACCTCCGGCTCCTCCCCTTCTGGGTGATCGGGGACAGGACCTGGGACCTCCGGCTCCTCCCCTTCTGGGTAACCAGGGACAGGACCTAAGACCTCCGGCTCCTCTCCTCCTGGGTCCCAGAACAATGGGGGAGTCTCCCGTCTAGATGAGACCACTCTTCCCCTCACGCAGGCTGCACGTCCAGCCTGTGTGACCTGTGGCTGCAGCTCCCCTACAGCGTTTAACTCTTTACTGGCCTTTTCAGCCCCTGCTGTCTGTTTCCCTGCCTCCGGCTTAAACAGCTTGCGCTGTTTAATATACCTGGCAGCTAGCTAGTAATCTAGTTTTATCTCCTCTTCCCTACCCACTCCTGTACTGGGGGCAGGTATCCCCTCACCACCCGCTGCTGGTGGCTGAAAATCTTCATGAACCATTTTAAAAACCTTTAGCTGACCCTCTAAACTGCCAGCCCTCGCTGTTAACCTAGCGTTCTCCTCCCTTAAAGCCTGCTCAACTAACTTAGCCTCCGCAACCTGGCACCACAGGCATTCCTCCATTTTACTGGAGGTCTTTTCCTGTGCATGTCTTTCTGGGGGACACAGGTCGACAGGCTGCGCTGGCTCTAGTCATTGTGGGGGATATAGAGGTGGGGGAGGGAACTACAGCAGCTGTACTTCCCTGGCCAGTCAGAAGAGACCGCATGGCCTCTAAAAATGACGCGATCCCAGCGGGAGCAATTTCTGTCTCTGCCTTTTGGACTGGGGCTGTGGGAACCTTTTCCCTTGTGTCCTTCCAGGGATTCTTACAGTCCCTGCGCCAATGCCCCTCCTTCCCGCAACCGTAGCATGTTTGCCTGCTTTGGTTGGGACGGCTCCCTTCCTGGCGCCACTCTTTACGGGGCTGGTCACCAGGCCTGACCTCACAAACCTCCCCTTTTTGCTGGGGTGTCTCACTATCCCTCCCATTTCTAAAGGTGACAGTGAGTTGGCGGATTACCGTCGCCTCCGTGGTCAGAGGGTTTCGGGGGTCGAACCAGGCCATTGCCTGCATTCGAACGCGGGGCAGGGAGTTGTTCATAAGGCACCTTAGCCAGTGAACTAACTGTTCCCCGTTCAGGTGCGCTCGCGCCGGCATTCCCGGGCACGCATCCTGATAGACTGGCCACAGCCTGTCTGCGAACGCCTGCGGGAATTCCCCGGGGAGCTGGACTGCTTTCTCTACCCGGGAGAACGGACTCCCCTCATTCATCCCCATGGCCTCCAGGATCTCTTCCTTGAGCTTGCCATAATTCTCCTGACCCCTCTTACACTCATCGGGTAGCGTCTGGAGGAGATTGCTACCCAGGGAGAACAGCATCATTTTGGCCTTTTCTGCCTCGTGGCAGTCATTCACACAGGCCGCCTGCTCTATCTCCCTAAAGTGCAGAGAAGGGTCCCCCTTCATGGTGAGCTTGGGGATGTAGCTCACCATGGAACGCAATTGTTGCGTACCGTGTGGCACCAGGAATTGGTTCTGGATGTCCCCAGGCTCCCCGTCGTTACCGGGTGGTCCGTACCTCCACTGTATAATGGGGTACACCGGTCCCGGTCCCTGACTCTCTCTTGGGCTAGCCTGGTCTACCTGGGGTTCTTCATTCCCCACCTGCTCCTGTTCCTAGACCTCTGGAAAACTAGGGGCTAGGGGTGGTGGCTGTGCAACCTCAGGTTCCCTAACCCGTTTAGTTCTAGGGGCTGCCTGCGGGACTGCCCTGACTGGGTTGCTGTTAAATTCAGCCTGGCCGATTTTTGGGCTAATGAGACATATCATCCCCTTTGCTTTGGCCAACTCCATACGTAGGCTTTCAATTTCCTGCCTACAGGGGCCGTGGTCTGCTTCCTCAAACCCCTGAGTGCAAGCCACCTTATAAGCTGCTTTTACCTCGGCTACTTTCTCCTCCTGTGCCTTAAGTTCCCCCGTGAGACTGCTAATTTCCACTTTTAACTTCCTTTCTCTTTCCCTAGATTCTCTTGCTTGGTACTCAACATGTTCTACCCTAAAACTAGCACTCCCCTCTAACTCAGCTATCTTGCCCTTTAGCCTTTCTACCCTGGCTTGGTGCTCACGCTGTACTTCAGCGGCCTGGCTTTCCATGTGCTCTACTTTCCCCCGATGAACCCAGACCATCGCTGCCCTCTCTTGGCTTATTGCTTCCAGGGCCACTAGCACTTTCCCTTCTGCTGCAACCTTTTCCTGCAGCTCTTGGGACAAATGCCTAATCTTAGATTCTTTACTGGCCACCGCGTGGTCCAGTACCAGAACCTGCTTTTTATAACACATGAGCCATACCGCTTTCTCAATGCCCTTGTGGTGCTTTTTACTAGCCGTCCACTGAGCGGCTGCCTTTAGGGGACGCTCGGCTCCTAACATGTCATACACCCATTTTTTCGCTACATTGACTTTCCCACACACGTAGGAAGCTAACTTATCTTCCATCACATCTGCCTCACCCGAGTCTTTGTCCACCACACAAGGTTTCTGTAGCCAGTGTCCTGCCGCGGTCACCATTCTGTAAGGGGTCGTTTTAACGAGCTTATGGTGTGCTAAATCGGTTTTGATTTTCGCACTACTCGTGAGCGGTTTCAATGCGCTCCCCCCTCACGGTTCTAGACACTGGGCTTATTGCCAGACAACCTTTGTGTGTTGGCCCAACTCGTGACTCGGAAGACAAATGGTCAGATGAGACAGATTGAGTTTTAAATCAAAACGATCTTTATTTTTGAAAGAGAATGTGCACAGAGAAAAATGGCAAGAATAAATACAGACGAAAAATAACGTTTCTCACAGAGGACTAAATTATACACTGAGAAAAATAACTTTAAAGCATATAAACAGTTCTAAAATAGCGATAAGCTAAAAGCGGGGGTGAGGGAAGCGCACGGACACATCGAGGGATAAATCACACTTACAAATACCCTTAACGTTACAAACCCTCCCGTTACTGAATATACGTCAATTATGTCAGTTAGGTAGAGTTGGGCCTTTATGCTCACCAGAATTTCAAAACCCTTCTAGACCTTGGTACTTCTTGTTAAGTCTGGAATTTCCGATCTTCCTTATGGGACCGGCTCCTGGACCCTGTTACTTGGTGTCGTCCGGGACCTCCGACCTTCCTTATGGGACCGGCTCCTGGACTCGCTCTCCTGTACAAACTTTGGAAGTCCTCCGAAATCCTCTAGCCGTTTTCTGTTCCGCACGGTCCTCGAACTCCTGATGGTAACTGGACTTGGACTTCACGGTGTGAACCGTCTCCGGAGGAGTCTTCCTTACTCTGGTCGAATCTTAGACTGACTTGCTGACGATTTACCTGAACGGTTATACTCTTTTCTGGTCCTAATCTTGGCGCCAAATCAACCGTTTTCCTTTGTTAAGATTGCTTTAACAAAAGCAAGCACATTAATTTTAACTGCTCGCAAATCGAACTAATGGGAATCCGATTAGTGTCACTTCGTTTGTGTGTGCTCAGCAGTTTCTGAGATCGGTTACCGCTTTGCCATAATGGGAATCCATTTAGTGTCCCTCCGTTTGTGTGTGCTCAGCGGTTTCTGAGATCGGTTACCGCTCTGCCAGCGATTAGCGCACCTCCAGGTGCTAATAGTTTTGTTTACTGCTGTAACCACATTACAATATCAAAAACAGTAAGGTTCTGGATTCTTCTAATCGATGATGACTCAGACTGCTGTTAGGTACTGTGTGTGTGTCCTTTTGAACTGGGCCATGAGAACTGCCAACTCCATTCTGTGTTCTCACAATGTGGCCACTTCAGGGGCCCTACCCGTATACTGTATTTCAAGGATTTTTGCGAACCCTACAGTGTCGTCATCATCCTGCGGAACGTTTGAAGGCCCTCTGGGAGATTAAAGACATGGATTAGAACTGTCATGGTAAGAATGTTTTAAGTGATCATTATGCACATGATCATATTTCACTCGCTGCTGACATCAAGCCAACATGAGTGAGCGTTGTATGCCATGTAGCTGTATGATAGTTAATTCTGTCACCAGGTAGCTGGGAGGCCCCCATCTTCCCATCTCTGACGGCCAGGCATGCCAAGACTCCACTGATCTCCAGCGCTTCCTCCTCTGCCGATGTTAATTGTGAGATTGATGGAGGACCACCTTAGGTTCTCTGCCTCTCCCTGGTGTTCTGTGCTCTCTTCTGCAAAGAGGGAAAGAAGAGTAATGGAATGTGTTGATATTGACTAAATGATATGATTTCCTCAGCAAAATTTTCTGGGTCACTCAGAAATAACGTCCAAACTGGTAGCAACTAACAAATTCCATCATGCAATGTACTGTTTATTGCTCTTCTCTTCCTATTTCCCTTAAAACACTTTTTCCTTTTGATTCATAGGTCCACGTTAGCTACCTGACATTTTTCAAATGAGAAGATCAGGTAGTCTTACTCCTGAGCCTATACCCTACTGCTAGTGCACGGGAGAGCAGTATGAGTCGCCTGATTCTCCAATTACCATTTCATCTTTCTGAGGAAATATTTTTTCTCGGCTTGGTATCTCCCCCAGTTATCCTAGTTAAAATCAGGAAATCTTGGGGTGGAGAAACGTGGACATGAACCAAAGACCTGCAATTCTGCACACATCATGTTCTGTCTTGGACTGCTAGGACATGGATTTTTGTATGGCATTTTTCAAGTGACAAAGTCCTGATTTCAGCTTAGGAGTTGATTGGAGGCCAGGCATGCACTCAAGAGAAATTGGAAGGCATGTCTCCCCAGGCTACTCTTGCACACCACCTAGATTATAGAATGACATTAGCAGAGGCTTGAAAATATGTTACTTATCCATTATATAGTGTGCCGCACACCACACAAAGGAATTGCAGAAATGTTTCTTTTAAAAAGTTACAAGAAAAAATTCTTTAGCTTGTGGCGGAGCCACTAAGGGACTCCGATCAATTGTATATAATTCCCTTTAATAATATGTTAGCTACAGCCTGAGTCTGTATCTTTGTTTTCACTTTTTACATGTACAAAGCGCGATCACTTTAATAGCGAGGGTAAACGCGATGACGTCACGCCGTTCATCACGTGATCCCCCACCGGCGGGACCGCCCAAGCAGTCCTCGTTGAGCCTCTGAACTGACTAGACCTATATTCGATGTTCTCCTGTAGTTATCCGTTAAACTCTGTTAGTTTTCATTAAACCTCGTTTATTTGATCGCCTGAGTGGACCTCAGTCTTTTGGATAGGAACTAGACATTCCTACATTGGTGACCCCGACTTTTGCGAACGGTTTTCGCAGAAGTTACTGAACACGGAATCGAACGCCGTTGCTTTGAAGCTACCACGTGGTTCATCCAGGCTGAAGCCCAGTTCGCAATCAGGAACATCGTTGCGGATCAGACCCGTTACTATCACATGGTCGCCGCCCTCGACAGCGCCACAGCCTTGCGGATCGTCAGCCTGCTTGGTAATCCACCAGAAGATCGCAAGTATTAAACGATAAAGGCGCAGTTGTTACAGGTCTTTGGGCTCACAAAGTCGGAGCGCGCCCGCCGGCTGCTCAATATGCCCGGCCTCGGGGACTCCAAGCCGTCCGAGCTCATGAGCCAAATGCTCACGCTCCTGGGCTCCGAACCGGAATGCTTCCTCTTCAGGGAGCTATTCCTCAGCCAGCTACCAGAGCAAGTTCAGGCTGCCCTAGTCAGGTCGGAAGTCACAGACTGCGCAGAGCTGGCTGCCGAAGCGGACAAGATCTTCGCGGTGACACAGCAGTACTGTGCTGCCACGAGGCGCCCATCCCCCACAGACGCTGCTCCAGCCCCTCAACCTGCGGGGTTGTGCTTCTACCACGCCCGTTTTGCCGTGAAAGCAAGATGCTGCCGCCCTCCCTGCAGCTTTTCGCTCAAAAAAAAACAACAGCCACCCTGTCGAAAGAGGACCGGTTATAACGAGCGCCCCGTGGCTGCGATGGCAATCGGTGATTCGGGAAAACTCCTCTTCATCAACGACTCCCTATCTGGTCGACGTTTCCTCTGCGACACCGGGGCGCAGTGTAGCATCCTACCCGCATCAAATCTTGATCTACAAGCCGGGGGGCACGGCCTCTCCCTCCAGGCGGCTAATGGCGGGGCCATTCGGACCTTCGGAAGCCGGCGGGTCCAGGTGTGCTTCGGCAGCCAGCGGTTTTACTGGGATTTCATCACGGCCAAAGTCTTTCAAGCCATCCTCGGGGCGGATTTTTTGTGCGCCAACGGCCTCCTGGTGGATGTACGGCACCGCCGGTTGATCAATGTGGCCACTTTTCACTCCATCCTGTGCCACCGTGGTAACACCGTAGTGCGCACTGTCTCCTGTGCGTTCCCACCTCCGGATGACTTCACTCGCCTCCTCGGAGATTTCCCAGACCTGACCAGACCTACTTTCTCTTCCACGGCCACGAAACATGGTGTCGAACATCACATCACCACTACTGGCTCCCCGGTCTACGCACAGGCCCGGTGCCTCGAACCTGGCAAGCTCGCGGCTGCGAAAGCGGAGTTCGACACGATGGAGCGACTAGGGATTATTTGCCGGTCAAATAGTCCCTGGTCTTCGCCTCTCCACATTGTTCCGAAATCTGGCGGCGGATGGCGGCCTTGCGGCGACTACCGACGCCTGAACGACGCCACTACTCCTGATCGGTCCCTCATATTCAGGATTTCTCTGCCCATTTGGCGGGAAATACCATTTTTTCAAAAGTCGACCTTGTCCGTGGCTACCACCAGGTCCCCGTACACCCGCAAGACGTCCCGAAAACTGCAGTCATCACCCCATTCGGCCTGTTTGAATTTCTGCGGATGCCGTTTGGATTGAAGAACGCTGCACAGGCTTTCCAGCGCTTGATGAACTCCGTGCTTCGGGACCTCAAGTTTCTATTCGTCTACCTCGACGACATCCTCATCGCCAGCCCTAATAAAGAGGAGCACATCTGACATTTGCGCACCCTCTTTAGACGCCTCAGTCAACACGGCTTGATCATCAACCCAGCCAAGTGCCAGTTCGGCCTGCAACAGATTGATTTCTTAGGCCATCGCATCACATCGGACGGCGCAATTCCCCTGCAAATGAAGATGGAGGCGGTTACTTCGTTCCCGCGCCTGCAGACCGTCAAGGCCCTGCAGGAGTTCCTCGGGATGGTAAATTTTTATCACCAGTTCGTCCCTAATGCAGCTCTGCTCATGCAGCCCCTGTACAAGGCCCTCAAGGGCAAGTCCGGCAAGAATCCGATTAGCTGGACGGTCGACATGGACCGGGCGTTCGTCGACACAAAAGGCGCTTTAGCCAATGCAACCATGCTGGCACACCCGCTGCCAGGTGCCACCATTGCCCTTACCACCGACGCGTCAGACTACGCCATCGGCGCAGTGCAGGAACAGTGGGTGCATGGGACGTGGCAACCACTGGCGTTTTTCAGCCATCAACTATGGCGAAACGAACGGAAGTACAGCACGTTCGACCGGGAGTTGCTGGCCCTTTGTCTGGCCATCCGCCATTTCCGGTTCTTGCTAGAGGGACGTCCGTTCACGGTTTTTGTGGACCATAAGCCACTAACGTTCGCTATGGCCAAGACCGCCGAACCGCGGTCAGCTTGGCAACAACGTCAGTTGACGTTTATCTCAGAATTCACCACTGACATTCAGCATGTGTCCGGTAAAGACAACTTGGTGGCGGATTGCCTCTCCCGCGCGACCGTTCATGCAGTCCAGCTCGGCATCGACTATGCCCTCATGGCTGCGGATCAAGCCTCGGATCCGGAAGTCCAATCTTACAGAACCAACCCCTCTAGCCTCCAAGCGGCCGACGTCAAATTTCACGCCGCGGGCACTACGCTACTCTGCGACGTCTCCGTAGGAGATCCTCACCCTATCGTCACGGTCGCCTGGCGCCGAAAAGTTTTTGACGCCATACACGGTTGTCGCACCCTGGCATGAAGGCCTCGCAACGGCTGATGTCATCTAAATTCGTGTGGCGGTGCATACACATGGATGTTCGCGACTGGGCCAACACCTGCGTGGTCGGCCAAAAGGCCAAGGTGCAGCGTCACGTCAAGGCTCCATTGGCCACTTTCGCTGTTCCGGAACGTAGGTTTGATCATGTGCATGTGGACCTGGTGGGGCCACTTCTGCCTTCGCACGGGTTTACTCATCTTCTTACAATGGTGGACCGCACCACTTGATGGCCGGAGGCGGTTCCTTTGTCATCCACCACTTCCGCAGACGTCGCCAGGGCATTCATCTCCTCTTGGGTCGCCCGTTTCGGGGTACTGGCGGACATCTCGTCTGATCGTGGGCTACAGTTTTCTTCGGAGCTCTGGAACGCTGTGGCTCAGGGGCTCGGCATCAAGCTACATCGCATCACTGCCTACCATCCACAGGCGAACGGCCTGTGCGAACGATTCCACAGGTCGCTCAAGGCCGCACTGCGAGCCAGCCTTCAAGGTGCGGGCTGGGTGGACAGGCTTCCATGGGTCCTTTTGGGTCTTCGTACGGTGCCTAAAGAAGATCTTCCATCGTCCACGACGGAGCTCGTATATGGCCAGCCGCTACACGTACCAGGGGATTTACTTCCGACTCCAACAGAGCCATGGTCCGCATCCCAGCAGCTCATCAGACACCAGGAGTCGGCCAGAAGCTCCAGTGCCTACGTCACATCACGGCTTGCAGAGCTCCCACGTCCCAGCTGAGCTGAAGAACGCCGACTATGTGTTTATCCGCCACGACACTCATCGGGGCCTGCTCAAACCCCCTTACACTGGTCCTTTCTGCGTGATAGAGCCGGGAGACAAATCTTTTTCGGTCGATGTCAGAGGTAAACCGAACCACATTTCGGTTGACCGGTTGAAGCCGGCTCACTTGGACCTTGACCGCCCAGTCGAGATCGCACAACTGCCGAAACGTGGCCGACCGCCCACAGTTGCCGTGCCAGATCAAACGCAACCGCCCGCCAGCTCGCCCGCTGTCCATCAGCTCCCACTTCAAGGCTACAGAAGTCGATCTGACAGGCTTGCCAGGCCTCCTCGCCATTTTACTTTTGCTATTAAAGACAATTCTGGGGGGGCGCATGTGGCGGAGCCACTAAGGGACTCCAATCAATTGTATATAATTCCCTTTAATAATATGTTAGTTACAGCCTGAGTCTGTATCTTTGTTTTCACTGTTTACATGTACAGAGCGCGATCACTTTAATAGCGCGAGTAAACGCGATGGCATCATGCCATTCATCACGTGATCCCCCACCGGTGGGAAAAACGTGATGATGTCATGACGTCAGCCACAGGACCGCCCAAGCAGTCATCGTGGAGCCTCCGAACTGACTAGACCTATATTCGATGTTCTCCTGTAGTTATCCGTTAAACTCTGTTAGTTTTCATTAAACCTCATTTATTTGATCGCCTGAGTGGACCTCAGTCTTTTGGATAGGAACTAGACATTCCTACAAGCTTATGCTTAAGTCAAGTAACCATTTTGAAAAGTGGGGACATAGCATGAGTTTGACTGTTCTTGGACTCTAATAACGGCACAATGGTTATACAGTAAAAAAAAGGAACAAATATCTAAGCCAGGAGTGACCAACCTGCAGTTCCCGAGCCTTGGCAATCTGGTCCTCAAAGCACCAGCAGCTCATTCCTATTTCCATTTATATTTGTTACTGTCTTTGTCCTGTTTGAATTTTGTGGGCCTGGAGGTTTAGAAAGGGCTGTTTTTAGTACTGTTTAAATCCTAAATCAGAAAACCAATATCTGTTACTATCAGTATCTTGAGATATTTGCAAATTTTGGGAATATTGATTTAAACATTATACATGGCCTCGAGGCTCCATGGTTATGGATCTATGTAGCCTACAAGGACAAAAGCTTGGGCACTGCTGTTGTAAACCACATAAAGGTCCCCAAAACTGGAAAATAAAAAAAAACTATAACTAATTGAAATGTCCAGTATCTTCATTCTTTACTGAGAGCTTTCTTTTCATTTTGAGTAAATGGCATAATTGTCGCCACCTTTCATCACCAGCTAATATCATTACCACAGGCTTACTGAACATCATCTTGCAAAGCTGTTTTTTCTTTATTTTATTTCAAGAAGCCTAACATTACAAACACATTACATTACCAGATAAAATGGAAAAACTGGCAAACATTTAGCCAGGTATAAATATTTTTTAAATCTAAAACTTTTAGTAGTAGTGGTTGTGTATATGCTCAACACAGCATTTAAGGAAGGTACATTAACTACCTAGTTGTGCATTTATACAGTAATTTAACACGCTTCAGGTCTGGTCAGACACAGGTATGTTGATGGCAGAAAGCCGCTTAAGCAAAAGACAAAGATTGATGAAATCATTCATTCTTGCATGATTACTGCCTGTATTTTCTTGATTTTATTCTGTGGGTTTATAAGGACAAGGAAGACTTGTAATATGTAAAAATAACATAGAAGCCCCAGTCAACCAAAATATAGATTTGCTCCTCCAATTTACATGAGCTAAATTGGGTGGTATCTTTTATTATCCAAAGATCTCATCCTTATTGTAGAAGTCAATGTCTATTTCAATTTAACAGAAGAAGCATTGTAGTCTGTTAAATGTTACCATCTGGAGATTGCAATAAGTATTTATCATAATGCTAATGAAATGCAGAGTACTGATAGTGAAAGCTTACTAAAATATGTCCCATTCTGCTTTGCAAGCCAAAGAAAGCAGGATGGCTGAATGGTCTTGCTTATGATACCATGACTATAATCCTTAAAGCAATTGATAATATCAATCAGTGTAATCCTATATTCCCAAAGGACTAATGCAAATTATCATAATGTTTCAACTACAGCACAAGGCAACTAATTAGTGTCCCAGATTCAGAGACCACCATTCTGTGTGAACATAATCACATGGCTGCTCTGCACACACATGCACACAGTAACCATAAACTATGTAATGGAAAAAGCAGCTATTGAATGGAAAGACATCTTTCATCTGAACTTTTTCTTTTATCTGATGAACTTTTTATTCAGCTGCCTCAGAACTGCTTGCAAACCATTTAGTTCTTAAATTGCAAAAGGTGCATTTAACTTATAGGGTTGGTTTGTGGGGCTTAGATACAGGAAAGATGTGATTGCACTAGAGAGGATACAGAGGAGATTTACAAGGATGTTGCCGGGAGTAGAGAATCTTAGCTATGAGGAAAGACTGGATAGGCTGGGTCTGTTTTCCTTGGAACAGAGGAGGCTGAAGGGAGACATTATTGAGGTGTATAAAATTATGAGGGGCATAGATAAAGTGGATAGAAAGGACCTATTTCCCTTAACAGAGGAGTCAAAAACCAGGGGGCACAGATTTAAAGTAATTGGGGGAAGGTTTAGAGGGGATTTGAGGGGAAATTTCTTCACCCAGAGGGTTGTGGGGGTCTGGAACTCACTGCCTGAAAGGGTGGTAGTGGCAGGAACCCTAACCACATTAAAAAGTACTTGGATGTGCACTTGGGATGCTGTAACCTGCAGGGCTACGGACCAAGAGCTGGGAAGTGGGATTAGGCTGGATAGCTCTTTGTTGGCCGGCGCGGACATGATGGGCCGAAATGGCCTCCTTCCGCGTTGTAACTTTCTGTGATTCTATGATTATTTTCTTGGCACGGATTTTCACTACTAGCAAGCGTGGCAATAGAGATAGGGCAGTAATATTGCAGGCCCGATTTTTGACCTGTTTTTGCCACTTGTGAGGCACTGTGCTAGGAGCCTTTCCTTGCAAAACTAGCCCTTTTTACTGTAAAATTAGTGCAGTGTGGTTTTATAAATGCAGCTGAACCTGACCGGAGCAAGTCTCACTCCATTTAATATTAGAGCCAGTTTGGGCTTTAAACCAAATTTGCACTGAGAAAGAACATGCATTTATATAGCACCTTTCAGGACCTCAGGACGTCCCAAAGCGCTTTACAGCCAATTAAGCACTTTTGAAGTGTAATTACTGCTGTAATGTAGAAAACGCGGCAGCCAATATGTGCACAGCAAGGTCCTACAAATGGTAATGAGATAATGACCAGATAATCTGTTTAAGCGATGTTGGTTGAAAGGTAAATATTGGCTGTGACACTGGGGAGAACTCTCCTGCTCTTCGAATAGTGCCATGGGATCTTTTACGTCCTCCTGATAAAGGTGAACAGGGCCTCAGATTAAAGTCTTATCTGAAAGACTGCACCTCTGACAGACAGCGTTCCATCAGTGCTGTACTGGAGTGTCAGCTGAGATTATCTGCTCGAGTCTCTGGAGTGGGACTTGAACCTACTCTATAGATCTGACTCTATAGATATGTGAAGAGAAAAAGATTGGTGAAGTCAAGCGTAGGTCCTTGCAGTCAGAATCAGGGGAATTTATAATGGGGAACAAAGAAATACATACTTTGGTTCTATCTTCACAAAGGAGGACACAAATAACCTTCCAGAGATGTCGGAGAACATAGGGTCTAATGAGAGGGAGGAATTGAATGAAATCAGTATTTGTAGGGAAATGGTGTTAGGGAAATTGATGGAATTGAATGCCGATAAATCCCCAGGGCCTGATAATCTACATCCTAGAGTACTTAAGGAAGTGGCCCTAGAAATAGTAGATGCATTGCTGGTCATCTTCCAAAATTCTATAGACTCTGGAACAGTTCCCATGGATTGGAGGGTAGCTAATGTAACCCCACTATTTAAAAAAGGTGGTAGAGAGAAAATGGGGAATTATAGACCGGTAAGCCTGACATCGGTAGTGGGGAAAATGCTAAAGTCCATTATAAAAGATGTAATAGCAGAGCACTTGGAAAACAGTGACAGGATTGGACAAAGTCAACATGGATTTACAAAAGGTAAATCATGCTTGACTAATCTACTGGAATTTTTTGAGGATCTCACTGGTAGAATAGATAAGGGAGAACCAGTGGATGTGGTGTATTTGGACTTTCAGAAGGCTTTCGATAAGGTCCCGCATAAGAGATTGGTGTGCAAAGTTAAAGCACATGGGATTGGGGGTAAGGTACTGACTTGGATAGAGAACTGATTGGCAGACAGGAAGCAAAGAGTTGGAATAAACGGATCTTTTTCCGAGTGGCAGGCAGTGACTAGTGGGGTACCGCGGGGATCAGTGCTAGGACCCCAGCTATTCACAATATATATTAATGATCCAGACGAGGGAACTAGATGTACTATCTCCAAGTTTGCAGATGACACAAAGCTGGGTGGGTGTATGTGCTGTGAGGAGGATGCAGAGAAACTCCAGTATGATTTGGACAGGTTGGGTGATTGGGCAGATGCATGGCAGATGTGGATAAATGCGAGGTTATCCACTTTGGTGGCAAAAACAGGAAGACAGATTATTATCTGAACGGCAATAGATTGGGAAAAGGGGAAGTGCAACGAGACCTGGGTGTCATTGTGCACCAGTCGCTGAAGGTAAGCATGCAGGTGCAGCAGGCGGTTAAGAAGGCAAATTGTATGTTGGCCTTCATAGCGAGAGAATTTGAGTACAGGAGCAAGGATGTCTTGCTGCAGTTGTACAAGGCCTTGGTGAGACCACACCTTTAGTATTGTGTGCAGTTTTGGTCGCCTTATCTGAGGAAGGATGTTCTTGTCATGGAGGGAGTGCAGCGAAGATTCACCAGACTGATACCTGGGATGGCAGGAATGACGTATGAAGAGAGATTGGGTCGATTAGGATTATATTCGCTAGAGTTTAGAAGAATGAGAGGGGATTGACGTAAGAAAACTACTAGGCACTTGGTCTAAGCGTTAAACAAAGCTTTAATCAACTGTTTTACAACATGGAGGTCTAGTTGTGTCCTTCACTAGTTCCTGTTAAGAATGTCCCTGCGCAAGCTGGGCCCGTGCCCGAGTATTTATATTCTCCCTGGCAGCGCCACCCGCAGGCCGCTCAGCATCACTTCACAAGTCTTTCTTTCATGAATGGCTGATTCATGTCAGGGATCTCATTGAAACTTATAAAATTCTAACAGGACTAGACAGACTAGATGCAGGAAGGATGTTCCTGATGGCGGGGGAGTCCAGAACCAGGGGTCATAGTCTAAGGATAAGGGGTAAGCCATTTAGGACTGAGATGAGGAGGAATTTCTTCACCCAGAGAGTGGTGAACCTGTGGAATTCTCTACCACAGAAGGCAGTTGAGGCCAACTTATTAAATATATTCAAGAAGGAGTTAGATATATTTCTTAAGGCTAAAGGGATCAAAGGATATGGGGTGAAAGCAGGGACAGGGTACTGAGTTTGGATGATCAGCCATGATCTCATTAAATGGCGGAACAGGCTCGAGGGGCCGAATGGCCTACTCCTGTTCCTATCTTCTATGTTTCTGACTCGAAAGTGCTACCACTGAGCCAAGGCTGACACCTACTGGTTTAGTGTCGGTGCAAAGCCAAAACTGTTTCACACTTCTAAACTTTTAGTGTAAATGTACCCTAAAATGTTCAGTTTTCTTTTTATGTCTTTTCTATCATTGTTCATTGTCAGGGGAATGAATGAAGTAACTACTTAAGATATATGTTAATTATTTCCAATTGAAATGAGTGAATAGGAAATACAATGAAATTCTTAAAAGGAAATTATGAATTTTAAATCTTTTTACCTTACAGATAGGATTCAGTACTTGCAAAATTGGCCCTGTTGAAGATGGAGATGATCTGAAGCTGTCGCACTTAAAGCTGCCCAATAGCCAAAGGTTGCCCATTATTGTAGAGTATTAATCAAAAGCTTTCCAAATTTGGACAGGAAGCTCCCTTATTTTATTGAATGCTCATGTGCCTTCATCCAAAAACAATTGCAGTGTTTGACTCAGATTTTGTTTTAACATTTAATCTGTGAACACATTCACAATTTGAGTGAAAAAGCTCACCAGACTTTTGCTATTAGTAATGTGTTTTTATTATTAGAAGCCAAAGTGAGGAACTGACCGAGTCCCTTAATACACTGAGGCTGGAAAAGAATAAAAGAGAAAAAAATAAGTAGTAAATCAGAAGTAGTGATTAGGTGGTCAAACAGTGATTTGGTACTTTGGTATTAAAAGCCCGAAGACTGTAGGAAGAAGAAAAGACTGAAGAAGCTAAGAAATTCTACAGTTTTAATGACCTGGGAAAGAATGTGTTGCAGTAGAAGACTAGATTGAGTCTTGATTTCAATGCAATGAGGATGTACAGAGGCGGAAGAGTGTGTAAGATTTTTTAAATCAGTTTTCTGACACTCGTACACTGGGGAGATCCTTACATAAGCACAACAATATAGAAACAGTGGCTAGCAGGAAACTCATTGCATTTCTCTTGACTTTTTTTCTCCAAAGGAGCTGGATGCAGGGAGGAAGAAGCAGAGAGAGAAATTGATGCCATGCCAGGGCCCTCAACAGCAGAGAGAGCCAGCAGAAATTCACTCTAACTAACCAGCCCAGAGGGAGTCAATTGGGGTGATTATAAATAGTTTAGATGAGAAATGACACTGGGTTCTGCACAACAAACAAGGGAGCTAGCGGAAGTGTTGTGGCAGTGGAGAAGGATGTTCTTGAGCAGTAGCTAAGGTTAATGCCAGCTCTTGTCTGAACATCATTTGGACAATATTATCAGGGGTCCTGTTATGAAAAAAAGGATGCTAGGCAGAACATGAAACTCATATGAAGGCACTGAAAAACCTCTTCAAAAATGTGCAGCAGATGGCAAGGCTGGTGGCAGAGTGCAATGCCTTCCTTTGCAGCAACAATCATAGAAGGCTTCTCAATAATAAAGAGCAGCCTGGGGTGAGTGGCAACTGCAGGAATCTCTGCTTAATAAGAACATAAGAACATAAGAAATAGGAGCAGGAGTAGGCCAATCGGCCCCTCGAGCCTGCTCCGCCATTCAATAAGATCATGGCTGATCTGATCCTAACTGCCAATCCACTATCACCGAACCATCTCCTGAATCTAACAGAATTAGACACACGAAATAGGAGCAGGATCAGGCTACACGGCCCCTGGGCCCGCTCCGCTACCCACAGGGCCATGACCAATCCGAACCTAGACTCATGTCCAAATTCCTGCCCGCTCCCCGTAACCCTTAATTCCCTTTACTTCTAGGAAACTGTCTCTTTCTGTTTTAAATATATGTAATGATGTAGCTTCTACAGCTTTTTGGGGCAGCATATTCCATGGATCTACCACCCTCTGAGTGAAGTAGTTCCTCCTCATCTCAGTTTTGAAAGAGCAGCCCCTTATTCTAAGACTATGCCCCCTAGTTCTAGTTTCACCCATCATCGGGAACATCTTCCCCGCATCCACCCGATCCAACCCCTTCACAATCTTATATGTTTCAATAAGATCGCCTCTCATTCTTCTGAATTCCAATGAGTAGAGTCCCAATCTACGCAACCTCTCCTCATATGTCCATCCCCTCATCCCCGGGATTAACCGAGTGAACCTTCTTTGTACTGACTCGAGAGCAAGTATGTCCTTTCTTAAGTATGGACACCAAAACTGTACGCAGTATTCCAGGTGCGGTCTCACCAATACCTTGTACAACTGAAGCAATACCTCCCTATTTTTATATTCTATCCCCCTAGCAATGAAAGCCAACATTCCATTGGCCTTCTTAATCACTTGCTGCACCTGCATACTAACCTTTTGAGTTTCGTGCACCAGGACCCCCAGATCCCTTTGTACTTCAGTACTTTCCAGTTTCTTGCCATTAAGACAATAACTTGCTCTACGATTTTTCCTGCCAAAGTGTATAACCTCACACTTTCCAGTATTGTATTCCATCTGCCAAATCTCTGCCCACTTACTTAGCCTGTCTATGTCCCCTTGCAGGTTTTTTATGTCCTCCTCACTCACTACTTTCCCTCCCATCTTAGTATCATCTGCAAACTTTGATATGTTACACTCGGTCCCCTCCTCCAAATCGTTAATATAGATTGTAAAGAGTTGGGGACCCAGCACTGACCCCTGCGGAACACCACTAGTTACTGATTGCCAGTCTGAGAATGAACCATTTATCCCAACTCTCTGCCTTCTGTTAGATAGCCAATCCTCTATCCATGCCAGAATATTACCCCCAATCCCGTGATTTTTTATCTTAAGCAATAATCTTTTGTGTGGCACCTTGTCAAATGCCTTTTGGAAGTCTAAATACACTACGTCCACTGGTTCCCCTTTATCCACCCTATATGTTACTTCCTCAAAGAACTCCAGCAAATTTGTCAAACATGACTTCCCCTTCATAAAACCATGCTGACTTTGTCCTATTAAATTATGATTATCCAAATGACCTGTTACTGTCTCCTTAATAATGGACTCCAAAATTTTACCTACCACAGAT
Organism: Somniosus microcephalus; assembly: GCF_052327205.1. Taxonomy (NCBI): domain Eukaryota; kingdom Metazoa; phylum Chordata; class Chondrichthyes; order Squaliformes; family Somniosidae; genus Somniosus; species Somniosus microcephalus. Next base: position 256,617,751 of record NC_140991.1, on the reverse strand, counting down.
GTTAGGCTAACCGGTCTATAGTTTCCAGCCTTCTGTCTACTGCCCTTTTTAAATAAGGGTATTACATTAGCAGTTTTCCAGTCTGCCGGGACCTTTGCCGAGTCCAGGGAGTTTTGGAAAATTATTACCAATGCATCCACAATCCCTACCGCCACTTCCCTCAAGACCCTAGGATGTAAGCCATCAGGTCCAGGTGATTTATCCGCCTTGAGTCCCATTATTTTACTGAGTACCACTTCCTTAGTGATTTTGATCGTGTTTAGCTCCTCCCCCCCTTTAGCCCCCTGTTTGTCCAGTGTTGGGATATTCTTAGTGTCTTCTACTGTAAAGACTGATATAAAATATTCATTCAGTGTTTTTGCCATCTCCATATTTCCCACCATTAATTTCCCAGTCTGATCCTCTAATGGACCAACATTTACTTTAGCCACCCTTTTTCTTTTTATATAACTATAAAAACTCTTACTATCTGTTTTTATATTTTTTGCTAATTTACTTTCATAATCTATCTTCCCTTTCTTAATCAATCTTTTTGTTATTTTTTGTTGTCTTTTAAAGTTTTCCCAATCCTCTATCCTCCCACTAGATTTGGCTACCTTATATGCCCTTGTTTTTAGTCGAATACTATCCTTAATTTCTTTACTTAGCCACGGATGGCTGACTTTTCTTTTACACCCTTTTCTTCTCAGTGGAATATATATTTTTTGGAAGTTGTAAAATAACTCCTTAAATGTACACCACTGATCATGTATCGTCTTACCCTTTAATCTATTTTCCCAATCCACTCTACTCAATTCCGCTCTCATACCTTCATAGTCTCCTTTATTCAAGCTTAGCACGCTTGTTTGAGATCCAACCTTCTCACCCTCTAATTGAATATGGAATTCAACCATGTTATGGTCACTCATTCCAAGGGGATCCTTTACTAGGACATTTTTAATTAATCCTGTCTCGTTACACAGGACCAGATCCAAGGTTGCTTGCCCCCTGGTCGGTTCAGTTACATACTGCTCAAGAAACCCATCCCTAATACACTCAATGAACTCATCCTCAAGGCAGCCCTGCCCAATTTGATTTGTCCAATTAATATGATAGTTAAAATCCCCCATAATTATAGATGTTCCCTTATTACAAGCCTCAACTATTTCCTGATTGATACTCCGTCCAACAGAGTTGCCACTGTTCGGAGGCCTATAGACTACGCCCACTAGTGTTTTTTTCCCCTTATTATTCCTAACCTCCACCCAAACTGTTTCATTATCCTGATCTTTTGACCCAATATCATTTCTCTGTATTACAGTGATTCCTTCCTTTATTAACATAGCCACCCCACCTCCCCTTCCTTCCTGCCTGTCCTTCCTGATCGTTAAATAACCTGGTATGTTTAATTCCCAGGCATTGTCACCCTGCAGCCATGTTTCTGTAATGGCCACAAGATCATACCCATATGTAGTTATTTGTGCCATTAACTCATCTATTTTGTTACGAATGCTACGTGCATTCAGATAGAGAACTTTCAAAGATGTTTTGTGACACTTAGTGCCTGCTTTTGCCCTTTTTATTACTTTACCTTTTACTCCATACCTTCTGCCCCTTCCTGACATGCTCTGGTTTTTAATTTCCCCACTGCTACCTAAGTCTATGACCTTCTCTGTTGTCATTTTTATTATTTGCTCTCTTGGAACCTCCCCCCCACTAGTTAGTTTAAAGCCCTCTCTACAGCCCTAGTTATATGATCCGCCAGGACTCTAGTCCCAGCACTGGCCAAGTGAAGCCCGTCCCAACGAAACAGCTCCCTCCTGCCCCAGTACTGGTGCCAGTGTCCCAGGAAGCAAAACCCATTTCTCCCACACCAGTCTTTGAGCCATGCATTTAACTCTCTAATTTTATTTGTCCTAGCCAAATTCGCTCGTGGCTCAGGTAATAATCCAGAGATTATTACCCTTGTGGTTCTGCTTTTTAATTTGACCCCTAGCTGCTCAAACTCCCTCAGCAGAACCTCCTTCCTTGCCCTATCTATGTCGTTGGTACCAACATGGACCACGACAACTGGATCCTCCCCCTCCCACTCCAAGTTTCTCTCCAGTCTAGAGGAGATGTCCTTAACCCTGGCACCGGGCAGGCAACACAGCCTTCGGGACTCTCGCTCTCGGCTGCAAAGAACTCTATCTATCCCCCTAACGATACTATCCCCTACCACTACAACATTTCTTTTAACTCCCCCCACTTGAATGGCCCCCCTCTCCACGGTGCTCATCCTCCCCGCAGTCCCTGTTCCCATCCTCACAGGGAGTAAGAGCCTCGAACCTGTTGGACAAGAACGAGGGCTGCGGCTCCTCCAACACTACCTCCTGGATCCCTGTACCTGCCTCACTTCTAGTCACACCATCCTGACCTTGGCCACGGACTACATCTGAATTAATTAATCTAATTGGTGTGACTACCTCCTGATACACAGAGTCCAGGTAACTCTCCCCCTCCCTGATGTGTCTCAGTGTTTGAAGCTCGGACTCCAGCTCTTCAACACGGAGCCGGAGTTCCTCGAGCAGCCATAATTCCCACATAGGTTTAGAGGCAAGTCATCACCTCCAATGTGCAGACCTGAATGATGGAATGGAGAATCATGAGACAATATTGCGAACATACTGAGGGTGCCTAAATCATCTCTTCAACGTGTCAATGACCTGTTCAATTTTAATTTGACACCAATGTGAGCCTTATTGTAGCATCCCTCTGCTTCACCAGTGGTCCTTTACAATGGCCCATGGCAGTGAATTAGTGTAAAACAGCAAAGAATTCTCAAATACAACTTATTTGTGAGGTACAGATTCCTATCTGCCTGGACCAAACTGTTTGTTTGTTTTCAGTTTATACAGATTGAAACTGCAAAACATTATTACATATTTAAAATCCCAGAAGAAGAGCACAACTGGACAAGTGAACTCACTCAAGGCATGCTAAGAAGAGTTAAAACTATCTATCTATATATACATATACACATCCATGGAATAAACGGTAACACATTTAGCAGGCATTAGTGTGGTGTACAATTTTAACGCCTCAACCTATGCACTCAAGTTCAGGTCTGTTGCTGTATTCCATGCAATATTTGGATTTATTCTATAATTGTAGTGTTCTACATGGACTATGTCCTTAGCAGGGATGTTGGTTGGTGCTACAAACCATGTAAAGAAATACTGTAGTAGGATAAATAGGATGATTCCATAATCTCGCACTAACAGTGGGGATCCTCACTCATAGGATCACAGATGGAGAATCAGGGATACAATGGCCCAAAAATTTGGGTCTCCATGGGTGAGTACGCACGGGGTACTCACCCGTAAGCCCAATGGAAGTGCCGGTTTCCTGCATGCACTGCACATGCGCGGGAAACCGGCACTTCCGTTCCCCTGAAAGAAGGGGTTGAAAGGTCGAACGTGTGCGCAGGAGAGGCTGCACGTGCGCATCGAACTTACATTTTTTTTCCAGGTTTTCCCGGGAGGGTAAGTCTCCAGAAGTTACACATATAAAAAGCAGTCGCAAGGCCTGCCTTTTACAAGGTAAGTGGTGAATTAATTAAAATTAAAACATTTTTTCCACAGGTTTATTATTTTTAAATACTTTAAAGAAAGGTAAGTTTATTTTTAGCTCCGTTAGAAAATAAAATTATTTTTTTCAAAAATTTAAATTATTGTTTAAAATAGTTATTTCATGTAATTTATAGTTTATTTAAAAAATGTGATGTTTTTTAAAAATTTATTTGAAGATTTAGTGATGTTTTGGGGCTTATAGTATTTATAAGTTTGACAGCCCTTCCTGTCAAATTTATGAATGAAGCATTCCCTGCTCCGATTGGCTCCCCATGGCCCACATGATCCCAGGGGACGCATTGAACTAACTGCGCCCCTGGGATACGCAAGAACTACGCGCCGGCAGTTGGAACAGGCCCAGGATCGGAATTCCACGGGGGCCCACAGCTCAACGGCCGGCCCGCAAGGTAAGTGCAGGTCGGGGGCTTACACCCGCGGGAAGCCCTCGACCCGAATTTCTGGGCCAATATTGTAGCCCTACATCGGACCCACACTCCCTGGGAGGTGGCTTTCCAACTGGGAGAATGTAATCACCCTTTTATTTTCCTACATTTGCTAATCTTAGGGAGCTATAGGGTAAATTCACAGGTGAGCCATGCTTGAAGGGAGTGTGAATGAGATATAGGGCTACAACAGTTTTGTACCGATTCCTCGACCTGCGCTCCCTTCAAGCCTGATTCCACGTTTGGGGCGTGAAATCAGTGAATTTACCCTTGTATCTTTAAGGAAGGCCACTTTTTCATTTAGATTTCTTGCTCAAGTTGTCAGTTTTAAATTGTCAACTGTTAATTTATTTTACCTTGCAAGTCAACTTTTTAAAATTATAACAATATAATTTAAAAAGTAACAGGAAAGTAAAGTAAAATAGTTCTTATGTACAAATTAATATTTTACTTTCTCACATTGTTCTATGACTTTGTTGTCAAGAAAATGCTTGATGCATTGTTTACGACTTTATTGTTCCAGCTCTACTGCACAGATTTTACAGGGCCAATTTTCCAAGTTTTCATTGTTGACAAGGAACCTTGTGGGCATGCAACCCATGATTTTCTATCCAGGGACAGAGATTCATAGGCAGTGGAACGGTAATTGCCCAATATGTGCAGCTGGTGGCTGAGGCTCCCCGCTGGAAATGCAAACTTGGAAACGTGTAATTTAACAGCAAAGTAAATCATTAAATAGAGTGCTGGCCAGCAATAGGTTAAATTGGTAAATAGATAACAGTATAACCTAAGGTGCAGACAGTTAAAAATTCAGAGAATATCTTTTGTATGCTAATGGGAGTTGTAGCATATAATTTCCTCCTTCTTATCAATGATCGAGTTTTATGCTATCTTTAAACTTTTGGTGCAGCAGCAACGCAAGTGAAGAAGTGTATTCTCACTGCCTGGTTGCATTACCACGGAGTGGGGCATCGTCACAATTCCATGCATGAGATTTTAATTGCTGCTTATTAGTCTTGTACGGTTCACCACAATGAAAATAATTTGAGTGAGCAGTCAGCTTTTTTCAGTCGAACAAGTAAGTTGTCTCAGTTTTAAATAATTTTTAATAAAGGTAAGTTGTAAGAAATAGCTATTAGATTCATAGATGAAGTTTGACTCTTAGAACAGAAATTAAAATGCTGTCAGGAACAAATGGGTGAAGTGTCAGCAAGGTCAATTAACAAACACCAAAATGATAAGAAGATCGTAAAATGCAAGAAAACACGGGAGGATAGTCGTAGCTAGACAATAAGGAGCCACAAAGCCATAAAATGTCCTTAAAGAAACATAACAAAACATCCCTCAAAGATAAGAGAAAGGCCTCGTCAGCCATGCAGAAAGGAGCAGTGAGGGATGTTTTCCCGCACCACACTTGGGTTATAGATGATTATAGGTGATTGACACTAGATAGATCACAGCCCACCGAAATAATTATAAATATAGAGGGCTGAGAGAAGAAGTCAGGCAGCGAGGGGCGAAGGCTTTTTCAAGGTGGAAATCAATGCTGGCTCAGGCCTAACGCCTCCAACAGCCCGGGGGATGAATAGACAGAACTGACTGCTGTTACAGACTGCAAAGACCTGCTGACCCGAGACCTCCACGCTGTCTCATCAGACATCTACCCAACTGTCCGGTCATGGCGTTCCACTTCGGGAGTCGTAGATCGCTTTCTACTGTCACGGGTTGTATGTCTATTATACTCAGCTTAAACCATATGTAATGTTTGATTATCCTTTAAAACTGTAGGGCCAGAAATTCAGTATAGCCACTTTTGGGGCGGTAAAGTCGGGCGGGCGCTAAAGTTTGCGCCCGCCGGAAAGTGGAGGCCACTTCGCCGATATTCAGTAGCTTTGGCCAAGGAGTTTGCTCGAGCGCTAAAACTGGCATTGCACCCCTATCTTTAGGCGCTAAGCCGGCGGTGCAGACTGATACCGCCGAGGCCGGGCGCAGCGCAGGTGCGGTCATGTTTTGTTTGACAGCAGACACCCTGGCGCCGGCCAGCTCTTAAAGGAGGAAGGGTCGACTTGGTCTGCTGCCACGCCCTGGATACTGCAGCCCTCCAGCTAGGCCTAAACACTGCTGCTGGAGAGAAATAGCGCCAGCAAGGATGCAGAGGGCCCGTGAGCGAGCGCAGCGCTTCTCTGCCCATGATTTAAAGGTGCTGGTTAGGGCTTTGGAGAGGAGAAGAGATATCTTGTGCCCGGACAGTGGCAAGAAGGCTCCCAAGAGGCTCTACAGGAGAGCCTGGAGGGAAATCGCCCAGAGGGTCACAGCCAACAGCGATGTCCCCAGGACTGGTGACCAATGCCGGAAAAAGTTTAACGACCTCACTCGGTTGGTCAGGGTGAGTACCCTTTCCATTGTCCTCCTCATCCTTGCATGTGCACCTCACATTATGGGCAAAGGGACCTCAAAGGCCTAATGGCCAGCCCTCCTCCAGCAGCTATGGCACTGGCATGAACATCAATAGCACTTTCTGCACTTTACACACTGGCCAAGCTATTCGACCATGGGAGGCAGTGCACACAACAACAGGGCACCACACTGGCCAAGCTATTCGACCATGGGAGGCAGTGCACACAACAACAGGGCACCACACTGGCCAAGCTATTCGACCATGGGAGGCAGTGCACACAACAACAGGGCACCACACTGGCCAAGCTATTCCACCATGGGAGGCAGTGCACACAACAACAGGGCACCACACTGGCCAAGCTATTCCACCATGGGAGGCAGTGCACACAACAACAGGGCACCACACTGTACTTAGAGGCCGTCCTTTCTCTTGCAGGCCAAGCTGGCCCAGAATCTGAAGAGCCGGACTGTCACCGGGGGAGGCCGTGCCCAGTTCCAGGAGCTCAGTGACCTGGAGGAGCGCGTGGGTCGACTCATGGGTGCCTGGGTGATTGGCCCCGTTGCAATTGGAGATGCCGACCCTGTGCTGGGCCCCAATGGTAAGGACATGAGCGTTTGGACCTCTCTCGTTCCCCTTGCGCTTCAGATCTACATCCTTTGCCACTGTCCGACCAATGCGCATAATGCCACCACTCATGCCTCCCTCGCTGACGCCCTGTCCTCACTCTAAAGCTACTCTTGTGCCTTCCTGCTTTCAGCTGGTGAGGAGGAGGTCCCTGAGGCTGCGAGTGTCAGTCCCTCGGAAGAGGAGGACGACGAGGAGCAAGAGGAAGGCGGCACATCGGGGGAACCCTCATCCGCGCCAGGGGATGGCAATGGAGGGGACACGTCTTGCCTGGAGGAGAGCCAGGGGGAAGTGTTGCAGGGGGGTGTAGCTCCTGTGCCCAGTGGCGTCCAGCCACGCGGGAAGAGTCGGGCAGCATGGCTGCCTTCTCCCCAGAGGGGGGAAGTGTTGCAGGGGAGTGTAGCTCCTGTGCCCAGTGGCATCCTGCCACGCGGGAAGGGTTGGCCAGCTCGGCGGCCTTCTCCCCAGAGGGGGGAAGTGTTGCAGGGGAGTGCAGTTGCTGGGCCCAGTGGCGTCCAGCCACGCGGGAAGGGTCGGGCAGCTCGGCGGCCTTCTCCCCAGAGGGAGAGTCCGGCCTCCAGTCCGGAGACGGTCCTCGCCCAGGAGGTGCGCCTCCTTGATCAAATGTCTGCGGACTCGGATCGTCGGCACACCGAGTTCATGGGGGTTGTGGGACGGTTGCCTGAGGCCATTGAGTCCCTGGCTCATAGTGTGGCCGATTTCGGGGCCTCACAGGCCAGGGGTTTAGAAGAACTCGCGGCAACACAGGCCAGGGGTCACAAACAATTCGGGGCAGCACAGGCCAGGGGTCACGAAGAATTCAGGGCATCACAGGACGCGAGTCGGGCCGATTTCAGGGCAGCACAGGCAGCGAGTGCAGAGTTGATGAGTGGTGCCGTGCAGTCACTGGCTGGTCTGATGCGGGCACAGACCAGGGCAGTACGGGCACTCACTGCTGCCACACTCGCTGTGTCACGCACGCATCGCCAGGGCACCCGCCGCGCTGCTGCAGCACAGCGGTCTGGGCTTCACCAGATTGCTGCGCTTGCTGCAGTGCCAGCCCGGCCGACTGCCAGTGTCTCTGGCGACCAGCGAGCGCCTGGCATCAGCCAGCTTGCCCCCATTGCTGCAGCCGCCACTGCCACTCCCCCAGCAAAGCTGCGACGAGCTGCTGGAGAGACTGATGCTGCCCAGCCACAGCTGCAGCAGTCAGCAGCCGGCCCCTCCAGGGCCGGAGCTCGTCTAGACCGACCCCCAAGGGCATCTGCCGTCACGCATTGTGCCCCTCAGGAGCCTTCCCCCAGCCTTGCAACACCCACAGGGCCCAGGTTGAGGCGGAGCAGCAGGTCGGCCAGGGGCCGGAAAAGCCTGGACAAGGACTTGCCCTCTCGGTGTTTGTGTTCTATATGGGGGGGGGTTTATTTTGGTAAGGCCGAAGATGAAGGCAAATGTTTTTTTATATGGGGGTGTTTGTGTTCTGTATGGGGGGGTTTGTCTTGGTAAGGCCGAGGATGAAGGCCATTTGGATGGACAAGTTTTGTTATTCCTCCCCAGGTTGTGGGAGTGAGATATGTTTTTGACTGTTTTTTGGGGGTCTTGTCTGTTTTTGGGTTTCATGTGGGAAGGGCCCTGAGTTTGTTAAATAAAGCTTTTTATTTATTCAGCTTGTCCATGTGTGATGTTTCAAGTGGTTGTTGCGTTAACCGGCTGAGGGCTTGCGGAGCGGCTGCATTCAGGTGCGTTCATTGCCACAAGCCACTCCCTGACAGGGGGCCCAGAAGTGTCGTTCAATAAGCCGCCGACGGACGGCCCTTGGACCTTGTGGCTCCCTCCTGGGCTGGTACTCCTCCTCCTCCTCCTCCTCCTCCTCATGGTCCTCCTGCTCGTCCTCCTGAGGTGGTGGTCCAACGTGAGGTGGCAGTGCCTGAGTCCTGCGGATAGCCAGGTTGTGCAGCATGCAGCAAACGACGACGAACTGGGAGACTCTATCCGGCGAATACTGTAGAGATCCGCCGGAACGATCCAGGCAGCGGAACCGTTGCTTGAGGACGCCAATCATTTGCTCTATGATGTTCCTTGTGGCTTGATGGCTTTCGTTGTATGCCTCCTCAGCAGGGGTCCTGGGCGCGTGGAGCGGGGTCTTGAGCCATGTACACAAAGGATAGCCTTTGTCCCCGATAAGCCATCCTCTTGGGGGAGGCTGTGCCTGGAACATGTCAGCCACAGTAGTCTGGCGCAGGATAAATGCATCGTGGCTGCTTCCTGGAAAGCGGGCATTGACAGCTAGGATGCGCTGCCTGTGGACACACACCAGCTGTACATTGAGGGAATGGTAGCCCTTCCGGTTGCGGTAATCCTCGGCATTGTCGATAGGTGCCCGCATAGCCACATGCGTGCAGTCAATGGCGCCCTGCACCATGGGGAAGTCAGCGATCCTCGCAAATCCGACTGCACGCTGCTCCTGCCTCTCTAGGGTCATGGGGAAGGAGATGAATTGGTGTCTCCTTGCGAAAAGGGCATCGGTGACCTGCCGGATGCAGCGATGCACGGCGAACTGGGAGATGTTCGCTATGTCCCCAGCAGCGGCTTGGAAGGAGCCGCTTGCATAAAAGTTCAGAGCCACCGTGACCTTCACTTCCACCGACAGAGACGTCCTGCACATCAGCTGTGGACGCAGATCTCTGTGAAGCAGCTGGCAGATCTCTGCAACCACCTCCCTTCTGAAGCGCAGCCTCTTAACACAATGCGCGGCAGTCATGGTGAGATAGGACACCTGCTGGCGGTATTCCCTGAGTGGGTAAGGCCTACGTTGCCGACGCCTGATGGCCCCTCTACGTCTTGGCATGGCTGCCCCTCTCACACAGCATCTGCGAGCCCTTCGCACATAATGCTGGAACTGAGGGTTGGAACCCCATGCAGCCCCCATAATATACTTGCAAACAGTGAAATCACAATGAGACAAATTTGCAAGCTCTGGCCAGAAGCCAAAAATACCTCTCCTATGTTGGCCCAATTCAGTAAGGTCTCTTCCTTGGTCTCTGTCCAGAAATCCGTAGCACTAAAGTCATTGCAGCAAAATGGCTGCCCTTTATAGTTCAGTCTAAGTGCCCTTTAATTAACGCTCCCCGAGGCCCGCAGGGCCTCTGCTGCATTCCACTTCACAGTTCTTAACAGCGCCACGCCCACATTGGGCGGGCGCCACTGAAGTTCCGGTTTGGGGCGCACAAACGGCGTTGCACGACGAAATGACGTCATAAGCTGCGCGCGCAGCTGAGCGGGCGCAAACACTTTGCGCCGGCGCTAAATGTCAACTAAAGTTGGGCGTAGGCGCAGATCGGTCTGCGCCCGGGCGCTAAGTGCCTAGCGCTCGAAATCTACCCCTCTTATGGCGCTAACGGCTGGCGAACGCAACTGAATTTCTAGGCCTAGCTCTTTAATAAAAGCCTTGCAACTCCTAAAACCCTTTGGGTAATCTGTGTGTGGCCTGTGATCCTAATCTTACAAAGTGAAAGGTGGATTTTGCACCATTGGTAGTTAAAATGATGCAAGACCAGCTCTCGAAGGTTGTCTTGGTTATACCAATGCATGTTTGCATGCAAAGCAGTTTACTGCACTTTTGCCATTGGCATACTGATAATGCTGTCATAGAATCAGCATTAAAGATCTAGGCCCAGAAATTGGGCTACTTACTGTCACAAGTTAATGCCGCAATCCTGGCAAAAAATGGCGGCCGCCGCTCTTAACGCCCTTCTCTGGCACGGGACCTGGCGGCTGCCATTTTGGTGAGGGCCTTGGCGCTGCCAATAGCAGCATTGGCCCTGGAGATGCAGATATGGAGAGCGTGACTGCACGCTGACGCAACGTCACACTCTGCGAACATGGACCTTAGCGCTGGGTCCTAAGCTCGCTCTGAAAAGCGAGCGTGCAGCAGACTGATGGACACTGTCAGTAATTCTTAAAGGGGCATGCACATCTTTCAGGTAAGTTTGCATTTAAGCTTTTCGACTGGCTTTTAAAAATATTTTATTGAAGTAGTGGCTTGGTATAATAGAAAATAAAAGTTTTTTAAGTGTGCAGGGAGTGCTGCTGGATGCTTGCAAAGCCTCAGATGGTAAAGGATGGCCTCTGAGAAGACAAAAAATGCTGGAAACAGGCAACAGGTCAGGCAGCATCTATGGAGAGAGAAAACAGAGTTCACATCTCGAGTCAAGATGCTGCCTTACCTGCTGAATATTTCCAGCATTTTCTGCTTTTATTTCAGATTTACAACATGAGGACACAGAAGGAAGGATGCAACCCACTCAGCCACTTTCTGGCTGGGATATCCAGGATGGAATGATCTGCCTGCGGTACCAGTGACCACAACCCCAATTCCCATTTCACCATTTGTCCCAGACCTTGCCTTCCCTCTATTACTGACCATCACAGCGTCCTCTTGGCCACAATGCTGAAATAAAAGCCACCTTTCCAATCCAACTTTATACATCTATCCATCCAATATGACTTCAAGAAATCAACTGATCACCCTTATGCACTCTCTTAGTGACTGTCTTGTGTGTGCCTTTGCCTATCCTACTGATGTTACACAGTGGCTGCAGCATGGCTGGTGGAAAGCTGCTGACTTTCAGTGGGGGACACTGCAAATGGCCTTGCTGGTCGACCTTCAGGAGCTGGTGGCTGGGAGTGTCAAATCAAGTGGCTTTTTTTTCCTCCTTCTTCACTCTCCCTCTTCTTGGTCGACCACTGGCTGGGCAGGCTACATTTCTTGGGTGAGTGAAATGAGGAAGGCACAAGGGTGGCGTTGTGGTGAGGGGAGGGCAAGAAAGCAAGAGGTGCATGCGAGAAGGATGATAACATATGAGGATACCAGCATCTCGTATCCTTTCAGCCCCGCCACTGGCCAAGGGGTCAACCATGCCCCTGCTAAGAATGGCCTGCACTGTCTCCTCCAAGGGGGTGAGGTGAAGCTAGGAATTGGAGATGTGTCTCGTGATTTTAGTTGATTATTGGTAAGTGAGTGGGGTCGGGAGCTGTGCATTGAGAAGTGTGTGAGATGCAGTTGGTAAGAGACAGCTTTTGAAGATGCATTCACTGACCTTGACCACTGGTCTGAGGTCATGAAGCTTCTTTGGGCACTGGTGCCAGGTCGTGGGGGCGACACTGCTGGCAGTGACTGCCTCGGTGATCTGGTCCCACATCCTTCTTTCTGGAGGGCCTCCTGGCCCATATGGGTAGTGGACCTCTCTTGCAGTGTTGACACCCTGCACAAAGCTGGTGTGCTGCCTGTGAGACCTTAGGTACCCCTTCCCTGGCTTGCTGAGGCATATGTGTTAGTGCTGAAGCACTTTTCCCATTTTCTTTTAGATGTGGAAGGCAATTCAGCTTTAAGAGCTGAAAACTCCCATTTGGGAATTCTTTTTAATGTTAATTTTTTTTCAGAAGGCAGTTGAGCTGTAAGGGCTAAAAACTGCCTATTTTAAAATGATTATTTATTTCATTTTAGAAGGCAGTTCCCCTGTAAGGGACCAAACTGCTTTCTGAAATGACAGCCTTGCCTTAAGGGAAGGCTGTTCTTGCTGCAATGACGCTATGGCCATGCTGCACTGGGCCTCCTGCCGGGACCAACGCCACAAAAACGGCCTTGCACGGTAAGTTTAGCGCAGGGCTAATGTTAATTAGCAACCACCGCCGATTTACCAGTCCTGCCATTGCCATCAATTTCAGTGGCCGTTAACTCCAACCCGAGGTGGCACTGGCAGGTTTTTAGCGATTTCCAATTTCTAGCCCCTAGAATCAAGATTGAAGGAGCTCACCGCTGAGTGAATTTTCAGTGTTTGTGATTATATGAAGGGCAGTGTGTATTGTAAAGATAACATTTATAATTCCAGATAGAAAACAGGAAAACTTTTAACTTTACTCAAGTTAAATTATCCCAGTTTTAAGAAATCAAACTTATTTGATCACTGTTGCTAAATAATGGCCCAGAAATTCGGGTCGGGGGCTTCCCGCGGGTGCAAGCCCCCGACCTGTACTTACCAAGCGCGCCGGCCGTTGAGCTGTGGGCCCGCGTGAGATTCCGATCCTGGGCCTCCTCCAACTGCCGGCGTGCAGTGCTTGCGTATCCCAGGGGTGCAGTTAGTTCGATGCATCCCCTAGGATCACGTGGGCCATGGAGAGCCAATGGTAGCAGGGAATGCTTCATTCATAAGTTTGACAGGAAGAGCTGTCAAACCTATAAATACTATAAGCCCCAAAACATCACTGAAACTTCAAATAAATTTTTAAAAATCACATTTAAAAAATAACTAAATTACATGAAATAACTATTTTAAACAATAATTTAAATTTTTGAAAAAATTAATTACATCTAACAGGGCTAAAAATAAACTTACCTTTCTTTAAAGTATTTAAAAATAATAAACCTGTGGAAAAAATGTTTTAATTGTAATTAATTCACCACTTACCTTGTTACAAGCAGGCCTTGCGCCTGCTTTTTAAAAGTGTAACTGCTGGAGACTTACCCTCCTGGAAAAACCTGGGAAAAAAACGTAATTTCGATGCGCACGCGCTGCCTCTCTGGCGCACGCGTCCCACCTTCTTTCAGGGGAACGGAAGTGCCAGTTTCCGCACATGCGCAGTGCATGCATGAAACCGGCACATTCGTTGGGCCTACGCGTGAGTACCCCGTGCGTACTCACGCGTTGGGACCCGAATTTCTGGGCCAAATTGAATTATAACAGTCCTGTACTAATTTAAGTTCATGAGTTTTAAGAGGTTTTAAATCACTCTTGACAGTTTGAATAAACACCAAAGTCACAGGTCGAGGTGTTTATTGATGCGGGGACAATTTAACAGAGACATATATCTTAGTTTTTTTTTAAGTTAAAATGTAAGTACTTTCGTGATGGTCTGTGTTTCTTTAAAAATGAATTTTATATTGAAATTGTTTGCATGTGCTTGAGTGACAGACACAATAGTGTACCACAGGTTGCTTGGGTAATGGTCAGCTCAGCTTGTCTACATGTAAAATGCTGCATTAGGCTGGGTACCAGAGGTGCTTTGAACAGTTTGTGACTAATTAAAACCAGATGTCCACATTGTTGTTAGAATTACTAATAGTGCAAGTCTATCACCAACAATACCAATTAAGACATATAGCTGATTTAATACAGAGTAAGTTCTGGGAAAGACATGTTCCTTGTGGTGCAAAGTGTTACAAAAAAGTGAATAAACTAGGGAGGAATGCTGATCGTTTTGTAAATTTCCTATGAAATGGGTATTTTTGCCTTTGTGAGATTTTGTTACATGCAAAGTGCTGGAACGTGAAAACAAGCTTGTTAACTGCTCGTTAACGTCAACAAGCATATTCCAGACATCAGTTCAAGAGAAACAGTTGGAACCTTTCTCACACACTGAGAAAATCTGCTTGGTGTGAGGCATGGTCAGAAAGAGAAGAAAAAACTTGCAGTTATATAGCGCACTTCAAAGCCTAAAGTGCCAAAACATTTCACAGTTGATGCATTTTTGATGCTTACTCACTGTTATTAGAACGAACAATTCAATAGGTGAAAGTAACAACTGTTCAGAAACAATAGAGTTGATTAAATGGGGCAGGAATCAGGTGGGCAGGAAGTCCCCATGATGATGTTGGCGTGAGGCCCAGGCCATTTTAACTCGAGCAGCCCGCTCACATGTCCCGCGCTATTTACATTGCAATTTCCGACTGTACATAAAGCAGGGATGTGCCTCTTAAAGTGAGGTTGCATTTCCTGCTTTTATTTTTGTTGGAAGAATGCTGGGAAAGATTGTAGTAGCACAAATGAGTCGAAGAGCTGCCCCTCACTTTTCAGATGCGAGATCCTAGTGGAGGAATTGAGAGCCAGGATGGAGGTACTCTTTCCCCAGCAGCCAGTGAAGCATCTCCAAGGCCACTGTCAAGCAAGCCTGGATAGGAGTGGCTGATGGGGTCCGTGCCAACAGCATCACTCCTAGGACCTGGGTTCATTTCAGAAAGAGGTTTAATGACCTCACAAGAGCAGCAAGGGTGAGCACACCCTTCTCAACAACACCTCACACTACTCCTCTCACTGCTGCCCCATCACTCTAAAGTATTACCACTCCTTCATCACATCCTTCTGTTTTGATTTCTTTTTGGGTTCAATAAAGACTCATTTCTGAAAGAGAATGTTGTTTAATCTAAAGTCTTGTTCAAGACTTTCTACAGCTTTTTACAGAACACACTATGCTGTGATGCATCTAGAATGAAACTGAAAGTAAAACTCCTCTGGACTGCTTGTCTCTCACATGACCTCTGCTGGTCAGGCACAAGTAATCAAAAACACAGACAAATATGCTGTAAGGCATAAGTAATCAAACACAGACAAATATCATCACTATTTGCTGATATCATTACATCTCCCTTTCTTAAAACAAAAATATTTTACTTTTAACTAACAACATTTAATGAACTTACATTATCATTATCATGATCAAGGTTTTTTACCCTTGCTTTGTGTGTTCACATGAAATATGTCAATACACTAGAACTTGAAGAAAGAATAAGATAACATTACTTCCTTCTTTAACAATAGTCCTTAAATTTGCTCAATGAGTCTCTCAGGAGGCTTCACGTGTCTTGAGGATTTTCTGATTGATTGTCCTTGAATCTGAGTTGTTGCCTCAGATGATTGGTTCTCAGCTGTGTGATCAGGTTGTTCACCAGTATCAGTCTCTTGACCTGCTGTGGCTGGTCCCATGAGAAGATCTCGACGATTTCTTCTCAGAACAGCACCCTCATCTGTCTGAATGGTGTATGATCTTGGTTGAACTTCACTCAGGACAGTTCCCTTCTGAGTCCATGTGTTTGTTTTGTCTTTCAACCTTACTTGGTCACCAGTGTGGAGTTCAGGTAGGTTTTGTGTTCCTCTGTCATAGTAGTACTTTTGCTTTTCTTTCTGTTGCTCTTTGAACTTCCTCACTTTCTCCCCCTCTTTTGTTTTCAGGAGGTTCTCCGGGATGGGTAGGTTTGACCTTAGCCAACGTCCCATCAGGAGTTGGGCTGGTGACATACCACACTCGAGCGGCGTTGTGCGGTATACAAGCATGCTTTGGTAGAAGTCAGTTCCACTGTCTTTTGCCTTGTACATCAGTCTTTTCACTGTCTGGACCGATTTTTCCACTAGTCCATTGGACTGTGGATAGTGAGGACTTGACGTTGTGTGGACAAAGTCCCACTCTTTGGCAAAGTGTCGGAAATTTGCATTGTTAAAGTGGGGTCCGTTGTCTGTGAAGACCTCGCTTGCCACGCCATGTCTGGAGAATATGGCTTTCATACTTCTTATCACAGCTTCTGCAGTGGTGGTGTACAGTCTACAAACCTCTGGATACAGGGAGTAATAGTCTGTGACGACAAGATAGTCCTTCCCTTGACATACGAATAGGTCAGCGCCTACCTTCTGGTAAGGTCTGTCTGGTGCTGGGTGTGGCTTTAGTGGTCCTACCGGATTGCTTGCTCGATATTTCAGGCATATTGTGTAGTTTGACACCTCATTTGTCACATCTTGGTTGATTCGTGGCCAGTACATCACCTCTCGTGCTCTTTTCTTACACTTTTCGATTCCCAGATGTCCTCCATGGATCTTTTTTAGCATCTCTCTTCTCAGACTCTTTGGGATAACTATTTTACTTCCTTTGTAGATGATGTCTTCAACCACTGATAGTTCCGCCCTGCAGTTCCAGTACTCTGCTATATCAGGTGAGCAGTCTTGCTTCATGTTGGGCCATCCATCCAAGATGCTTTTTCTCAGTCGTCTCATTGTTTCATCTTTGTTTGTCTCAGTCTTTATGAGCTCCATTTTTGCATCTGCTATGGGCAGTGCACTTGTGATCATGTCCACGTAGGCGTTCACTTTTTCATCCATTGTGGTGTTTGCGGGCTCACTTGGGTCAACAGCTCTGGACAACGTGTCTGCTGTATACATCAGCTTACCCGGTGTGTACGCAACATTCAGTGTATAGCGTTGCAGCCTGATCATCATTCTTTGTATTCTAAGCGGACAGCTATTCAGTGGCTTTTGGAACAATGTAATCAAGGGCTTATGGTCAGTCTCTACACTGATTGCTTGTCCTGCCACAAACTGGTGAAATCTTTCACAGGCGTATGTGATGCTGAGCAGCTCCTTTTCTATTTGAGCATATCGCGTCTCCGCGTCTGTCATTGAGCGCGATGCATATGCAATAGGTTGCCAGTAGTCATATTGTTGCAGAAGAACGGCACCGAGCCCACTCTGTGATGCATCTGATGATATCTTGATGGGTCTCGCTGGGTCATAAAACCTCAGAACTGGTTCCTCTGTGAGCAGTTTCTTTAGATCGCTCCATGACTTCTCATGCTCATGATTCCATTCCCATTCTATGTTCTTTTCAGTTAGTCTTCTCAGTGGCGCTATTTTTTCTGAGAGGTTGGATATGAATTTACCCATGTAGTTGATCATTCCATTAAACCTCTGCACGTCCTTTTTGCATTGTGGCCTTGGCATATTCTCAATGGCGGACACCTTTCTGGGATCTGGTCTGATGCCCTCACTGCTAAGGATATCTCCCACGAATGTCAGTTCTGTCACCCCGAGCTGGCATTTCTCTCTATTCAGCTTCAGGTTTGTTTTCCTTGTTGCTTCCAGCACTTTTTTCAGTCTCTCGTCATGCTCAGTTCTCGTGGTTCCCCATACTATGATGTCATCCATTGATGTATCAACTCCCTCCAGGTGCTCATAGATCATATGGATAGTCTTGTGATACACTTCAGGAGCTGAGGCAATGCCAAATGGTAACCTTAGGAATCTGTATCTGCCAAATGGAGTGTTGAACGTGCACAGTCTTGAACTTGCTTCGTCCAGCTTCATCTGCCAAAATCCTGAGGACGCATCTAACTTGCTGAAATATTTTGCATTTGCAAACTGTGCCATGATTTCCTCACGTGTAGGAAGCTTGAAGTGCTCTCTCTTTATTGCTCTGTTTAGATCTCTTGGATCCAGGCAAATTCTGAGCTTTCGATTCTTTTTGTCCACTACGATGAGGGAACTCACCCACTCAGTTGGCTCATCTATCTTCTGAATCACGTTCAGGCTTTCCATCCTGTCCAACTCTGCCTTCAGTTGCTTTTGAAGAGCAAACGGAACTTTTCTGCATGGATGTATGACCGGTGTCATACTTTTATCTACTCTGATCATGTGTTCTCCTGGAATGCAGCCTAGACCCTTAAATAGGTCTTTGTACTCTTTCATGAGTTCATCATAGACTGTCTCTCCTTCGTTTTCCACAACGAGGACTCTCTTTACCAGGTTCAGTCTCTCACAGGCTTTTAACCCTAGTATGGCTTGCACATCCTTTGGCACCACGATTAATGCTAGCGTGTGCTCTCTGTCCTTGTGTGTTACTTTGACAATGCATTTTCCTTTCACTGGCATATCAGTACCTGAGTATCCGGTCATTTTCACTTGTATTCCATGTAACTTTGGTCTGGGTCTAATTCTCTTAAAATCGGTCTCTGATATCACATTAACTTGTGCTCCAGTATCCAATTTAAATGGAATGTGTATGTCATTCACTTTTAGTGTCAACATCCAGTCTCTTTCTTTTTTGTTTTCAGACACAACATCTACATTGAATTCCTCTATCTCGCTTTCATCTACTGTATGGACCTTGCTTTGTTGCGCTTGGTTCTTACAGCAACGGGCATAATGGTTGTTTTGTTGCATCTATTGCATGTTTTACCATATGCTGGACACTTTCTTGGTGGATGCTGTGTACCGCATCGACTACATGACTTCCAATTGTCTCTTTCATTTTCGTTTGCTGGCCACGTCTCTTTTTTCACATTGGCGCTCTCTTTGTTAAACGGTTTGTATCCGTTCTTTCTCACTGCATCCACGTTGCAGCTACTGTCACTGAACAGCTCCTTTGCCTGCAACTTCACAGTCTCTGCAACCCTACACAGTGCTATGGCTTTTCCCAGGTCTAGATCTTGCTCTCTTAGCAGTCTTTCCCTTAGACCATTATCTCGAATACCACACACCAGTCTGTCTTTTATCAGCGAGTCTGTGAGTCCCCCAAATTCACACGATTTGCTCCGGTTTCTCAGTTCAGTCACATACTGATCAATAGTCTCGCCGATTTTCTGTACACATGTGAAAAATTTGTGCCTCTCAAAGGTCATGTTGCATTTAGGTATGCAGTAGGCCTCAAACTGTTCCATTATTTTATCTAGCTTCATTTTGTCTCCATCAACAGCGAATGTGAAGTTATTATACACCTCCAGCGCTTCATCACCCACGACATGCAAGAACAGTGACGATTTCTGTTTATTACTTTTCTTGTCAGCTCCGATTGCCGCTAAATACAACTCTAAACGTTGTTTGAACCTTCTCCAATTTTCAGCCACATTACCTGTTAATTGAAGCGTCGCCGGT
This sequence comes from Somniosus microcephalus, assembly GCF_052327205.1. Taxonomy (NCBI): domain Eukaryota; kingdom Metazoa; phylum Chordata; class Chondrichthyes; order Squaliformes; family Somniosidae; genus Somniosus; species Somniosus microcephalus. The sequence goes on along the minus strand of NC_140991.1, from coordinate 256,598,229 downwards.
GGGTGTAAACCTTCCATTCTTTCACTTCGTTAGCTATTCTCTAATGGTAAGCAACGATGTTCTCTTCTGGCTTGCTAATATGTGGAGAGCTGATTTCGCTTACTTGCCACAACTGCTTTCACTGTCCCATCAAGTTGCTAACTTCAGATTTTTTCTCTTTCAGCCACTTCTGACATCATGTTTTGATTTCTTTTTGGGTTCAATAAAGACTCATTTCTGAAAGAGAATGTTGTTTAATCTAAAGTCTTGTTCAAGACTTTCTACAGCTTTTTACAGAACACACTATGCTGTGATGCATCTAGAATGAAACTGAAAGTAAAACTCCTCTGGACTGCTTGTCTCTCACATGACCTCTGCTGGTCAGGCACAAGTAATCAAAAACACAGACAAATATGCTGTAAGGCATAAGTAATCAAACACAGACAAATATCATCACTATTTGCTGATATCATTACACCTTCAACATGCAATCACAACGACACATCTCTTTCTCATTCCAAGCACACACACTTCTTTTCCTCTTCACACCACACACTAACACTATTATCTTTTCACATACTATCACTTGCACAACCATCAACTATTCCCACTGCTCCTTTACTTCACATCACTCACACTTCCATTTACATTCATCATCTCCACATACCTTTTCCATCTTGCTTCTTCTAGACCTCATCATCCACTATATACGATACTGGTAGCAGGGACAGACCGGGAGAGACCTCACCACAGGGTGAGACCCTCTCCCAGCTCTGCTGAACATGACAAGAGATGAAGACTTTGAGGGCCTAGCCATGGCAAGAAAGTGCGGGCCTCATACAAACAGCTGTTTTGAGGTTTTGGAAAGCATGCAAAGTAGCTTCACCACTATGGCTGAGATTGTGGATGAGTCTGCATCCAGCCTCCGTGGTATCATCTTGCATGGCATCACCACTCTGCAGTCTATGCTGAATAGTGTGGTCACCTGTAGAGATGCTGCAGCCGGGCCCTCAGAGCAGGAGTACATGTTAGCACACTTTGCAGCTTTAGCAGAAGCCCAAATGGCTGTCATGCAGACTCTGGGCTCCACAATGGAGAGTTTGATGGATCGAATGGATAGGGGCTTTGAAGGGGTAGGTCACCTTCTGCAATCAGCTCTCCCACAGATCAATGGAAGTGATGAGCCCCAGCCCCAAGGGAGTGGCAGTGGCATGTTTGGAGCAGAATATGCTGGCCTCTCTCAGGATGCCTGCACATTCACTTCCACCCCTCCCAACCAATAGTTGCCATGGTGCCAGAAGCAGCCAGGTTGCAGTAGTCCATGACCAGGCTCGAGCACCCAGAAGTCGCCGCATCGAGAACCCTGAGCAGAGGCAACCAGTATGGTAGGACTCCATCCTGAACCTGCTGCCAAATCATCAGCCCTCACCTCTTCTGTCCCATCCTCACCACTATGCTGTGCAAGACCCAGTGTTTTCTCATGCTCCTCTGTCACAGGAAATCCCAAAATACTTCCGTAGTTTGTGGGCTGGTGCTTAGTGTAAGTGTGAATGGCGACAATGCGTGCTCTGGTGTAACACTGCTGCTCTTGTTTCTGCTGCAAACCATTGGTCTCTACATCTAAAAATTGTGAAAAGAGTAAATGCTGCACTTGCCTTGAATGTAATGAGCTGCAAAACAGTATTATAGTCCACTGGCTTAGCTCACTTGGTAACCTCTGAGTCAGAAGATTGTGAGTCCCTGCCCTGCTCCAGGATTTGAGCACATAGTCTAGGTTTACACTTTAGTGCAGTACTAAGGGAATATTGCATTATTGGAGGTGCTGTCTTTCAGATGAGACATTAAACTAAGGCCCTGTTCCGGCAGTCGAAAAAGATCCCATGGCACAATTTGCCAAAGAATGGAGTGTTCTCTCAGTGTCCAGGTAAACAATAGTCCTTCTATCAACAGCACCAATATAAAAACACAGATTAACTGGTTATTTATCTCATTTGCTGCAACTGCCTACCATGCTTGGCTACATAACAATAATGACTGTCCTTTCAAAAGTAATTAATTGTTTGTGAAGTGCTTGACATGGCCTGAGCTACATAATTACTTATTGGTATGTGGGCAGTACTCGCAAGCAATGCTCCCTCTAATTTTGTTTTGTCCCATTCAAAATTCCGCCCATGCGTGGTTTTTCTATTTGAAAGCCTGCTCATTGGCTGCACGGGACTTGCAGAGCATTCCAAGGCTGCGCGGCTGCACAGCTTAAAGGGAACGTTGCTTGCAAGGCTATATTTAGTACCCATCCCTAGGTGGGCCTTCTGCTTGATCTTCATAGCAAAACCAAATGGCTCACTAGGCTACTTCGAAGAGCATTAAGAGTCAACCACATAATATGGGACTGGAGTCATTTGCAGGGGTGGCAAATTCCCTTCCCTGAAGAACATTAGTAAACCAGTTAGGTTTTAATAATAATCAAACAGTTTTCAATGTCATTCACATTTCAAGTGGGAAGTCTGTACTTTGGGGGAAAAAAAAACAACTGTCCAACTTGTCTCTAATCTGGAATAAGATTCTTTCAAGATATGGGTGTCATGGTCACTCATTAGTAACAATGCATTGATGTGCATATTGACGTAACAATGGTCACTGTCCACTGTGTTTATTCAATGATGTGCTTTTCTATCGATGAACATCATTGGATGTTGAATGGGTGTTTGCATGGCCAAATGTGTGCAATTGATGGCGCCCTGTACCCTGGGAAAGTTACAGTTTTTGAAATAGCATGTCTGCCTTTCTTATATACTGTTATAAATGCCAGTGGCGATTTAATGTATTCACTAGTTTGTTGAAACAAAGCACCTGTGACTTGGATAATGCAGCAGTGAACTGCAAATTGACTGATCTTTGCTGAGTCTCCAGGCATTCCTGGAAGGAGCCCTTAATGAAAAATTGAATGCTGTTATCACTTTTATCAATATGACAATGCAGTTATAATGTTACTCCGTGGTTGCAGGCCTGGTTCTAGGAGATGGCATAATTTACCTGTGGTTTCCTTGGTGAGGCACAACATCTACACACACTGCTCCTCAGTGAGTTTAGGTTAGTTCTTTCACCAACGGAGGCTTGTAGTTTGGGATAGTAGTGGAGCATGGTAGACCTCCTCTTATGGCTTTGTAACTGTACTTCCTTTACTGTTCTTCTTCCTCCTCCTCCTACATGTTAATGAAATTGTGAATGCACTGATACTGCTGTGTGGACTGAAACAGCTGAGCTGCTGTTTCCAGTGTCTCCAGCTCCAATCCCTGCTGGATTTCTATCAACACTCTCTTACTGCCTTATAACGAGCATTATTAATGTGATGTAGGCTGAAATTCAATCATAAGTATATTTGCAAGTTTGTCACTAATTGGTGGATAACAAGCCCTTAAGCCAAAAGAAACATTACTACTAGATCTATGCCTTAAAGTATGTTAATTAAGTTCGGCAACATGAACATTTTTGGAATGAAGTGCAAAAATGTGCTAATGCTCCCTCAATGCTAACATACCAAATTAATACACATTATACAACTCAGCACATACATTAACTATTTTGTCCCCTGTTAGTAAGGATTTTTCAGAATGTAAAAGTTAGGTATGAAGTGATCTAATACAGGAGACTATTAAGATAAATCATGTTTGATAATATAGATTTATTTTTGGAATACTTTGCTCCTGATCATGAGAAAAACATCTGATATGTTTCTACGTAATAGTAATTATTTAGTCACAAGTGCATTGTTGCTACTACTTGGCTGTAGGCTGTTAATTAATATTTTGTTATGTCTCTACAGGTACTTAACCTTTTTGAAAACCTCTTTAGAATTCCTCAAAGTTAAACACTGTCTTTGCTTGGATCAGAAACTTACAAAAAATCTCTCTCTCTCTCTGTCAGTCATTGACTCTGCTCAATACCATATAGGATTACATAGGATCATATATCAATACAGTCTTTATAATTTTAGTTCTTAATATTTTGGGTAATAATTCCAGTTTTGCCGAACTAGTGATCTATCCTCGGCCTCCTACTATTTCTCATCTACATGCTGCCCCTCGGTAATATCATCCAAAAACATAACATCAGGTTCCACATGTACTCTGTCGACACCCAGCTCTACTTCACAACTACCTGTCTTGACCTCTCAACTGTCTCTGATTTGTCACACTGTTTGTCCGACCTACTAGATGAGCAAAAATTTCCTGCAACTAAATATTGGGAACATAAGAACATAAGAAATAGGAGCAGTAGTTGGTCATTTGGCCCTTCGAGCCTGCTCTCCCATTCAATAAGATCATGGCTGATCTTCTACCTCATCTCCACTGAAGCCATTGTCATCAGTCCCCACCACGAACTCGGTTCTCCAACCACCGATTCCATCCCTCTCCCACGACAACTGTCTGAGGCTGAACCAGACTGTTCGCAACCTTGGTGCTGTATTTGACCCTGAGATGAGCTTCCAGCCACATATCTGCTCCATCACTAAGACCGCCTACTTCCCACATCTGTGCCATTGCCCGACTCCGCCCCTGCCTCAGCTCATCTGCTGCTGAAATCCATGTACGCTGATGACACCCAGCTCTACCTCACCACCACTTCTCTCGACCCTTCCACTGTCTTTAAATTGTCAGACTGCTTGCCCGACATCCTGTACTGGATGAGCAGAAATTTCCTCCAACTAAATATTGGGAAGACCGAAGCCATTGTCTTTGGTCCCTGCCACAAACTCTGTTTCCGATCCACCGATTCCAACCCTCTCCGTAGCAGCTGCCTGAGGCTGAACCAGACTGTTCGCAACCTTGGTGTCACATGTGACCCCGAAATTAGCTTCCAACCACATATCTGCACGATCACTAAGACCGCCTATTTCCATCTCCGTAACATCACCTGACTCCGCCCCTGCCTCAGCTCATCTGCTGCTGAAATCCACATCCATGCCTTTGTTACCTCTAGACTTGACCATTCCAATGCACTCCTGGGCATATCCTAACTCGCACCAAGTCCTGCTCACCCACCACCGTTGTGTTCGCTGACCTACATTGCCTCCCAGTCCGGCAATGTCTTGATTTTAAAATTCTCATCCTTGTTTTCAAATCCCGCCATGGCCTTGCCCCTCCCTATCTCTATAAACTCTTCCAGCCCTACAACCCTCAGAGATTTCTGCGCTCCTCCAATGCTGGCCTCTTGCGCATCCTTGATTTTAATTGCTCCACCATTGGCGGCTGTGCCTTAAGCTGCCTAGGCCCCAAGCTCTGGAATTCCCTCCGTAAACCTCTCCACATCGCTATCTCTCTCTCCTTCTTTAAGATGCTCCTTAAAATCTACCTTATTCCCCCTGCAAAGCATTGCTGCAGTTATTTAAAGGGCTGTAGCAGTGAAGCAAATACTCTGCTGCTGAAACTACGCAGGGCTTTCATCTGTTTCCTGCTATAACTCTAGCAGAAATGACTGGCGGAATCCCCGCGGAATTTCAGCCCCTCTGTTTATTGTTGGCAGACTGCACTCGCAATGTTTGCATTTAATCTTTAGAGCATAAAAAAATATAGAAATTCAAGGCAATAAATACTCTGAATTAAACTCCTTTTTCATATAAAATGAAGAGAAGAGATCAAAGATTCACACAATTTCTCATCAATGGATGGTTCATGAATGTGTACAGGCTATTTATAGATGGTGGCCTTGGGAGGCTGATGCATGCAATGGGATAAAGGAGACTTGCTGTGATTGGCATTCACCAGAGAAAAGTAATTTGAAATGCCTGACAGGAGATAGCTGAATTAAATTGCTCTCTGCAACCACCAGAGAACCTGGTTGCAAATGTCGGTGTAGATAGCAGATTTGAGGAAAAGTTATGCTACCCAGCATGCCATAGTTAGTATCAGTCCCAAGTACACATACCACAAAGTATCTTTTCTGATCCTGTTACTCTTGTACTGGTCTCCCTTCATGCAGCTGTAAAGCCATTTCAGTGCTTACTATGCATGGCCAGACAGCAACATGGCACATTTAAAGGATATATTTGGGCAGGTTGGGTGATTGGGCAGATGCATGGCAGATGCAGTATAACGTGGATAAATGCGAGGTTATCCACTTTGGTGGCAAAAACAGGAAGGCAGATTATTATCTGAACGGCAATAGATTGGGAGAAGGGGAAGTGCAACGAGACCTGGGTGTCCTTGTGCACCAGTCGCTGAAGGTAAGCATGCAGGTGCAGCAGGCGGTTAAGAAAGCAAATGGTATGTTGGCCTTCATAGCGAGAGGATTCGAGTACAGAAGCAAGGATGTCTTGCTACAGTTGTACAGAGCCTTGGTGAGACCACACCTTGAGTTTTGTGTGCAGTTTTGGTCACCTTATCTGAGGAAGGGCGTTCTTGCTATGGAGGGAGTGCAGCGAAGATTCACCAGTCTGATACCTGGGATGGCAGGAATGACGTATGAGGAGAGATTGGGTCGATTGGGCTTATACTCGCTGGAGTTTAGAAGAATGAGAGGGGATCTCATTGAAACTTATAAAATTCTAACAGGACTAGACAGACTAGATGCAGGAAGGATGTTCCCGATGGCGGGGGAGTCTGAAACCAGGGGTCACAGTCTAACGATAAGGGGTAAGCCATTTAGGACAGAGATGAGGAGGAATTTCTTCACCCAGAGAGTGGTGAACCTGTGGAATTCTCTACCACAGAAGGCAGTCGAGGCCAATTCATTAAATATATTCAAGAAGGAGCTAGATATATTTCTTAAGGCTAAAGGGATCAAGGGATATGGGGAGAAGGCAGGGACAGGGTACTGAGTGTACATGATCAGCCATGATCTCATTGAATGGCGGAGCAGACTCGAGGGGCCGAATGGCCTACTCCTGCTCCTATCTTCTATGTTTCTATGATACAACTTACATTGTAACACTGAAATCTTAAAGATACTTCACACAGCAAACCCTTCGAACTCACCCGAGCTTACGATGCATGTGCAGTTGCTGACACACAGGATGGGCTATAGGTTGGGCATAAGTCTGTCACTATATGTTCTCCTTAAATTTACAATCCCTTAAAACTACTTCTCTGCTTGCAGAATTGGGATAACGCCTAATAAAATGGAACAGGCCCGAACTGGCTGAAGACCAAAAATTACAATGCCTTGACTTCCTTTGAGGAGCCGCCTTTTGTTTCTTTACTTGTCCCATTACCACCCCCTTTTGCCTGCACCATCATCCCTTTTGTCATTGAATCTTTCCTGCATTCAACCCTATCACAGACCTTCCCTTTTGTTCTTTCTTTCCCTGCCTCTGTACTTGCTTAAAACCTGTTACATCTTAAAATTTTTCCAGTTCTGATGAAAGGTCATCACCTGAAACGTTAACTCTTTTTCTCTCTCCATAGATGCTGCCTGACCTGAATATTTCCAATATTTTCTGTTTTTTATTTCAGATTTCCAGCATCTGCAGTATTTTGCTTCTGTCCTAAATATCCTTGCTTATTAAAGCATTGATGGGTTAGAATCAGAAAATTTGACAGCACAGAAAGAATGACTATGCGCAAACTCTCAAGGAGGTATCTACTTATTCCTATTGCCTTGCCCTTTCCTCCATTAGGGGAGGGTGAAGCCAGAGGCCTTCTCCAAGCTCAGGTCTAGTACCATCTTGTTGTTATGTCTTGTCCTTCTTATTCACAAGCATACACATCCATACAAACTACACTCAGTACCTTGCAATGTAAGCTGTGTTTGAAAGTGTCACTTGGAGCTAGCATTCTAAACTGAAATGTACTGTAGGCCTGGATACCATCAATGCCCTCCTATACTTTAGAAAATTCAGCAGTGTAGTGAAATTGCACAGCTGTGACATGCTCTTGTTGCTATTCTATGAATGGATTGGCCCTGCCGAACAATGTTTGATACATCTGTGGTTTGCAAATTAGCTGATACAGCAGATAATTCCTAAGCTAGGCTAGAAGAAGGTGGAGGTGACCTTGACTCCTATTTTATAGCCCTATTATTCCAATTCCTGCTGGCTTCGCTGACTGGAATTCTTAACATTAATTATACATATCAGATTCCATACCTGATTGTACATATCAGATTCCTGTTATTCACTTGGAATTTCAACGTGGATTCTCCCAATTGTCATCGTAACTTTGGCGGAAGATCAGTGGAAACTCCGGAGAAACAACGTAAATTGAACATATGGTGGTAGAACTCCACAGAAGTTCTATCCCATCATTTATTAAATACCCTGTGCAATCATCCAGATTTAATGTCATTTTAGTGACTGCATTCTGGGTTGGAATGACTGGTTCAGCTTTATTTTGCAACAACATTAACAAAACTTTTAAACTCTATACTGTGATATGGACAGAGTGAGAGAATGTTAGAAACATAATGTGAAATACTATGCAAAAATAAATCAGTATGGTGAGAAATAGAGCATTCAAAATTATTGAAGGATATTTCAAACTATTAATCTCTGGAAATTGGTGTTTATTACTAGTCTAAATCACTAAGTTAGGTGGCACAGTAAGTAGTGTAGATGGGAGCAGAAAGTTGGAAAGGGCTATTGATAGGTTAAGTGAGTGGGCAAAAGTGTGGCAGATGGAGTTCAATGTGGGGAAGTGTGAGGTCATCCACTTTGAACCTAAGAAAGATAGATCAGAGTAGTTTCTAAATGGCGAGAAGCTAGGGAATGTAGAGGAGCAGGGAGATTTAGGGGTCCATGTACAGAAATCACTAAAATAATTTAAAAGGCAAATGGAATGTTAGTCCTTATCTCAAGGGGGCTGGAATACAAAGGGGTGGATGTTATGCTACAGTCGTATAAATCTCTAATTAGACCGCATCTGGAGTACTGCGTTTAGTTCAGTTCTCCTCAGGAAGACTGTATTGGCCTTGGAGGGGGTGCAGCGCAGATTCACCAGAATAATACCAGGACTAAAAGGGTTAAATTACGAGGACAGGTTGCATAGACTAGGCTTGTATTCCTTTGAGTATAGAAGTTTAAGGGGTGATCTAATTGAGATGTTTAAGAGGATTTGATAGGGTAAATTGAGAGAAACTATTTCCTCTGGTGGGGGAGTGCAGAACAAGGGGCATAACCTTAAAATTAAAGCTAGGCCATTCAGAGGTGATGGCAGGAAGCACTTCATCGCACAAAGGGTAGTGGAAAACTGGATCTCTTTCTTCCAAAAAGCTGTTGAGGCTAGGTCAATTGAAAATTTCAAAACTGAGATTGATAGATTTCTGTTCAGTAAGGGTATTAAAGAATATATAACCAAGGTGGGTAAATGGAGTTGAGATGTAGATCAGCCATGATCTAATTAAATGCGGAACAGGCTTGAGGGGCTGAATGGCCTATTCCTGTTCCTATGTTCCAGTCACCTTATTGGGAATGCTGGGTACAGGGAAACAACCTGGCCTATGAGCACATGAGATGTTTCCTAAGCATAGTGATCATCCCAGCAGGGCACCAGAGTTTTACTACATTAAAGCGCTATATAAATGCAAGTTGTTGTTGGTTGAGTGAGAAATGGGAACCTCATTCCAAGGAGGGCAAGGTGTCTCGTTGAGGACCAGGAAGATGGAAGTGAGGGACTTTTAGCTGGTAAGGAGGCAAATGAGTTGCTATTTATGGACAGTGGAATCAGGGAGGCTGACTTGGGCAGCATTTGAGAACTTGAGCTTTGATGTGATAAGGACATGTCTCAGCAATAGAGGAGAAAAGGGTTAGGGTGGAGGTCTATGTTGTTTCAAAGGTGGAAGAAGATGAGTTTAGTGCCAGAACAGATTTAGGAAGAAAACCCAGCTTTGGATCAAGCAATGTGCCAAGTTTCTATGTTAGCCTGAGTGCCAGTCAAGAAGATTGGGATGTTGGTTACACCCTTTGTTTCCTGGAGGTCACCCAATCTCAACACAGTGGAATAATTTGTTTTTGATTTCCATTAAGTATCTCTCTCCTAGCATGCTTTCTGAATCAGATTGTGTTCTCCATGGACCTGGCAGGCAGGTAGTCAATAACTGCAATAAATTATACTCCTATTGTTTTTAATTGCCACTGTGTAGAGCTATCTAGCAAGAAAGAAAGACTTGCATTTATATGACACATTTCAGGACATCCCAACATGCTTTACAGCCAATGAAGTACTTTTGAAGTGTAGTCACTGCTGTAATGTAGGAAATGCAGCAGCCAGTTTGCACACAGCAAGGACCCACAAACAGCAATGTGATAACCAGATAACCTGTTTTAGTGATGTTGGTTATGAGAGAACTCCCCTGCTCTTCTTCGAAATAGTGCCATGGGATATTTTACATCCACCAGAGAGGGTTGAGGAAGCCTCGGTTTAAAGTCTCATCTGAAAGTCGGCACCTCCAACAGTGCAGCGCTCCCTTAGTACTGCACTGGAGTGTCAACCTAGATTATGTGCTCAAGTCTCTGGAGTGGACTTGAACCCACAACCTTCTGACTCAGAGGCGAGAGTGCTACCACTGAGCCACAGCTGACTATAATATAGGTTATGAGTCAGTTATGTATAATATAACAAAAGTCCAGGAGGAGATGCGCTGAGGGGGAAGCTAGTGCAGATCATTGGTTATGGAGAGAACATACAGGGTGGGAGCTGGGTAGAAATCATAACAAGAAAGCTCCTTGGAATAATGTTCTGTTGTTTTGGTAGCTGTGTCTAGGTTTATTCAATTACAACTCTAATTAATAAAACAACTAACCAGCTACTGCTCAGACTTATAGGGTTGACTATGTGTGGAAGTTTTATTTTGTTTCAGAAACTGTTCTTTAAATGGAGTACATTTATGGGGAGCCCCCTACATTTAGAACTTGTAAAATAACAGTCGTGTGTTTTTGGGGCATGTGTGTATGGGTTTCTGTAGCTCTGAATTGGTAATTATCAAAGATTGGTGAGAGTTGAGGGTGAATGCTTGTAATAAATACATTTATTTAAATGTATTAGTGAAGGGTAATGTATTGACTGTAGAAAAAAAGTCCAATGAATAGGAGTGAGAACATTCACTACAGTGTCATTTTTATTGGTAATGATTTTACCTTCTCACTTGTGTCAAAAATATAACTGGGTAATTTTTTGTTTTTAGCACTTATGGGGCACGGAGCTCTGTGCTGGAAATCTAAAGACAAAGATTTACCCCAATTTGTGCAGAAATGCCAACTCACCTCTGGAAATTAAGTGCAAAGCCTGCTAGAAAGCTATGCTAATAAGGACATTAATGTACATTTGGGAGTGTAAACCACAAATAGAATTACTTAAACATTGTTTCAAGGTACTTTGAGGGATGACACACTGTTTAAAAATGGAAATCTTAGCCATTAATATTTAATTGCCTCGGGGGAGGGAAGAATCAGTGTTATTAACTGCTCAAAACAAATTTTCTTTCTGTGAGCCTGAATCAGAAAAGCATGTCACAACATGACATACTGAACACTAAAGGGGTAATTTTCCAAATATGCGCTGGAGGTGGGCAACCTCGTCCACATGCAGTGCACGTCAGAAGACCATGGGTGTGCTGCCTGCAAATTTCCGGAACGCGTAACCAATGGCCAAGGTTCCCTACTGCCAGCATGCGTTTAGATAATTACCCCCTGACTCTCCTGACCAATCCCGAGCACTGACTTCTCACCTTGATGAATATGAAAAAATCACCTACAGTTACTTAACCCCTATGGATCAAGTTTTCTGAAACTCCTGAGTTTTACCAAGAAGAATTGGCTGTCGCAATTGTGCTGTGCTGTGCTCTGCTATGCCATGCAAAACCATATCGTCCCAACGCCATTCTAGAAATTGAGTACGGAAGCTTGCCGGAAATCCATGCTAATAAAGAAATGAATGTACATTTGTGAGCGTAAACTGCAAATAGAATTGATAAAACAATACCTCAAGTTACTTTGAGGCTCAATGCATTGATGCCCATGATGACATTCTTTAAAAACAGAAATCTTAGCCATTAATGTGTAATTGTCTCTTGGGGGGCGGGGAGAGAAGAAGCAGTGTTGTTAAATGTTCAAAACAAAGTTTCCTCCTGAGATCCAAAGGAGATGTGAAAACAGTTCTTAGGGAAATTTTTTGGAAGGAAACACTGGAAATGGTTAAACTGCAGAGAACGGATATGGGGATAGAGTGGGAAAGTGGAGTTGAGGTAGAAGATCAGCCATTATCTTATTGAAAGACGGAGCAGGCTCAAAAGGCCATATGGCTTACTCCTGTTCCTATTTCTTATGTTCTTATGTAACTGGTGAAACTGCAAGCTGTGGATATGAGAAGAGATTAGTGAAAGCTGATTTTGGATCAATATTGCAAAGACAGATTTAAGACGTTTACTCAGGGTTCAATATTAGTTAGGTGTTAGGCTACCACAGTTGATGGTATTTGAAGGAATGTGGAGTTACAGAGCATGCTGGTTTTCTCCCTGTTACCCACTCCATGTATGCTTGAGCACCCATTCTCTGCCTGTCTAATCAATCTCCAAACTCCTCCCCTCACACCCACTCCATTTGCCTTCAAAAAAGTGCTACTGACTTATTTTTGAAGCAGGAATAATTTGGGATATTGTGAAATGGGGTTATTTCAGCCTCCCTCTTACTCTGCAACTGGTCTATTACCTACAGTGATATTGCACCTGTTTCAGGGTACAAATAAGGATGAACAACACAAGAGAGAATGGAACTGACCTGCTCCCCACAGTTGCTCTCTCTCAAGAGCACTCTAAGTGTAAAAGTGAGAAATAGCAGCAAGCTATTTTATGAAGGCAAACGAAGTAGGTTTCATGCAGAATTTTGATTTACATTGGGCAGCAGAAAGGGTTCAATGGCATGAAGGGAGCTGTGAGGAGATATCAGAGGCATAAGAGAGAGTGGGGCAGCAGAAAAACCAAGTAGAGGAACCTAGAGGATAAATGAGGGACTGAAGGCAGAAGCATGGAGATAGGGGTGAACCTGGAACTGTTGGGAGGAGAAAATAATGCTGAATTTCATATTGTCATTGCCTATTATTTATCCTACTGAATTGAATCTTTCAGGACTAAAATTACTGATTGGTTTACTGCATGCGCAAATTAAACATTAATTCGGAGTAACCTTTCACCCTCAAACTAATTAGGTGTGTGTGCACTACTTGCAAATTATAGAAACATACTCTCTGGTGATGTCACCTTTTGCTCACATTCCCACGAGTTCAAAGTATAAATTTGTTTTACCTGGTTAAGCCCTTGTTAAAAGTCATTCAGATCACCACAATTGAGCAGAATTCACACCTGATGAGATCTAATGAAGACAGTTGGCATTAGTTGCAAAATTATCTGAGGAGGAAGGAAACTGGAAGAAGAGGCCTTGTTTTGTTTGTTCAGCAGCATAGGTACTGGATGCAGATGTGTCCAGGATCAGCCAGTTTGCATTGCAAACCTACAAACCTCCATTCACTTCATCTCCATCAATGTCCAAATGATCTTCAACCACACAATGATAACCATACATGCCAATGGAACTTTTCCATAAATAAAGAAAGTTGCAATGTTTGCTCCTTGGAGACCATAGATAGGTGCTGGAAGTGTGGCTCTTCATAACTCTTCAACATCCACTAGCCAAAGGGATTTGAGATAATTACTGTTGTATCTGTGTGTTAATGGAGACACGGAATGCAGGAGTTGGTTTAACAGGTGTTTACTCAACAAAGTCTGGAGGTGAACTAAAAGATACAAGACACTATACAGGCTTATATACCCGAGTGGTCACTACCGGTATTACAGTACACAGGGGCTCTTAAAGGTACATACACTACAATTCCTCCCCTTTTAGATAATTAGGACATAACATTTTAAGTAATCATTAATTAACATGTTTACAAGAACAATAATCTACACATTTGCTGCAGTTAATCAATTATAAGTCAGTCTCTCTGGAGGCTTCCTGACTCGGTCCGGATAACGCCTCGGTGGTGTAGTAGTTTTCGGTGGTGTAGTAGGTTCTTTTGGCAAGGTCGATTCGGCTTGAATGCCAGTGTCAGGTTCATCTGGTTCCAGTATCACCGGATCGGAGGTAGATACTATGGGTATCTCTGCTTCATCATTAGGCGTATAGAGTTGTGGTGTAGGTTGTCCCTTTTCGGATGACTCTACGATCTGGTCAGCATGGCGCCTTATTATGCTTTCTCCAATGTCCACGGTATACATCAGCGGTCCTAGTCGTGTGCAAATAGTTCCGGCTGCCAGATGCTCCTTTAACACTTTATCCTGGAGTTTGGGTGGAATCACCACTCTGGATCCACACATCAAGGTTCCTCGGCACACTGACAGCTGTCCTCTTCTTTGCGAGAATGCTGGCAACAGTGGTTCGCCATGTGCTGGCCATCCCTTCACCGTTAAATCGTAGACTCGTGAGAGAGTTGGGTCATTTCTCGTTTCCTTTTCAATGGTAGAATTTGTTACTGGTAGACATTCCACTATGGTTGAGTGGAACATCTCCACTGGGTCCACTGTAGGTGCCTCTTCTACCATTGGCAACGGTAGGCGCGATAAACCGTCAGCATTCCCATGCTGTTTTGATCCTTTGTATTCTATGTCATATTGGTGTGCCCCTAGGAAAAGGGACCACCTCTGTAGCCTTTGCGCTGTCATAATGGGAACGCCCTTTTTAGGGTTGAATATGGAGACGAGGGGTTGATGGTCAGTCAACAAGGTAAATTTTTGTCCGTGTAGGTAATGGTTGAATTTCTTCACTCCCCATACCAGGCTGAGTGCTTCCCTGTCGATCTGGGCTTAGTTACGCTCAGCTGAGTTCAATGAGCGTGACGCAAAAGCTATTGACCGCTCCGAGCCATCGGGGAATCTATGCAATAATACCACTCCTACGCCGTAAGGGGATGCATCGCACGCCAGTCTGATTGGCAGTGATGGGTTGTAATGAGCCAACACTTCCTTGGACGTGATCAAGCCTTTGCATTTATGGAAGGCACGTTTACAGTCTTCGCTCCATTTCCAAATTATTCCCGTTTGTAGCAGTGTGTTAAGAGGGTGCAGAACAGTTGACAAGTTCGGTAAAAATTTATGATAGTAATTTATCAATCCCAGGAACGACCTTAATTGTGAGACATTTTCAGGTGCTGGGGCTTTTATGACCGCTTCAATTTTTTCAGGTGACTTATGCAACCCTTCTTTGTTAATTATATGGCCCCAATATGATATTTGTTTCTGGAAAAATTCGCACTTGGGGCGATTTGCTCGTAGGCCCCGTTCTCTCAGCCTAGTGAGCACCTGCTCCAAATTGGCAAGGTGCTCATTGTCGTTTTCTCCTGTTACAAGGATGTCATCTAGGTAGCATTGAGTCCCCGGAATCCCTTGCAGGACTTGCTCCATAGCTCTTTGCCAGATAGCTGGAGCTGATGCTACTCCGAAAACCAGTCGATTGTACTGGTACAGGCCTTTGTGTGTGTTTATCGTGAGATACTTTTTAGAGGCCTCCTCAACCTCCATCTGTAGATATGCCTGTGCCAAGTCAATTTTGGTGAAACGTTTCCCTCCGGATAGTGAGGCGAAAATATCTTCTATCCTCGGAAGAGGATACTGTACCATGTGAAGGACCAGGTTTACAGTCACCTTGAAGTTCCCACAGATGCGAATTTTTCTCTGTTCTTCAGATTTATCATTATTCAACGTTTTCTTCATGACCGGGATGATGGGTGTTGCCCACTCGCTCCAATCTACCTTGGATAACACGCCTGCCTTTTCCAAATTCTCCAGCTCTGCCTCGACTGCTGGACGAATTGCGTATGGCACCGGCCTTGCCTTAAAAATCTTGGGAATTGCCGCATCTTCCACTTTTATTGAGGCGGTGACGCCTTTCAAGTTTCCTAGTTCCTGTTGAAACACTTCTTTGGCGTTGGCCAAGATGTCTTTTAATCGTTCAGGTATGACGTCATCATCATTTTTTTTCTTACTGGTCACCATCAGTGCCTGAATGGAGTGCCAGTCTAAACGTATCTTCCGGATCCATTCACGTCCCAACAGCGGTGGACCACCATCTTGCAGAACGTATAAATACAACTTCTGTATTTCCTTGCCGTTTTATACAACAGGCACCCTTATTTTCCCTCTGGGGTATACTTTCTGCCCCGTATATGTCTTCAAGATAACGGATGTGTCTTTCAAAGGTATATGCAGAAATAGCCGCTCGTAATCCCATCGACTTATGACGGTCAGAGCTGATCCTGTATCTAGCTCCATTTTAACTGGGGACCCCGCTATCATGAGGGTAACCCAAATGGTCTGGTAATCTTCTTTGGCAATTACATTATGTAATTTGAGACAGCTTAGTCTCTTATTTCCGGAGTCGCTATCGCTCTTCTGGTATTTGGAGCTACTGTCCGTCATCATTTGTACCTTTCTGTACTTTTCCTTATTGATTTTCTTTCTGTCAGTGGATTTTTTGTTTCCAGATCAGCATACACGTGCAATGTGTCCCATCTTTCCGCATTGCCTGCATGCTTTGTCCTTGAACCAGCAGTCCCTCTGGTCATGGGTGGATCTGCCGCAGCGATAACATCTCTCGAAACCCCGTGTCATTTCATGGGTGCCGAAGTCCTGTGGCTTTTGCTGTATCTCTGCAGCTCCTCTTGCTGCTGCTTCGTATGATACAGCCACACTGAAAGCCTTGTCCATTGTCAAATCTTTCTCAGAAAGTAGCCTTTTCTGTGTTCCTTCACTTAGGAGACCGCTGACGAATTTGTCTCGTAGAGAATCTGCCAGTTCTGCCCCGAATTGGCAGTGCTTTGACAGCTTTCTTAATTCGGTGAGGTAATCAGCGTTACTTTCATTCTTGTGCTGATTCCTCCTGTAGAATTTGAATCGTTCCGCTATCAGCAGCGGTGTTGGGTTTAAGTGCTCCTGTAGGGTATCAACAATCTCCTTAAAATTCTTGTCCATCGGTTTGGCTGGAGTGATTAAGTTTCGTAACAGCCCGTATGTCCTTGCGCCCATCAGATTTAGAAGTACCGATGCCTTTTTATCATCCTCTACTTCATTCGCTGTGCAATATACCTCCACTCTTTCCACATATGTGGTCCAATCCTCTATATCACTATCGAAAGCAGTAATATTGCCAGTCTTAGGCATCCTGAAAATCAAAAATGGCGCCTCCCGCGCTTTCCTTTCTTCCCTGCCGAGAAAAAATGGCGCCTCCTGCGCTTTCCCGCCGCTACCGCTGCTGACAATGCTGTTCTCCGCGGTTTTTATTTACACAGATATTTTTAATAGTTGGAGACCCGTTCCTGCCGGACTCTCTGGGACTTTTCCCTCCCTCTGCTTGGTCCGAACGCCGACCTGCTTTGCAGCGCCGGCCGTCTCCCGAGTGCTCCACCCTCCATCTCTGTTTGCCTCTGCCTTCCAACTCGCTGCTCGGCCCCGCTGCAGAGCCACCCGATTGAGCCCCAGCCCGCCGCCCAGGAAGGATTAGTGCAGTACCTGCCACCAGCCCGGCTAGCTGGTGAAACCACAGTTTTTTTTTTTCTTTTTTTTTCTTCGACCTTCGTCTGAGGAATCGATCTCCTTGAGGTGCTGCCGAATTGCAGGTAAGTCCATTTCCAATTCGTCGCCACTGTTGTATCCGTGTGTTAATGGAGACACGGAATGCAGGAGTTGGTTTAACAGGTGTTTACTGAACAAAGTCTGGAGGTGAACTAAAAGATACAAGACACTATACAGGCTTATATACCCGAGTGGTCACTACCGGTATTACAGTACACAGGGGCTCTTAAAGGTACATACACTACAATTAAGTAGGAATTTAAAGGATGATGTGTAATACAGGGAACTGAGGGAAGGATATAATACAATCCCCACCACTTACACCGTCTACACTTATCCCGAACAGCCACCTATATAGTGCATCACACATGCCACAGATGACTGTTCTCTAGAGCTAGTAATTTCATCAGCTCCGGTGGATAACCTGCAGCAACATGACAGAGCATTGCAACTTTACCAAGTGGCAGGATTTGCCAAGGTCCAAAGAGTCATAGATTTCACCCATGTGACCATACATGTTCTCTTGATCAGTGCTGATATTTACTGGAACAGGAAAGAATAACATTCTCTACATGTGTAGCTCATTTGCAAACAGCTGCACATCCTCATGTAAAGGAATGCTCACTTCCCAGGAGCTGCCACAATGGGCCAGAAATTCCAGGCCAGAAGCGTGAGTACGGTTGGGTTACTCACGCATCTGGCCGTTGGAAATGCCGGCGTTCAGCAGGAACAGCGCATGCGGGGAACGCCGGCATTTCCAGACCCGAGGTCTATTCACAGCGCGTGCGACTGCACAGGCAGCGCTTGCGCAGTGAACTTTGTGGATTTCACTGATGGATTCAGTGAGGGTAAGTCCCTAGAACTTGCACTTAAAAAAAGCAAGTGTAAAGTTGTTCATTGGCTGGGGAAGGAGATATATTTTATGGAGGAGCTTATGAAATGCAATATTTAGGTTTGGGAAAGGGAGGGAAGTTATTTTAAGAAATTTTAACTAAGTTTTAAATTTAATTTTTTTTTTTTTAAACGGGTTTTCAGAACGGTAGGTAGAAGGAGCAATTGTGGCTGTGTGAATGGAATGTGAGAATGAGTTATGTATGTATGTCCACATATATTCCTTTACGTATATGTATGTATGTTTTATATTCCTTTACTAATGTGTATGAATGTATATTTTTAATTATGATTTTCCAATAAGTTACTTTCTCTGAAAGTCATAATTAAATAATACATTCATACACATAAGTAAAGGAATATATACATAACACGCAAAGGAATATATACAGACATACACACTTTCAGAAGCTCCACGATAAGAAATATCTTCCTCCGCAGCCTCTGGAGCAACTGTACCCATGCTTTTTTCATGTGTAAGTTGTAATGACTGGACCTCACTGAAAGCATTAATGAAAGCGGCGAATTATACTGCGCACGCGCTGCCTGTGCAGTCGCACGCATTCTGCCCCTGAACCCCTTCGTTCAGAGGACAGGAAATGCCTGTTTTCCCCACATGCACTGTGCATGCTGAAAACCGGCATTTCATCTGGCCAGATGCGTAAGTACCCCGACCGTACTAGCGCATTTGGAAGGGAATTACTGGGCCAACATTTTACATGTCAATAAAATAAAAAATTTAACAATTGCACAACTTGCCCCCTCGCATCTGCGACTGAGGGTCCAAGGAGGTGCATTGCGCAAGAGGTCATCATCGTACGTATCCTCACACTGTTCCCTTTGGGGAACTGTATGAAGTGGTGGAAGGATTTATGGCCGTGATTAACGCTCATTCCGTGACCGTAACCATCTTTGAACCAGCCATTAGGGTGGTTAGTCCTATGGCGGGCGGGTTTTACGGGCTCCCACAACCCATCTGAGGGGGGGGGGGGGGCCACCAACACCCACGGACGCAAGCATCCCGCTGGATGTCCACCCAGAATTTAAAGTTGGAGCTCCGACTCCACTTGCCGGGACTGTCTGGAGTGGGGTTCAAAACCCTACTCCTTCTGGCCCAGCGGCGGGGATGCTTACTGCTACGCAAAAGGCCCACTCCGCACAAAAGGTGACACCCATACGTTTCCTGCGCCTTTTCCCTCCCCGTGACTGGAGCCCTATGCTGCCATTTCACGTTGCTAATCGGATTGGGCCTTTGTCATAGCGGTAGGATCCCCGCCGCTGGGCCAGATCAGGGTAGGGTTTCGAACCCCGCTCCAGACAGTCCCGGCAAGTGGAGTCGGAGCTCCGGCTCTAAATTCTGGGTTGACATCCAGTGGGATATTTGCGTCCGTGGGTGTGGGTGGCCCCACCTCCTTGTATAGCTTGTGGGAGCCCGTAAAACCCTCCCGCCATAGGACTAACCGCCCTAATGGCTGGTTCAAAGATGGTTACGGTCACGGAATGAGCGTTAATCATGGCCATAAATCCTTCCACCACTTCATACAGTTCCCCAAAGGGAACAGTGTGAAGACACGTATGACGACGACATTGCTAAATAAATAAATGGAATTAAAAAAATTCTTTTAGGGCTTTTAAAAGTCTTTAAATTGCTTTAATTCTCTTTAAAACTACTTCAGATTACTCAAAATAATGTAAACATTTAAAAAAGTTTATGAAAGTTACCAAAATCTTCAAAAAACTTCCAAAAACCTATTTAAACTGCTGCTTTGCATGTAAAAATGGTTAGCAGCTTGACAGAAACATTGGGGGCGTGTCCAGTGAAACTGAGACCTCAAGGGGCGTGTCTCACTTGCACTGCACGCTCCTGACTTCGCGCTGGCTGCACTCCTGGGCGGCGTGACGTCATACGCTGCCCGGGATTCTTCTTCTGGAAACACCAATTCCAGGCGTCCCTGGAGCTGATCGGCAGTAGCGCGGGGTAAGTGTAAATACGGGGCTTGCACGCGCTGCAAGCCCCGTTCTGGAATTTCTGGGCCAATGTTTTTATTTTAAGGGACTCCACTATGCCACCACAGAATCCTATATGAGATTCTTGGGACTGAAGTAACTCTCATTTCACCTGTGTCCTCAAGTGGACATGCAGCAGACTGCAGATTTTCTACTGTAAAACTGCCTGTTTTCAGGCAATATTGCAACTTGTATTTATATAGCGCCTTTAACGTAGTAAAACAACCGAAAGTGTGTCACAGGAGCATTATGAAACAAAATTTGACACCAAGCCACATAGGACAGATGACTAAAAGCTTGGTCAAAGAGGTACGTTTTAAGGAGCGTCTTAAAGGAGGAGAGAGAGGTAGCAAGGTGGAGAGGTTGAGGGAGGGAATTCCAAAGTTTAGGGCCTAGGCAGCTGAAAGCACGGCTGCAAATGGTGGTGATTAAAATAGGGGATGGACAAGAGGCGAGAATTGGAGGAGCGCATATATCTCTGAGGGTTGTAGGATTGGAGGAGGTTACAGAGATAGGGGGGGGCGAGGCCATGGAGGAATTTGAACACAAGGATGAGAATTTTAAAATTGATGCATTGCCAAACCGGGAGCCAATGTAAGTCACACCGTGGTCTAGCCCCCTACTTCTCTGGCACTTTCTCCTCCTTTGAGCATCTCACCTTGTTCCACCCCTCTCAATTCCCATTTAAAATTCTCATTCTCTACTGCCCACCCAAGTACCATAAAAATGTTATCAACGAGATATTTTCACTGCTTTCCTCCTTCAGCCTCTGCACCGAGCGACTTCTCATCCTCGGTGATTTCAATCTCCATCGCTCCTCTGAGTTCACTACCCTCGTATCCTCCCATAATCTCTCCCACCATGAAATTTCCCCAACCCATATTCACAGTCACCCTCTTCACCTTGCCATCTATCGTGGCCTCGCTACTCCCATTGTGTCAATCGCAGATAAGGCCATCTCTGACCACTTCCTTGTATCACTCTCCACCTACATCACCCTTCCCCCGCCCGCCCCCCACCCACACAACCCCAACCCCACTTCCTTCTGTATCCACTCCTGGAAAAAACTCTCTCCCAACTCTCTTACAACTGCATTATGAAATCCCAACTGTCCAGCCTTTGGACCTCCATTCACCATGACATTTCTGCAGCTCTGCACAACCACACCCTCACCAACACCTTTGATGCCCTAGTCCCTATTAAAACCATTACTCTCTCTCACTCTGGCCGCTCCCCCTGGTACGGCTCTCATCTTTGCTCCCTTAAGTCCAAGGGATGCAGACCTGATCGGATATGGCGGACAACTGGTTTAGCCATTCACCGCCAAATCTGGCTGGACCACATAAAGCATTATCGGGTCTTGCTCTTGTCTGTCAAAACTGCTCACTATTCCAGGATTATTCTGAAATGCAAAGATAACCCCGGCTCCTATTCTCCACTGCTAACCATCTTCTTAAACCCCTTTCCCCTGTCTCCTCCACCCTCACCTCCAACAACAAGTGCGAGGAGCCTATGGACTTCTTGAGACCATCCGATCAGCTGCCTCTGCCACTTCCCTTCCTTCCCCTAGCCCACTGGGCCAAACTTCCTCTAATGTTCCCCCCCCTGCCCTAGCCCTGAACTCGCATCTTTCTCCAATCTTTCTCCGATCTCCCCTCATGACCCTCATCTTGTCCATGAGACCCGCTTCCTGCTCCCTCGACCCTATTCCCAATAAACTGCTGACCACCCATCTTCCTTATTTGGCTCCCATGTTAGCTGACATTGTTAATGGTTCTCTCTCCTCAGGTACTGTCCCCTTCTCCTTCAAATCTGCCGTCATCACCCCCTCCTCAAAAAACCAACCCTTGACCCCTCCGTCCTTGCAAACTATCACCCCATCTCCAACCTCCCTTTCCTCTCCAAAGTCCTTGAATGTGTTGTCGCCTCCCAAATCCATGCCCATCTTTCCCGGAACTCCATGTTTGAATCCCTCCAATCAAGTTTCCACCCCGCCGCAGTACCGAAACGGCTCTCATCAAAGTCACAAATTACATCTTTTGTGACTGTGACAAAGGCAAACTATCCCTCCTCGTCCTTCTCGACCTGTCTGCAGCCTTTGACATGGTTGACCACTCCATCCTCCTCCAATGCTTCTCCACCATCGTCCAGCTGGGTGGGACTGCACTCGCCTGGTTCCATTCTTACCTATCAAATCGTAGCCAGAGAATCACCTGCAGTGGCTTCTCTTCCCGCTCCCACATCATTACTTCTGGTTTCCCCCAAGGATCTATCCTTGGCCCCCTCTTATTTCTCATCTACATGCTACCCCTTAGTGACATCATCCGAAAACACAGCATCAGTTTCCACATGTATGCTGATGACACCCAACTCTACTTCACTACCTCTTCTCTCGACCCCCCCACAGTCTCTAAATTGTCCAGTACTGGATGAGCAGGAATTTTCTCCAATTAAATATTGGGAAGACTGAAGCCATTGGCCGGAATTTTGCCTACCTGGGCGGGTACGGTGCAGGCGGTGTCCGTGGCGGGTCGTGACCCCGCTGCTGGCTCCATCCCACTGTTGAAATGAACTTACCTTAATGGGGCCTATTAAGCCCGCCCAGTGCGTTATCCTGCCCAATGAGATGGAGCGGGTCTGGTGACGTCATTCATGACGCGTTTTCAGACGGAATCTTTAAAGGGACAATGGCCACATTAAATTTGAAGTTTAATCTAACATAGTGCTGTCAGTGCACTACAGCACTGGAGTGCTGCAAACACTGACAATGACTGCACAAAGGCAGAGGGCTGCACCCAGGTTCTCCGATGACTCCCTCCATATGCTTATGGATGCTTTATGATGTTGGTGTGCGGTGGTGCCAACCTGGCGCATCCTGTTGCAGCCATATGGGTGTACAGCATAAAGTTAACTAAATCTGGCCATGATGAGGCCATCCCTGGCCTCCCAGGCAGCAATGTGCTCGGGTGCTGATGCCCTCTGTCCTGTGCAGCATCAGTTGATTGTGGAGAAGGTTGGTGTTGTTGTTGGTGCTGCTGGTGTGCCTGGTGCTGCTGATGTTGGGGCTCATCATGGTCAGATTCTGAGGACCAAGGTGAGACAGTATAAACGGCACCCATGTTGATGGAATAGATGGCAGGTGAAGTACAGATGACAGAAGCAATCTGGCAATGGTGAGAGAGTTCTTCCAATGAGGTGACGCTGGATGGAGACTTTGCTGGAAACACTTGCAGCCTGCAGAATCTGTGCTGGAAATGGACTGAGCAACAGCTTCTGCCTGAGGAAAGTGATCATCTGTCAGTGGGAGCTTTTACTGTACATTTGATGCTGTCAAGTAATCAGCTGGCGCAATGGCCACGGAACTCCCACCTCAGGTTGACGGACATGCTTCCCGAGCTGCGTGAATCCCGTGGCCATGCACGGAAATTTAAAAAGTAAGTGAAAAAAGGCTCTTAAGTGCCGGTAAACTGCGTGATAATGATTTTAATTGGGTCGCCGGCCGCTGCCGGTCGGGTCAGCTCCGCAATGACAGACGCATCTGGGGGAAAGGCATGTGGGGGCAGGATGACAGCACTGTCAAAAATAACAACTTTCCCACCTGACCCGCCAGCGATTGCGTCTGCTACCACCCCGGAAAATTCCGGTCATTGTCTTCGGTCCCCACCACAAACTCCACTCCCTAGCCACCAACTCCATCCCTCTCCCTAACATCTGTCTGAGGCTGAACCAGGTTGTTCGCAACCTTGGTGACCCTGAAATGAGCTTCCGACCACATATCCGCGGCATAACTAAGACCACCTATTTCCACCTCCATAACATCGCCCGTCTATGCCCGTCCTCAGCTCATCTGCTGCTGAAACCCTAATCCATGCCTTTGTTACCTCTAGACTTGACTATTCCAATGCACTCCTGGCTGGCCTCCCACGTTCTATCCTATGTAAACTTGAGGTCATCCAAAACTCAGCTGCCTGTGTCCTAACTCACACCAAGTCCCGTTCACCCATCACCCCTGTGCTCGCTAACCTACATTGGCTCCCGGTTAAGCAATGCCTCAATTTTAAAATTCTCACCTTTGTTTTCAAATCCCTCCATGGCCTTGCCCCTCTCTATCTCTGTAATCTCCTCCAGCTCCACAACCACCCGAGATATCTGCGCTCCTCTAATTCGGCCCTCTTGAGCATCCCTGATTTTAATCGCTCTAGCATTGGCGGCCGTGCCTTCAGCTGCCTAGGCCCTAAGCTCTGGAATTCCCTCCCTGAACCTCTCCACCTCTCTATCTCTCCTCCTTTAAAACGCTTCTTAAAACCTACCTCTTTGACCAAGCTTTTGGTCATCGACCCTAATTTCTCCTTTTGTGGCTCGGTGTCAAATTTTTTGTCTTACAATACTCCTGTGAAGCATCTTGGGATGTTTTACTGCATTAAAGGCACTCTTTAAATACAAATTGTTGTTGTTGGGAGTAAATTATCACCAAATGCTTTCAGTAAATATCATAACAAGTGTACAGCAAAGATCATTATTGCCCCAAGGATCCCCTGCGATTGCTCAATACTGACCACTATTCCCAAAACCAATAAATCTTTTACCCTTTTCAGGAAATATCCATCCCTTATCATCTTAAGGAAAAAGATTCTGGATACTCCAACAGAAAAAAATACACAAACACACACATCAACGGACAGTTTACTGAACCAAAAAAACAGAATTTCCTAGTTTTATTTCTTACCACTGTGTCTACCCCTTGTACCTAAAACCATGCTTACTTTTATACCTAACCTCTTCTCCATGGTGCTCCCTAAATGTCAGAAGGTTGTGAGATGGGTGTCTGCGTCTTCGCAGCTGAAACCTTCAAGGACTGAGGTGACACTTATCTCAGTAAAGCTGAAGTCCTTCAACGACTTGCTTCTGGCTGCATCTTGCTTGCATTTGCAATGGTGTCCTCAACCTGACCCAAAGTTCCTTCATCTGCTGGCATCAGAGGGGGCTGCAAGGAAAGAACCGCTGAGTCACTATCCTGAGAGTCAAATGCATCTTTAGTCACCATACTGGCAGCCCACTGGTGCTGAGCAATGGATTAGTTGGTACAATGTTTGGCAAGAGAACAGACTGAATAGTCTCAAATAAGTCTTGGAAGCCCAGACCTACGGTGCTCTTAAGGGTGTTGTAATGATCAGTAACATGTCATTCTAGAATGGTACTCTAGGTGGAGCTGTAGGTTTAGGAGTGGGCTACCCACAAGGCAGTAGTCAAGATGGATGCCTGTACACTAGTCCACATGGCTGAATAAATGACTAGCTCAAGCTAGCTGTTCATAATGAAAATGTCTATTTATTTATGAACATACAACATGGTACCAGGATTGGTAATATCTGCTGAATATTGTGAAACGCGACATGGAGAATTTGAAGCCACCGGAGGGTTTGAAACTCACGGGGAATGTCGACTGCAATTGACGGACTTTCAAACAACAATTTGAACTCTACATTGCCGCCATCGGATTCGGTGCGATGCCAGATACAAGGAAAATAGCTTTACTGCTCACGGTTGCAGGCCCACAGGCGATAGAGGTATTTAATACATTTGTATTTGATCAAGAGGAGGACAGAGAAAAGATGGATGATGTGCTAAAGAAGTTTGATACACATTGTTCTCCCAAAAAGAACGAGACCTATGAGAGGTACGTGTTCCGTTCACGGACACAGCAGCAAAATGAGACTTTTGATAGCTTTATAACTGATCTGAAACTGAAAGCACAGACATGTAATTTCTCTGAACTGAAATCATCCATGATTCGTGACCAGATTGTGTTTGGTATTCATGATAAAAAAGTCAGGGAATGTCTGTTGAGAGAAACCGAACTAACATTGGAGAATGCTGTGAAAATATGCCATGCCAGTGAGATAGCTCAGAAGCACGCGAAGACTTTCAGTGAAATTAATAATAATGCGACTGTAATGAGTGACTGTGCTGCTGTCGGTGCTGTGTTCTGCAAGGGGAAGAAACATGGGCAGAACAGAAATGCAAAGCAATCGGAGGATGGAATTTTTAATTGTAAACGCTATGGTTACCAGCACCAGTCAAGACAATGCCCAGCGTTTGGAAAAATGTGCACAAAATGTAATGGAAAGAATCACTTTGCCAAACAATGCTTTTCAAAAGTAAAAACAAAGAAAGGGCAACAAGTCAATGTGATAGAGGACACTGATTTAAGTGAAACATTTTTTGTAGGAATGGTGTCATATGACAATATCGAAAATGATACAGAAAATGTGCAGCCCTCAGGAATGGACAATGCTGAACATAAAGTTAATGCAGTAAAAGAGGACAAATGGATGATGCCACTGCAGGTAAATGGAGCATTAGTTACATGGAAACTAGACACTGGGGCAAAAGCAAACTTAATCAGTATGAGTGACATTAAAAATATGAAAGAAAAGCCCAAAATACAGAAAAAGTCAGTACTATTGAAGAACTATAATGGACAGAAAATAGATAGCTTAGGTGTATGCACACTTAAAGTGACAGTCAAAGACAAAGTGCATCATCTTATGTTTTCTGTTGTGGCTGAAGGACTTGATTCACAACTAGGTGACAAAGCTTGTGAGGACTTAGAACTGGTCAAGAGAGTCTACCGTATAAACTGTGCCATAAGCAGACCAGATGACTCGGTGGATTCTGTAGTGAGTAATTTCCAGGATGTGTTCAAAGGATTTGGAGTTCTACCATTCACATACAAGATCCAGCTAAAGGAGAATGCTCAGCCAGTGGTACATGCTCCACGGAGAGTTCCAGCACCCCTGCATGACCGGCTCAAGAAAGAACTGGACAGAATGACCACACTAGGAGTCATCAGGAAAGTCGAAGAGCCAACAGACTGGGTTAACTCCATGGTATGTGTAAAGAAAAAGAACAATGATCTAAGAGTATGCATGGATCCAAAGGACTTAAATGCAAACATAAAATGTGAACACTACCAGATTCCCAAGCGAGAAGAAATCACCAGTGAAATGTCAGGTGCCAGATATTTCACAAAGCTCGATGCCTCACAAGGATTTTGGCAACTAAAACTGGATGAAGAGAGCACCAAATACTGTACCTTCAACACACCATTTGGCAGGTATTGTTTCCTCAGAATGCCTTTCGGGATAATATCTGCATCTGAAATCTTTCATAGAGCGATGGAACACATAATTGAAGGTCTGGAAGGAGTTCGGGTCTATGTTGATGACATCATCATCTGGGGCTCCACACTGAAAGAACACAATGAGAGACTGACTAAAGTGCTACAGAGCATACGCTGGAATGGACTGAAGCTCAACAAAGCCAAGTGTCAGTTTGGTGTCCAGGAAGTCACTTTCCTAGGAGATAATCTATCTGGTAAAGAATTAGAGCCAGATATGGAAAAAGTAAACGCCATACTCAAAATGCCCCGACCCACTGACAAAAAAGGAGTGCTACGCATCATGGGGATGATAAACTTCATTGGAAAGTTCATTCCTAACTTGTCAGCCAAGACAGCCTGTCTGCGAGACCTGCTACATAAAACAAATGAGTTCGCATGGACAGAAAGACATGAACAAGAGTGGATGAACCTTAAAACAGTGCTGACAACCACACCTGTACTCACCTTCTTTGACCCAACAAAGAGAATCAAAGTGTCAACGGATGCATCAAAAGATGGCCTAGGCGCAGTCTTGCTACAAGCAGAGGGTGAAGATTGGAAGCCTGTTGCCTATGCCTCCAGGTCTATGACTGATTCTGAGTGTCGATATGCCAGATTGAAAAGGAATGTCTAGGCTTGGTAGTTGGACTAGAAAAGTTCCATGGCTACATATATGGACTTCCCACCTTCACAGTTGAGACAGACCACTGCCCACTGGTTGCCATCATAAAAAAAAATCTGAATGAGATGTATCCAAGGATTCAACGACTCATGATGAAGCTGCAAAGATATGACTTTGAACTGATCTACACACCAGGCAAACACATAGTGTTAGCAGATGCACTATCCCGAGCACCCACAATGAGTCATGTGAGCTCTACTGAGGAAGATGTGGATGTTCATGTGAGTATGGTCACTGCGGCGTGTCAGACACAAAATCAAAGCAAATAGCAGAAGAAACAGTAAAAGATACAGGCCTAGAAATTCACTTTGGGCCCGCCAGCTGGCATGCGCCCAAAAGTTAGCGCTGAGCGCGGAGCCAGTTGCGCCCGTCAGATATTCAGTTTTTGCGCCCCAAGTCGGAACCGGGCGTTATTCCAGGGTGTGCCCGCCCCCGCTTGGGGCGCTGAAACTGAATTTCAGCGCTCTAGGCGCCGCTGCGCCACCCGCTGCGGAGCGGCAGGCTGCGGTACTGCAGGCCTCCTCCTTCTCTTAAATGGGAGGTGCCTGCAATGGGGAGATCGCCGCTGGATAGTGCCGGCAAATGAGCCCGGCACCACGGAGAAGTGCCGGGTTCGCGGACAGCAGCCGGCAATGCCGCGGCGGGGGGGTGGGTGGAGGAGGCCGGGGAAGGAGGTGCAGGCAGGCGGCCGCCAAAAAAGCGGCCGGCCGCACCTCCACCTTAAAGCGCCCCACTAAGGCCACAGTACGGCCCCGTTTTCTGATCGCTGTTTGCGGCCGCTGCGGAAGAGGCGGCCGCAACTAAATATGGGGGTCGGGCCGGTATCGGGGCGGAACCGGGGCACTGCGCACACCGATGATGTCATCGGTGCCGGCGCAGCGCTAACGGCTACCGCCGCCATTACCGCTGCGCTGAATATCAGCGCAAACTCCTCTATTGGCGCAGAAGCCCTCTTTGGGCGGTAACTGGCCGCAAAGCTGACGGCGCCTTACTGAATTTCTAGGCCACAGTGTTACAAACAGTAATAGAGAACATTCATCATGGTTGGCCAAAAGGTTCCTGTCCAAAGTACTATCACATCAGGTCAGAGTTGAGTGTCGCAAGTGGACTATTACTAAAACAGAACAGAATAGTCATTCCACAGGCTCTACGCCGAGACATGCTCAAAAGGATTCATGAGGGACACCTCGGAATTGAAAAATGCAAAAGGAGAGCAAGAGACACTGTTTATTGGCCTGGCATAAATAAGGACATTGAGAACATGTTAGGCATATGTGAGACATTTCAGAAACACCAAAACAAACAAGCAAAGGAACCAATGATAGTAGCTGACTTACCAACAGCACCTTGGCAAAAGGTTGGTATGGACCTTTTTCATTTGAATGGTAAAGACTACTATTAGTGATTGACTACTATTCTAACTATCCTGAGATGGCGCTGCTCTCAAGCACATCAGCAAGCAGTGTCATAATGCATGTTAAATCCATCTTCGCTAGACATGGAATTCCCAGGATTGCCGTTAGCGACAATGGTCCGTGCTTCAACTGTAAGGAGTGGCAACAATTTGCAGCACATTATGACTTTCAACACATCACATCCAGCCCTCTGTATGCTCAGTCGAATGGTAAGGCAGAGAAAGGTGTTCACGTTCTCAAACAGCTACTGAAGAAAGCAACAGAAAGCAAGTCTGATCCTTATCTCGCCCTGCTGAGCTACCGAGCCTTCCCTTTAGACTGTGGTTCTTCACCTGCTGAACTCCTAATGGGTCGCAAGTTGTGCACCACGCTACCCTGCTGTGCAAAAGAAAAGCAGAGTAAGGAACTGAGACAGAGACTTCAACTGTTAAAGCTGAAACAGAAATCACACTATGAGAAGTCATCCAAAACTCTGAAACCATTGACAAGGGATGATGTTGTCAGGATTGAGGATCCAGATGCATGGAACAGGAAAGCTACAGTTCTTGAGGAAGTAGGACCAAGGTCATACACTGTTAGAACTGAGGAAGGACAGATTCTCAGGAGGAACCGCCGTTCCCTCCTGAAAACACAAGAAACTATCCAAGAGCAAATCGATGACAATGCCGCAACTGAATCTTGTCACTCACCACCAGAACAATCTAACACAAACACACATACAGGCTCTCATGAAAACACATCAGACTTACCTGTGCTGAGAAGATCCACACGTGAAGTAAAAAAGCCTGATAGACTTAATCTTTGAGCACAAAGAAAACTATAATGAAAGAATGAAAAGCTTAGAGTTCATAAAGTAAAGCTTTGAAAATGTGTTGACTGTTGTGAAGATGTTTATGTCGTTATGATTGATTGATATTGATTTTGTTTAACCTCTAAGGAAGGGGGATGTAATGATCAGTAACATGTCATTCTAGAATGGTACACTAGGTGGAGCTGTAGGTTTAGGAGTGGGCTACCCACAAGGCAGTAGTCAAGATGGATGCCTGTACACTAGTCCACATGGCTGAATAAATGACTAGCTCAAGCTAGCTGTTCATAATGAAAACGTCTATTTATTTATGAACATAACAGGTGTCTTGCAAGGAATCAATGGAAGCAGTCGTAGCTGCCATTCAGGAGGCCATGACTGTCTTTAGATACACCTCCTGGTTCCATATAGCTGCAGATATCTCCTGGACTGCCACATGCTCCAGGGTGGTCTACATGATCTCATAAACCTCCTTCATTTTGTTGCAAATGCGAGTAATGGACTCCTTCAACTTATTCACTAACTGCAACGCATTCATGGAAGCCATTTCCACTGCCTATGTATGAATTCTATGCTCCTGGATCATTTTCTGTTTGAAGACCAGGTTCTTGAGGACTCCCCAGCCAAGGGCATAGAATTACATAGAATATACAGCACAGAAACAGGCCATTCAACCGAACCAGTCCATGGCGGTGTTTATGCTCCACTCGAGCCTCCTCCCATCCTTCCTCATTTAATTCTATCAGCATAACCCTCTATTCTTCCTCATATTATTATCGGGCTTCCCATTAAATGCATCTATACTATTCGCCTCAATTACTTTCTGTAGTAGCAACTTCCACATTCTCATCACTCTCTGGTAAAGAAGTTTCTTCTGAATTCCCTTTTTTGATTTCTTCGTGACTATCTTTTATTGATGGCCACTAGTTTTGGCTCTTCCTCACAAGTGGAAACACTCTCTGTGGCCTCGATTTTAACTGAGCCGTGGAGGCGGGCTTGGAGGCGTGCGGGGGTTTAAAATCGCAAAAACTGGCGGTCGGGACCCCCCCGCCTGGTCCCCGACTCCGAGCCATTTTTACACAGGCGTGTCTGATGGTCCCGAATCCGTCCCGCATCCAACAGGCGGGACTGGTCTTTAAGGCCCTTAATCACCACTAAATGGCCTCTATAATGCCATTTTAACAGTCCCTTGCACTTTTAACCCTTTTCCCACATAAAACACGCTTGGTGGGAATCATGACTGTGAAACCTGGCGGGAGCACTATTGGCTTGCTGGCTATCAGCTGCAGGTCAACCATTAAAGAGGAGATTTGATCAGCCATCATTTGCAGGTGGCAGGATTTTTTGTCTCAGGCCTGGGGCAACTTTTACTAGGCTTAACCACACCTGTGGAAGGTTGGAGCCTCACACACATCTCCAGTGTGAACTCCTGGGAAACCCCTCTCGTCACCTTCACTCAGCGCTTCCTCAACGGAGGCATATGCCAGAAGCATGGGAGCCATTTTTTTCCTTCCCTTCTGGGCATTAGAGGAACTCAAGCACCAGGCGCAGCAGCAGCAGAACCAGGAACAACAGCAGCACCAGCAACAGCAGCAGCAGCAGCAGGAGCGACAGCTGCTGCTCACCCACCTGAGGCAGCACAGGCCAGAAGGGGCCAGCGCCTGGAAGCCCGTCGGCGCAGGAGATAGCCCCCAAACAGGGTCTACAGACACAGGGTCAGCTACCTCAACATGTCTGAGCAGCAGTGCCAAAGGCGGCTCCAACTTTCGCGAGAGGTAGTGACTGACATCTGCGCAATGCTACAGCAAGACCTGCTGCCCAGAGGACCAGGTGGACACTCCTTACCAGTGGCCATCAAAGTCACCACCGCACTCAACTTTTTTGCCTCAGGCTCATTCCAGGGATCATCAGCAGACATCAGCGGCATTTCCCAGGCAGCCACACACACTTGCATCAGGCAGGTGACCGATGCCCTCTTTGCCCTCGCGCACAATCACATCCATTTCACCAAGAATCGCGCAAGTGTGACGGCGCGAGCGGTTGGATTAGCTCATCTGGCAGACTTTCAAAGGGTGCAGGGCATCGTTGACTGCACACATGTGGCCCTTAGGACACCCCATCACAATCCAGGTATTTTTGTCAACCGCAAGGGCTTCCACACCCTTAACGTTCAGCTGGTGTGTGACCACAAGAAGGAGATTTTGCATGTTTGTGCCATGTACCCTGGCAGTTGCCAAGGCTCCTTCATACTGTGCCAGTCTAGTGTGCCTCCGCTATTCAGGCCGCCAGACCAACTTCACGGATGGCTACTTGGAGACAAGGGCTATCCCCTGAGGACTTGGCTAATGACGCCGTTGAGGAGGCCAGCCAATGAAGCTGAGGAGCGCGACAACACCAGCCACATTTCCACCAGATCCATTATCAAGCAAACCGTCGGTTTGCTGAAGATGTGCTTCAGATGCCTGGATAGATCAGGTGGAGCCCTACAGTACTCAGCAGCCAGGGTCTCCAGAATCGTCGTGGTTTGCTGTGCACTTCACAACATGGTACAGCGTCGTGGCTTGCAGATTCCTGAGGACCAAGTGGCTCCTCACATACCCTCCTCAGATGATGATGATGAGGAGGAGGAGGAGGGCGAAAACGACCATCCTGCAGTGGACCAACAACCAGCAGCAGCATTATGCCAGAACATTGTTGCCCGGGATGCAAGGTATGCACTCATCCTGGCCAGATTTGCTTAGCCTAGCCAATCAAGCAATTTTGCCTCGCAGCTTCTTACCTGAGCATTGACAATGGCCAAGATACTGCAGATTCCTAGCTATTTGTCCAGCATACTGACAATTGCAAGTAATCCTAAGCCCTCAATGTGAAAGTCCCATTCGCGAAATGACACACGCCACAAATACAGCAGTAGCCATCAGACTTTTTATTGACAGAATTCATCTGATGGCTTTTTTTAACAATTCATAAAATTTCACCCAAGTGACTACCCTTGTGACTACTTGTGCTTTATTTTCCTCTTACGCGTGCTCCTACGTCGTGGTTCCCCTGTGGCTTCAGCAGATGTGGAGGCCCCTTGCTCACTTTCCTGCTGCTCCTGTCTCGACACCTTTGGCGGGCGTCCTCTGGGATGGCGAGCCTGTGAGGGCTCGTCAACAGTCTGCTGCTCCTGCGGCCGTGCAGGGGTTTTGACGTCTACCTCACTTGGGTGTGGACTCCGGTGGGGCTCTGACCGAGGGCTCTGCAGTGGCATGGAAGTGTGAGCGCCTGGAGAGGAACCCCCACTTCCTTGAGGTCTGCCACCAACCTCCCTCTCATGGGTCAGCTCCCCCTCCGTGCCTGCAAGTGGCTGGAGAGCACCTTGCTGCACATCAGGGGGGCCATGGGGACCTGTATCTGCAATGGCAGTCCTACTCAGAAGGTCTGGTTTCTATGTTCAATAGATGCCCATCACTCCTCAAGAGATGTCATTCTATTCTGAACACTCACCATGTTTTCCATACCCTGGCGACTAACCTCCTCCATGGCTGTAGCACTCCTCTCCTCTACCGTAGCCAGCCTTACCACGGAGGCAGCAATCATTTCCACGTAGGTAGCCATGCTTTCTGTGTTGATGCGTTCATGCGCCAATGACTCCACAAAGGCTCTGCTCATGTTCGCTATGGACTCCTCTATTCGCTCCACACTCGCAGCGACCCTAGAGACAAAATCTGCCAGAGACTCCTGCATCTGTGCATGGAGTTCCATCACCTCTGATCTTATGGATGGACCCAGAGGCAGAGGGTTGACATGCAGCTGAGCCGAGCTGGCAGAGTCCTGCGCCCTCCGACGAGGACTCTCCACTGCTGTCCCTGTCTCCACAATCTGCTGATGCTCACTTGTGAACTGTGATACACCAGGTGACAACATTACTCTATGTCCCGAAGGTCCCACCGAGGTGTGAGTGTCTGCTCTGGTGCTGGGTGCGCTTATTTCTGCTGACACTGCGCCCTCAGAGGTTGCAGATTCCTCTGAGGACTCTGGAAGCTCAGGCTCTTCCTCCTGGACAGTGGGGACGGGGGCTCTCGATGGTCCTGTGGGGGAGTAAAGGAAAGAGTTAGAGATGTGAGGTCAAGGTTACATGCACATTGCATATTGCAGATGATCATAAGTCCATCTGTTATAGCTTCAGAATCATTATCAGCGACTCATGCAATGTCAATGAGAGAGATGCAAAACTATTCTGTCACTAGCTTGCTGTGATGCACCCGTCTGTCCGTCCCCAACGTGCGCATCTTTTTCAACCCCGACAATTTCCAGGACGGCTTCCTCCCAGGGGGTGAGCTGGGCTAATGATGGTGGGCCTCCTCCTGTCCTGGCTCTTTCCCTTTTATTGTGAGCTCTTTTCCTGCAATGAGGGAGACAAGTGGAGGTTGAGTGAGAATGAAGGAGTGAGTGTAGAGATTGCATAGCATAGATACTTAGAAGGAGACAAAGATAGAGTGAGGTTGCAAGACCAAGGGCCCTCCCTGTGTATTGTCATTTGTGTTCAAAGCATCAGAGTGATAGGGAGTGTGAGGGCTGCATGGTGGAATAGTTATGTGAATGTGAGCATAGAGAGAGAGGGAATGGGTAAGGGTGCATGGATGTGAGTGTCAAGTGGGATGTGGAAGAAGAGATTGCTAAAGCTGAGTGCTGGTGAGGAAAGGCAGTGGGGATCAGATTGAGGGTGATGGGAACTTTATACTTTTCCAGTGCATTGAAGGTCATGGAATCTTTTCCTGCACTGCATCCAGGTGCGCCGTGTGACCCCCAAGGAGTTGACCTCCCCAGCCACCTGTATCCACACAGCCTTGGTCTGACTAGGAGGCTGCTTCCTCCCTGATGAAGAGAACAGGACCTCCCTGTGGGCCCTAGCCCCATCCACCAATGTCTGTAGTGCTGCCTCGTCAAACTTAGGAGCTGCTCTTGGCCTCCCGCTGGCCATTGTTCCTGTAGGTTCCTGTGCCATCAAATGGAGAGAGCTTGGCAGTCTGCAGAAGAAGCAAGGCTTGCTGTGGACCTTAAATGCAGCAGCAATGATGACGTCATCGGAGGGGACTTTCAGTCATGAGAAACCCATTTGCAAAGGCTTCCCACACGTTGGAAATCAATTGGCCAATTGAGTTAAAATTGCATCAATCTCCCACATCCATTTAGATTCGTGTGGGAAACACGAAATTCGGGGAACACGCCAATAGCCCGCAGCTGAGTTAAAATCGAGGCCTGTGTGTCTACTCTATCAAAACCTTTCATAATTTTAAAAACCTCTATTAGGCCTTCTCGTTTCAAGAGAAAAGAGACCCAGGCTGTTCATCCTTTCCAGTTCTGTTATCATCCTTGTAAATCTATTTTGCACCTCTCTAGTTCTGGTATCATCCTTGTAAATCTATTTTGCACCCTCTCCAGTGCCTCTATATCCTTTTTATAATATGAACCAGAACTGTACACAATACTCCAAGTGTGGTCTAACCAAGGTTTGATACAAGTTCAGCATAACTTCTCTACTTTTCAATTCTATCCCACTAGAAATAAGCTCTAGTGCTTGGTTTACTTTTGTTATGGCCTTATTGACCTGCATCGCAACTTTTAGTGATTTGTGTATTTGTACTCCTTTGCTCCTCTACCCCATTTAGATTCTTATTTTACAAGTAATATGTGACCTCCTTATTTTTCTTACCAAAATTTAATCCCTCGCACATATCTATGTTGAAATTCATTTGCTAATTATATGCCTATTCTGCAAGTTTATTGATGTCTTCTTATAATTTGTTGCGGTCCTCCTCAGTGTTGACTATCCCTCCCACTCTGGTGTCATCCACAAAT
This sequence comes from Somniosus microcephalus, assembly GCF_052327205.1. Taxonomy (NCBI): domain Eukaryota; kingdom Metazoa; phylum Chordata; class Chondrichthyes; order Squaliformes; family Somniosidae; genus Somniosus; species Somniosus microcephalus. The sequence goes on along the minus strand of NC_140991.1, from coordinate 256,561,891 downwards.
TTAGAAATTGCGTTTTTGATTTCAAAGTCTAACTCATTAATATAAATTGTGAACATCAGTGGTCCCAGCACTGATCCTTGTGGGACCCCACTTCCCACCTTCTGCCACTCTGAATAGCTACCTTTTACCCCTACTCTCTGCTTTCTGTCTTACAGCCAGCTAGCTATCCATTCTGCTACTTGTCCCCTGACTCCGTATGCTCTGACCTTATTCATTAGTCTATGATGTGGTACCTTATCAAAGGCCTTTTGGAAATCTAGATATATTACATCTACTGCATTACCCTTATCTATTCTCCCTGTTACCTCTTCAAAAAATTCAATGAGGTTGGTCAAGCAAGACTTTCCCTTTTGAAATCCATGTTGACTATTCATTATTATACTTTTGGTTTCTAGATATTTTCTATTTTCCCCTTTAGTAGGGCTTCCATTATTTTTCCTACTACCGATGTTAAGCTCACTGGTCTATAGTTCCTTGGACATGTTCTATCTCCCTTCTTAAATATAGGTATAACATTCGCTATCTGCCCGTCCTCTGGCACTACACCTTTTTCTAATAAATATTAAGTATGTGTAATAGTGCGTCTGCTATCTCTTCCCTAGATTATTTTAAAATGCGCAGAAGTTTCTTTTAAAATACGCGGACAATTAGTTCTTAACTCTCCAGCCTGACTCAAACACCTCCTTATCTTCCAGGTCCCAGCCCTCCTATTTACTGCTCTATGTGTCACTCTCTGACTCACTAAGAACATGCCCCTGAATGGGTGTATGTGGACTGGTGCCATGTGGGTGAGGCAGGGGTCACAGTTGTAGAGGTGGAGATGCCAGGCTAGTCTTCCAAATGTTATTGATGAGAATGGACTAGAAGAAATCAAGGAGAAAACATTTAGGAGGGGGACACTCAGAATGGAGTTGGAGATTGATGATAAACTCTGAAAGGATACCATACATTTTCCTGGCAAGCTAGGGCACTTTAACTATACACTGTATTGCAGAATTTATCAACCTAGTCCTGACCTTTTCATTTGCATGGAGAATACAGAGTTTGGCACTAAATTTAACTTCACCCAGGTGTTTCCATTCATTCCCTGGTTATAATACTTTCAGATGTAGGATAGCAACAAGCACCTTCCATTTAAACATTTCATTACCACCTTTGCTTTCAGCCATTAGAAAGGAAGAACTTGAATTTATATAGTGCCTTTAGTGCTGCTAAGCCACCTATCAACTTTGTCTGTGAACTGGACTCTCTGGGCCCTGCTCGGGACCTTGCTGACCTCATTGCCATTTTTGAAAGAAGCAAACTTCTTATTCTTCGGCCAAAAATATTTTTTGTATTATGGCCTCTTTAAATTGCTGCAGGCATTTAAATTAGGAAATCAACAATACCCTTGGCTGAAGAGCCTCAGTTCTCAGATCTCACTGGTCATGCTTTTAAAAAGGATGTTTGCAGAACATCACAATTTCATGTGGCCAATGGGGACAATCTCCCTGAACGTGCAGCAGATGGCAGGGCAAGTGAGAAAAGTCCATTGCCAGCATCTGTGGTATCATCACAGATGGATTTGCAGCACTGTAGGCCACACTGTGTGCGGTAGTTCCAGGATGATTTACAGCAGAGGCCCTCACCAGCAAAGTTCTAAAGGAAGACTGTGTCTCTGGCATGGATACTCAGACTGCTGCCATAGGGGCCTTGGGTGCCAGAGTAAAGGTGTCTTTGACAGGCTTGCTGACTAGTTGCAGGCAACCATCTCTTAGGGCTTCACTGATCTTATCAGCACTATTTGGTCTGCTTTCCCTCTGATCATTGGTCACGCAGAGCCCGTGCACAGTACCAGTGGGATGGCAGGAATGCACTGGCATGAAGCTGTTCTCACAAGATAGCAACATATGCCTGCTCGCCCACCAGTCCCCTCAGATGCCTGCTCATATGGTAGAAAAAACCTAAACAAAATCCAGTCTGTCTAACTATTTGCAGTGGCACTGAAGCCATTCTCATATGGCCCAGAATTTTCTGGGAATATAACGGCGAGTTTAATGTGCACGCCATTATTAGTGTTTAAATTGTCCAGCAATTTGTGGTGAGAAAGAGATACCTCGTGAATTACAAATCGCCACAAATTGCTGGATGATTTGCGCCGCTCCTCCGTTAGCTTTGCGAAAAAGGCAACTTGTCATCAGCCTTTCCATGAGTTTCAAGAAATTGCTGCATTTGTGCCGTAAACACAAATTGAACTGACCGCAGAAAATTAGGGCTGGTACTTAACAGCGTAAGGACCCTTTTAATTATAAAATTTATGTTCCTGCAATGCCACTCAACTTCTCCGGCCCAGAAAGGAAACAGGTAGTAAATGGTTGTTAGAGATTTTTTAAATTAACATTTTAAATTTTTTTCTTAATTTTCCTTTCTGGCTCTTTTTCTTTCTCTCTCACTTAATCTAATCTTTCTTGCCCCCTTTATTTCTGTATGTAATTTGACTCTAATTCACTCTAGTTCCTTGTCTGATGTTCCTCTGTTTCTTTCTCAATCCTAAAATCTCATTGGTTAATGAGATAGACTGTTGGTCCCATTGTTCACCGAGGTCCCAGATGCCATGTTGACCTCGCTGCGTCGCTGCGTTGTTATCAGCTCGCACTTCCAGCAACTTCCGGCGCAAATTTGTTTTAAGTTGTTGGGTGAGAGAAAAAGTCTAACTAATGGCCTACGCCACTCCAGCAAATTCTGGGCCAATGACAATTGAAATTTAAATCTAAACAACTAAGATTAAAAACAAACAATGGGATGTAGTTGTTCGCCCTACTCCCTTATTCTAGGTGGCTTGCACTAAATTTATCAAAATTTAGCACTTTAAGGGCTGTATGTTCCTCTGGGGCGGTTCACTGCTGGTGGAATATTGTTCACTGTCCCTGTCCTGCTGTGAGGCTAGCCTATTTTTCTGGGTAGGGGGTCATTAGTTATGCGGAGTGCGCTGGATGCCCGCTACATAGAGCAACCTGCTGCTGCTGGCCAAGACAATGTGGCAGCACTGCAGTATGACACCCACAGCAGGGCCAGAAGGAGGGAGTCACGTTTAAAGGGGGCAGAAGCACCTGAAGATTTAATGCAAAATTTTATTTTAGGCCTCATTCTGAGCTAAGGCCTAAAATAGGTTAGTGGGGGAGAGGTAACCACTACTGGGCCTTCTCCTTCCAAAAGGGCCTTTAAAAGTGGGCCTCCTGCTGCTGCCTAGGGTCTACTACCACCCTTCTCACGGTAGCACCTGGGGTCAGTGGTAGTAGAAACAGAAGGCAGAGAAAACATGCGGGTTCTTGGGCCTTGCCTCCCCACCATCATTTACATGTGGCAGAGTATTCAAGGGCATCCGGTCAACTTTCCTGCTCTGGTGGGGCAGGAGTCTCCATGGCATCCACAGCGTGCACACACACTTCTGGTGGGGCTGCGCTGGACACCATCTTGGTAGGGAGTTAGTGCAGGTGCTGGAAGCGTGCACCGGAAGTATGCAAAGTAGGCAGATCGTGGCGTCAATCAGCGTGTACCGCTGATTTGACGCCAGTGCTACCATTTTGGAGTTCAACGCTGCAGCTAAAGCCCTCTCTTAAACATGCACAGGAAGGAGCCCCCACCAGCGCTATTTGATGGGATCATCAACTATTTGCAGGTTAGTTGCTGGTTGATTTCTACTGGCTCTTGCTACATTTGGTGGTTTCTAGAGTTCTTTAAAGTTGCTAAAGTCTACAGGGAGTGATGCTGGAACATTTGGAACTGAGTGGCAGCAGTATCGGACACACTTGGGCTTGGTAGAGAGTTAAGAGTTGTTCAGGAAACAAAAGAGGAAATTCAGATTCTTGGAGGCAGGTTTAGCATTACATTTTTCTTGATTGCTTTAGCTCTTTTCCTTTTAATGAATCTACGGGCAAAAATATTTTATTTATCTGCAATTTAAAAAAAAAATAACTGAAGCTGATAATTTATATCAGAGAAATTGTTTGTGTAATGGGAAATATCCCATTAAATAAGAATCTTGTGTGCAATAAAATTCTATCAGTTCTGCAAATATATCCAGTTAAGGCTAAAGGGATCAAGGGATATGGGGAGAAGGCAGGGACAGGGTACTGAATTTGGATGATCAGCCATGATCTCATTGAATGGCGGAGCAGGCTCGAAGGGCCGAATGGCCTACTCCTGCTCCTATCTTCTATGTTTCTATGTTTCTATAAGCTTAGAGCACAAAGTTTGAATTGTAAAGGGTTAGATAAATATATTTAGTAAATGTTTAGGATATTTTCTTGAGTGGGGCATATAGAACTGATTGCGGCACATTAACTTAATGGCCCAGAAATTCAGGTCCCCACGCGTGAGTACGCACTGGGTACTCCCGCGTAGGCCCAACGAAAGTGCCGGTTTCATGCATGCACTGCACATGCGCGGGAAACCGGAACATCCATTCCCTTAAAAGAAGGGGTTGACAGGTGGAACGTGTGCGCCGGAGAGGCAGCGCGTGCGCATCGAACTTACATTTTTTTTGCAGGGTTCTCCGGGAGGGTAAGTCTCCAGCAGTTACACTTTTAAAAAACAGGCGCAAGGTCTGCTTTTAACAAGGTAAGTGGTGAATTAATTAAAATTAAAACATTTTTTCCACAGGTTTATTATTTTAAAATAATTTAAAGAAAGGTAAGTTTATTTTTAGCCCCGTTAGAAAATGTAATACATTTTTTCAAAAATTTAAATTATTGTTTAAAATAGTTATTTCATGTAATTTATAGTTATGTTAAAAATGTGATTTAAAAAAAAATTATTTGAAGTTTTAGTTATGTTTCGGGGCTTATAGTATTTATAGGTTTGACAGCTCTTTCTGTCAAATTTATGAATGAAGCATTCCCTGCTACCATTGGCTCTCCATGGCCCACGTGCTCCCAGGGGACGCTTCGAACTAACTGCGCCCCTGGGATACGCAAGCACTGCGTGCCGGCAGTTGGAGGAGGCCCAGGATTGGAATATCACGTGGGCCCACAGCTCAACGGCTGGTGCGCAAGATAAGTGCAGGTCGGAGGCTTGCACCTGCGGGAAGCCTCCGACCCGAATTTCTGGGCCATTAATGTGTCATCATCATTTGACACCAATGATATGCTTTTTATAACATTTTAACTTAGAAGCTTAGTTTAAAGTAAAGTGCAGCATGTTATGTATCAATTTATTAATCTTTTACCTGAGTAAATAGTAAATAAATTTTCTAGTTCAAGGGTTTTTTTTCCATGAAAGCAGCAGGCACTTCATTCTTTCCCACACTTCAAGAACTTTCATTATGAATTTATGGAAAGTGTTTAGTCAGAGCTCATCTATGAGAAGACTTGTTCATCAGTCATCTTTCTAGTTTGCCATATAAAAATAAATGCCAAATATGAGACGATTGTATCTATGACGTTACCATATCAGTCTTGCAATTCTGGGCTCTTGATTGGCTGTGAAAAAGGCCTTGAGAGCTGAATTTCTGCCAATGAAAACCTTTGTTTTTTAAAAATGTTCCCACCTCCAAAATGGGCGGAGGGAGCCAAGAGAAAGAAGAAACAAGGCAAGTAAAAGATCCAAACAGTAATTGTTTTTTTAGGCAAGATTAGAAAAGTGCTTCAGCACTAACACAAATGGCTCAACAAGCCAGGGAAGGGCACCCAGGGTCTCGCATGCAGCATTCCAGCTTTGTGCAGGGGGCCAACACTACAAGAGAGGTCTTCTACACAGAAGGGGAAGATGCAGAAGAGGAGGAAGCAGAAGAGGAGGACGCAGAAGAGGAGGAAGCAGAAGGAAGGATGCAACCCAGGAAGCCCTCAGAAAGAAGGATGTGGGACCAGATCACCGATGCCGTCACTGCCAGCAGTGTCACCCCCACGAGTACGCTCCAGTGCCCAAAGAAGCTCCATGACCTCAGACCAGTGGTCAAGTCACTGAATGCATCTTCAAAAGCCGTCTTCTACCAACAGCACCACTAACCTCACACACTTCTCAATGCACGACTCCCCCCATCCCCCCAATCACTCACCTACCAACAATCTGCACCAAACACGAGGCACACCTCCCATTCCTAGCTTCACCTCACCCCCTTGGAGGAGATAGTACAGGCCATTCTTGGCAGGGGCAAGGCTGAGCCCTTGACCAGCGGCAGGGCTGAAAGAATACAAGATGCTGGTATCCTCATACATTATCCTCCTTCTCGCATGCACCTCTTGCTTTCCTGCCTTCCTCTCACCACAACTCCACCCTTGTGCCTTCCGTATTTCACACATTCAAGAAATGCAGCCTGCTCAACTAGTGGGTGACCAAGAAGAGGGAGAGAAGAATGAAGAAGAAGAAGAAACACCATCACTCGATTTGACCATCCCAGCTACCAGCTCCTCAAGGTCAACCAGCAAGGGCATTTTTAGTGCCCCCCCACTGAAAGTCTGCAGTCTTCCACCAGCCATGTTGCAGCCACTGGGATAACATTGTGTGACATCAGTAGGATGGCAAAGGCACACACAAGACAGTCACTAAGGGAATGTATAAAGGTGATGAGTTGATTTTTTGATGTCATATTGGATGGATAGATGTATAAAGTTGGATTGGAAAGCTTGTTTTGTGGTGGCTTTTATTTCAGCATTATGGCTAAAAGGACGTTGTGATGGTCAGTAACAGAGGGAAGGTAAGGTGTGGGACAAATGTTGAAAGGGGAATTGGGGTTGTGGTCACTGGTACCTAGGCGGATGATTCCATCCCGGAAATCCCAGCCAGCAATGGGCTGTCTGGGTTGCATCCTTCCTTCTGCTTCCTCCTCTTCTGCATCTTCCTCTTCTGCGTCTTCCTCTTCCCTCTGCGAGCGAATGCTGGAAATCTGAAATAAAAGCAGGAAATGCTGGAAATACTCAGCAGGTCAGGCAGCATCTCAACCAGAGCTGTGAGCTCTGTATCTCTCTTCATGGATGCTGCCTGACCGGCTGAGTTTTTCCAGCATTTTCTGTCTTCTCAGAGGCCTTCCTTTACCATCTGAGGCCTTGCAAGCCTCCAGCAGCACTCTCTGCACTCCCTGCATATTTAAAAAACTTTTAACATGTATTGCATCAAGCCATTACTTCAATAAAATAATAAAAATCCAGTCCAAAAGCTTAAATGCAAACTTACCTGAATGATGTGTGTGTGTCCCTTTAAGAGGTGCTGACTGCAACTCTATGGGCTGGATTTTGTCAGCCCCAAGGAGGCGGGTATGGAGGTGGGACTGCCGGTAAAGTTGCAGAATTTGGGGGTGGGTGGCAAACCTGCCCCCATCCCACCTCCATGCCCTCTTGCCAGGAGGCGGGAAGCTGTTCTGTCCCAGGTCCCGTCTCCTCGAGGTGGGAAAGGGATTCAATCTTATTAACTGCCTGTTAACAGGTAGTTAACAGGCAGAAAATAGGATTAGCCCCATTTTTCCATCCGAAGTGCAGGCTTCCCAACCTCGGGGAACCCCTCCGGGGTGCAGGAGGCAAGTAGGAGGTCTGCGGGGGTCTGAAAATGCAATGTAGAGGTGAGTGATGGGTGCAAGTGTGGAGTGGTAAGTATGTAAGGTGAGTGTAAAGTGTTAGAAAATGTTCACTTACCTTTGTTTCTGCCTACAGACTTCAGCCGCTGCGGAGCCGGAGTTGTGACATCTCCATTGTAGATTTCACAGACTGGCTGTTGGATCCTCCGAACCAACAGCCAGGTGATTTCTGCAAAGTTGAAAAGTTTGATGAGTCCTGAACACAAGGGCTCATTAAACTACACAGAATGTCAGTGTTTGACAGCTTCACAGAGCTGTCAAACGCTGACATTTCTTCTTTCAAAAAAATCTTGACAGATGGCACGTCATATGGTGACGTGCTCTGTCAGTGACTTCCCCCTAATTGGCCTGCTGAGCCCACTGGGCGGGCTTAACAAGGTCAATCTGGGGAAAGTCCCGCTGGTTGTCCAGAAGCTGGGTGGGTTAGGTTGATTTGGCTATGATAAATTGACCCTTAATGTGTGTTAGGGGATTAAATACGTGGGGTTACGGGGATAGGGTGGGATATGTGTTGGTGCAGGCTCGATGGGCCGAAATGGCCTCTATCTGCACTGTGAGGATTCTGTGATTCTGTGATTCTGTGATTCTGTGAAGCTGATGGAGGCAGGATTGAAAGCTGGCAAGCAGCAGTCCCGTCTCCAAAAGCTTCCCATTGACAAAATCCAGCCCTATCAGTCTGCTGAACACTCTGTTTTCAGAGCGAGCTTAGGACCCAGCACTGAACTCAGCGCTAAGGTCAAAGTTTGCTGAGGTGGCGTTAAGTTCGGGGTGCACGCTGACTGATGTCACCCTCTCTTCATTTACATGCCCAGGGCCAGCGCTGCTATTGGCAATTCTAAGGCCCTCAACAAAATGGCGGCCGCCAAGTCCCACGCTAGAGTGTCAGCCTCCATTTTTCACCAGGATAGCGACGCAAACGGGTGGTGGTAAGTGGCCCAAATCTCTCCAAGCTCATCTTGTCCATGAGATCCACCTTCTGTTCTCTTGACCTTGTTCCCACTAAACTGCTGACCACCCAACTTCCTTTCCTGGCCCCATACTAGCTCACATTATAAATGGTTCCCTCTACTCAGTTACTTTCTCCTCCCTTTCAAAACCATCAACCTCCCCCTCCTCAAAATAAGCACCCTTTACACTTCTGTTCTTGCAAATTACTGCCCTCTCTTCAAAACTTGCTATCCTCTCTAAAGTCATTGAACATGCTGTCACGTCCAAAATTTGTATCCATCTTCCCCACAACTCCATGTTTGAATCTCTATAGTGTAGGGGGGCATCTTTTACCTGGTTTACAGTAATTTACCTGGTCAGCAGCCTTTGCCTGCACTGTGACCAATTCCAATCTTTTACCTGGTTTACGGTAATTTACCTGGTCAGACAGCTTTTGCAGTGCACTATAAACCAATTTCCAAACAGCGGTTTCGAATCGCTAAACCCCACCTTCCAGTTCTGACTGGAGGAATTTATAATTAATGATATATTAAAAACGGACAAATGGTCTGAATGTAAGAAAGTCAAATTTATTAACTAAAGAAAACTACACCACACGATCAATGTAAAATTGCTTAACAGGGGAAGGCAGATGGCAAAAATGAGGGATAAATGGCTACAGTGTAAGTCTTACAATCTTAGCAATTTCCCTTAAATTACCACCCCTCTAACTCCTTACTAGATTGCCTTGCTGAGGAGTCAGAAACCTGCTCACCTGTGGCCCAAAGAGAGAGAAGAGCTCACCTGCGGTCCAAGGAGAAAAAGAGAGAGAGCTTCTGAGAAGCTATCTTTATATCCTGTGAGCTCCTGCTGTTTTGGCACTGAAAAGGTCTGTGTGCAAATTCGCGCCAGAAAGTTCGAACACACAAGAGAAAGGCCATGATTGGCTGATTCAAACGGGCTATTTCCCAGTGGCCAAACTGCTTCCTTTGTCTGGAATGGGTTTCGAATAAAGCTTGGGGTGGTTTGAATGTGTCTTCATTCTGGGGCCGAAATGATCCCGCCCACATCTGGAGTTCATCTGGCTAAAAGAAGAGGGAGCCAACTGCCCTATTGTCTGAGTAATGGGTGATTCAAACCCATTCATTCCTTTTCTTAGTAAATCTCTTCCGTAGTTTAGGTGTGTCTCAATTGTGTGCTGGGCTTTGAATGGAGTTGGATTACTATGTAAACAGAAGCCCCTTTGTCCTGTGGTCATCGAAACTGCAGTCTCAAGTGGATTAATCCCTTATGTCAACATCCTGCAGTTTCCTGTAAACAAACATTGCCTCTGTAGGGAAGGGAAACTCCCTGGTTTTGATTGACAGAATTAATCACTGCTTGACCCTCCCACTTTTCACAGACATCCACGAGCTGCTTTCCAAGCCCCATTGTCCCTGCCATGCTTTTCTGACGGCCATTTTTTAAACCCCTTTGCAATTTACCAAACTCAAGGGAACAATTTTATTAATAAAAATGTACTGTCTTAAAGTGTGCGAATTTTTCCACAAAGTTCCTCAATTCCAGTGTTGTCCACGTGCTGCTCTGCCAACGAGCTTTTCAATGCAGCCTTTTTCAGTTCTGGGTATGTTTTAAAACATTGTCCAACCCGGAGACAATTTAAATTCCACGAGTCTTCGTCCATGATGTAGATTAATATCTCCAGTATCTTCGGGGCTGAGGGATTTTGTGAACCCCTACATTCCCCCCTTTGGATACTTCCAACTTGCTTGTAGTATCCATTTGAAGAAAGTGAGCAAAACTTTCTGACCCCTGACAAACAACCATTGCCTGTATTTACCTATAGCTACCTACCACTGATCCCCCGACCCGTCTATTCCCCTTAAATCCGAGAAAAACCATGGTACGGTAGGCATCTACAGATACATCAATTACACAATGTTACAACAAGGGGACTCATACCCCTGCACCACTTGTTACATTATAACATATTACAAAATGTTGCAATCTTGGTTATACAATGTAATCAAAATGATTCCAAGCACGGAGAGGGTGCTACGCCTCTGCACCACTTGGAACTGTAAAACAAGATCCAAAAATCTCCATTAAACATTTGAAACAAAATGCTGAAACATTTGAAACAAAATGCTGAAATAAACCCCAGCCATCACATGCCAATGATGGGTCACGAAATTCGAGTGGGTATTGCTCCTCCCACCCGGGCAGTAAATGTTCCTTCCATCCCCCTTTAATGGTCTTAAACTTTTAAAACATGCAGAATGGATTTTACAGAACAGCCTGCTCCGCCAGCCCTGAGCCGTTCCCTTGTCCCTTTGTGGAGGCGGGGTACCCCTCACATTATACAGACCGAGACTGGGGAGTATGGGATTGCAACTCCCAGTCCCTCCCCCTCCCGTCTTCCCTCAACTGGCTGGAGAAAATGATGGGTGCCTGTGTGGCGGCTCTCACTGGCCCCACACTCAAACTTGGATCCCAGATCCGGCCACCCACTCATCCTCCCCAGCCACACTTACACTCTAACTTTGCCCGTGGGCCCCCGGGTGAGTTCCTCCCTTCCCCGAATGCACCCACGCGACTCTTGGGTCCCCCCCTCCCCTATACAATCTTTCCCGGGCCATCACCACCCACTCCTGGGGAACGCGTCCCTATCTGACAAGGCACCCACGCTTCCCCACCATAACTCCTCAATAGCGAGGTCTCCCGCAAGTGAACTTCGGTCAGGATAGTGCTGGGTTGGGGGCCATGCCCCACCCAGCTGGGGCCATCTCTTCCGCATAGGATGAGTAGGCAAGTTCCTCTGGACCCTGTCCGGTTTCTCCCAAAGGTCGCTGCGGGGTCTCCTCCTGGATTTGTCCAGTGGCAAGGTGATCCCCAACATTCTGTAAATATTCATTTGATGCCCAGCTCGGGCTGGGCGAACAGGGCTGCTTCTTGGTCCACTCTCCTGTAAAAAAAACTTAAAAGGACATGCAGCCAGGTGTCTCACTGACCTGCTGCCTTAGGTGGAGACATGGTCGGGTCCCTCGACCTCGGACCAAAATACAAGCATTTGGCACACTTGTAAACTTAAACTTTAAACTTAAACTCAACACTACTAGTAAATTCTAAACTTAAAATTTAAACACCTTAACAACAAGTTTTAAACATTGGTTACTTAACACAAAGCTATAATACAAATGCCGCCCGTCTTCGGATGGCCAGGCTAATCTCTGGTGTCAGTGTCGCAGATTACTGCTGCCTGCAGTGAAGCTGGACTGTCTCCTGCTTCTGGTCCCTGGCAGCTTATGGCTGCTGATTGGGGACCTCTCTGATCTGTTTCCTCCCGGGCTCGGGAGATTGCTCTTTGTGGCAGGTACCCTGGTGACCACCTTTTCTTGGGCTTGCGGACCCGCTGAGACCTTCTGCGGGGCGTCTCTGTGGGGGAAACTTTGGCTGACGAACCCTGAGCCTGGGTCACAGCCCTAGCTGGCTGGGAACCTTCTCCCCATGGTGCAAACAGCCCGGACTATATAATGTACCTGGCAGCCTGCCGGTACTCCAGGTTTGTCTCCTTTTCCCTACCCACTCCTGTACTGGGGGCAGGTATCCCCTCACCACCCGCTGCTGATGGCTGAAAATCTTCCTCTCCAGGTCCAAAACCTGGTACCGGCTCCCCTGCAAGAGGAATTGCTATCCCTTCCTCCCCAGAGTCCCACACCATAGGGGGAACCACTCTAGAAGTGGGCTGGGAAGCTTGTCCCTTTAAACAGGCGACTGCGCCTGCGCGAACCTCCTCCCCTGAGTCTGTCAGCAGAGGCTGTGAAGCCTCTGTCTTCAAACAGGCGACTGCGCCTGCGCAAACCTCCTCCCCGGAGTCCCTCGCCAGAGGCTGTGAAGCCTCTGTCTTCAAACAGGCGACTGCACCTGCGCGGGAAAACTGATGAGGAGCCGCTGTGGTCCCAGGCTGGGGAACTGCGCCTGCATGAACCTCCTCCCCGGAGTCCCCCGGCAGAGGCTGTGAAGCCTCAGTCTTCAAGCAGGCGACTGCGCCTGCGCAAACCTCCTCCCTGGAGTCCCCCGGCAGAGGCTGTGAAGGCTCTGTCTTCAAACAGGTGACACTGCCTGCGCAGGGAAACCGAAGAGGAGCCGCTGTGGTCCCGCAGGCAACTGTGCCTGTGCGTTCAATCTCTTCACAGGGCTGGAGAACCGCTACACTATCACAGGCAACCACGCCTGCGCGTTCGATTTCACTGAAAAGGGTAGGAAGAACCGCTGGGTCTTCCAAGCAGGCTACTGCGCCTGCGCGTATAGACTGAGAAACAGGGACCTTTAAACGGCCGACTGCGCCTTTGCGCGCGGCCTCACAGTGAAAAGGAGCCGCTGGGGGTTCCAAGTCTGTGATTGCGCCTGCGCGAACCCGGTGTTGGGAAACCTCTCCCCTCAGGCGTGCGACTGCGCCTGCGCGGGAAAACTGAAGAAGAGCCGCTTGGGTCACGGGCTGGGAAACTGCGCCTGTGTGAACCCGGTGTTGGGAAACCTCTCCCCTCAGGCGCGCGACTGCATCTGTGTGAACCTGTTGTTCAGAAGACTGGGGGATTCCTGTCTCCAGACCAGCGACTGCGCATACGCGGGCAGTCTCCAAACGATCTTCTGTGAATGAACTGGCAGCAGCCTGCCAATTTCTACTCTCAGGCTGCTGTTTCTCTGTTTCTGAGCCAAATAACTGGTTCAAATTTAAACTTTGACCAAAACTTAGGTCCCACTGGGGCGGGGAAGTGTCCCAATTGGTGGGCCGGACAACTTTTCCCTTGGAACAAGCCACAGTGCCTGTCTTTACAGCCTGTGAACTTGAACTTGTATGGTCAGATTTATACAATTTACCTGATTTTCCTTGTGTCCCATCCTTGCTTGTAATCGCTGCCACTGGCCCAGACTCATATGGGTCCCAGAAAGTGCCTGCACGTGCACCCTTCTTGGCCAGCATACTGGCCAGTCATTGTGGGGAGGCAGAGGTGGGCGAGGGGGCTGCAGCACCACTGATGGCTACTACCTTTCCCTGATTGGCCCTGAGGAAAGGTTTTATCGACTCCAGGATGGACTCGACTGTATCGGGAGGAGTTTCTGTCTCTGCCTTTTGAGTTGGGGCTACGGGGGCCCTGGCTTTATCGTCTCTCCCAGGCTTTTTACAATCCCTGCACCAGTGGCCATCCTCTCCGCACCTGTAACAAGTGACCTTGTTCTGGGAGGGACAGCTCCCCTCCTGGCGCCACTCTTTCTTGTATTGAGCCCCAGGTTTGACCTCGTGGACCTTACCCTTGTGCTGGGGGGTCCCACTATTCCTACCATTCCTATATGCTACCGTGAGCTGCCGGATTACAGTCTCTTCAGTTGCTAGGGGGTCTCGGGGGTCAAACCAGGTATCAGCCTTTGCTTTTATCTGGGGCAGGCAATTGTACACCAGGCAACGAAGCCATTGGGTCCGCTGCTGCTGGTTCAGTTGTACCCTATTTTGTCCCCCTGTACACGCGCTGTTGTAGACTGGCCACAGCCTGTCTGCAAATGCCTGTGGGGTCTCCCCTTCTGCAGTGTTTTCCCTATGCGATCGAATGGATTGCCGTCGTTCACACCCATGGCTTCCAGTATTTCCTCCTTTAGGTCCTCAAAACCCTTCTGCCCTCTCTTAGCCTCATCTGAAAGGGTTTGATAGAGCTTACTATCTACAGAGAAAAGCAACATTTTGGCTTTCTCTTCCTCATCACAGCTGTTAACACAGGCTGCCTGTTCTATCCCCTGGAAGTGCACTGAGGGGTCTCCCTTTTCAGAGAGCAGGGGAATATGTTTCACCAGGCCTCTGAGCTGTCGGGCATCATAGGCCACCAGATAGGTATGCTGAACAGCCCCATGGTCATTATCATTCACGGGCGGACCGTACCTCCGTTGTCGGAGGGGGTACACTTGTTCTGGTCCCCGCCTGCCTAGCGGGACCTGCTGGCATTCTCCTACCACCCCATTGTCCACCCCTTCTTGTTGTCAGAGCTCCTCAAAACTCGGAGCTATGGGCTGCTGTCTTGGGATCTCTAATTCCCTAGCCAGCTTTTCCCTGGGTGTTGCCTGTGGGGCTGTTTTGCTTAGGTTGCCAGTAAAATCCGGCTGACCTACCTTCGGGCTGATCAGACAAATCATCCCCTTTGCTCTTTTTAAAGCCATGTTAAGGCTTTCTGGCCTAGAAATTCAGTGGCCTGCGCCACCAGTTTGCACCCAAAGAGGGCTTTTGCGCCACTGTGCAAACCTACCGCGATATTTAGCGGGGCACCAATGGCGGCATTAGCCAGTAGCGCTGCGCCACCACCGATGACGTCATCGGTGTGCAGCGCCCCGCTATCGCCCCGCTGGCCATATTTGGTTGCTGCCGCCTCCCCCGCGCCGGCCGCAAACAGCGACCGGTACACGGGGCCTACCTGTGCCGGTAGTGGGGCGAGTTAAGGTGGAGGTGCGGCCGGCCGCTTTTTCGGCGGCCGCCTGCCCGCACCTCCGTCCCCGGCCTCCTTCACCACCCCTCCGCGGCATTGCCGGCTGTTTCCAGAGAGCCCGGCACTTCTCCTTGGTGCCGGGCTCATTTGCCGGCACTCGCGAGCGGGGATTGCGCTGTTGCAGGCACCTCCCCCTTAAGACTGAGAGGAAGGCCTGCAGTACCGCAGGCTGCCGTGCCGCAGCGAGTGGCGCTGCGGCACTTTGCACGCCGATATTCAGTTTCAGCGCCCCAAGCGGGGCGCTGAAAACCTTGTTTAGCGGCCGGCTTCCACTTGGGGCGCTGAAAGTGAATTTCCCGCTGGCGCAAGTGGCTCCGCGCGCAGCGGTAATTCCGGCGCCCAGGCGAGCTGGGCGCCCCTAACTGAATTTCTAGGCCTCTATCTCTGCCCTACAGGGGCCATGTTCTGCTTCCTCAAACCTTTGGTCGCAGGCCAGCTTATAAGCTGCCTTTACCTCCCTAACCATTTCCTCCTGCTCTGTTACTTCTAAGGTGAGGCGGGCATTCTCTTCCCGCAGTCTCATCTCGTTACTCCTTGCTTCTGTAAACTGGCACTTTAGGATCTCTATCTTGTGCCTTGCATGGCTTTTGCCCTCGCTAGCTTCTTGGGTGAGGTGTGCGTTTTCCTCCTGTAGCCTCATCTGACTGTCCCTAGCCTCTGTGACTTCTTGCACAAGGCGCTCTATCTCTGCCTGGCATTTCGTGACCTCTAGTGTGAGGCGTGCATTTTCTTCCCGCAACCTCATCCCACTATCTCTGGCCTCGTTCACATCTCTTATGAGGCGTTCTACCTCTGCTTGGCATTTTTCAAACTCGGACTCCCGATTCTTGGCCTCTGTAACCTCCTTCCACACCCTCATCTCACCCTTCTTAACCCAGCCACCTATACCATAGTAGGTCAGCTTACATGCTGCCGCTAACTTCTGCAGGACTACCCACAGACTGAAAGCAAGAAAAGCGATAGGTGATGCTTTCTCCAGATCCAGACCACTTATCATATCAAAAACTGCCTCCAGTCCTGCCGCGGTCGCCAATTTGTAGGGGGGCATCTTTTTCCTGTTTTACGGTAATTTACCTGGTCAGACAGCTTTTGCAGTGCACTGTGACCAATTCCAATCTTTTACCTTGGGGTGGTTTGAATGTGTCTTCATTCTGGGGCCGAAATGTTCCCGCCCACATCCGGAGTTCATCTGGCTAAAACAAAAGGGGCCCAACTGCCCTATTGTCTGAGTAATGGGTAATTCAAACCCATTCATTCCTTTTCTTAGTAAATCTCTTCCGTAGTCTAGGTGTGTCTCAATTGTGTGCTGGGCTTTGAACGGAGTTGGATTACTATGTAAACAGAAGCCCCTTTGTCCTGTGGTCACTGAAACTGCAGTCTCAAGTGAATTAATCCCTTATGTCAACATCCTGCAGTTTCCTGTAAACAAACATTGCCTCTGTAGGGAAGGGAAACTCCCTGGTTTTGATTGACAGAATCTGACTGCCACTGCTTGACCCTTCCACTTTTCACAGACATCCACGAGCTGCTTTCCAAGCCCAATTGTCCCTGCCATGCTTTTCTGACGGCCATTTTTTAAACCCCTTTGCAATTTACCAAACTCAAGGGAATAATTTTATTAATAAAAATGTACTGTCTTAAAGTGTGCAAATTTTTCCACGAAGTTCCTCGATTCCGGTGTTGTCCACATGCTGCTCTGCCAATGAGCTTTTCAATGCAGCCTTTTTCAGTTCTGGGTATGTTTTAAAACATTGTCCAACCCAGAGACAATTTAAATTCCACGAGTCTTCATCCATGATGTAGGTTAATATCTCCAGTATCTTCGGGGCTGAGGGATTTTGCGAACCCCTACAATAGTCAGGTTTCTGCCTCTGCCACAGCACTGAAATGGGCCTAATCAAAGTCACAAATGATATCTTTTGTGACTGTATTCGTGGTGCATTATCCTTCCTCATCCTTCTCGATCTCTCTGCAACCTTTGACATGGTTGGTCACATTATCCTCTTCCAATGCCTCTCCTTTGTTGTCCAGCTCAGTGGGACTGCCCTTCCCTGGTTCCATTCTTACTTATCCAATTGTAGCCATGTCCAGCAATGGCTTGCCTTTCTAGCCCAACACTGTTACCTTCAGCGTCCCCAAGGAGCTAACATTGACCCCCTACCCTTCTGCATCTACTGACCTTTGGCGACATCAACCGAAGACATGTTGTCAGGTTCCACATGTACACTGACAACACCCAGCTCTACTTCACCACCACCACCTATCTAGATCCCTCCACTGCCTTTGTGTGGTCAGACTGCTTGTTTGAATTCCAGTTCTGGATGAGCCACAATTAAATATTGGGAAGACTGAAAGCATGACCTTCGGCCCTCTCCACAAACTCCGTACCCTCACTGCTAATTCCATCCCCTCCCTCGCCACTGTCTCAAGTTGAACCAGACCCTTCGCAACCTTAGCATTCTATTTGATCCCGTGCTGAGGTTTGGACATCTTCATTACAAAGACCCAAAGATGATCAATCAATCTGCTTTGTAATGCAACCGATTGATCACTTCTCTGAAAATCTGCACGTCTATCTTCAGGAAATTGGCCCTCTCCACCTCAAACAATCTGCTAAGAAATAAAGAGACAGTAATGGAGTCTGATATCTGCAAGCTCTGTGTCTATTACAAACTCAACTCTTCTCTGATTGCTCATTGCACCTTCAAAGAAGTTTATTCGATAGCTCATGAAAGTATATATATTGAAGATCTTACCATTAAAACGTTGAAAACAGTCCATGAGCATGCGGATGGCACAGAAAAAACAGAAATTGATATTTCATTCTCAAGATGGATTGATTATGAACAAGCTAAAGTCAACCGTGTCAGATACATGGCTATTCAAGTTTTTGGTTATGTCCTGTGAAAATTATAATTTAGAATCAATCACAAACAATATCGAGTTTTGCATCGGCAAGTCCAATGTGAAAGAAACTGATGATTGCCAGATTGGCATGTATCTTTTTAATCTGTTTTCGCTACTTTTAGTAGCATAAATGCGTCAAATAAGGATTGCCTTTAGTATTTATTATATATATATATGTTCATTTAGTTCTATAGACAGTGGTGAACTGGGGGAGGCAAAATTAGTTCAGAGTAGGGGTCTCTTCTAAGACTGAGGGCATCACTGTGTGACTAAAACCTCACACTAAAACCCAGATATTTCATCCTCAGTTTGACCTGTAGCTTGAAATTTACAAGAAGATTGCAATCTGCAAAACTTCCCTCACCAAAGAGAAATTAAACTCTAATTATCCTTTCCTCATCTTTACTTACAACAGTTAAACTTTGTGATCTTAAAGTGACGCAACTTCACCTTAGCAATGGAATAATACATTGCATTGAACAGTATAACACCTGTCCTTATTAAGCAGCGAATCATCTGACTTACCATGGTAGATATTCTAATGTATATATGTGTTTGTCTTTTAGCCAAAAATGATCATCCCTGCTCTGCCAGTGAAAGTACAGCAGATCTGGGATTGAAGACCACTGCTCCTGACCCTGCTAGAGGATCCGGCTCAGTATTGGATCACATAATGTAAGTGGCAGGGGTGGCCACCCAAACCACTATAGACGTATCTTGGGTGTCTGCCTGATGAGTGGAGGTTTGGGAAAATGAGCAGGAACCACCTGCTAAGACCCTTCATCCCCTTTATAAGGGGGCCAAAATAAATCAGGAGCTGGAAATTTAAGGCCAGGACCCAAGCCTGAACCCTCAGGTAGGCTCCACTTGCATCGCTGAGCCTAACTGTATGCTGGATTCACAGGAAATTCCTGGTGTGGGAATTACCTCTCCTCAGTCCTGCTCTCTCTGTCGTCAGGGGCCATGTCTGGCAGGCGGAAGTTCCACACACCCCAGACCCCTGCACAAATTAGGATTCTGAATGAAAACCGTCCCCATCCCCCCGTGCCATCAAGAAATCCCACTTCTGTCAGGCATCTTTGCCCAACTTGCACCATAGGAGTGCCGTTGGGCCTGAGAAATTTCAAGCCCCCTTGTATCTGTCAAATGTCCATCACACTGCACATATCACGTTTTGTTACAGATGCAAAACAGTTTTAGAAGAAAAAGAGAAACCAGTTATCAACCAGGAACCTGGAATTTACAAGCATTTACAATCAGCTGCATTGCCTGTAAGTTAGTAGCTAAATATTAGATTAGATCCGTGAGCAATGACATGAGAGATGTACAAGTATATTTAAAAAATACTATCAGTTCATGAATTTATTATAGGCTAGTTCCAGAAATGAGACATAAAAACTGAGTAAATTTGAAATCATACTAGCTTGTGATAATTGCTTCTTTGATTTAGCAGATTTCTTTTTGGTTTGGTGTTTATTCCTCATTTTAAGTTCTCTCTCTCTCTCTCATTGAGAAGATGGAAATTTGATGAGTGATTCCACGTTCCCATGTCCTGGCACAGAGCCAAATTTGTGCGGACAACTAGTTGGAGGATAGGGAGCGCGGGACAGCAAAATCGCCCTTCAAATGGTTCTCTCCCAGATCTCGGTCTGTGTTGTTCTATAACCAGCCACTAGAGGGTGCACATTAGTGTCCCAGGTTGCTTCACCTTTTTATTTCCCTCGGCCTCAATTTAGTAGCGCTCCAATCCAGGCACGCAGCAACAGCACACTGGAACAGAGAAACCCAACGACCGTTCTAAATTACGTCCTCAGCCTTCATCATAATAATTCAGGCGAGCCAATTAGGCAGCCCAATGTTGGGGCCTATCCACTATCAACCAGCACCGATGACCACAAGTAAGTCCAGCGGGGAGAGGCGATGGGGAGTGGGGCACAGGCAGGCTGGCAGCGGCTTGCAGTTGTTTTGTGGAGCCAAAAGGTGCCCTCCTGCTCCTTCCAACTCCACAATGACCACATTTTGGGTCCTTTTTTTGAGCTAGTTAGGATGCTCAAGACCCGGAAGTACCAGTCAGAGCTTACACATCACAATTTCACTTTTGAAATGAGGCAGTTTTAGGCCCATAAAACATGCGCAACAATGTTGAATTTAGACCCCCATGCCTCTTGATCAATGCAGACTGGCTGAGATCAGGAATCCACTCTGTGAGGTAGCACTTACTCCCAAACTCTCCATTGTTCTGTGAATTGATATATGAGGAAAATCTGCTGGTAGTCTGGCTTAGATTCATTCACTTCTTTCTTTTCATGGTTCATTGTCATTGATATGCCAGGAGTACATGCCACCTGCTATCTCAATATGTTATCATTTTAACTGTAAATCCTGCGCATCCCCAATTTTAATCACTCCACCATTGGCGGCTGTGACTTCAGCTGCTTAGGCCCTAAGGTCTGGAATTCTCTCCATAAACCTCTCCGCCTCTCTACTTCTCTCTGTTCCTTTAAGACACTCCTTAAAACCTACCTCTTTGACCAAGCTTTTGGTCACCTGCTCTAATATCTCCTTATGTGGCTAGGTGTCAAATTTTGTTTGATAATCGTTCCTGTGAAGCGCCTTGGAACGTTTTACTATGTTACAATGACTCACGTTCCAGTATTGTTGCCTGCCCGGTGCCAGGGTTAAGGACATCTTCTCTGGGCTGGATAGAAACTTGGAGTGGGTGGGGGAAGATCCAGTTGTCATGGTCCATGTAGGTACCAATGACATAGGTAGGACAAAAGAAGAGGTTCTGCTGAGAGAGTATGAGAGGCTAGGGGCTAAATTAAAAAGCAGAACCACAAAGGTAATAATCTCTGGATTGCTACCTGAGCCACGAGCAAATTTGCATAGGGTAAATAAGATCAGAGAAATGAACGAGTGGCTCAAAGACTGGTGTGGGAGAAATGGGTTTCGATTTGTGGGGCACTGGCACCAGTACTGGGATAAGAGGGAGCTGTTCCGTTTGGACGGGCTTCACTTGAACCATGCTAGGGCTAGAGTCCTGGCAAATCGAATAATTAGGGCTGTAGAGAGGGCTTTAAGCTAAATAGTGGGGGGGAGGATCCAGGTGAGCGGGAAAATAAAAAGCCAATGAGAAATGGGAAAGCAATAGAGCAGGCTAGAGATGGGGGAAATAATAACCAGAGTGTGACAGGAAGGGACAGAATGTTTAAATATAAGAGTGTAACAGAAAAAAAGGCCAAAACAAGAAGGAAAGGTAAAAAGACAAAGTTAAAAGCTCTATATCTGAATGCACACAGTATTCGTAACAAGATAAATGAGTTGACGGCACAAATAGATACAAATGGGTATGATCTGATCGCCATTACAGAGACGTGGTTGCAAGGCGACCAGGGCTGGGAATTGAATATTCCAGGGTATATGATAATTCGGAAGGATAGAAAGAAAGGAAAGGGAGGTGGGGTGATGTTGTTGGTAAAAGATGGGATCAGTGCAGTGGTGAGAAGTGATATTGGCTCAGAAGATCAAGATGTAGAATCGGTTTGGGTGGAGATAAAAAATAATAAGGGGAAAAAGTCTCTGGTGGACATAGTCTACAGGCCCCCGAACAGTAACAATGCTGTTGGACAGAGTATAAATCAACAAATAATGGAGGCCTGTAAAAAAGGTACGGTAATAATCATGGGTGATTTTAATCTCCATATTGATTGGACAAATAAAATTGGCCATGGTAGCCTGGAGGATGTGTTCATAGAGTGCATCTGGGATGTTTTCCTAGAACAGTATGTAATGGAACCAACCAGGGAGCAGGCTATCTTGGATCTGGTACTATGTAATGAGACAGAATTAATAAATGATCTCATAGTAAAGGATCCTCTAGGAAAGAGTGATCATAGCATGGTTGAATTTCAAATTCAGTTGGAGGGTGAGAAAGTTGTATCCCAAACCAGTGTCCTGATCTTAAACAAAGGCAATTATAATGGCATGAGGGCAGAACTGGCTAAAGTGGACTGGAAAAACAAATTAAAGGGTAAGAAAGTTGAAATGCAGTGGTGGACATTTAAGGAGATATTTCATAACTCTCAACAAAAATATATTCCAGTGAGAAAGAAAGATTTTAAGAGAAGGGAGCACCATCCGTGGCTAACTAAGGAAGTAAAGGATGGTTTCAAATTGAAAAGGAAGGCATGCAATGTTGCCAAGATTGGTGGGAGACTAGAGGATTGGGAAATTTTTAAAAACCAGCAAAGGATGACTAAAAAAAAAAAAGAGAAAGGAGATGAATTATGAGAGTAAGCTTGCAAGAAACATTAAAACAGATAGTAAGAGCTTCTACAGGTATATAAAAAGGAAGAGGGTAGCTAAAGTAAATGTTGGTCCCTTAGAGGATGAGACTGGGGAATTAATAATGGGGAATGGGGAAATGGCAGAGACTCTGAACAAATATTTTGCATCTGTCTTCACTGTAGAAGGCACTATAGAAGGCACTAACAACATCCCAATAATGGATAATCAAGGGGCCACAGGGAGTGGGGAACTAAAGACAATCACTATCACTAAGGAAATAGTACTCGGTAAAATAATGGGACTAAAAGACAACAAGTCCCCTGGACCAGATGGCCTGCATCCCAGGGTCTTAAAAGAAGTGGCTGCAGAGATAGTGGATGCATTGGTTGCAATATACCAAAATTCCCTGGACTCTGGAGAGGTCCCAGCAGATTGGAAAACCACTAATGTAACACCCCTATTTAAGAAAGGAGGGAGACAGAAAGCAGGAAACTATAGACCAGTTAGCCTAACATCTGTCATGGGGAAAATGCTGGAGTCCTTCATTAAGGAAGCAGTAGCTGGGCATTTAGAAAAACATACTGCAGTCAAACAGAGTCAGCATGGTTTTAGGAATGGGAAATCATGTTTAACAAATTTGCTAGAGTTCTTTGAGGATGTAACGAGCAGGGTGGACAAGGGTGAGCCAGTGGATGTCCTGTATTTGGATTTCCAGAAGGCATTCGATAAGGTGCCACATAAAAGTTTACTGCATAAGATAAGAGCTCACAGAGTTGGGGGTAATATATTAGCATGGATAGAGAATTGGCTAACTAACAGAAAGCAGAGAATCGGGATAAATGGGTCATTTTCTGGTTGACAAACGGTAACTACTGGGGTGCCACAAGGATCGTTGCTGGGGCCCCAACTATTTACAATCTACATTAATGACTTGGATGAAGGGATCGAGTGTAATGTAGCCAAGTTTGCGAATGATACAAAGATGGGTGGGAAAGCAAGTTGTGCAGAGGACTCAAAGAATCTAGAAAGGGATATAGACAGGCTAGGTGAGTGGGCAAACATTTGTCAGATGGAGTATAATGTGGGAAAGTGTGAGGTTATCCACTTTGGCAGGAAAAATAAAAAAGCAAACTATTATTTAAATGGAGAGAGATTACAAAATGCTACACTTCAGAGGGACCGGGGGGTCCTTGTGCATGAAACACAAAAAGTTAGCATGCAGGTACAGCAAGTAATCAAAAAGGCAAATGGAATGTTGGCCTTTATTGCAAGGGGGTTGGAGTATAAAAGCAGGGAAGTCCTGTTACAACTGTACAAGGTATTGGCGAGACCACACCTTGAGTACTGCGTACAGTTTTGGTCTCCTTATTTAAGGACTTGCATTGGAGGCAGTTCAGAGACGATTCACTAGGTTAATTCCAGAGATGAGGGGGTTGACTTATGAGGAAAGGTTGAGCAGGCTGGGCCTATACTCATTGGAATTTAGAGGAATGAGAGGTGATCTTATTGAAACTTATAAGATACTGAGGGGGCTCAACAGGGTAGATGCAGAGAGGCTGTTTCCCCTCGTGGGGAAATCTAGAACTCGGGGGCACATTCTCAGAATAAAGGGTCGCCCTTTTAGAACTGAGATGAGGAGGAATGTCTTCTCTGAGGGTCGTAAATCTGTGGAATTCTCTGCCCCAGAGAGCTGTGGAGGCTGGGTCATTAAATACATTTAACGTGGAGATAGGCAAATTTTTGCAAGATAAGGAAGTGAAGGGTTATGGGGAGCGGGCAGGGAAGTGGTTTTGAGCCCAAGATCAGCCATGATCTTATTGAATGGTGGAGTAGGCTCGAGGGGCCAAGTGGCCTATCCCTGCTCCTAGTTCTTATGTTCTTAAGTGATCATACTTCAAGTGTGAGCCAAGACAGTGAGCAGCAGACCATTGAAATATGGAGGACACTGCAGCCAAGCACAATCCTATCCTCACTGAGCATCAACATCAACATACATTTTCCCTCAGAGGTAAGCAGATAACAATTAGAAGCAGGAACCCTGGCTTGATTATTTTTTCTTCCTACCCATGGCAATAACAACATCAACAGCAGCATTTATATAGCACCTTTAATGTAGTAAAATGTGCCAAGCAGGAGCCGAAGGACTTCGTCCTGACTTGACGGATTCTGCACAGACAACTTGCTCCCAGACATGGGTGAGAATGAGCATTCCACCTGGCCTATAGCATAACAGAGAGAATGAGCATAGGTGACACAAGCTACTGGAGGAGCGGGAGAAGGGCTCGCAGCAGGAGACCATATCCATCCAGGGTGTTCAGGGAGCAATATTCCTACCTGAAGCTCAGCGAGGAATAGAGCGTCACACATCTGTGCTTCACCAAGGATACCCTTACTGAAAACTGCCACCTGCTGCAGCCATAACTGCAACCTCCGAGCAGGGCGACGACTGCATTGCCAGTGGCTATGAAGGTCACGCTAGCCATGAACCTTTATGCATCAGGCTCCTTCCGGGGCTAGAGCAGGAGATATTTGCAACATCTCCCAGTTTGCCATGCACTGTTGCATAAGGGAGGTAACTGAGGCTCTGTATTTCAAGAGAGCTGAATACATTTTTTTCTCGCTCTCAGCGGTGAGTGCCCGATATCCTGGCAGCAGTCACAATGCCTTCATTCTGTGGCAGTCCATTGTACCATCTGTATTTGAGCCACTGTGTCAAACCAGAGGGTGGCTACTGGGCGACAAGGGCTATCCATTAACAATAAGGCTCATGACTCTGGTGTGCAACGTATGGGCAACATTCATACAATGAAAGTCATGCTGCCACACAAAATATCATTGAGCAGACGATTGCCGTGCTAAAGCAGTGCTTCTGCAGCCTGGACTGCTCCGGAGGAGTCCTGCAGTACTTGGTAGAGCGGGTGTCAATATTCGTGCTGGTCTGCTGCATGCTGCACAACCTCATTATCATGAGGGCAGAGCCCTTGCCACCAGATAAACGGTGACCAGTTAAGGAGGAGGAGGAGGAGCAGGAGGAAAAGGAGGAGCAGGAGGCAACCTAGACAACCCCTTTCTGGCCGGTCTGTCCTTGACCAAGTCATTTGGCTGTGATACCAGTTAACGCAAACCCAAATCCCCATTCACCAACAGTCCCACACCTTACCTTCCCTCTGTTACTGACCATCACAGCGTCCACTTGGCCACAATGCTACAATAAAAGCCAAAACATAATAAAGATTCCAAACCAAATTTATAAATCAAACCATGCCATATTGTATACTTGTGGATTCCCTTAGTGCCTGTCTTCCGCATGCCTTTGCCTGTCCTAGTGCACCTATGCAATGCTACCCCAGTGCCTGCAGCATGGCTGGTGGAAGGCTGCTGACTTTCAGTGGAGGAGACTGCAGATGGCCTTGGAGGACAACCTCGAGCAGCTCTGGACCTAGAAGACTTGGCTTTGGACATCACCATCTTATCATGGCCGGCAGCAGGCACTGGCCTGGGGTGGGAGGACGAATGCTGTCATCCTGGGAGAGGACAGCAGGTTCATGCTCCACGGGGCCACTCCCCTGGGGCAGTACCTCAGCAATCTTAGTAATCTGTTGGAGGACAGATTACTAGACTGCTGTGACACTCTGCAAGCCCCTTTGAACACTGGTAACCGCAGCCACGATGGCTTGCATGACTTAATTCTGAGCTTCCACTGCAGCACCCAGACATTGGGTGGCTTCTGTTTGTGCTGCAATGGAAGCTGTGGAATGCTGTGACATCGACCATCAGACGCTGCATCATGGTTGGGTCCGCAAGTGTGCTAATGGAGTTGGCCACCATTTCCATGCTGGAAAGAATGGGCTCCAAGCTCTGTGCAAAGCCCTGTGCCAAGTTGGTGCCGGACACCTCCACGCTCCTTTACATTGCATGCAGGCTTTCTGGCAGGCCTGCCAATGTACCAAGAATTTTGTTGTGTATACCCATCCACCTTCTTCTGTAGCCTGCCCCATCGAAGTGCTCATCTGAGTCCAGTGCAGTAGAACTCGTGTGCTACCCCGCCCTACGGAGAACTGGCACCTGCGCTACCCTTGCTCCCTGCCCTGGCTGCAGGCCACCACGTGCAGATCCTGCATCTAAGCTATTCTCTAAATTACGCAGAGTCTCAGTATCTCAACTGGTGGCTGCAAGTGTGAAATCAAGTGATGGTGCTGTGTCTTCATCATCACTGCCTACTTCCATTTCCACCTGTTGCTCTTCCACTGCTGCCTGGCCAGGTTGCAGTCAATGATTCCCCCTAATTTTTTTAACGGGATGCGCGGCCCATTTAAGCTTCTGCGCTTGCGTGGTTTTTCGCTTTGTGAAGCCAGCTCACCGGCTGCACAGAACCTCAAGACCACAGCCGTGCAGCTTAAAGGGAATGTTGGTTGCAGTACTTACTTATCTGAAAGGAGAAAGGCACAAGGGTAAGGTTGCGGTGTGGGGAGGGGGAAAGTAAGAAGTGCATACTTACACCATCTGCAGCTTTTAAATCAAAAGACATAGTGGGATGAGGGGGAAGTGGGATCTGAGAAGGAGGATTAGGTATGATGATACCACCGTTTTCAATGGTTTCAGCCCTGCCATTGGCCATAGTTTCACCAATGGCCGCTCTAATGATGATGACCACTGTCTCCTCCATCGGGGTAAGGTGATGCAGGCACACCTCTCCCCTGCCGGTTAGCTCTTGCTGCCTCTGGTTATGTGCCAACTTATCCTGCAAGGGAGAGGGAAGTGTTTTCATGAATGTGGAGCAATGTGTTTGGCTGATGTGGCTGTCATGGTTGAATAGCCAGCAGTGTGTGCAAGCTGTGAGATGTGCGTATGAGGCTTGCAGCAGTGGTAAGTGTGTGAGGGTGAGAGTACTGTTAGTCAGAGATTGTTGGTAGGTGAGTGATGGGGGTGTGGTACATTGAGCAGTGTGTGAGGGTAATGGTGCAGTTGATGAGATATGGCATTTGAAGATGAATTCACTGACCTTGACCACTCGTGTGAGGTCATCGAACTTCTTGCCGCATTGCATCCAGATCCTTGGGGCTTGAATTCTGGCATTGATTGCCATGGCTACCTGCTCCCACTGTCTTTGCAGAGTTTGTCTGGAGGTTCTCCTAGCCCCCTGCGGATAGAGGACCTCTCTCCTCCTGTCCACCTCTTACAGCAAGGCCTCCAGTGCAGCCTCTGAGAACCTTGGAGCATTCTCTCTCCGCTGTTGCGTCATTAGTCACTCTTATTGCAGGTCAGACTCTCTTTCCAAGCCACTTCCAGCACCTGCTCCAGGCAGAATGCACCTCCCCTTTAAGAGGTGCAGGCTGGCTTTAATAGTGCAGGCTGGCTTTAAGTAGTGCAGTCTAGCTTTAAGTGGTCCTAGCCTCGCACGAACGAGCCCCCCGATGAGGCGTGCAGCCACTGAACAGCACGTTTAGCACTGGGCTGCACGCTGCAATCATTTAAATTAGCAGGCAGCACGAAGTTTGCGTGTTGCCTGCATTGGAACCAATGGGCGCTGGTTAATTGTGCATCGCGATCCTCGTGCCCATTTACAGGGGCTATTGAATTTAGCCCCCTCAAATTCAACTGGTTGCCATTTTCAAGTATATGCAACATATTACGGTCAATTTCTGACATTGTGCCCTGGTGGTGAGCCTCGCACACTCAGAAACATAGACACATTCAACCACATAGTGTACATTAGTGGTTAGAAATCATGCACAGTGCTGCCTGTGCTCCCAGTAGGTGAGGCTCTGTACTGGATCATAGAATCAGGAAACTTACTCCTGTTGTTCACTGCACAGTTCCAGTTATATTCTCTGTCTGTCACTGTTCTGGCACGTTTTGCTCTTTTGGGACTTCCTCAAGCATTGATTAACTTTCAAACAGTGCTGGAAATATCTACAGGTCTTGTGAACAGATTTATTGGTATTGTCCATTGACATCTACCTCTTCAGAACACTGTATAATAACAATGTATGGGCACAGGGTGAGTGTAGTGGAGTTGGAAGAAGCCAGGGGAATATGGGTGGTAAAGGAAACAAGTAAGTGGTCAGAGCTAGCCTTATTGGTGATCGGCGGTGGAGAGGCCGTGTGAGATGACGAGGTCAGCGAGATGACCGTGAATGTGGGTCAAGGAGTTTATGTCTCGGGTACCTTAGATTTTTTTTTTAGTGTGTTGTGCTTGTGCCATTGTCAATGACAATCATACCATTGTCAGAATATTGGACTAGATTCAGTCAGCTCACAAGACTGTTGAAAACTGAGCAGCTCAGTTTTTTCCTTTCTGAAAAGGGTGTAATTTGCACAATTGGCAGAATTACCATCTGGATTTATTTACTTTATATTCATTTTCATTTATATTTCCCCTCCACCCCTCTATACACAGCACAGTGTAACTATCCATGACACCTAATACCCAATACATCAGCTGTTGTCGAATTGCGCAACTTCGTTGGCAGCAGTCGCGTCCTAAAATCTGTTGTATCCTTTAAATCATATCTACGCCTACAAACATTTTCAGTTTACAGATAAAACAAGACTGTTCTTAAAATATATGATTACTAGTTGATCTCCATGGAGTTGTTCATTGCAAAAATTTAAAACAAAATTGTCTCTCTTTGTACAAATGTCTCTGTCTTTCTTTCCTGCTCTCTGATTCTTTCCGTGTCACATTTTCCAAATTCCTCCTTGCCTTGCACTCTTTTACTCTTTGTCTCTCAGTATGGCTCCCACACACTTGTTCATTGTTGGGTGTCTTTCTCAATTTCTAACGGATTCTTTTTCCTTACTCTTTCTTTTGTTCTTTAAATCTCTACTGTACTTTGTTGTGCCTCGGTCCCTTCTGTATGTCTCCTCAGCTTTCCGTGGTCCTCATACATGTTCTTTTTCCTATGTGGGTAAATCTTTGTGGGATGGTTGGTAAACTAATATTGCTTCTCAAAGGATTTGAAAAAGCATGTTGGCATTTTGATGTGTTCCTTTTATGAGCTAAACTATGGTGGTGTAGTGGTTGTGTTACTGGACTAGTAATCCAGAGAATTAATTCAAATCCCACCATGGCAGTTTGTGAATTTGAATTTAATTAAAAAGTATCTTTGCAGGGTTATGGGGCAAAAGCTGGGGTGTGGGACTAAATTGGACAGATCATTCTAAGAGCTGGCACAGGCACGATGGGCCGAATGACCTTCTTTTGTGCTGCAAGATTCTATGATAACTAGTATTCATCTATTTTTTAAAAACAGTTTATGATGCTTGCCAGTTGTTCATTGGAAGTGTTTTAGTGAACGGACTAATGGAGACAGTGAGAAAATAGTTTTACAGATTGTGGGACTGAAAATCTGCAGCTCTTCCAGTGCACTTGTTCAGTAAGTCTGGCAGGCGTGTGCTGGAAGGGCTGAAAATTAGGCTGGGACACAGATACACCGGCTCTGGCTTGCCCTGCCAGTTTCTGTGGGGCCTTGTTTGGGGTGGACCCTCTGACCATCTGAAACAAGAACACCAGTTCAGAGAAGCGTGACTAGGGGAAAGGAGTCCCTCCTGAACTGGTAAATCATTGCCAGGCTAGTACGATGAGTGAAAACAAGCATACTGGCCTACTGACTGGCAGATGTGGGGCCCAACTGAGGGTCCAGGCGTGGGATTTGGCCTGGACATCTGAAAATTTTTTACTTTTTTTCAGCCTCTATTAACATGGGTGCCCACCAGCATTACTGAAATTAGTAATACTTCAGCACAGTCGGCTTTGGAGGTCACCGGCAAGCAAATCCCAGCACTTATGGTGAGATCGTTTGGCTATGGATTTTCAGTCCTATGTTTTCTTGAGCCAATCAGGATACTTCATGCTCTAAGAACACATCAAAACTTTTCCTAGCTCCTAAACTTTTTCCAAGCCCTGTATATACTTTTCACCCTAATGACACCATATGCCAGACACCAAATTTATATATATACTAGCTGGGGGTGCCCGGCGGTGCCGAGGCTTTTTTGAGGGCATGTTGTTGTTGGAAGAGAGAGAGAGAGCGAGTGGGGGGAAGAGAGAGAGCGAGTGGGGGGAAGAGAGAGAGCGAGTTGGGGGGAAGAGAGTGAGCTAGTTGGGGGGAAGAGAGAGAGCGAGTGGGGGGGAGAGAGAGAGCGAGTGGGGGGGAGCGAGAGAGCGAGTGGGGGGGGAGAGAGAGAGCGAGTGGGGGGGAGAGAGAGAGCGAGTGGGGGGGAGAGAGAGAGCGAGTGGGGGGGAGAGAGAGAGCGAGTGGGGGGGAGAGAGAGAGCGACCGGGGGAAGAGAGAGAGCAATGGGGGGAAAGAGAGAGAGCGACGGGGGGGGGAGAGAGCGAGCGAGTGGGGGGGAGAGAGAGAGCAAGAGCGAGTGGGGGGAGAGAGAGAGCGAGAGCGAGTGGGGGGAGAGAGAGAGCGAGAGAGACTGGGGGGGAGAGAGAGAGCGAGAGAGACGGGGGAGAGAGAGAGCGAGAGAGACTGGGGGGGGAGAGAGAGAGCGAGAGAGACTGGGAGGAGAGAGAGAGAGAGCGAGAGAGACTGGCGGGGAGAGAGAGCGAGAGAGACTGGGGGGAGAGAGAGAGCGAGAGAGACTGGGGGAGAGAGAGAGCGAGAGAGACTGGGGGGAGAGAGAGAGACGGTGGGAAAGAGAGAGAGACGGGGGAAGAGAGAGAGAGAGACGTGGGGGAAGAGAGAGAGAGAGACGTGGGGGAAGAGAGAGAGAGAGACGTGGGGGAAGAGAGAGACGGGGGGAAGAGAGAGAGACGTGGGGAAGAGAGAGACGGGGGGAAGAGAGAGAGAGAGACTGCTGGATTTAGTTCAGGATTAGCCTGGAGAGAGAGGGGGGGAAGGAGCGCCTGAGGGCTGGCCCGATGGACCCCTGCGAAGGAAGGAAGGAAGAAGGTAAGCTCTCCCTCCCTGTCCCACCATCTCACTCTTTCCCTCCTTCACTCCCTCACCCTCACTCTCTCCCTCCCCGTCTCTCCCTGCTTTACTCTCTCTCCCTCTCTCTCCTCTCCCTCCCTCCCTCTCCTCTCCCTCCCTCCCTCCCTCTCCTCCCTCTCCCTCCCTCCCTCTCCTCTCCTCCCTCTCCTCTCCCTCCCTCTCCTTCCCTCCCGCTCCTCTCCTCCCTCCCGCTCCCTCTCCTCTCCCTTCCTCCCCCTCTCCTCTCCATCCCTGCCTCCCCCTCCCCCCCGTCCTCTCCCCCTCTCCCCCCGTCCTCTCCCCCCGTCCTCTCTCTCCCCCGTCCTCTCCCCACCCCTCTCCTCACCCTCCCTCCCACCCTCCCTCCCTCTCTCCTCACCCTCCCTCCCTCTCCTCACCCTCCCCCTCTCCCTCCCCCTCTCCCTCCCCCCTCCTCCTCTCCTCTCCCTCTCCTCTCCCTCCCCCCCTCTCCTCTCCCTCCCCCCCTCTCCTCTCCCTCCCCCCCTCTCTCCTCTCCCTCCCCCCTCTCCTCTCCCTCCCCCCTCTCTCCACTGTCCTCCCCCCTCCTCTCTCCTCCCCCCTCTCCCCTCTCCCTCCCCCCCTCTCTCCTCTCCTTCCCCCCTCTCTCCTCTCCCTCCCCCCTCCCCCCCTCTCCTCTCCCTCCCCCCCTCTCTCCTCTCCCTCCCCCCTCTCTCCTCTCCCTCCCCCCTCTCTCCTCTCCCTCCCCCTCTCTCCTCTCCCTCCCCCCTCTCTCCGTTCCCTCCCCCCTCTCCTCTCCTCTCCCTCCCCCCTCTCTCCTCTCCTCTCCCTCCCCCTCTCTCCTCACCTCTCCCTCCCCTCCTCTCCCTCCCCCCCTCTCCTCTCCTCTCCCTCCCCCTCTCTCCTCTCCTCTCCCTCCCCCCTCTCTCCTCTCCCTCCCCCTCTCCCTCCCCCCCTCTCTCATCTCCTCTCCCTCCCCCCTCTCCTCTCCTCCCCCTCCCCGCCTCTCCTCTCCCTCCCCCCTCCTCTCCTTCCCCCCCTCTCTCCTCTCCTCTCCCTCCCCACTCTCTCCTCTCCTCTCCCTCCCCTCCTCTCCTCTCCCTCCCCCTCTCTCCTCCCCCTCCCCCCTCCTCTCCTCTGCCCCCCCTCTCCTCTCCCCTCTCTCCTCTCCCTCCCCCTCTCCTCTCCCCACCCCGCCCCGCCCCTGCGGATCAGCGCCTCAGGGCCGGCCGGCCGGTGCACGGCATAGCGTGTGAGGCCCAGCCGGACTCACCTTAGTTCTCTCCCTCCTTCTCCGCGGATCAGCGCCTCAGGGCTGGCCGGTGCGCGGGCTAGCGCGTGAGGCCCGGCCAGACTCACCTTAGCTGAGGTCCAGGCCGACATTGACACGCGCGCTGACTCCCGCCCCGCCAGCCTTTACTAAGATGGCGGCGGTGGCTGCGCTCGGCTCAGGCCCGTCCCTCCAACCTTTACAAAGGTTCCGGGCATTGTCTAAACTGGCGACTAAAACAAATCGATCGGCGTCCGCCTCGGGCCCAGGGGGCAGCGGCATCACGCCGGGAATCCGCTCAAGTCAAGGCCAGGCTTCCTGGGCTGCTAGGCCGTGCCCGGCGCCGGCACAGCCGCTCGAAATGGCCGTCAAAGTAGGCGAGCCTCCGGGCGAAGGGCAGGTGATCACTTCATTTCTAACTGTTCCTAAATACAATTTAAAACTGAAATAAATTGTTATTTTCCTTAGTTCCCTAACACACAGAAAGTGTGGGAAAAAAATCGTTAAGAATCAAGATGGCGGCCACTCACCTCGGTTCAGAATGATAAGGCCCGCCCACACACGCACCGATTGGTCAACCATCAGGTCACTGAACTGTAGGATTGGTCAATCGTCAAGTCACTCAACACTCAACTGTAGGATGGCCCGCCCGCACACGCAATGAACCTGCCCCCGTGACGCAGCGATTGGTCAGGTTGCTCGACTGCACGATTGGTCAACCTTCACGTCACTCCAATGCTAATGAGCAAATGAGCAGAACTTTTCCCATTTAATAAGCGGAATTTTGAACGTTTTTTGGATACCGTGGGCACGATTTTTGTCTGACGGAAAAGTAAATATGCTTATGACCGTTCCGGAATCGTAATCTTTCTTTTGATGTAACACGCGTGTAGGTACGCTCTATAACTTTCGAATGTATAGAGAACAGACAGACAGACAGACAGAAGAGCAATTATAATTAGATGATAAAACATCCATAGTATCCAACAAAAAACATCTAATATAACTGTGGTTCAAATCATATAGTAGAATAACACTTCAGTTCATATTTTTGTACGTTAAGTCAAATCCTGTCATTCAGTTGGAGGACTTTGATGTCAGCCCTGTGAGTGATGACACCGGACATTGCAACATAAAAGAAAACAGAATTAACAGAACCTTGGAACATTATATTTGCTATTGTGGCGGAGCCACCAAAGGACTCAGATCGTTTGTATATAATTCCTTTAACAACATGTTAGCTACAGTCTGAGTCTGTATCTTTATTTATGCTGTTTAACTGTACAGAGTGTGGTTGCTTTAACAGCGCGGCTAAAACGTGATGACGTCACGCCGTTCATCACGTGATCCCCCACTGGCGGGAAAACGTGATGACGTCATGACATCAGCCACGGGACTGCAGGGGCAGTCCTCGTGGAGCCTCCAGAGAGAGCAGACCTACATTCGATGTTATCCTGCAGTTTCCTGTTGAAGCCTGTTTGTTTCAATTCAATTCAATTCAATTCAAATCGCTTTATTGGCATGATAAGGTACATCTTACGTTGCCAAAGCATCGAAAAACATTTATGGTTGAACACATAAACGCAGATCTATTCATACAGTGTATAAACAGATATATCCCTGGGTGTATAAATATACATTCGTATAATTTGTATATACTCTTTTCTTAGGTTTACTGGTTGTCCCTCTGTTTATGGCAAGCTGTAACATAGTGTGCTGCTAAGGTTACACAGTTTCTCTGTTCCCCTAGTGGTGGCATAGTGGTTAGCACTGTTTCCTCACAGCGCTAGGGACCCGGGTTCAAATCTGGCCTCGGGTGACTGTCTGTGTGGAGTTTGCACATTCTCCCCGTGTTTGCGTGGGTTTTCTCCGGGTGCTCCGGTTTCCTCCCACAGTCCAAAGATGCGCAGGTTAGGTTGATTGGCCATGATAAAAAATTGACCCTTAGTGTTAGGGGGGATTAAATATGTGGGGTCACGGGGATAGGGCTTGGGTGGGATGGTTGTCGGTGTAGGGACCGGGTGCTAGGGTTTGGATGATCAGCCATGATCTCGTTGAATGGCGGAGCAGGCTCGAAGGGCCGAATGGCCTACTCCTGCTCCTATCTTCTATGTTTCTATGTTCCTCGTAGGTATGGGAGTTTTTGGTCGTCATTCAAATTTCTGAATTCAGGGCATATTTGTGTGAATTTTTGGTAGAAATTCTCCCTGATGCCCTGATATTTTCCACAAGCTGTGAGGAAGTGCATCTCTGTCTCCACCACTCCCTGACTGCAGTGAGAGCATATCCTGTCCTCTCTTGGCAGCCGGGTCTGTCTGTGTCTGCCTTTTTCGATGGCCAGGCTATGTTCACTAAGTCTGTACCTTGTCAAGGTTTTTCTCAGTTTGCTATCCTTTACCATGGTCAGGTATTCAGCCATGTTGTATTGTCTGTTTAGGGCCAAGTAGCAATTGAGTTTGTTTTGGGTTTTTGTTGTTTCTGCCCAATATGACAGGTATTTTTCCTTTTGCTTAGTGACAATTGTGTTGGGTCGAATTCTCTGTGCTACGATGTCACTGTCCTGGGGCTGGTTATTGTTAGTAGTGTTAGTGGTTGCTTCACTGAGTCCCAGGACTAGTTGACTGAGGGTATTCTTCTTTATGGTCCTCTCTTGACATTTCAGGGCTTCGTAATGATAGCAGTGGGGGTTGCTCATTTTTAGGTGTTTCCAAAATTTGGTGGCTCTTTTTTGGATAGTAATTATTAATGGATATTGGTCTAGTTCTGCCCTGCATGCATTGTTTACGGTTTTCCTTTGAGTCCGGAGGATACTTTTACAGAATTCTGCATGTAGGATCTCAATTGGGTGTTTGTCCCATTTTGCAAATTCTTGTTGTGTTAACGGTCCCCACACCTCACTGCCATAGAGTGCAATTGGTTCAATTACTGATTTAAAAATTTTGAGCCAAATGCTAATTGGGATTTCCATTTGGATTGATTTTTTAATGGCATAGAAAGCCCTTCTAGCTTTCTCTTTCAGTTCATTCACAGCCAGATGAAAATTTCCCGTAGAGCTGATTTTTAAGCCCAAGTATGTGTAGTTAGTGGTTTGTTCAATTTTAGTTGTTCCTAGTGTGAAATTTATTCTGGGTCCCTGATGTCTGGATCTTTGCTGGAACACAAGGACTTTGGTTTTTTGGGGGTTTATTGTCAGGGCCCAGGTCTGACAGAATGACTCCAACAGATCCAGGTTCTGCTGTAGACCCTCCTTAGTTGGTGACAGCAGAACCAGGTCATCTGCATATAGGAGGAATTTAACCTTGGATTCATATAGGGTGAGGCCGGGTGCTGTAGATTGTTCAAGTAGTTTTGCCAATTCATTTATGTAAATATTAAAGAGTGTCGGTGAGATGGGCAAGCCCTGCGTCACACCACGCCCCTGTGGGAAGTATTTTGTTTGGTTGTCTCCAATTTTAACTGCACATTTATTGTTTGTATACATTGATTTAATTGCATCATATGTTTTTCCCCCTACACCACTTTCAATAAGTTTCAAGAATAGACCGTTGTGCCAGATGGAATCGAAAGCCTTCTGGAAATCTATAAAGCAGGCAAAAATTTTGCTTTTGTTTTGATGAACATGTTTGTTCATTAAAGTTCATTTTGTTTGATCGCCTGAGTAGAACTCAGTCTTTTAGTTAGGAACCCACGTTCCTACATTGGTGACCCCGACTTTCGTGAACAGTTTTCGCGGAAGATCTTCAGCATGGACACGAACGCCATGACTCTGAAACTGCCACAGTTCTGGGAGCAACAACCAGCCGCGTGGTTTATCCAGGCTGAAGCCCAGTTCACCATCCGGAACATCGTCGCGGATCAGACCCGTTATTACTACGTGGTCTCTGCCCTCGATAGCGCCACTGCCTCGCGGATCGTCAGCCTCCTCGGTAGTCCTCCTACTGACAGCAAGTATGATACGTTAAAGGCGCGGTTGCTACAGGTCTTCGGGCTCTCGAAGTCTGAACGCGCTCGTCGGCTCCTCGCTATGCCTGGCCTCGGGGACTCCAAACCGTCCGAGCTCATGAGCCAAATGCTCATGCTCTTGGGTGCCGAACCGGACTGCTTCCTCTTCCGGGAGCTATTCCCCTGCCAACTGCCGGAGCAGGTGCAGGCTGCCCTAGCCAGATCCGAGATTACAGACTGTGCCGAGCTTGCTGCCGAAGCAGATAAGATTTTCACAGTAACCCAGCAGTGCTGCGCGGCAACGAGGCGCCCATCCCCCACAGATGCGGCTCCAGCTCCTCTTGCAGCAGGCTGGTGCTCCTACCACACCTGTTTTGGCGCGAAAGCATGATGTTGCCGCTCTCCCTGCAGTTTTTCGCCCCAAAAAAAACAAAGCTCCTGCAGCGTTCCTGGCGAAGGAGGACTGGGTCTAACGGGCGCTCCGCGGCTGCGATGGCCATCGGATCTACGGGGAAACTTCGTTACATCACTGATTCTCTATCGGGTCAACATTTCCTTTGTGACACCGGGGCGCAGTGTAGCATCCTACCTGCATCGAATCTCGATATGCAAGCTGGGAACCACGGTTTTTCCCTCGTGGCGGCTAATGGCGCAGCCATTCGAACTTTCCGAAAGCGGCGGGTCCAAGTCTGTTTCGGTGGTCAGCGCTTCCATTGGGAATTCGTCACGGCCACAGTCTCGCAGGCCATCCTAGGGGCAAATTTTCTGTGTGCCAACGGCCTCCTCGTCGATGTCCGGCACCGCCGTTTGATCAACGCGGCCACCTTCCACTCGATTCCATGCCACCATGGTACCACCGTGGCGTGCTCTATCGCCTGCGCTTTCCCATCTCCGGATGACTTCACTCGGCTCCTCGGAGAGTTCCCGGAGCTGACAAGGCCCACTTTCTCCTCCTCGGCCACGAAGCATGGTGTGGAACATCATATCACCACTACTGGCTCTCCAGTTTATGCACGGGCTAGAAGGCTCGAACCCGGCAAGCTCGCGGCTGCGAAAGCGGAGTTCGACACGATGGAGCGGCTGGGGATTATTCGCCGGTCTAATAGTCCCTGGTCTTCGCCTCTCCACGTTGTTCCGAAACTGGGCGGCGGCTGGCGGCCATGCGGTGACTACCGATGCCTGAACGACGCCACTACTCCTGATCGGTACCCGATCCCACATATTCAGGATTTCTCGGCCCATTTGGCGGGAAATTCTATCTTTTCTAAAGTCGACCTCGTCCGGGGGTATCACCAGGTTCCCGTGCACCCGCAAGATGTCCCGAAAACCGCAGTCATCACCCCTTTCGGCCTTTTTGAGTTCCTGCAGATGCCGTTTGGCTTGAAGAACGCGGCACGGACTTTCCAGCGCTTAATGGACTCTGTGCTCCGAGACCTAAACTTCATCTTCGTCTACTTTGATGACATTCTCATCGCCAGCGCTAGCAAGGAAGAGCACATCTGCCATTTGTGTACCCTCTTTACACGCCTCAGCCAGCACGGTTTGATCATCAACCCGGCCAAGTGCCAGTTCGGCCTGCAGCGGATCGATTTCTTGGGACACCGCATAACATCAGATGGCGCCGTCCCCTTACTGACGAAGGTGGAAGCTGTTACCTCTTTCCCGCGCCCGCCAACCGTCAAGGCCCTGCAAGAGTTCCTGGGGATGGTCAATTTCTATCACCAATTCGTCCCTAAGGCGGCTCAGCTAATGCAGCCTTTGTACGGGGCTCTCAAGGGCAAGTCCGGTAAGGATCTAATCAGCTTGACGGCCAAGATGGACCAGGCATTCGTCAACACCAAGTGCGCTTTGGCCAACGCAACCATGCTGGCACACCCACTTCCAGGTGCCACCATCGCCCTTACCACAGATGCGTCAGACTACGCCATCGGCACAGTGCAGGAGCAGTGGGTGAACGGCACGTGGCAACCGCTGGCGTTTTTCAGCCGTCAACTACGGAAGAATGAAAGAAAATATAGCACCTTCGATCGAGAGTTACTGGCCCTTTTCCTAGCCATTTGCCATTTCCGGTTCTTATTAGAAGGACGTCCCTTCACGGCTTTTGTCGACCACAAGCCTCTAACGTTCGCCATGGTCAAGATCGCCGAACCGTGGTCCGCTCGCCAACAATGTCACCTGACGTTTATTTCTGAATTTACCACGCACATTCAACATGTGTCTGGTAAAGACAACCTGGTGGCGGATTGCCTCTCCCATGCGACGGTCCATGCGGTTCACCTGGGGATTGACTACGCCCTTATGGCTGCGGATCAGGCCTCGGACCCAGAGGTCCAATCATACAGAACCGTCCCCTCTAGTTTCCAAGCGACCGACGTCAGTTTCCAGGCCGCAGGCACCACGCTCCTTTGCAATGTCTCCATGGGCGTTCCCTGACCTATCGTGCCAGTCGCATGGCGCCGGAAGGTGTTTGATGCCATACACGGGTTGTCGCACCCTGGTATGAAGGCTTCACAATGGCTAATGTCGGCGAAGTTCGTCTGGAAGGGTATGCACCTCGATGTCCGTGACTGGGCCAACACCTGCGTGGTCTGCCAGAAGGCCAAGGTCCAGCGTCACGTAAAAGCTCCAGTGGCTACGTTCGCTGTTCTGGAGCGTCGTTTCGACCATGTGCATGTGGACCTTGTGGGGCCTCTTCCGCCTTCTCATGGTTATACGCATCTACTCACCATGGTGGACCGCACCACTAGGTGGCCAGAGGCAATTCCTTTGGTTTCTACCACTTTGGCAGACGTCGCTAGAGCTTTCATCTCCTGTTGGGTTGCTCGTTTCGGGGTACCGGCGGACATCTCTTCCGGTCGTGGGCCACAATTTTCCTCGGAGCTCTGGAACGCTGTAGCTCAGGGGCTCGGCACCAAACTTCATCGCACCACCACCTATCATCCACAGGTGAACGGCCTTTGCGAGTGATTCCACAGGTCACTTAAAGCCGCCCTACGGGCCAGTCTTCAAGGTGCAGGATGGGTGGACAGACTCCCATGGGTCCTTTTGGGTCTTCGTACGGCACCCAAAGGAGACCTGCAATCGTCCTCGGCCAAACTCATTTATGGCCAGCCGCTCCGAGTACCAGGGGATTTCCTCCCTTCTCCCACAGAGCCATGGTCCGCCTCCCAGCAACTCGTCAGCCACCAGGAAGCAGCCAGATGCTTCGCTCTGGTGCCTACATCAAATCACGGCTTACAGAGCTCCCACGTGCCAGCGGAGCTGAAGAATGCCGAGTACGTATTTATCTGCCACAACGCTCACCGGGATCCGCTCAAGCCCCCTTACACTGGTCCTTTCCGCGTCATCGAATCAGGAGACAAATCCTTTTCGGTCGACATCGGAGGAAAGCCGGATCACATTTCGGTGGACCGGTTGAAGCCGGCTCATCTGGACCTGGACCGCCCAGTCGTCGTCGCTCAACTGCCGAAACGTGGCCGACCGCCCGCAGCCGCCGTGCCAGATCAACCACAGCCGCCCGCCAGCTCAACCACACTCGCCGCGCCAGCTCAACCACAACCGCCCGCCAGCTCGACCACCGTCCATCAGCTTCCTCGGACAGACTTGTCAGGCCTCCTCGACGTCTCACTTTTGCTGTTAAAGAAAATTCTGGGGGGGGGCGCATGTGACGGAGCCACCAAAGGACTCAGATCGTTTGTATATAATTCCTTTAACAACATGTTAGCTACAGTCTGAGTCTGTATCTTTATTTATGCTGTTTAACTGTACAGAGTGTGGTTGCTTTAACAGCGCGGCTAAAACGTGATGACGTCACGCCGTTCATCAAGTGATCCCCCACTGGCTGGAAAACATGATGACGTCATGACGTCAGCCACGGGACTGCAGGGGTGGTCCTCGTGGAGCATCCAGAGAGAGCAGACCTACATTCGATGTTATCCTGCAGTTTCCAGTTAAAGCCTGTTTGTTTCATTAAAGTTCATTTTGTTTGATCGCCTGAGTAGAACTCAGTCTTTCAGTTAGCAACCCACGTTCCTACACTATCAAGTTTACAATTAAATGCGCCAGTGAAGATATTGTGGAGGTCAGTATTATATTAATCTATTAGACAGAGTTGTAGTCAGTAGTGGTATATGGGAACTATCTCAAGGTAACGCTACAGTGACAGAGTAGCAAGCAGATTATGAATGGAGATATCTATAATATTTTTTCCTGGCCATAACATATTCTACTCACACATTTAAAATACAGAATTATATTCTAGCAGATGATGGCTCAACTGTACTTCAACTCCATTTACCTGCCTTTGTTTCCTATCCCTTGATACCCTTACCTAACAAAAATCTATCGATCTCAGCCTTGAACATTTCAATTGACCCAGCATCCACAGCCTTCTGGGGAAAAGTTCCAGATTTTCACTACCCTTTGTGTCAAAAAGTGCTTCCTGATTTCACTCCTAAATGGCCTAGCTGTAATGTTAAGATTATACTCCCTTGTTCTGGATTCCCGCACGAAGAAATAGTTTCTGTGTACCTACCCTATCAAATCCCTTAATCATCTTAAATGCCTTGATTAGATCTCCGCTCAACCATTTAAACTCCAAGGAATACAAGTCAACCTGTGCTCATAATTTAACCCTTTAAGCCCTGGTATAATTCTGGTGAATCTGCACTGCACCCCCTCCAAGGCTAATACAGTCTTCCTGAGGAGTGGTGCCCAGAACTGAATGCAGTATTCCAGATGCATTCTAACTAGAGCTTTATACAACTGTAGCATAACTTTCACCCCTTTAATCCCTGATATAATTCTGATGAATCTGCGCTGTAACCCTTATATCAATATATCTTTCCTCAGCTTCGGTGCCCAAAACTGAACACAGTACTCCAGATGGGGTCTGATGAAGGCTCTGTACAACTGAAGCATCACTTCCAATTCCCTAGAGATAAAAGCCAACATTCCACTAGCCTTTTTGATTGCCTTTTGTTCCTGTGTACCAGCTTTTGGTGATGTATGTACATGGACACCAAGTCCCTTTGCTCCTCCACGTGAACTAGCCTCTAACCATTAAGAAAATATTCCTTTTTGTCTTTCTCAAAGTGGATGACCACATTGAACTCCATCTGCCACAGTTTTGCCCATTCACTTAGTCTGTCTATGTCCCTTTGTGAATTTCTCCACCCATCTACATAACTTACTGTACCTCCTAACTTAGTGTCATCTGAAACTTGGATATACAACTCTTTATTCCTTCATTCAAGTCATTAATATATATGGTGAAAAGCTGAGGCCCCAGCACAGATCCCTGGAGAACACCACGTGTCACCTTCCATCAATCAGAGAATAAACCCATTGGCTGAGAAATTTAGCTCCATAGTGCCCGATTTTTCAGTGCTATGGGTGCCGTTTTGTGTTGAAAATGGTGTCCACGCCACGTGCACACACTTCTGGTGCAAGCCGCGCCAAACACCATTTTGGTGAGGTCATTTGCGCCGTTGCAGGGAGCATGCGCCGGAAGAGTACGCATATCATGACGTCAATCAATGAACAACGCTGATTTGACACCAGCACTGCCATTTTCAACCTCAATGCTGGAGCTAACACTGTCTCTTAATCTCTCACAGCTGAACATGTGTTCAGCAGCAGGAAGGACCCCCCCACCAGCACTATTTAAAGGGCTCATCACCTGCTTTCAGGTTAGTTGATGCCTTCATGATGCCTTCATTCTGTGGCAGTCCGTCGTACCATCTCTATTTGATCCACCACGACAAACCAGAGGGTGGCTACTGGGCGACAAAGGCTATCTGCTGACTGCCTGGCTCATGACTCCGGTGCGCAACCCAACCACACATGGGCAGCATGCATATAACGAAAGCTATGCTGCCACACAGAATGTGATCGAGCAGACCATTGGGGTCCTTAAACAATGCTTCCGCTGCCTGGACCGCTCTGGAGAAGCCCTGCAGTACTCGGCAGAGCGCGTCTCAAGATTCATCATAGTGTGCTGCATGCTGCACAACTTCGCCATCATGAGGGCACAGCCCTTGCCACCAGGTATATGACGAATAGCTGAGGAGGAGACAGAAGAGAAGGAGGAGTCGGAGGAAGGGAGGAGGCCACCAACTCAGCCCCTTTCTGGCCCGGGATCAACTGATCTGACTGTGGTACCAGTAGATGCAAGCCCAATTCCCCATTTACCCATAGTCCCAGGCCTTACCTTCCCTTCTTTACAGACCATCACTGCGTCCTCTTGGCCAAAATGCTACAATAAAAGCCACCGCAAAATAAACATTACAAACCGACTTTAAACATCAATCCATCCAATATTACCATAACAAAGTCTACTAATCATCTCTTAGTGCCTGTCCCAGTACTCCTATGCAGTGTCAACTCACTGGTTGCAGCATGGCTGGTGGAAGGCTGCTGACTTTCCATGGGGGACACTGCAGGTTGCTTTGTAGGATGACCTCGAGCAACTCTGGGCCTAGAAGGCCTGGCTGTTGTAAGGGGTTTTCGATCGACGAGGTCTCTCTCTCTCTCTCTAGAGGCCTCTCTCTCTTGCACAGTAATTCACCGAGTGGTTCGATCCACTCACCCTTTAGGTTCTATACACTGGACTTTGAGGCAGGAACTACAATGCAGAGAATACTCTATAGACCAAGTTTAATGAAATGAAATGAAATTTTATTGCACAAAGGGAAAATTGAATGTAAGCCAATAAGGTACATGGGAGGGAAAAACAAATAATAATACAGTACTAACCAACATATCTACGGGCATATTACGCTTTACAAGGTTCATCATGAAATAGGGAAGCACACGGAACATTGCGGGACAACAACTCATTGTTAATTATCCCCTAAATGCCCACCCCCTAAACCTAGCTAGATTAGATTATGAGGGGCCAGAAACATGCTCACCAATCCCAGTTAGAAACCTAGAGGTTTTGAAGTCTGCGTTTTGGTCCTCTCAGGCGTCCTGTCTCCACGTGGTCGTTGGGCTGTAGGAGCAGCGGACTGCTCAAGCTGATGGCCCCTTCTCTTCAGCAAGACGCGCTGACCATCATTTCGCCCGCAGTTCATTTTTTTCCGTGCTCCTGCATACCACGATGGTGGTCACAGTCCTGATTTCTCTGTGCTCCCGCATTCAATGCTGGCCATTCGTTCTGTAGGGCGTTTCGTCTCCTCTTCTTCTCGTCAACTCTCTCCTCATCTCGTCAACAGCCCGGAGTTTTTGTCGATGATCTCCCGATAACTACCCTGGGTCTCGTCTTCTTCTTCTGAGTCCGAAAAGACCTTCTTCGGACCCCCGAGCAATCTCCCGAAACGACTGGCTCTTCACAAAGCTACCAAGCTAAAAGCTGCAAAAGCTACCGATGGCTACTCCGGGACTCCAGTTATACTTTTCCATGGAGGCCCTTACCTCCCGCCAAATCAAGGTTAGTCTTTGTTTAACTTTTGGCGGGCTTGTAGCACAGCGGGGTAGTCTTTGTTTTTAAAGTATCTTCGGGATGGCCGGTAACTGCCATCTCTGGTCTGGAATGACCTTGTATTGTCTTTAATGTCCCTCTTCGAACTTGAATCTGTTCCCCTTTGTCTGGGTAAACATTTAGATGGCCTTTATCTACAGGCCGATCTGATCGGATCTGCATCCAATCTATATGTATGGGGCTCTGTCTGGTTTCGTTTTCCCTGAAACTGCTTTCCAGAACTTACTGTGGGCTGAATCCACAAAAGCTGTCTGGGGACTGCAGGAACCATTTTAAAGTGTCCCAAAAGTTGGTCACGGGGTCTGGCGGCCATTTTGTTTGTCCCTTTTTCTGGGCTTCTTTTAAAACAGTCTTTAAAAATTAAGGCCTTTTCTGCCAATAGACCCTTATAGGACAATGTTCAATTTTGCGAATTCTACATTCCCCCCTGATGATACTATAACTTGCTTGAAGTATCATAATTCTGGGTGAGCAAAATTCTCTGACTCTCCATAATCAAACCATCCCCTGTATTTACCTATCTATGACCCCACGACACATACATTTCCCATTTCAGAAAAACCCACAGTGCATATAAAGCATCTATAGATGGCAATACATTGGAATTAAAATCTGATACACACATTTCCAAGCGTGGAGGGGGCCTAATACCCCTACACCATCTGGTTCATACATATTATTTTTATTAATAACACACATAATAAACTTCAATAAAATAATAAAGAAAGAAAATAAACACAAAATCACAGATGAATACAATCAAAAATAGAGGAGGGAGGGAAACTTTAACTCTATACATAGCAGCAAAAATTCAAATGGGTGTCTCCTCGTCTACCCGCACATAATGCTCCCTCCACTCTCCTTTGTTCTCATACTTCTGGAAACGTTTGTCCCTCTTACAATGTACAAAAAGTACATAAGTCACAATAAAAATCTGACAT
This sequence comes from Somniosus microcephalus, assembly GCF_052327205.1. Classification (NCBI taxonomy): domain Eukaryota; kingdom Metazoa; phylum Chordata; class Chondrichthyes; order Squaliformes; family Somniosidae; genus Somniosus; species Somniosus microcephalus. The sequence goes on along the minus strand of NC_140991.1, from coordinate 256,517,152 downwards.
ACTACGAGGATGTGGGAGGCTATCCTAATCCAAGAAGGGACTTCTATATTAGTGAACAGGTCCCACCACTGTGGCGTCACTATATCTAATATGTCTGCCCCTATTTCTAATGTCTTCTGCTCCAGCATGTAAAAATGTTTCTGTGAAACGGCAACGGCTTTTAGTATCTTGGTGAGGTGTTCAGGGAGAGGGGGAATGATATAGCCAAAATGTGCAACGAATCGTTGCAGATCGGTGAAATTTTCCTTGACAGTGAGGTGAACAGTGGAAGGTTCAGGAATAGGGACAATTCGCTCTTGGGCCACTTGAACTTCTGCCTTGGGTTTGAAGCAGAAACTGCTGTCACTGACTGGACACCAGCCGTGCTGTCCATGTTGGTAGTGGGGCGCTGCAGTGGTGACACAGTATGTCCCACCTCCTATATATGCCACCTGCGGGGGCACATGGCCTTGTGCCATTACCTCCATGGTGCAATTTATAGGCTTCGCGCCAGCAGTTCTGAACCCGCACTCTGGTTTTGAATAGGCATTCAAGTGCTGGGGACACAGGATGATGTGTGCTCCCCGGCTCCGGCACCCCGCGAGGTCGGTATCCGTCATTGCATGCTCCCATCGAATGACGTAAGGTGGGACCGCTGTGTAGCGAATGTGTGTACCCCCTTGAATGACTCCAATGTTCTCCGCCCTGTATACCGGGGCAGGTTTAGCTGTCTTTCCCATAACCGGCATTCTTACCACTATACCCATAATGGTGTGATTAGACCGCCCACAGTCCACTGGGACTGGGTAGGCCTCTGAAGCTAGTCTGAGCTGGCACGGACTTAATGCATTCTCAAAAGGGTGGAGGGCTGCGAGGTGCTTATTCCCGATCCAGGAGGGGACCAAACCTTGTTTTAAATCCTCCAGATTACTGCAGCCCTTGCCCAGTAACCACGCCCCGTAAGGCACGCACGCTTCGTTCTGCGCAGCCTGATCTGACGCATTCCGATCCTCTCTGATGAGAGCATTTACTGTTTTAGCGTGTTTCTCCAGCTCAGCTATGATTTCCTTTAAGTATAGTGTCATGGCCTGGTCCTCATGTAACTCAGAACCCACTACCTTATTCTCGTCCGTCAGTATCTTTCTTAACCGCGTTTTTAAACCATTGATCTGAGTCTGCAGCTCCACGTCATCCAGAGTGTTGATGACAGAAGTCCCTGTGTTAAAGGCGGTAAAAATATCATTGATTGTGCCCCTTCTTTGTCTCCCTACCCTGTCCAAGACCTCATGTGGTGTGGTGTATAATCCGGTTCTGTCGACATCGGCAAAGTCGAACTCATAATATTGTCTGAACATAGTTGTTAACAGGACCTGGTACAATTGCTCCGTTTCCTTGGGGCACCACTCTGGCAATCGCACTTCGGTGAGGTTTAAAATCACCGAGGCCACCGCGTAGTGCACCCCTTGGTACAGCACCTGACCTGTGGGTACCAATACCAGTCCATTCCCGGGTCCCTTGGTAGTGGTGGGGCACCCTTCCTTGTGGGCTTTGGCTACCGGAATCGTGGGCAGGGGCTTGCAGGGGTGGGTGATGAGCTCAGTGGCATTCACCGGGATCTGAGAGTATGGGACTCCGCACGCCCGTGTGCTGACGTCCCACCTCATCCCTTTCCCAGCATCCTGCCACTGTCTTTGGAAAAAGATGGAGATGCCTGTGGGGCAGACGCATTCTGAACCCCACATACAGATGTAAATCCCCTCATCTGGTTCCCACCATTTGCCCAAACAGACACTCAATCCCCCATGAGTCCCCGTAATAGTCTGATGGGTATTGTTACCCAGTCGCTCCCACTCGACTGTGGAGTTCTTCATGGTCTTACTCAGCTTCCGAAGCCACCACCATCTGTCCAAAGGAACATGTCCATTACATAGCAAACAAATCTTCCTTCTGACGGTGACGCTGACTCTGGGCGCGATGATCCTCAACCTGGGACACATTAGAGAAGTCTCTCTGTATGCAAAGCCGGACTGGCTGGAGTATTCCGTAGAGTTCGACCCCAGCCATCCTGGCCACTGCCCTGCGTGGAAGTAGGTAGCTGTTTCCTCAACGTCCCGTTCTCCTGTCCCCTCAGTCGCGATGGGGGCTGTGTCCCCGGAGCATCCATATACGATGGAGTCCTTGGTGTAGCCCCGATAGGCCAAGCTACACCCGATCACCGCGAACACGATGAGAATCCTTTCCATAGTACCTCTGGTTCCTGCAACAGATTAAACGATACAGCCAGGCTCCCGAGAGATTCTGGCCTAGGTGAAGGCATGATCGGGTCTTTCGACCTTGATCCAAAACAAACACACATGCTGGGCAGATTCTAAAACTATTCCTTGTAACAGCCATCATCTTAAAAAATTACACACCTTATACTTAACCAAACTTAAACTTAACTAAACTTATGTACAGTGCCGCCCGTCCCTGGGCGGCCTACCTAATCCCTGTTCGGACTGCAGCTCACCGTTCCCTGTGGCGGGGCCGCACTGACCTGTAGCTTGAGTCCCCTGCAACCTTTTGCTGCCAATTGGGGACTGCGGCTTTCTAGGGATTTCCCAAATCGGTGTCTGCTGAAGTAGGGGGAATCGGGCCAGGGCTTTACTGGCTGAGTCATTCGAGACGACCTGTGAGGGGGTGCCTTGGGTGAGGCTCCCTTAGGGAGTGGACCTTTGGTTGGGACTTTAACCCTCACAGCCCGTGGCTCCACCATGACTGCCGGCTTTGGCTCCCTTCCCTCAGGCTCCGCCCCTTCGGGATTTGGGTCTGTGGCTGTGAGGGTGCGGGTTAGTTCCCTCAGTAACCCCTAGATGGCACCTTCACTTGTTTTTTTCCCTTTGCTAATTGTTACTAGTTTCTCCTGTGTTTATTACTTAACTGCCTTTTATCAGGTTTATTGGTTTCACCTGTTTTTGCTTGTATTTAAGTTCTATGGTTTCTTCCCTCTGTGCTCAGTCTTGACAAGCCGTTTGCCTAGTGGTAGCTTGTCTTGAGCTCCTATGTTTGTAACTGTTTACCTGTGTGATTCTAGTAAAGTACTTTTATTTAAGACTGCATACCTGCTTCTCGCCTTGCCTGTCTGCACTTGGGTCCAGAACCAGCCTCGCCCTGATAGCAAGACTGAGCCTGCTGTCAGGGCGAGGCTGGTTCTGGACCCAAGTGCAGACAGATGAGGCGAGAAGCAGGTATGCAGTCTTAAATAAAAGTACTTTACTAGAATCACACAGGTAAACAGTTACAAAAATAGGAGCTCAAGACAAGCTACCACTAGGCAAACGGCTTGTTAAGACTGAGCACGAGGGAAGAAACCACAGAACTTAAATACAAGCAAAAACAGGTGAAACCAATAAACCTGATAAAAGGCAGTTAAGTAATAAACACAGGAGAAACTAGTAACAATTAGCAAAGGGAAAAAAACAAGTGAAGGTGCCATCTAGGGGTTACTGAGGGAACTAACCGGCACCCTCACAGGACCCCCTCCCCTAGGAACAGCTCCTGACGTTCCTCCTGGACGATCAGGGTGGCGACGGCGAAAATCCCTGATGAGTTCAGGATCCAAAATGTCCCGGGCCGGAACCCAGGAACGCTCTTCAGGACCGTAACCCTCCCAGTCGACCAGGTATTGAATGCTCCTCCTAACCCGGCGACTATCAAGGAGGCGACGGACAGTGTAGGCTTACTGACCATCAATCATGCGGGGCGGGGGGAGGAGGTCTGGAAGCAGGAACCAAGGGACTGGTAAGTACCGGCTTGAGGTGAGAGATGTGGAACGTGGGATGTATCTTCATCGACCGAGGAAGGAGGAGCCAATAGGCCACAGGGTTTACTTTTTCCAAAATCCTAAAAGGTCCGATGAACCAGGGAGCCAACTTGTGGGACTCCACGTGGAGCGGAAGATTCCGAGTAGACAGCCAGACCTTCTGTCCGGTACAGAACTGAGGAGCTGGGCGGCGGCGTCGGTCAGCCTGCACTGTGTCCCTCTTGTCAAGCTTCCCTCTGCCAGAGAGACTGCCCAGCTGGTTGTCCAGCATGTCTTCCGCCTCCATGGCTTGCCCCTGGATGTCGTCTCTGACCGTGGTCCCCAGTTCTCATCCAGGTTCTGGAAGGCTTTTTGTTCCCTCCTGGGCGCTTCTGTCAGTCTCTCCTCTGGGTTCCACCCACAGTCTAACGGCCAGACTAAGAGAACCAACCAAGATCTAGAGAGGGTGCTAAGAAGCTTTGTGTCCTCCAATCCTTCCACCTGGAGCAAGTATCTGGTCTGGGCGGAGTATGCGCACAATACCCTTCAGAGCTCCTCCACTGGCCTCTCACCTTTCGAATGTCAATATGGCTTCCAACCGCCACTCTTCCCTGAACAGGAGAGGGAGATAGGAGACCCGGCTGCCCAGGGGTTCGTCCAATGCTGCCGCCGTACCTGGAGGAGGGTCCGATCTGCCTTGCAGCTCGCTTCTTCTCGGCAGAAAGTGCAGGCTGACCGACACCGCCGCCCAGCTCCTCGGTTCCGGACCAGACAGAAGGTTTGGCTCTCTACCCGAAATCTTCCGCTCCATGTGGAGTCCTGCAAGTTGGCTCCCCGGTTCATCGGACCTTTTAGGATTTTGGAAAAAGTAAACCCTGTGGCCTACCGGCTCCTCCTTCCTCAGTTGATGAAGATACATCCCACGTTCCATGTCTCTCACCTCAAGCCGGTACTTACCAGTCCCTTGGTTCCTGCTTCCAGACCTCCCCCACCGCCCTGCATGATTGACAGTCAGCAAGCCTACACTGTCCATCGCCTCCTTGATAGTCACCGGGTTAGGAGGAGCATTCAATGCCTGGTCGACTGGGAGGGTTTTGGTCCTGAAGAGCATTCCTGGGTTCCGGCCCGGGACATTTTGGATCCTGAACTCATCAGGGATTTTCGCTGTCGCCACCCTGATCGTCCAGGAGGAATGTCAGGAGCCGTTCCTAGGGGAGGGGGTCCTGTGAGGGTGCCGGTTAGTTCCCTCAGTAACCCCTAGATGGCACCTTCACTTGTTTTTTTCCCTTTGCTAATTGTTACTAGTTTCTCCTGTGTTTATTACTTAACTGCCTTTTATCAGGATTACTGGTTTCACCTGTTTTTGCTTGTATTTAAGTTCTGTGGTTTCTTCCCTCTGTGCTCAGTCTTGACAAGCCGTTTGCCTAGTGGTAGCTTGTCTTGAGCTCCTATGTTTGTAACTGTTTACCTGTGTGATTCTAGTAAAGTACTTTTATTTAAGACTGCATACCTGCTTCTCGCCTCGTCTGTCTGCACTTGGGTCCAGGACCAGCCTCGCCCTGACAGTGGCAGACGACTCCTCCCTACCTGTCCCTACAGGTGGAGAATCTCCGCCCCCAAGTTCTACCTCCCCTACGCTTGAGTCGAGGGCGGGACCTCCGTCCTCCGACTCCACCTCCTCCAGAATCGTGTCAAGGGCAGGGCCTAGCTGTTCGGGCTACCCCCTAATCGTGCTCGGGTCAGGCGACCTGCGGGGGGGTATTTCGGGCGAGGCTCCCTTTGCGAGTGGACCTTTGGTTGGGACTTTAGCCCTCACAGCCCGTGGCTTCTCCATGATTGTCGGCTTCGGCTCCCTTCCCTCAGACTCTGCCCCTTTGGGATTTGGGTCTGTGGCGGACGACTCCTCCCTACCTGTCCCTACAGGTGGAGAATCTCCGCCCCCAAGTTCTACCTCCCCTAAGCTTGAGCCGAGGGCGGGACCTCCGTCCTCTGACTCCACCTCCTCCAGAATCGTGTCAAGGGCGGGGGCTAGCTGTTCGGGCTCTTCCCCGTCTGAGTCCCAGGCCAATGGGGAAACCTCCCAGGTGGGCGGGATAGCTGCTCCCCTCAAGCAGGCTGCCGTTCCAGCCTGTGTGGTCTGTGACTCTTTGCACGCCTCAGGCTGAGGATTTTTACCCTCAGACCTGGCTTCGGTTGTTGTCTCTTTTGCACCCGGCTTAAATAGTTTGCACTGATTTATGTGAAACCATTTAGTGCGCCGGGGCACCTCCACTATGCAAGTGGTGGGGACCGGTGGGTCTTGTACTGGTTCACATCTGGCCTTGTCTATGGCTCTCTCTCCAGCGCGGATGGTCAGACCCAGGAATTTTACTTCCTGCTGGCTGATCCGTGCCTTCTTTGGTTTCACCTTGAAACCCCTTTTTCCTTTCTCACCCGTACTCATTCCCCAGAGACAGTGATTTCTAAGGTCCATGAGAATCCCGTGTTCTACTAAGAAATCGGACCCAAGGATCCCTTTTCCACCCTCCATCTCCCACTTCATCAGTACACACTTCCATGTGGTGCGGAGTGGTCCTAAATGAATGGAGAGAGTGATGGAGAATGCACCAGCCTGTTCTTTGCCCGTGAAGCCCGACAGAATATATGGAACCCCGGTGGACAGAGGTGAGGTGGTAGGGTTAGCCGTGTGGATCACGGTGCACGATGCCCCCGTATCCACCAGATAGGTCCCTTTTACCTCCTCTACCTCCATCTCCACGAGGGGTCGTCTCCATAAATCATATCGCAGCGAACACAGGTAAACGGGCTGCGCTGGCTCTAGTCATTGGGGTGAAACGGTCGGGGTTGCGAGAATGACAGGACCGGTGGTGGCTGCTACCCTCCCCTACGAGATCATAAGAGACCGCATTGTCTCTAAAATTGACTCTATCGCAGTGGGATCCATAGCTGCACTGGTTCCCTTTTCTGGGACAGGGGCTGCGGCTTGGACCTGGACTCGTGCTGGGGCGGTGGTCTGGGCTTGGGCTTGGGCTGTGGGAGATCTTCCCTTATTATCCTTCCATGGATTTTTACAGTCCCTGCGCCAATGTCCATCCTTCCCACACCTGTAGCAATTGAGCTTGGCTTGGGGAGGGCGATTCACCTCCTGATGCCACTCCTTTTTACTTGGGGCTGTGGGTTTTGCCTCATGCACTTTTCCCTTAGAGGTAGGTGTCTCCTGACTCCTGCAATTCTTATATGCAATGGTGAGCTGTTGGAGCACTGTCTCCTCCATGATCCCGGGACCTTGGGGGTCAAACCAAGATTTTGCTTGGGCCTGTATCTGCGGTGAGCTGTTGGCAACCAGGCAGCGGAGCCAATGAACCCGCTGGACATTGTTCATTGCGGCCCGTTCAGGCATGCCCGGACAGCTGCGCCGATACACTGGCCACAGCCTTTCTGCGAAAACCCGTGGGGGTTCTCCAGTTAGCTGCACAGTCCCTTCCACACGGAGGAATGGGTTGCCGTCGTCTACTCCCATAACCTCCAAGACCTCGTCCCGGAGTTCCTCATACCCTCTCTGCCCCCTCTTACTCCTGTCTGAGAGGCACTGGAGGATTGTACTATCCAGGGAGAATAGCAACATCTTAGCCTGTTCCGGACCATCACAGTCATTGACGGCGGCTGTCTGCTCCATCTCCCTGAAATGGACTGAGGGATCTCCCTTCTCGGAGAGTTTTGGAAGGTGGCTCACCATCGCTCTAAGTTGTTGGGCACCGTGGGGCAACATGATCTGATTCAGGAGGGGTCCGTCAACGCCATTTGCGTCGACGGGACCGTACCTCTGGTGCCGAGTAGGACACATTGATGCCGGCTCCGGCTTCACTACCGGGGGTTGTTCTTCCTCCGGTTCTACCTCGGCTTCCTCCCCTTCTACCACCCCCCCTTCGGGCCAAACCTCACTATAGCTCGGCGGTGCTGAGGGTTCAGTGGCTGGTGCCACAACTACTTCTTGTGGAATCGGTCTTTTGGGTTCCTTCAGGAAGTCTATTTGACTCGCTTTTGGGCTTACAAGGCATACCATGCCTTTTGCCTTTGCCAGGGCCGTTCTTAGGTCTTTTAACGCCTTCTGGCAGGGGCTATGGTCTGCGCCCTCAAACCCGTTCTCAATGGTCAGCTTGTAAGCTGCCTTGACCTCTACTACTCTCTCCTCCTGCGCTCTTAGCTGTTGTGCGAGGCGGGCGCTTTTCTCCCGTACTCTCGCTTCGTGGACCTTTGCCTCAGTAACCTGGCATTCCAGGTACTCTACTTTAGCCTGATGTTGGCTGGCTACAGTTTGGCATTCCTGATTCAGCGAGTGAAGCGCTGCGATCAGCTTTTCCCCACCCATGGCCTTTTCCTCGATTTCTGAAGCCTGGGTTTTGATCTTGGCTGCCTGCGTTGCAACGACTTTGTCCAAAATCTGGACTTGTCTTTTGTAGCACATTAGCCACACTGCCTTCTCTACTGACTTTTTATGTTCCTTACTCTCTGTCCACCTGACGGCTGCGTCTACCGGACGCCCATCCAGTAAGAGATAGGAAATCCACTGCTTAGTGAGATTTACCTTACCAAAAACATAATCCGCTATCCTCTCATCCATAACATTTTGTCCATTTAAACCTGGGTCTAATACATTGCAATCCTGCTGCCAGTGTCCTGCCGCGGTCGCCATTTTCTGTAAGGGGTTTTCGATCGACGAGGTCTCTCTCTCTCTCTCTCTCTCTCTCTCGAGGCCTCTCTCTCTTGCACAGTAATTCACCGAGTGGTTTGACCCACTCACCCCTTAGGTTCTATACACTGGACTTTGAGGCAGGAACTACAATGCAGAGAATACTCTATAGACCAAGTTTAATGAAACAAAATGAAATTTTATTGCACAAAGGAAAAATTGAATGTAAGCCAATAAGGTACATGGGAGGGAAAAACAAATCATAATACAGTACTAACCAACATATCTACAGGCATATTACGCTTTACAAGGTTCATCATGAAATAGGGAAGCACACGGAACATCGAGGGACAACAACTCATTGTTAATTATCCCCTAAATGCCCACCCCCTAAACCTAGCTAGATTAGATTATGAGGGGCCAGAAACATGCTCACCAATCCCAGTTAGAAACATAGAGGTTTTGAAGTCTGCATTTTGGTCCTCTCGGGCGTCCTGTCTCCACGTGGTCGTTGGGCTGTAGGAGCAGCGGGCTGCTCAAGCTGATGGCTCCTTCTCTTCAGCAAGATGCGCTGACCATCATTTCGCCCGCAGTTCATTTTTTTCCGTGCTCCTGCATACCACGATGGTGGTCACAGTCCTGATTTCTCTGTGCTCCTGCATTCAATGCTGGCCATCCGTTCTGTAGGGCGTTTCGTCTCCTCTTCTTCTCGTCAACACTCTCCTCATCTCGTCAACAGCCCGGGGTTTTTGTCGATGATCTTCCGATAACTACCTTGGGTCTCGTCTTCTTCTTCTGAGTCCGAAAAGGCCTTCTTTGGACCCCGAGCAATCTCCTGAAATGACTGGCTCTTCACAAAGCTACCAAGCTAAAAGCTGCAAAAGCTACCGATGGCTACCCCGGGACTCCAGTTATACTTTTCCATGGAGGCCCTTATCTCCCGCCAAATCAAGGTTAGTCTTTGTTTAACTTTTGGTGGGCTTGTAGCACAGCGGGGTAGTCTTTGTTTTTAAAGTATCTTCGGGATGGCCGGTAACTGCCATCTCTGGTCTGGAATGACCTTGTATTGTCTTTAATGTCCCTCTTCAAACTTGAATCTGTTCCCCTTTGTTTGGGTAAACATTTAGATGGCCTTTATCTACAGGCCGATCTGATCGGATCTGCATCCAATCTATATGTATGGGGCTCTGTCTGGTTTCGTTTTCCCTGAAACTGCCTTCCAGAACTTACTGTGGTCTGAATCCACAAAAGCTGTCTGGGGACTGCAGGAACCATTTTAAAGTGTCCCAAAAGCTGGTCACGGGGTCTGGCGGCCATTTTGTGTGTCCCTTTTTCTGGGCTTCTTTTAAAACTATCTTTAAAAATTAAGGCCTTTTCTGCCAATAGACCCTTATAGGACAATGTTCAATTTTGTGAATTCTACACTGTAGACTGCAGTACCTCGGAATGGACGGCAGCAGTCTGGGCTGGCTGGCTGACTGGCAACAGCAAGGGCACTGGTGGAGTGGCAGTGGTGGAAGTACGAATGCTGCCATCCTGAGAGAGGACAGCAGGTTCGAGCTCCACGGAGCCACTGCCATTCCATTGGGCGGCGCCTCAGCAATCCTAGTTATTTGATGGAGGGCAGATTGCTGGACTGCTTTGACCCCCGCAAGCCTCTATGCACACTTGTAAATGCAGCCACGATGGCTGCAGTCTGAGCTTGCGGGCAGCAAGCTGAACCTGAATGACAGAAGTCTAAGCTTCCACTGCAGCTTCCGCTTGTGCTGCAATGGAGGCTGAGATATCGCACCCAGCATCATGGTTGGGTCCACAAGTGCTCTAATGGAGTTGCCCATCACTTCCATCTTGGAAATCATGAGCTCCAAGCTCTGTGCAAAGCCCTGTGCAAGGTTGGAGCCGGACTCCTCCATTCTCCTTGACAGTGACAAAAGCTTTCTGGCAGGCCTGCCATTGCACCAAGCATTTCTGTGTGCATGCCCATCATCCTTCTTCTGAAGGCCGCCCCATCAAAGTCCTCATCTGAGTCCTGTGCAGCAGAACACGTGTGCGACCTTGCCCTCTGGGGAGCTGGCACCTGTGTTGTCCTTTCCCCCTGCCCTGGCTACAGCCCACTCGTGCCTGGTGACTCACTACAGGCAGATCCCACTTCTATAGTACCCGCTGAAATTCGCGCAGTGCCATTTTCTGAGCTGGTGCCTTAGAATGTCAAATCGACTGATGGAGTCTCTTCTTCTCTATCACTTTCCTCCTCTAATTCTTCGTGCACCTGCTGGGCTGGTTGGAGTTCTAAGGGGAGGGGGGAAAGCAAGATGTGCATGCTTACACCATCAGCAGCCTGTAAGTGAGAAGAGATTGTGGGATGAAGGGGACGTGGGATGTGAGGAGAAGGATTAAGTATGAGCATACCGTCATCATCAATGCTTTCAGCCTCGCCGATCGCCACAACCTCAGTGACAGCCCCTCCAATTATATCCAGAACTGTCTCTTCCAGCTGGGTCTGGTTCTGCAGCCATGTCTGCTGCCCATCTGTTAGCTCCTGCCGGTTATGCACCACTTTGACCTGCAAGAGAATCATAGAAATTTAGAAATTTACGGCACAGAAGGAGGCCATTCGGTCCATCGTGCCTGTGCCAGCCTACAAAGAGCTATACAGCCTAATCCCACTTTCCAGCTCTTGGTCTGTAGGCCTGTAGGCTATGGCACTTCAAGTGCATATCCAAGTACCAATGTCACAACAGGGCAGAGAAAGGGCACCTCGGTTCTTGGACGCAGCACTACATGCCTTAGTGTAGGGGACCGATAGGAGGGGAGAGGTCCTCTACCCGCAGGGGGCCAGGAAGCCCTCTTGACAGACTTTACAATGTGGGAGTGAAGGGATAATTATTAGTCCTAGCTCCTTTTGGGCTACCCCGGATCAGGCGTATTCCCCAGATGTTCACCTTCAACTAAAGTTAGAGGTAGCCGAATCCTAAAGACACTTAATTGGGTCTAAAGATCTTGATTATCTTTCCCTAAAGGAAAGGAATGACCTGAAGATGTTACCAGCCTCCAGATAGCACTTTTAATAAGTTTAGCTAGACTGTAACCTTCCAGATATTATGAGGGTCCGGAAAACCCCCCCAGAATTCTGCAACTCCTCACCAAAGAGTGTACAGAGATTGAGTTCGCGAGTTTGATACAGAAGTACTATGTGAGACAGTTCTAAAAAAATATAGATTTATTAAAGAACCGACATGTAATTACAGTTGGTGATTCAGTCATAACATTAACAGTTCCAAATACAGAAAACTTACAATTCTATTTCCAGAGATCCTTATTCTCAAATCTTAACTTCATTACATTTTTACATTTCTTAGTCTTATTCCGGGATATCCACCAAAATCAAATACAAGTACCTTGATCCCCGAGACTCAAGGAGTAGAAAACTTACAGAGCCTGCTTCTGGAGCCTGAGAATCGCTTTGCCCCTTTCAGCGAATCTATCTTCCCATTTGAAAGTTCTATATTTATACCCTTTTTTCAGTGGTATATTCTTTGAAGTTTTCTGCTGATGTAAGCTAATTATCTCTAGTCATTTTTCTGTTGACCCCTGCTATTCTTACAGTCAGTTCAGCTGTAGCATTAAGAATTATGTCTCCTCCTTTAGGTGTTCGAAACTTATCATAAAAACAATATGACAGCAGTGGTTCTATTTGATGTCATTTTTATCAAAGTCTCCTGTTTGTATCTTTTGCATTTAGAACACCTCAACTGGTTGCAACACAGACTTCGTGTCTCCTAGGTATTCCAAGTTCAACACAAAAACAATGTGATGGCTGGTGCCTCCCGTGTTTCATTTGATGTCAGGTATTTCTTTTACTTGGTCATTTTTACAAAGGCACATGTTTCTTTAATGTTCTGTGTTTCTTTCTGAAGTGTTGGTTTATAACAATTTAACTGGGTGTATCATTGTCTTTTTTCAATGCTGCAGACTTAGAGGAACCTCTAACCTGCTGCTTCAATAGGGCTATTGTTTCAGTGTCAACAACTTACCTTATCTCAAAAGCCTGTATGCCATTTACAGCTTTAGATTGTTGAGGCTTCCAGATTTTTAAGCCCAGTTTGTCATGTTTAATAAAGTCAGAATATTTCATAGAATGTTGTATTTTTCTGAATAGGTATGGCTCATTCCTTCACAGGAGTGGATTGCTGAAGCGGTCAGTGCCACCAGTCAACAGCTTTCCACTAGTCATGCTGCAGCCACTGGGGTAGCACTTCATAAGAGCACTAGGATAGACAAAGGCACACGAAATACAGACACAAAAGGAATGCACAAGGGTGAGTTTGTAATAAGAACATAAGAACATAAGAAATAGGAGCAGGAGTAGGCCATTCGGCCCCTCAAGCCTGCCCCGCCATTCAATAAGATCATGGCTGAGCTGATCTTGGCCTCAACGCCACTTTCCCGCCTGCTCCCCATAATCCTTGACTCCCCTGTTGCTCAAATATATGTCTATCTCCGCCTTGAATATATTCAATGACTCCGCCTCCACAGCTCTCTGGGGTAGAGAATTCCAAAGATTCACGACCCTCTGAGAGAAGAAATTCCTCCTCATCTCCATTTTAAATGGACGACCCCTTATCCTGAAACTATGTCCCCTAGTTCTAGATTCCCCCACGAGGGGAAACATCCTCTCAGCATCTACCCTGTCAAGCCCCCTCAGAATCTTATATGATTCAATAAGATCACCTCTCGTTCTTCTAAACTCCAATGAGTATAGGCCCAACCTGCTCAACCTTTCTTCATAAGACAATCCCTTCATCTCAGGAATTAACCAAGTGAACCTTCTCTGAACTGCCTCCAATGCAAGTATATCCCTCCTTAAATAAGGAGACCAAAACTGCACGCAGTACTCCAGGTGTGGTCTCACCAGCGCCCTGTACAGTTGTAGCAAGACTTCCCTACTTTTATACTCCACCCACCTTGCAATAAAGGCCAACATTCCATTTGCCTTCCTAATTACTTGCTGTACCTGCATGCTAACTTTTTGTGATTCATATACGAGGACCCCCAGACCCCTCTGTACCACAGCATTTTTTAGTGTCTCTCCATTTAAATAATAATTTGCTTTTTTATTCTTCCTACCAAAGTGGATAACCTCACATTTTCCCACATTATACTCCATCTGCCAAATTTTAACCCACTCACTTAACCTGTCCATCTCCCTTTGCAGACTCTATGAGGGCGATTTTCTGGCGCCCGAGGAGGCGGGAAAATCGGAAAAAATGAGTGCTGGTTCGGAACCCGCCTCCAACCCGCCTCCACAGGATTTTGCCAGTGCCGGTTTTGCAGGGCGGGAAATGGCCCTGCCTCCAGCTGGCCAGAGAGCTTGTTAAGAGGCTTAAATGCTCGTTAAGGGCCTCTCTAAGCCTATTTTGAGAGGCCCTCGTTATTTTTCGATCATTTCAGCGTGTTCCACGACCCTCCTAAGCCATGCCAGCTAAACCTGGCGGGTTGACAAATGGGTGGTCTCCTCACAGCTGCAGCTCAAACATTAAATCGGAGATTTCATCAGGGATTAGTTGCAGGTGGCAGAACTTTGCTTTAAAAGGTCTTTGAGCACTGTTAGAAGGCCTTCCAAAGTCGGAGGTGCTGCAGTTTGAATCTATCAACTGTGGGACCTCCTTGGAAGACTCTCTCCCCACTTGCAATGAGCGCTTCACCAACAGAGGCATCTGCAAGCAGCATGGGAACCATTCATTTTCTTTCACCATGGACCTCAGATTTGGATGAGGAGCATCCATGGCAGCAGCAGAACCAGGCAGCTCAGCAGTAACAGTGGCAGGAGCCCCAACCTCCTACTCGGCCACCTGATGCTGCACAGGGCAGAAGGCGCTAGCTCATCGAGGCACCTCGCCGCAGGAGATACCCCCGACAGAGGGTTTACAGACAGAGGATGAGCTACCTCAACATGAGTGAGCAGCAGTGCCAAAGGAGGCTAAGACTTTAGCAAGAGGTTGTCCGAGAGATCTGCAGACTGCTGCAGAAAGACCTGGTGCCCAGAGGAACGGGTGGACACCCCTTACAAGTGGCTGTCAAAGTCACCACCGCATTCAATTTCTTTGCCTCAGGCTCCTTCCAGGGATCATCAGCAGACATCAGCGGCATCTCCCAGTCGGCCACCCACAGTTGCATCACGCAGGTTACCAATGCCCTTTTCGCTAAGGCCCACAATTACATCCAGTTCTCAAGGGATCAATTTCAATTTCAATTTCAATTTTATTTGTCACATAACCAAATACAACAAGTGAAATCCAGTCAGTGAAATGCTTTTTTCTTAACGAGCCGAGCGCACCAAGCAGCAAAGGACACTTAGCTGCCTGGTACGCACGGAGCCCGCAAGGACGGCAGCCATCTTTATCGGCGCCTCCTCCTCCTCAGCCTCCTCCTCCTCCTCCTCATCAGAGGAGGGCTGGAACTGAGCCACTTGCTCATCACAATAGGGTCCGCTCTCGCCTTGCTCCGCCTTTCCCGCACTCCTGCCCGACAATCTTCAGCCGCCGTATATATAACAAATATAACTGCGCATTCGGTTGGCTTTGCAAATATGGCAGGCATGCCAATGGTGCAGGGCATCATAGACTGCACACATGTGGCCCTTAGGGCACCCCATCACAACCCAGCTATTGTTGTCAACCGAAAGGGCTTCCACTCCCTCAACGTACAGCTGGTGTGTAACCACAAGAAGGAGTTCTTGCATGTTTGCGCCAAGTTCTGTGGTCGTTGCCATGACTCTTTCATCCTGCAGCACTCTAGTGTTCCTCCGCTTTTTAACCCACCAATCCAAATTAACGGATGGCTCCTTGGTGACAAAGGCTACTCCCTGAAGAAGTGGCTAATGACGCCGGTCAGGAGGCCAGCTAACGAGGCTGAAGAGCGCTACAACGCTAGCCACACTTCGCCCAGGTCCATCATTGAGCAAACCATTGGGTTGTTGAAGATGAGCTTCCGATGCCTTGACCAATCAGGAGGAGCCCTGCAGTATACACCATACAGGGTCTCCAGAATGGTCGTGGTCTGCTGTGCACTGCACAACATTGCACAGCGTCGTGGCTTGCAACTTCCTGATGAGCAAGTGGCTCAGTTCACACCCTCCTCTGATGAGGAGGAGGAGGAGGCTGAGGAGGAGGAGGCTGAGGAGGAGGAGCATCTGGAGGAGCAGGAGGAGGAGGAGCAGGAGGAGGAGGAGGAGCAGGAGGAGGTCAGAGTGCCGGTCTATCGACCAGCAGAAGCAGCAGCACGCGAGCACATGGTTGCCCGTGATGCAAGGGATGAACCTATCCTGGCCAGATTTGCATAGGTTACCCAAGTTGGCACATGTCCTTGGCTCCATCTTAAGGCATCATAAACAATGGACATGACTCTCTGGCCTGCTTTCACTCTGGCCACCAACCTGACAATGCAAGTGTCGCGGGGCCCGCAATGTGGAGCTGCCTAAGGCGAAAGAACAGATGCCATAACGCCAACATTTTGGCATCAAATCATTTTAATGCTTTCCAACAGGGATAGCATTTCATCAATACACAGATCTGGAGGTTATATCCCTTGCCAGCTGGACCCACACAGCCTTGGTTTCTTTGGGAGGCCTCTTCTTCCCAGATGAGTTAAAGAGCACCTCCCTGCTAGCTGTCACCCTCTCAACCAACATTAACAGTGCCTCATCCGAGAACCTCAGGGAGGCCCTTGCCTTGGAATTGGACATAGTGGTTTCTCAGAATATGTTGCCGGTGGTGCAGCATCGGCAGAAATCCAATGGAATGATCCAAGGCAGCAAGCAGCCCTAAAATCAGGCTGGAATAGTGATGTCAGCAGAGGTGAGTTTCAGCCCCAAAACACTAATTGACTAAGGGCAACCCACACCTCTGAAATCAAGTGGCCAATCAGGGGAAAATCGCATTTTTTTGAAAACTATCAATGGAGGCGGGTTTCAATCCCGCCCAAACCGAAACCCGCCTCCATCCCACCTCCATCCCGCCTCCAGTGGGAAAATCGCCCCCTTTGTGTCCTCCTCACAACTTGCTATCCCACCTATCTTTGCATCATCAGAAAATGTGGCTACAGAATCATCCAAGTCATTAATATAGTTTGTAAGTAGTTGAGGCCCCAGCACTGATCCCTGTGGCACCCCACTAGTTATAGTTTGCCAACCTGAAAATGACCCATTTATCCCGACTCTGGGGTAAAAATTGGGTTGCTTTGTGCCTCCCGTTAGCGGTAGGGCGCTAACGGGGCGCAAAGCAACTAGCGCCCGGGCACAGCACCACCCATGCCTACCGCTAAATTAAACTAACTGGTAGCGCCCCGTGGCACTACGCCGCCAGCGATTACGTCATCACTGTGTGCAGTGCCCCGCTCGCGCCTCGGCCGCAATCTTCAGGAGCGCCCCCTGACTTACCGCCGGACGCTATGTCCGACAGGGTCGGGGGGCCTAAGCTGCGGCCGGGAAGGTGCTATTTAAAGGCGTGGCGCTGGATGGCCATTTTGTTGCTGGCTGCCTGCCAGCACCTGCCTGCGCTCCTGTCCCCGGCCTCCTGAACGCCCCCCCCACCCCGTGGAGTGCCGGCTGTGTTCCAAGAGCCCGACACTTCTCTTGAGTGCCGGGCTCATTTGCCGGCACTCCTGATCCCTGGGGGCCCAGCTGGGCCCTGGGTTGCGCTGCACAAGGCCCCTCCCCTTTAAGAAGGGGTGGATGGCGTGCAATATTTCCTTGCAGCGCCCCAAGTGGGATGCGGGGTGCTTCCAGTAGTGCCCTGTTTCCCTCTTGGGGCTCTACTGCTCAATTTTCAGCACGGGGGGGGGGGGGGCGCTAATTTTTCCATGGCGCTAAAAGTAACGCCCCAGCGAAGTAAGCGCCTCAAATGGGGCGCTACTAAATTTTTAGCCCTTTGTTTTCTGTTATTTAGCCAATCCTCTATCCATGCTAATATATTACCCTCAACCTTGTGAGCTCTTATCTTGTGCAGTAACCTTTTATGTGGCACCTTATCGAATGCCTTCTGGAAATCCAAATACATTACATCTACTGGTTCCCCTTTATCCACCCCTGCTCGTTACATCCTCAAAGAACTCGAGTAAATTTGTCAAACATGATTTCCCTTTCATAAAATCATGTTGACTCTGCTTGATTACATTCTGATTTTCTAAATGCCCTGCTATTACTTCCTTAATAATGGATTCCAGCATTTTCCCAATGACAGATGTTAGGCTAACTGGCCTATAGTTTCCTGCTTTCTGCCTCCCTCCTTTCTTGCATAGGGGTGTTACATTAAATCCGCTGGGACCTCTCCAGAATCCAGGGAATTTTGGTATATTACAACCAACGCATCCACGATCTCTGCAGCCACTTCTTTTAAGACCCTAGGATATAGGCCATCAGGTCCAGGGGACTTGTCAGCCTTTAGTCCCATTAGTTTGCCTAGTACTTTTTCTCTAGTGATAGTCATTGTTTTAAGTTCCTGCCTCCCTATAGCCCCTTGATTATCAATTATTATTGGGATGCTTTTAGTATCTTCTACTGTGAAGACCGATACAAAATATTTGTTCAAAGCCTCCGCCATTTCCCTGTTTCCCATTATTAATTCCCCAGTCTCATCCTCTAAGGGATCAACATTTACTTTAGCTACTCTCTTCCTTTTTATATACCTGTAGAAGATCTTACTGTCTGTTTTTATATTTTTTGCTAGTTTACTTTCATAATCTATCTTCTCCCTCTTTATTATTTTTTTAGTCATCCTTTGCTGGTCTCTAAAAATTTCCCAATCCTCTGGCCTACCACTAATCTTTGCAACATTGTATGCCTTTTCTTTCAATTTGATACCATCCTTAACTTCCTTAGTTAACCACGGATGGTTCATCCTTCTCATAGAGTCTTTCTTTCTCACTGGAATAAACCTTTGCTAAGAGTTATGAAATATCGCCTTAAATGTCTGCCACCGCTTATCTACCATCTTATCATTTCATCTAGTTTTGGAATTAAGCATTTATGAATTATGTTTAGAATGCTTGTTTCAGAAAGGGAAGTGTGTCAGTGAGTGTGGTGCAATGTGTTTGGGTGATGTGCCTGTCATGATTGAAAGGCTGGCATGGTGTGCAAGGTGTGAGATGTAGGTATGAGGTTTGCAGCAGGGTAAGTGTGTGAGGGTGAGAGGTAGCTATGATTGTGAGGTATGAGTCGTGATTGATAGAGATTGTTGGTAGGTGAGTGATGGGGGTTTTTAGCTTGATACTGTCCCTTACCTCATTTGTTGACCATGGTAGCTTAAATACACAAGTGGAGCCTTTGTCTTTTTGGGGTATGTGTTGGTTTTGTATTGTACCAAATACTTCTTTGAATACTTCCCACTGTTTGTTTGTGGGTTTACCTATTAACAGTTCAGCCTAGTTTACTGTCGTCAATTTATTTTTCATCCCAAAAGTGGTCCCAGGAATATGAAACCCTTCCTTTCTACTGTGTCCTTCCAACCACTTATTTACAATCCTAATCCTTCTCCCACTGTCTGGTCCAGCGCGTGACACTGGGAGTAATCCAGAGAAGACTACCCTGGAGGTTCGGACTTCAGTCCATGCCACAAACTCTGTTCCCTAGCCACCGACTTTATCCATCTCCCTGGCAACTGCCTAAGGTTGAATCAGACTGTTCACAACCTTGGTGTTGTATTTGACCCAAGATGAGCTTCCGACCACATATCCATGCCATTACCAAGACCGCCTACTTCCACCTCCGTAACATCACCCGATTCCACCCTGTCTCAGCTCATCTGCTGCTGAAACCCCTCAACCATGCCTTTACTGCAACAACAACAACTTGTACTTATATAGCGCCTTTAACATAGTAAAACGTCCCAAGGCACTTCAGAGGAGCGTTATCAAACAACTTTTGACACCGAGCCACATAAGGAGATATTAGGCCAGATGACCAAAAGCTTGGTGAAACAGGTACGTTTTAAGGAGCGTCTTAAAGGAGGAGAGAGAGGCGGAGAGGTTTAAGGAGGGAATTCCAGAATTTAGGGCCTCAGCAGCTGAAGGCACGGCCGCCAATGGTGGAGCAATTAGGACTTGACTATTCTAACGCTCTCTTGGCCGGCCTCCCTTCTTCCACCCTCCATAAATTTGTGCTCATCCAAAACTCTGCTGCCTATATCCTAACTTGCATTAAGCCCCGTTCAGCCATTACCCTGTGCTCGCTGACCTACATTGACTCCTGGTCCGGCAATGCCTCAATTTTATAATTCAGATCCCTCCATGGCCTCACCCCTCCCTATCTCTGTAGCCTCCTCCAGCCCAACAACCCTCCAAGATATCTTCTCACCTCTAATTCTGGCCTCTTGCACATCCTCTATTTTAATTGCTCCACTATTAAAACTTATCACGCCATTAAAAATTCACTTACACTTGAATGGACAAGCCCTAACCTTTTCTGCTGTGTTTAGTGAGTATCTATCACGTAAGTACCTCAACTTCACACCGTTGCATATATTTCAATGCCGAGTCTCTCGGCCAGATACTGTTATAGCGAAGCTTCTGGAGGAGCAGTGCAACTTGGACAGCAACTTCATGATTTCCGTGTTTAACCGAGCCTATGCGAATGCTGGAAGTTGCTGTACGATTTACTCCTAATGGGGAGTGGTAATTGCCTTACAGTTATTTCTACCGCAAAATCTGGGCCATTGTTTCTGAAATTAAGCTCTTAATATCGTAAGTTTCCACTCACTGAGAATAAACACAATTTTGTCTCTACCTAGACTCAGTGTTGCTTTTTGAGGATCAGAGTTGGTTATATATTGTATTACAGCCTTCTAAAATGTTTCTTCTTTTCAGCATAATGCGAGGTAGGATGTCTCATCAGCTTCTGAATCTTAGCTATCAGGTTCACTCATTTGTAAGTGAAATTTAAGGAGTCAGCTAAACAAGGTCACAGTCTCTTTCAATATTCATTGAAATACTGTAGACAGCATTGAGAGGCTTAACAGACGATGGACCTGGTTTTATAATTCCTATTTATATGTAACTATTGTTGCATGCATTAGCTGTGCCATTGTGTAGAGGCACAAAGGGGTTATTTTAGCTCAATGCAGATTCCATTCCAGCTGGTGCAATGCAGCGCCATCCATAAATTATATCCATGTTAATGATACAAAAAGTGGCAGAAATATAAGAAGCAAGTGTTGCACTTTCAAACTGTATGTGAACATAGCTACCATCACTATAGAATATCTATTTAACATTAATGACCAGCAGTAATATTTATCACCCACGCCACTGCGACTATGGGTTAAATTGGGTGGTAGTGGAAAATTAGCGATAGCACATCAGCAGCCCATTTTACATTCCGCCCGATTTTCTTTTCCATTGACTTCACTTGTTTTGCATTACTACCCAAGACAAATTTCATCCCCTATACTTTTTATATGCTGGTTTAATGATGGGGACTGGTTCCACTCTTACCTATTCAATGATAGCTAGAGAATATCCTGCAATGGCTTCTCTTCCCACCTCTGCACCGTTACCTCTGGTGTCCCCCACCGATCTATCCTTGGCCCCTCTTGTTTCTCATCTACATGCTGCCCCTTGGCGACATCATCTGAAAACATAACGTCAGGTTCCATCTCTCTTGACCACGCCACTGCCTCGGTGTTGTCAGACTGTGTGTCCAACATCCAGTCTTGGATGAGCCGAAATATCCTCCCATTAAACATTGGGAAGATCGAAGCCATTGTCTTCGGCGCTGCCGCAATCTCTGTTTCCTAGCCACCGATGCCATCTTCTTCCTGGCCACTGTCTCAGGCTTCTGGCAGCATTGCCACTGGAGCAGAAAATCTCTGGTTATTAATCTCAATAAAGTGAGCAGAATGGCAGATTAATAAAAACATAAGGAACAGAAAAATGTCATTAAGCCTAGCAAATCTGTCCTTTTTTCATCAGTGACCCCCTTCCTATATTCCACAATCCCATCTAATAGTGTATTGCACCCATTTTTGCGCTATCTGCCTCAATTGCCGTCTCTGATAACAACTCTATTACTCTTTAAGTGAAAGAGTTCCGCCTGACTTCCCTTCCAACTTCCAACTATTTCGTCTTGTGTCCCCTGGTATTTGAAACCTTCACCACAGCAAATAGTTAGCCAGCATCAAATTTGTCAAATCCCTTCATAATCTTGAAAACCTCAATAAGATCACCTCAGTGTCTCCTATTTTCCATAACCTTTCTTCATAATTTAAACTCCTGAATTTATGCCCAGTTGGATAATTGCAACTCTACCCCATCATCTTAATTCCGTATCCACTCTGTCCCATCCATAGTCAGTTACTTTTCATATATTTTGTGCACAGGATTCAGATGGAATGTAAGAATCACTTATTGAGTCTGGGTAATTAGCATATAATTGTGTACTAAAATTCGAAGTATTTCAACCATTTGCATGTGCAAAAAAATACAATTCTTCCCCATGAGGTATGCAAAACCATTATGTGTAGGTGCACAAATCTCAATGTGTTCAATCAAGTGTCAAGTACCTTTGAAAATCAGCTATGGCATACTGTTGTTGCGGTCTCTGGTTATATTAAGAAGCCATCCTTAGCAATGCATCGTGGACCTTCTGTTTTCAACTGGACATATTAGAGATAATTCTGCATAATCACCCTTTGGAGGCTAAAAAGAGCCATTACACTTTACATTAATGGCAATAGTCCTCCTTCACAGCTACAGATAAAGCATTCCTAGCTCCACACTTTTCACTGTTCTGCTTCTGGCTTTCTTTGCAGCCTTCTCTGCTCCAACTCTGATGGCAGATCTTTTAGCCATTTGGGCCTCACACTTTTGAATTCTCTCCATAAATCCCTCTTAATTCATCCATCCAGAAGCCTAAATTCCACCCGTTGCTGCACCTAATTGTTTCTTAAATGATTCCAGGATTTTCACCTCCACCATTCTGCCCAGAAGTCCATTCCATGTTCATCTCATGGCATCCATCAGTAAAAATGGTCTTAATATTAATGGGGGAGCGGCAGAGGTGCGGGGGAGCCCGGTAGCAGGCAATGAACCTGGCAAGGCTTAACGTCAGGGCTTTATTTAAATAAAAGTACACAAGACCAGATGTCCGGTGGGCAGGAGCGGGAAGTTGCAGCAGGAAGCCACAGCCGGGGACCCATGGAAATGGTTAAAGTCAAGTCCAATGTCTCTACTGAGCCTAAATTGACACATCAGGCTCAATTTTGGCATTGGGGTCAGGCTGGGGCGTGTCAGGTGGTTTTCGTGTCAGGACCCCGACTCCAATGTGAAGTGGGAAAAAAGTGTGATTTTCCCCTAATTGGGCGATTGATTTCCAGCATGTGGGAACCCCAGGCCCAATTAGTCTTTCCATCCTGAAAGCCGGCTCCGATGATGTCATCAGTGCTGCTGGATTTAAGGCCTGCAAGCAGCCTTGCTTCTTCTGGAGACTGGAAAATCTTTGGACATTGTATGAAGGACTTCATTTACCGACCATGTCCACCAGCAAGTAAAAGTGTGCACCTCGCTTTGATGAGCCCTCCCTCCAAGCTCTGGTGCAGGGAGCAAGATCTAATAAGGAGGTGCTCTTCCCTTCCTCAGGGAGAAAAAAGCCACCACAACAGACTAAAGCTGTGTGGCTGCAAGTGGCCCAGGAGGTCAATGCCATCTCTATGTGCCGCAGAACCTGGCTGCAGTGCAGGAAGAGGTTTCATGACCTTCTCCGCACAGGAAAAGTGAGTATGACTTTCTCATCTCCCTCAATCGCATCCCCATCGCCTTTCCTCACCAGCACTCTGCTTTGCCAACCTCTTCCTCCACATCCCACTTGACACTGACATCCCTGCACCCTTACCCATTCCCTCTCTCTCTGTGGTCACATTCACTTAACTATTATACCATGCAGCCCTCACACTCCCTATCACTGTGACACAATGACAACAACTTACAGCACACAGGGAGGGCCCTTTGTCTCCTTCTAGGCATCTATGCTATGGATTCTCTACACGCACTCCTTCATTCTCACTCAAACTCAAACTCATTGCAGGAAAAGAGAGCCCACAATAAGAAGGAAAGAGCGAGGACAGGAGGAGGGCCCTCCTCAGTAGTCCAGCTCACCACCTCGGAGAAGGCGGCCCTGGAAATTGCCGGGATCGAGGAGGATTCCGAAGTGGGGGATGGACAGGCAGGCGCATCACAGCAAGCTGGTGACAGAATAGTTTGGCATCTCTCTCATTGACATTGCATGAGTGACTGATAATGATTCTGATGCTTTAACAGATTGACTTATGATCATCTGCACAATTCAATGTGCATGCAACCTTTACCTCACATCTCTAACTCTTTCCTTTACTCCCCCACAGGACCATTGAGAGCTCTCGTCCCCACTGTCCAGGAGGAAGAGCCTGAGCTTCCAGGCTCCTCAGAGGAAGCTGCAACCTCTGAGGGCGCTCCGTCAGCAGAATTAAGCACACCCTGCACCAGCGCAGACACTCACACCTCGGTGGGACCATCGCGAGATAGAGTAGTGTTGTCACCTGGTGTATCACAGCTCACAAGTGAGCATCAGCAGATGGTGGAGACAGGGACAGCAGTGGAGAGTCCTCGTCGCAGTGGAGAGGACGCTCCCAGCTCGGCTCTGCTACATGTCGACCCTGTGCCTCCAGGTCCATCCAGAAGGACAGCGGTGCTGGAACTCCAGGAACAGGTGCAGGAGTCTCTGGCAGGTTTTGTCTCCAGGGTCGCTGTGAGTATGGAGCGAATGGAGGAGTCCATCGCTAACATGAGCAGAGCCTTTGTGGAGGCATTGGTGCATGAACGCATCACCACGGAAAGGATGGCAACCTCCTTGGAAAGGATGGCTACCTCCATGGTAAGGCTGGCTACCGTAGAGGAGAGGATGGCTACGTCCATGGAGGAGCTTAGTCACCAGGGTATGGAAAACATGGTAATTGTTCAGAATAGACTGACATCTCTTGAGGAGCGATGGTCAGCTATTGAGCAAACAAACCAGACCTTCATGCAAGTCCTCTGGAGTAGGACTTCCAGTGCAGAAACGGGTCCTCATGGCACCCCTGCAGTGCAGCAAGGTGCTGTCCAGCCACTTGCTAGCTCTGAAGTGGGGCTGACCCATGAGAGGGATGTTGGTGGCATACAACAAGGAAGTGGGGGCTCCTCTCCAAGCGCTCACATGACCATGCCACTGCAGAGCCCCACCAGAGTCCCCAGCCAACTGAGATCGGTGTCTCAACCCCTGCACAACCACAGCAGACTGTTGCCGAGCCCTCACAAGTTTGCAAACCCAGAGGACACCCACCAAAGGTGTCGAGACAGGAGCAGCAAGAAAGTGAGCAAGGGGCCTCCACATCTGCTGAAGCTACAGGGGAAGCACTACGTAGGAGCACACGTAAGAGGAAGATAATGCACAAGTAGTCACAAGGGTAGTCACTTGGGTGTAATGTTGTGTTTAATTTTGAAAAGCCATCAGTTGCTTATTGTCATAAAAAATTCTGATGGCAAACTGTTGAAGTTGTGGCGTGTGTCATTTCGCTAATGGGACTTCCACATTGAGGGCTTAGGGCGACTTGCAATTGTCAGTATGGTAGTCAGAGTGATAGGAAGCCGCAGGTTCTTGGCCATTGTCGATGGTCTGATAAGAAGGTGCGCGGCAAAGGTATTTGATTGTGCCGGCTAAGCAAATCTGGCCAAGATGATTGTGTCCCTTGCATCCCGGGCAGCAATGTGGTCGCGCACTGGCGGCTTCTGGCCTGTGCAGCTTCAGGTGGATGAGCAGCAGCTTGGTGCTCCTGTTGTTGCTGCTGCTGTTGTTCATGGTTCTGCTGCTGCCACGGCTGGTCTTCGCCCGAATCTGATGTCCAGGAGGAAAGGAAATAAATGGTTCCCATGCTTCTGGTGTATGCCTCAGTTGAGGAAGCGTCAGTCAAAGTGGCGAGAGGGGTTTCCCAGGAGGTCACACTGGAGACCGGTGTCAGGCTCCAAACTTCCACAACAATGGCTATGCCTGCTAAAAGATCCCCCAGACCTGAGACAACAAAGTTCTGCCACCTGCAAATGATGATTGCTGAAAACTCCTTTTTAATGGTGGAGCTGCAGCTGTTAGTAAGCAATCCACTTGTGAGGCCACCAGGATTCACTGGCGTGTTCCAGAGGAGATGTGTAGGACATGGGAAAAGTGGTAAAATCAGAAAGGCCTCTCAAAATGGGATTATAGAGGCAATTAAGTGATTGTTAAGGGCCTTAAGGGCCTATCCCGCCTCTTGGAGGCGGGATGGAAAGGGGGTCAGAAAACACGCATTTGGGAAAATTGCTTGGAGGCAGGATGGAGGCGGGATCAGGCCCGCCCACCAATTTTTGCGATTTTACCACCTCACACGCCTCCAATCCCGCCTCCTCGGGCCTGGCAAAATCGAGTCCTTAAACTGCAGTTCAGTTAAAGCCAAGTAATTTTTTTACCAGTATTTCCAGTGGGATGGGTAATACGCCATTCTTCCCATTTTCCTTCAGTTATCCTTCTGCTCTTCGTATGTGAGGTCAGATACCGAGGCATGGATTTTCTGCACACCCTCTAGCCGACCACTTATTTGGTGTATTCAAATGATACATTATTGTTGGAAATACAAAACCTGATGTCATTGCCATCATTAGTACCTGAGCGGTGCTGAGGGTTAAGAATGTCATTGCATTTCTGGTGCCCAGCATCGCTAAGGAGCTGGGGCGGGGGTTAAAGGGCTGCTGTGCTGTATTGATTGCTCTCGGCCAGATCTAAGCAAGATTTCAACTTTTAGAAACGAAAAAAAAATCAATCCGCAGCTATTTCCCTCCCCCTCTACCCAAGACAGGCGACGCAGCAGCATCAGAAATATCACCGGCAGCTTACCAAAAAAATTGAAATAACCTTCAGTCCAGAAATCAGCTAAGCTCAGTGCCCTCAGCGACAGTTGAGTACAAAGCTGACCCCCTGCCAACAAATCTGCCGTAATTCCCATTGGATTGGAAAATCTAGGCTTGACATTTGATAGTGGAGGATAACACAGGCAAACCCAATCTTGTGGTTCGCCAACATCACACACATGCACTTTCCAATAGGGGTGACTGGCCAGTAAGCAGCAGCAAGAAGCCTGGCTGAATTTCTCATTCCATCGCTGTTTAATCCTACCTCGTTCTGCCTTACAGCATGTGTTAGCGTGTTCACTTTAGTCAGTTCCAACTCCTAAGAATTGGTTTAATTAGGATTTTTTTCTACTTGAATACTATTGCATTATTCATGTGATTGATGACTCTTTTAAACACTGTTTAACAATAATGACGCCAGAGGTAGTTTTAATGCCAAAATTATAAATACTGTGATGAGCACTGAAAGCAGTATAACACTACATTAGGCAGGATAAATCTACCTTTGGGTTTACTTTAGCCATTGATTTTGTGACAGTTATAGTCATACGAGCTGATTCCACAGTCCCAGTGGAAGTGCCTTGCAGAAAGTCATGGATTCCCAGCCATGATGTTCCATCCACTAATTTTAAAACAGTAGCAACACTGATATCATGATCTAATGATCTCTGGAGTCCTGGACCAACTTTGTTTTGAATTTGAAGTTACCAGCCACACTGGCTGCTCACCGCTCCCATTCCAAAATGATAGTTTTGGTACAAATAAAAGGAGAAAAAATTTACAAATGGTGGAAATCTGAAACAAAACAGAAAATACTGGAAATACACAACAGGTCAGTTAGTATCTGTAAAGAGAAAAGACAGGTTAATGTTTCATGTATAACCCTTTTCAGAACAGACAAAACAGAAATGGTTATATCCAGAATGTTATCGTGGTTTTCCCTCTTTACAGATACTGCCTGACCTGTCGTGTATGCCAGTATTCTTTTGTTTGTTTTTTTGATGGTTTCCAAAATCAGGCAGAAATTAAGAATGTTACATTAACCCTTTATAAAGCAATAGTTTCTTGAGCTGTCTCTGCCTGAACAATTAAAAAAACTCTACTAGAATGATAGAATCATTGGATTTTATAGCACAGAAGGAACCTTTTAGCCCATCATGTCTGTGCTGACTATGAGAAAGCTATCCACTTAGTCCCATTCCCCTGCCATTTCCCCATATCCTTTTATTTTTTATTGCTTTAAAATATTTATCCACTCCCCATTTAAATGCTATTTTGGTTGCTGTTTCCAATACTGTTTCTGATAGGGCATTACAAATCCTAACAACCCTCTGTATAAAAAATAAATCCTGACCTCTCTCTTCATTCTTTTGATTATGTTCTTAAAATTTACACCCTCTAGTTACCAACTCACTGACCAGTGGAAATAATTTTTTTGTAATTTACCTTATTAAATCCTTTTATAATTTTGAACATGCCTTTGATCTCCTCAACCATTATGGTTCTAGTCAAAAAATCCCCTGCTTTTAGTCTAACTAAAGATCTCATACTATTCACAACTGATTTTACTTCTTGCTTTGAAAGCACTACAGCATATTTAAATAAGTTATTTTTTCCTAAGAAAAGACATGTAGAGGACAGAGGTATCACAACCTGGGTAACTTCTGCTGATTTTCTCAGAGAATGTTGCTCCTTTTAGCAGTACAGATGTTTTGTCAAGGTAGCATGCCTCTGTGCAAGTGGCATGAAGCTGTGTCTGCACTTATTTTCCTCACCTGTCAAAACAAATGCTTGGTTTCAGTGAGTTACAGCTGCAAGTAATCTGTTAATAGGGCTGATTGACCCAGATTCCAGTACATTAAACATAAGGATGGATGTCCAGCTTGGGAATACTGCGTGTTTTCAAAAAGGTGCTTAAACTTTGTGTTGTGGCTTTGAACTTTCATTGCATGTCCGATAAAATCTATTGTAATCATGTTTGGTACAGTCAGTAAGAAGCTGACAGTCCAGTCATCATCATGATGTTTATCTTATTGTGAAAATGAAGATCTGAAAGCATTGACCAGAGTCAGGTTTTCCTTTCAACCAGGGTATTAACACTGAGGTTATGTTTCAGCCATTACAAAATGGAACTGTAACCGTGCAGGCTTTCCACATACTCTCCCTTCTTAACTTCAGAAAGGCACCAGATATTTTATTGATTGGTCTATAAAGCTTCCCATTCTCCACCATCAATTGCAGGGCTATTTTGCAGATTACAATGTACTGTACCAAGTTTTATCAACAAGGTTGGCTGCATGGACTCAATGTCCTCTAGCAGCTTTCCAATGTCTCTAAACCTGGGGAAGAGCAACAAAATATTTGGAACCCTTTACAAGTGGTCTGTAATACTGCTAATGCAGAATCACATTCATTATTGGCGATAGATCAGTCAGGTACCAGTGTGACAACAGATTAGTGACAGAAGTTGCAAATTGGTCAATGTATTGGTCTGTTTATCCTCTCAGTACTGCTCTGTTATTAATAAAACAAAACCTGATCTCGAAAGGTTTATTTCTGGCCTCAGCTTCTGAGTGTAACATTATCAATGCTCATGGCTTCTT
Source organism: Somniosus microcephalus (assembly GCF_052327205.1). NCBI lineage: Eukaryota > Metazoa > Chordata > Chondrichthyes > Squaliformes > Somniosidae > Somniosus > Somniosus microcephalus. Next base: position 256,488,162 of record NC_140991.1, on the reverse strand, counting down.
TAAAAAATGTTCTTGGGATGCGTGCAATATGCTAGCAAAGCCATATTTATTGCCCATACCTTGTTGTCTTGAGTAGGTACTGATTGTTTTTATAACTGAGTGCAGTGCAGTAAGAGTCAACCACATCGGCCCTGTTATTTATGGGGAGGCAGGGAGGGTGCGGGGGAACACGTTAGTGCGGGGGAAAACCCAGCAAGGCGGGGGACGCGGAGATCCTGCCGAATTTAATGGCAGTACCTCGTTCTAATTTTTTCTTCCGTTTCCCACCTGGCAGCCAGTCAAATTGGCAGGCTGGCTGCCAGGTGAGAAAACCAGCGGCAGGAGGCCTGGCAGCCTCCATTTCCTCAGAATCAAATGAGCATGGGAACTCGTTGACTCCGATCTCAGCTTTAGTCAACATGAAAATGTCAGTTACAAGAGTCAATCGATGTTCAACAATGGTTTGAATCAAAGTATGTGCATTCCTCTTAGCCAGATTTGTCAGTCAGTCTCTAAGGAACAATACAACCAAATAATTTCACCAAATAAAAATTATAATACTGAAATGCCTCCAAACTTTGCTCGAAGTAAATTCCAACCCTCAAGTTGGTCCTAATGTGGAAGGAAGGCGTTGTTTTCCTCAGCAACAAAATAGATTATCTGTACCTATTCCCAACCAAAAGGTGAATCAAGGATCCAACTAGAGTCTTTCTCAAGACTTTCCGGCCTAGAAATTGGGTTTTGGCTTAGCCAGGGCTTTAGCGCCGGAAGTTAGTGCTGGCGCTAAGTCCCCCTGCGCGCGCCAAAAATTCAGTAGCGCCGCGCCCAAACGGCTGCAGGCGCTACTGAAGGGTCTTAGCGCCTGGAAAAGGGCGCTAACTGCCGTTTAGCGCCGCAATTCCGGCGCTGCGGCACCCGATGCGGTGCGGCAGGCTGGGGAAGTGCAGGCCTCCTCCTTCCATTAAGGAGGAGCTGCCTGCACCCGGCCGCGGCCCGCGCAAATCTGTTTAAAAATGAGCCCGGCACCTCGGACAAGTGCCGGGCTTGCATCTGGTCCGGGGGGGGCGGGGAGAAGTCCGGGGAGGGAGCTGCAGGCAGGTGGCCGGCGGGAAAGCGGCCGGCCGCCGCGGGGCCTTTAATGCGCCGGCGCAAACACATGTTGGACTCTGTTGCCAGAGTCTTAGTTGCGGCTGCCACGGGCGAGGCGGCCGCAACTGAATTTCGGCGCTGGGGCCCGTCGGCATGGCAACCGGGATGCTGCGCACACCGATGACGTCATCGGTGCCGGCGCAGCGCTATCGGTGCAACGCCGCTTTAGGGCCCCAGGGAATTTTTCAACTGGCCATAACTCTGGCGCTAGTCCCTCTAGCGCCTCAAAAGCGGCGCTAAGGCTAGTGAATTTCTAGGCCTCAGTCTTTCTCAGCATATTCATAATTCAGAACCAAATCAGAATCACTGTAATGGAGAAACGAAGACTGCCAATAGATCTGGTACCTTCAATGAAGAAAGTAAGCATTCCAGTTATTCTGAAAATTTAACTGAACGCGCAAATGGTAGTCAGAGTAATTCCCATCAGACTCAACGGAGGCAATTTTCTGCTGTTGGAGGAGGCGGGTATGGAGACGGGAAAGGCGGGAAAATCAGATTCAATGAGGGTGGGTTCGGAACCCGCCTCCGCGGGATTTTGCCGGTGCCGGTTTGGAGGTCGGGAAGCTGTCCCGCCTCCAGCTGGCCATAGCGATACTTGTGATCATTAAATGCTTGTTAAGGGTCTCTCTAAGCCTATTTTCGGGGATTTCGGCATGATCCACATAACTCCTAAACGCGGGTTGACTCGTGGGTGGCCTCCTCACAGTTGCAGGTCTAACAAAACATCGTTTACTGCAGCAAGGATTACTAGCAGGTGGCAGAACTTGGCTTTAAAAGGTCTCTGAGCACTTTTAGAAGGCCTTCTGAAGTCGGAGGTGCTGCAGCTTGAATCAATCAACTGTGGGACCTCCTTGGAAGACCCTCTCCCCACTTGGAATGAGCGCTTCCCCAAAGGAGGCCTCTACAGTCAGCATGGGAACCATTTGTTTTCTTTCTGCATGGACCTCAGATGAGGATGAGGACCATCCAGGGCAGCAGCAGAACCAGGCAGCTCAGGAGCAACACCAGCAGGAGCCCCAACCTCCTGCTCAGTCACCTGATGCTGCACAGGGCAGAAGGCACCAGCGCATCGAGGCACCTTGCTGCAGGAGATACCCCCGACACAGGGTTTACAGACAAAGGATGAGCTACCTCAACATGAGTGAGCAGCAGTGCCAAAGGAGGCTGAGACTTTCGCAAGAGGTTGCCTGAGAGATCCGTGGCCTGCTGCAGCAAGACCTGGTGCCCAGAGGAACAGGTGGACACCCCTTTCCAGTGGCTGTCAAAGTCACCACCGCACTCAACTTCTTTGCCTCAGGCTCCTTCCAGGGATCATCAGCAGACATCAGCGACATCTCCCAGTCGGCCGCCCACAGTTGCATCACGCAGGTTGCCGATGCCCTTTTTGCTAAGGCCCACAATTACATCCAGTTCACAAGGGATCAAGCAAGTATAACTGTCCATTCGGTTGGATTTGCAAATATGGCAGGCATGCCAATGGTGCAGAGCGTCATAGACTGCACACATGTGGCCCTTAGGGCGGCCCATCACAACCCAGCTATCTTTACCAACCGAAAGGGCTTCCACTCCCTCAACGTTCAGTTGGTGTGCAACCACAAGAAGGAGTTCTTGTACGTTTGCGCCAAGTTCTGTGGTAGTTGCCATGACTCTTTCATCCTGCGGCACTCTAGTGTTCCTCCGCTTTTTAATCCACCAATCCAAATTAACGGATGGCTCCTTGGTGACAAAGGCTACCCTCTGAAATAGTGGCTAATGACGCCGATCAGGAGGCCAGCTAACAAGGCTGAAGAGTGCTACAACACCAGCCACACTTTGACCAGGTCCATCATAGAGCAAACCATTGGGTTGTTGAAGATGCGCTTCCAATGCATTGACCGATCAGGTGGAGCCCTGAAGTATACACCATACAGGGCCTCCAGAATGGTCGTGGTCTGCTGAGCACTGCACAACATGGCACAGCGTCGTGGCTTGCAGCTTCCTGATTAACAAGTGGTTCAGTTCCAGCCCTCCTCATATGAGGAGGAGGAGGCTGAGGAGGAGGAGGAGGAGGATCTGGAGGAGGAGGAGCAGGAGCAGGAGGAGGTCAGAGCACCGATGTATCGACCAGCAGCAGCATGTGAGCACATGGCTGCCCGGGATGCAAGGGATAAACTTACCCTGGCTAGATTTGCATAGGTTGCCCAAGTTGGCACATGTCCTTGGCTCCATCCTAAGACTTCATTGACCTGACAACATAAGTGTGGCGGAGCCCGCAATGTGGAGCTGCCTAAAGCGAAAGAACAGATGCCATAACGCCAACATGTTGCCTTGAAATCATTTTAATGCTTTCCAACAGGGATGGCATTTCATCAATACATTTAAACATTCTCCCAATCTGCACACAGATTGGAGCTTATATCCCTTGCCAGCTGTACTCAGAGGTTTCTTTGGCAGGCCTCTTCCTCCCAGATGAGTGGAAGAGCACCTCCATACTAGCTGTCACCCCCTCAAACAACATTTGCAGCGCCTCATCCGATAGCCTCGGGGAGGCCCTTGCCTTGGAATTGGACATAGCGGTTTCTCAAAATATGTTGCAGGTGGTGCAGCATAGGCAGAAATCCTGTGGAATGAGCCAAGGGAGCAAGAAGCCATAAAATCAGACTGGAAAAGTGCTGTCAACAGAGCCGGGTTTCAGTCTCAAAACACTAATTGACCAAGGGCATTCCACACCTCTGAAATTAAGTGACCAATCATGGGAAAATCGCAATTTTTTGAAAACTATCAGTGGAGGCAGGTTTCAAACTCACCCAAACCGAAATCTGCCTCCATCTCGCCTCCAGTGGGAAAATTTCCCCCAACATTCTGTAGTAAGCATTTCGTCTGACAAGAGCAGTCGATTCCCAGTAAATCGGCCAGACTGCTCTGCTATAGACCCCATGTGGAATATATTTGAATTAAGTTGACAGTAGCCAAGGTGCTATTTTTTTGTGAAGCATCTTCTCAGAAATGGTTCCATTATGTGTGCACCAGGGAAGAGAGGCCATCATGGGAGGGAGAGAGGGAGCGAGAGATCTGGCTTGAGGAGGGTGGGTGAGAGATCGGGGCTTGTGGGGAAGAGAAGCCATCGTGGAAGGGAGGGAGGGAGTGAGAGAACGTGGTTGTAGGGGGAGAGGCCATTACTGGAGGGAGGGAGCGAGAGATCAGGCTTGGGGGGTGGGGGGAAGACCGGCGATTGTGGCAGGGGGGAAAGAGAGGCCACGATTGGCATAGGGGAGGCCAAAGGCTTCCTTGAGGGGCCGGAGGAAGTATTCCTGCTTCTCCAAACCCAATTAAAAGGTATGATGGTAGATAAGCAATGATTTAAAGAAATATTTCATAATTCTCAATGAATATACATTCCATTGAGAAATAAAAACTCCACGGGAAAAGTGATCCATACGTGGCTAACTAAAGAGGTTAAGGATAGTATAGATTAAAAGGAGAGGCTTATAATGTTGCCAAGAAGAGTAGTAAGCCTGAGGATTGGGGGAGTTATAGAAATCAGCAAAGGTTGACCAAAAAATTGATAAAGAGGGAGAAATAGAATATGAGAGTAAACTAGCAAGACATATAGAAACAGATTTTAAGAGCTTTTACACGTATATAGAAAGGGAGTATCGAAAGTAAACATGGTCCCTTAGAAGTTGAGACAGGAGAAATTATAATGGAAAATAAGGAAATGGTAGAGATGTTCAACAAATATTTTGTATCTGTCTTCATAGTAGAAGACTCAAAAAAATACCAGAAATAGTGGGAAACCAAGGATCTAGTGAGGATGAGGATCTTAAATTAATTAATATTTGTAAAGAAAAAGTACTGGAGGAATTAATGGGACTAAAAGCAGACAAATCATTGGACCTGATGACCTACATCCTAGGGTTCTAAAAGAGGTGGCTATAGAGATAGTGGATGCATTGGTTGTGATCTTCCAAAATTCCTTCGATTCTGGAACGGTCCCAGTGGGTTGGAAGGTAGCAAATGTAACACCGCTATTTAAGAAAGGAGGGGGAGAGTAAGCCTGACATCAGTCATTGGAAAAATGCTGGAATCCATTATTAAGGAAGTGGTAATAGGGCACTTAGAAAATCATAATATGATTAGGAAGAGTCAACATGGTTTTATGAAAAGGAAATCGTGTTTACCAAATCTATTAGAGTTTTTTGAGGATGTAACTAGCAGGGTAGATAAAGGGGTACCAGTGAATGTAGTATATTTGAATTTTTAAAAGCTATTCGATAAGGTGCCACATAAAAGGTTGTTAGACAAGATAAGGGCTCATGGGGTTGGGGGTAATACATTAGCATGGATAGAGGATTGTTTAAAGGACAGAAAACAGAGTAGGGATAAATGGGTCATTTTCAGAATGGCAGGCTGTAACTAGTGGGGTGCCACAAGGACCAGTGCTTTGGCCTCAGCTATTTATGATTTATATCAATGACTTAGATGAAGGGATCGAGTGTAATGTATCCAAGTTTGCTGCCGATACAAAGCTAGGTGGGAAAGTAAGCTGTGAGGATGACACAAAAAGCCTGTAAAGGGATATAGACAGATATAGGCCACGATTTTATCATGGGTGGCAGGTTGGGTGCGGGTCAGGTGGTCGGCGGGTTCCGGTCCTGCCTCCACTTTCAGCTGGTCAGAAATTTAAATTTGACCTTAATTGCCCTATTGAATCCCTGCGTGCGCGCTACCCGGGCCAATTAGTGGTTTTGGGTCTACTGCGCGCCTCTGCTGACGTCTGTCAGCCAGCTGCATTTAAGGGGCCCATGCAGCCTTGTTTCATTCTCATCCTTTTCTGCTGTTTTTCGTGTTGGCAACTATACCCATGACTGCTGCAAGATCCAAGGCCTCACCCCGCTTTGATGATGACTCCCTCCATGCTCTTGTGGATGGAGTGAGAGGGTGCAAGGAGGTACTCTTCCCATCCTCTGGACAGAGGAAGCCTCCTCAGCAAAGCAAAGCAGCCTGGCTGCAAATTGCTGAGGAGGTCAACTCCAGATCATTGTGTGCTCGCTCCTGTGTCCAGTGCAGGAAAAGGTTTAATGACCTGGTATGCTTAGGAAAAGTGAGTATAACATCACACTTGGCCTCAATCTGCTCCCCATCTCCTCTCATCACCAGCACTCTGCATTGTCAACCTACTCCTGCACATCCCACTTTACCCTTACATCCCTTGCACCCTTAACCATCCCTCTCTATGTACAGAATCACTTCACTATTCGACTATGCAGCCCTCACACTCGCTATCACAGTTATGCAATGCCAACAACTAACAATGCACAGGGAGGGCCCTTGGTATTGGCACCTCACTCCATCTTTGTCTCCTTCTAAGCATCTATCCTATGGATTCTCTACACTCACTCCATCATTCTCACTCAAACTCCACTTGTGTCCCTCATTACAGGAAAAGAGAGCCCACAATAAGAGGGAGAGGGCTAGGACAGGAGGAGGGCCACCTTCCATTGCCCATATGACCACCGCTGAGAAGGCTGCACTCGAAATCATCGGAGGTGATGAAAATCTGGAAGTTGGGGACGGTCAGACGGGTGCAGTAGAGCAAGCTGGTGACAGAATAGATTTGCAACTCTCTCATTTACATTGCATGAGTGACTGATATGGCATCTGATGCTCACACAGATTGCGTTATGATCATCTGCACAATTCGATGTGCATGCTACGTTAATATCACAATTCTAACTCATGCCTTTACTCCCCCACAGGACCATCGAGAGCCTCCCTCCCCACTGTCCAGGAGGAAGAGCCTGAAGACTCCTCAGAGGAAGCTGCAACCTCTGAGGGCACAGCATCAGCAGAATTAAGTGCACGCAGCACGAGCACAGATACGCACACCTCGGTGGGACCTTCACAAGATAGAGTAGTGTTGACACCTGGTGTATCACAGCTCACAAGTGAGCATCAGCAGATGGCGGATACAGGGACAGCAGTGGAGAGTCCTCATCAGAGGCTGCAGGGCGCTCCCAGCTCTGCTCAGCTGCATGTGGACCCTGTGCGTCTGGGGCCATCCAGAAAGACAGCGGTGTTGGAACTCCAGGAACAAGTGCAGGAGTCTCTGGCAGGTTTTGCATCCATGGTTACTGCGAGCGTGGAGAGGATGAAACAGTCCATATCTAACATGAGCAGTACCACCATGGAAAGGATGGCAACCTCCGTGGAAAGGCTGGCTACGGTCATGGAGGAAATAAGTTGCCAGAGTCAGGAAAACATGGTGAATGTTCAGAATAGATTGACATCTCTGGAGGAGCGATGGGCAGCTATTGAGCAGAGAAACCAGAGCTTCATCGAAGTCCTTTTGAGGAGGACTGCCAGTGCAGATACGGGTCCTCGTGGCCCCCCTGATGTGCAGCAAGGTGCTGTCCAACCACTTGCTAGCACTGAAGTGTGGCTGACCCATGAAAGGACAAAAGCAGGAACTAAGTGTCACAAAACACATTTGAAAGTTCTCTATCTGAATGCACGTAGCATTCGTAACAAAATAGACGAGTTAATGGCACAAATAGCTACATATGGGTATGATCTTGTGGCCATTACAGAAACATGGCTGCAGGGTGACAATGCCTGGGAATTAAACATACCAGGTTATTTAACAATCAGGAAGGACAGGCAGGAAGGAAGGGGAGGTGGGGTGGCTATGTTAATAAAGGAAGGAATCACTGTAATACAGAGAAATGATATTGGGTCAAAAGATCAGGATAATGAAACAGTTTGGGTGGAGATAAGGAATAATAAGGGGAAAAAAACACTAGTGGGCGTAGTCTATAGGCCTCCGAACAGTAGCAACTCTGTTGGACGGAGTATCAATCAGGAAATAGTTGAGGCTTGTAATAAGGGAACATCTATAATTATGGGGGATTTTAACTATCATATTAATTGGACAAATCAAATTGGGCAGGGCTGCCTTGAGGATGAGTTCATTGAGTGTATTAGGGATGGGTTTCTTGAGCAGTATGTAACTGAACCGACCAGGGGGCAAGCAACCTTAGATCTGGTCCTGTGTAATGAGACAGGATTAATTAAAAATGTCCTAGTAAAGGATCCCCTTGGAATGAGTGACCATAACATGGTTGAATTCCATATTCAATTAGAGGGTGAGGAGGTTGTATCTCAAACAAGCGTGCTAAGCTTGAATAAAGGAGACTATGAAGGTATGAGAGCGGAATTGAGTAAAGTGGATTGGGAAAATAGATTAAAGGGTAAGACGATACATGATCAGTGGTGTACATTTAAGGAGTTATTTTACAACTTCCAAAAAAGGTATATTCCACTGAGAAAAAAAGGGTGTAAAAGAAAAGACAGCCGTCCGTGGCTAAGTAAAGAAATTAAGGACAGTATTCGACTAAAAACAAGGGCATATAAGGTAGCCAAATCTAGTGGGAGGATAGAGGATTGGGAAAACTTTAAAAGACAGCAAAAAATAACAAAAAGATTGATTAAGAAAGGGAAGATAGATTATGAAAGTAAATTAGCAAAAAATATAAAAACAGATAGTAAGAGTTTTTATAGTTATATAAAAAGAAAAAGGGTGGCTAAAGTAAATGTTGGTCCCTTAGAGGATGAGACCGGGAAATTAATGGTAGGAAATATGGAGATGGCAAAAACACTGAATGAATAGTTTGTATCAGTCTTTACAGTAGAGGACACCAAGAATATCCCAACACTGGACAAGCAGGGGGCTATAGGGGGGGAGGAGATAAACATGATCAAAATCACTAAGGAAGTGGTACTCGGTAAAATAATGGGACTCAAGGCGGATAAATCGCCTGGACCTGATGGCTTACATCCTAGGGTCTTGAGGGAAGTGGCGGTAGGGATTGTGGATGCATTGGTAATAATCTTCCAAAACTCCCTGGACTCAGCAAAGGTCCCGGCAGACTGGAAAACTGCTAATGTAACACTCTTATTTAAAAAGGGCAGTAGACAGAAGGCTGGAAACTATAGACCGGTTAGCCTAACATCTGTGGTAGGTAAAATTTTGGAGTCCATTATTAAGGAGACAGTAACAGGACATTTGGATAATCATAATTTAATAAGACAAAGTCAGCGTGGTTTTCTGAAGGGGAAGTCATGTTTGACAAATTTGCTGGAGTTCTTTGAGGAAGTAACATATAGGGTGGATAAAGGTGAACCAGTGGACGTAGTGTATTTAAACTTCCAAAAGGCATTTGACAAGGTGCCACACAAAAGATTATTGCTTAAGATAAAAAATCATGGGATTGGGGGTAATATTCTGGCATGGATAGAGGATTGGCTATCTAACAGAAGGCAGAGAGTTGGGATAAACGGTTCATTCTCAGACTGGCAATCAGTAACCAGTGGTGTTCCGCAGGGGTCAGTGCTGGGTCCCCAACTCTTTACAATCTATATTAACGATTTGGAGGAGGGGACCGAGTGTAACATCTCAAAGTTTGCAGATGATACTAAGATGGGAGGGAAAGTAGTGAGTGAGGAGGACATAAAAAACCTGCAAGGGGACATAGACAGGCTATGTAAGTGGGCAGAGATTTGGCAGATGGAATACAATACTGGAAAGTGTGAGGTTATGCACTTTGGCAGGAAAAATCGTAGAGCAAGTTACTATCTTAATGGCAAGAAACTGGAAAGTACTGAAGTACAAAGGGATCTGGGGGTCCTGGTGCACGAAACTCAAAAGGTTAGTATGCAGGTGCAGCAAGTGATTAAGAAGGCCAATGGAATGTTGGCTTTCATTGCTAGGGGGATAGAATATAAAAATAGGGAGGTATTGCTTCAGTTGTACAAGGTATTGGTGAGACCGCACCTGGAATACTGCATACAGTTTTGGTGTCCATACTTAAGAAAGGATATACTTGCTCTCGAGTCAGTACAAAGAAGGTTCACTCGGTTAATCCCGGGGATGAGGGGATGGACATATGAGGAGAGGTTGAGTAGATTGGGACTCTACTCATTGGAGTTCAGAAGAATGAGAGGCGATCTTATTGAAACATATAAGATTGTGAAGGGGTTGGATCGGGTGGATGCAGGTAGGATGTTCCAGATGATGGGTGAAACTAGAACTAGGGGGCATAGTCTTAGAATAAGGGGCTGCTCTTTCAAAACTGAAATGAGGAGGAACTACTTCACTCAGAGGGTGGTAGGTCCATGGAATATGCTGCCCCAAAAAGCTGTCGAAGCTACATCATTACATAAATTTAAAACAGAAATAGACAGTTTCCTAGAAGAAAAGGGAATTAAGGGTTACGGGGAGCGGGCAGGAATTTGGACATGAGTCTAGGTTCGGATCGGTCATGGCCCTGTGGGTAGCGGAGCGGGCCCAGGGGCCGTGTAGCCTGATCCTGCTCATGTTTCATGTGTCTAATTCTGTTAGATTCAGGAGATAGCCCTGTCATAATGGATTGGCGGTTAGGATCAGATCAGCCATGATCTTATTGAATGGCGGAGCAGGCTCGAGGGGCCAATTGGCCTACTCCTGCTCCTATTTCTTATGTTCTTATGTTCTTATGTTGCACTCACACTCCCATGCCTCTGCGGCGCCCCCGGTCAGAGCCCCATCAGAGTCGTCGCCCAACTGAAATGGGCGTCTCAGCCCCTGCCCAGCCACAGCAGGAGCAGACTGTTGCTGGGCCCTCACAGGCTCGCAAATCCAGAGGACACCCGCCAAAGGTGTCTAAGCAGGAGCAGCATGAAAGTGAGCAAGGGGCCTCCACATCTGCTGAAGCCACAGGGGAAGCACCATGTAGAAGCACGCGTAAGAGGAAGATAAAGCACAATTAGTCACAAGGGTAGTCACTTGGGTGTTCTGCTCTGTTGTCTTGTGTTCTGTTTAAAATTTTCATTGTCATCCTTTTGTGTATGTATTAAACAAAAGTGATGGGAAAAAGTTGAAGGTCTGGCCTATGTGTCCTGGGAAATGGAAGTTGCACATTGAAGACTCAGGGCGACTTGCATTTGTAATGATGGTGGTGAGAGTGATAGGAACCCACAGCTTCTTGTACATTGTGTATGGTGTGATAAGAAGGTGCCAGCTACATGTGTTTGATTCGTCTACCTAAGCGAATCTGGCAAAGATTAGTGCATCTCTTGCATCATGGGCAGCAATGTGCTCATGTGCTGCTGGAGCTGCTGCATCTGCCTCCCTTAAGGTCTTTCTCCTCCTCCTCCTCCTCCTCATCTGAGGAGGCTATGCGCTGAGCCACTTGTTCCTCAGGCAGCTGGAAGCCACGATGCTGTGCGATGTTGTGCAGTGCACAGCAGACCACGATGATTCTGGAGACCCTGGCTGCTGAGTACTGTAGGGCACCACCTGATCTGTCAAGGCATCTGAATCGCATTTTGAGCAAGCCAATGGTTTGCTCGATGATGGCTCTGGTGGAAATGTGGCTGGCATTGTAGTGCTCCTCTGCTTCATCTGATGGCCTCCTCAATGGTGTCATTAGCCACGTCTTCAGGGTATAGCCCTTGTCTCCAAGTAGCCATCCGGAAAGTTGGGTTGGTGGATTGAAGCACGGAGGCACAGTAGACTACCGTAGGATGAACCAGTCATGGCAACTGCCAGGGTACTTTGTGCAAACATGCATAATGTCCTTCCTGTGGTTACACACCAGCTGGATGTTAAGGGAGTGGAAGCCCTTGCGGTTAACAAATACAGCTGGGTTGTGATGGGGTGCCCTAATGGCCACATGTGTGCAGTCTACGACGCCCTGCACCCTTGGCAAGCCTGCCATATTTGCAAAGCCAACCGCACGCGTGGTTACACTTGCTTGACCTGTGGAGAAGTGGATGTAATTGTGCGCTTTTGCAAAGAGGGCATCAGTAACCTGTGTGATGCAAGTGTGTGCGACTGACTGGGAGATGCCGCTGATGTCTGCTGACGACCCCTGGAAGGACCCTGAAGCAAAATAATTTAGGGCAATGGTGACTTTGACAGCCACTGGTGAGGGGTGTCCACCCGCTCCTCTGGGCTCCAGGTGTTGGTGCAGCATTGCGCAGATGTCAGCGACTACCTCTTGCGAAAGCCTCAGCCTCCTTTGGCACTGCTGCTCAGTCATGTTGATGAAGCTCATCCTCAGCCTGTAAACCCTGTGTTGGGGTATCTCCTGTGGCGACGTGCAGGTCTGCGCTGACGCCCTCTGCCCTGTGCAGCATCAGGTGGATGAGGAGGAGGTTGGCGCTCCTGTTGTTGTTGCTGCTGTTGTGCCTGGTTCTGCTGCTGCCACGGCTGCTCTTCCTCCGAATCTGAGGACCAGGATGAGAGGGTATAAATGGTTCCCATGCTGTTGGTAGACATGTCAGTTGAGGACGAGAAGTTATTGTCAGTCAATGTGGGGAGAGGGTTTTCCAAGGAGGTCACAGTGGAGATGGATCTCAGCTCACAAGCTCAGTAGACCTGCAAAAAGTACTCCAACTCCTGAAAAAACAAAGTTCTGTCATCTGTAAGTCAGTCATGTTAGAGCTCCATTTTTATGCCGGAGCTGCAGCTGTCAAGAAGTCAGGCACTTGCTGAACCCGGCACAATCAGCTAGCGTGGTTTGGGAACGGCATGTAACACGTAGAAAAAGTGCAAAAATCGAAAAACGCTGTTAAAATAGGCTTATCCAGGCAGTTAACAAGCTGTTAACTGCCTTAAGGGCCTCTCCCGCTACTTAGCAAAGTGGCATGCAGGCGGGTTGACGGTGGGATCGCAACCCACCGTCAATCAAAACGATTTTAATCCTTGACCCGCCTCTCAGTGCCGATAAAATCGCGGCCATAGTCTGTGGGCAAGAAGGTGGCAGTTGGAGTAAATTTGGAGAAATGTAAGGTTATTCACTTTGGCAGGAAGAACAAAGAAACAGAATATTTTTTAAATGGTGAGAAACTTTTAAATGTTCTGTTCAGAGAGATTTTGGTGTCCTTGTACATGAAACAGGGAAAATTAACATGCAGGTAAAGCAAGCAATTAGGAAGGCAAATGTATGTTACTACATTACAACAGTGACTCCACTTCAAAAGTACTTAATTGGCTGTAAAGCGCTTTGAGATGTCTGATGGTCGTGAAAGGCGCTATATAAATGCAAGTCTTTCTTCTTATATTGGCCTTTATTGCAAGGGGGTTGGAATACAAGAGTAAGGAAGTCTTACTGCAATTGTACAGGGCTTTGGTGAGACCACACCTTGAGTATTGTGTGCAGTTTTGGTCGCCTTATCTGAGGAAGGATATACCTGCCTTAGTGGGGGTGCAACAAAGGTTTACTAGATTGATTCCTGGGATGAGAGGGTTGTCCTGTGAGGAGAGATTGACTAGAATGGGCCTATACTCTCTGGAATTTCAAAGAATGAGTGGTGATCTCATTGAAACATATAAGATTCTGAGAGGGCTGGATGGGGCAGATGCTGAGAGATTGTTTCCCCTGGCTGTAGAGTCTAGAGCTAGGGGGCATAGTCTCAGGATAAGGGGTCAGCCATTTAGGACTTAGATGAGGAGAAATTTCTTAATTTCTTCACTCAAAGGGTTGTGAATCTTTGAAATCCTCTATCCTGAAATCTGTGGATGCTCAGTTGTTGAGTATATTCAAGTCTGAGTTCAATAGTTTTTTGGACTCTAAGGGAACCAAGGGATATGGCGATTGGGCAGGAAAGTGGAGTTGAGGTCAATGGTCAACCATGATCTTATTGAATGGCGGAGCAGGCTCGAGGGGCATATGGCCTACTCCTACTCCTAATTCTTATGTTCTTATGTACAAAGAGCTCTGTAAAAGGGAATTAGCTTCTTGAGCCAGCAGCATCCCTTTTACTGCCGAGTTTCCCGAGTATTGGGAAACCCGTGTGACACTTGTTAAATTTAAATTAGGCTCCTAATTGGACTGTGAGAGCCTAATTTAAATGTATTAATGAAGTGTCCTGCCTCTCGACGACAGGACACTCGATCCGCACAAAACCCGCTGCTGTAAAAATGGCAATGGGCACATAAGCAACGCGTTGGGGATGTGTTCCCGTTTAAAATTTTTCAATCACCACCCCCCACCCCCGACACTCTCCTGCCATCGTGGGGGGTTAATAACGAGGCCATAATGTGGGATTGGAATCTCATGTAGCCCAGAACAGGGTGGCAGGTTCCCTTCCCTGAGGGACATTTGTGAGTTAGTTAGGCTTTTAGACAATCTGGCAGCTTTTGTCCTCATTTTTTCCTGGTGCCAACACAAAAATTACCTGATTTATTGAATCTGTTTTCTATGTAATTCTATGGAAAGGGAAATAAAGGGATATGGGAGCATGCCAGCAGTGGCATGGAAGGGGCACCCAGGGTCTCGCACGCAGCATTCCAGCTTTCTGCAGGGGATCAACATTGCAAGAGAGGTCCTCTACCCACAGGGGCCAGGAGGCCCTCCAGAAAGAATGATATGGGACCAGATCACCGAGGCCGTCACTGCCAGCAGTTTCACTTCCACAACCTGACTCCAGTGCCCAAAGAAGCTTCATGACCTCAGACCAGTGGTCAAGGTCAGTGAATGCATCTTCAAAAGCCATCTCCTACCAACTGCACAACTAGCCTCACACACTTCGCAATACACGACTCCCCCCCCCACTTCCCGCCCCCATCACTCGCCTACCAACAATCTGCACCAAACACAAGGCACACCTCCCATTCCTGGCTTCACCTCACCCCCTTGGAGGAGACGCTGCTGGCCATTCTTGGCAGGGGCATGGCTGAGCGCTTGGCCAGCTGTGGGGCTGAAAGGATACAAGATGCTGGTATCCTCATACATTAACCTCCTTCTCGCATGCACCTCTTGCTTCCCCGACCTCTCCTCACCACAACTCCATCCTTGTGCCGTCCTCATTTCACACATCTAAGAAATGCAGCCTGCCCAGCCAGTGGTTGACCAAGGAGAAGGAGAGAAGAAGAAGGAGAAAAAGAAGAAGGACACAGTTACTCGATTTCACACTCCCAGCCACCAGCTCCTCAAGGCCGACCAGCAAGTCCATTTGCAGTGTCCTCCACTGGAGGTCAGCAGCCTTCCACCAGCCATGCTGCAGTCACTGTAATTGCGTAATATCACTAGGATAGGCAAAGGCACACACAAGACAGTCACTAAGGGTGATGAGTTGATTTCTTGATGTCATATCGGATGGATAGATGTATAAAGTTGGATTAGAAAGTTTGCTTTGTGGTGGCTTTTATTTCAGCATCGTAGCCAAGAGGATTCTGTGATGGTTAGTAACAGAGGGAAGCTAAGGTGTGGGACAAATGTTGAAAGAGGAATTGGGGTTGTGGTCACTGATACCGCATATCCTGACCAGAAAGGGGCTGTCTGGGTTGAACCCTTCCTTCTGCTTCCTCTTCTGCGTCTTCCTCGTCCCTCTGCACGTGGATGCTTTAAATCTGAAATAAAAGAATGAAATGCTGGGAATACTTAGCAGGTCAGGCAACATCTCAACCTGAGACGTGAACTTGTTTCTCTCTCCATGGATGCTGCCTGACCTGCTGAGTACTTCCAGCATTTTCTGTCTCCTCAGAGGCCTTCCTTTACCATCCAAGGCCTTCCAAGCATCCAGCAGCACTCCTGCACACTTAAAAAACTTTTAACATGTTTTGCATCAAGCCACTACTTCAATAAAATTTTTAAAGTCCAGTCCAAAAGCTTAAATGCACACCTGAAAGATGTGTGTGTCCATTTAAGCGGTGCTGACAGGGTCTCTGTCACCCTGCTGAATGCTCGCTTTTCAGAGCGAGCTTAGGACCCAGCGCTGAACTCAGCGCTGAACTCAGCGCTAAGGTTGAAGTTCGCAGAGGTGATGTGAAGTTGGCGTTGTACGCTGACTGACGTCACTCTCTCTTCGTTTACATCTCCAGGGCCAGTGGTGCTATCGGCAGCACTAAGGCCTTCACCAAAATGGTGGCCGCCAAATCCCGCGCCAGAGAAGGGCGCTTGAGAGACGGACGCCATTTTTCGCCACAATTCCAGCACTAATGGGTGGCGCTAAGGTAAGGAATTTCTAGGCCAATGTGTTTTAGAGATGTTGGTTGAGGGATAAATATTGGCCAGGACATTGGGGAGAACTCCCCCGCTCTTCTTTGAAAAATGCCATGGGATCATTTACAACCGCCCGAGAGGGCAGACGGGACCTTGCATTGTGGCAGCCCTGTATTTCCCTTTGAATATGGCTCCTTCCTGGGAGAATGTTATCGGTAAATTTACCTGACTGTATTATGTCCATGTATAATTGAGACACGGACTGCAGGAGTTGATTATAACAAGTCTTTACTGAATGGAGACAACCTGGATTCTGAAACTACAGAAGCCTGCTAGGGCCTTTTATACAGGGGTGGTCACTGCCAGTACTGCAGTCTGAGACCAGTTATTCCCTTAAAGGTACATACACAACAATTCCTCCCCTTTTAGATAAACAGTACATAACATTCATTTAACAACTAAATAATAACTAATTACAATTACAATTATGGTTGCTAGATACATTGGTTGAAGTTAAGCAATTATAAGTTCAGTCTTTGAGGAGGCTTCCTGATTGTGTCTCGATAAAGCCTCTTTGGGATATCAGGTTCTTCTGGCAAGGTTGAGTCGGGATCAATGTCGTTGCTTGGTTCGTCTGCTTCCAATATCACCGATTCTGCGGTAGATGCAATTGGTACTTCGGTTTCATCGCCAGGTGTATCAGATCGTGGTGTGGAGTTGACGCTTTCCAGTGACTAGAATCTGGTCAGCATGGCGTCTTACAATGCTCTCTCCAACGTCCACGGTATACATTAGAGGTCCTTGCCGTGTACAGATCGTTCCTGGCTGCCATTTCTCTGTGCGGTAGTCCCGGGCCAAAACTGGTTGACCTATCTTAAAACTCCTGGTCGGCCTTTCATTCATATTCTGAAACTGCCTGTTCTCCACATCTCTTCTGACGTTTGGCTTAACCAAATCCAAGCGGCATCGTAGTCTTCGATTGAAGAACATCATGGCTGGAGTTTGGTTGGTAACCGCATGTGTCGCATTCCGGTAGGCAAACAAGAAGTTATCCACCTTGTGCTGTAGGGGTATATCTTCATTACACATTGCCTTGATAGCCTTCTTGAATGTTTGAATGAACCTCTCGGCCAATCCATTAGTGGCTGGATGATATGGGGTGGATGTGTAATGCTTAACACCATTGTTCTTTAAGAACCTCCGGAACTGTTCAGACACAAACTGTGGTCCATTGTCAGAGCAAATCTGTTCAGGCAGCCCATTCCTGGTGAATATGGTTCATAAGACTGTGATAGTTTTTTCTGTGGTGGTTGGGGACATTTTTATTACCTCTGGCCACTTTGAATGTGCATCCACTGCAATTAAAAACATCGAGTCCATAAAGGGACCAGCAAAATCAATGTGCACCCTTTGCCATGGAGATGAGGGCCACTCCCATGGATGTAGAGGGGCTTGTGGTGGGGCGTTTTGGACCTTCTGGCATCCTGAGCAGCTCTTGGTCATCTCTTTGATTTCTCTATCGATTCCCGGCCACCACACAAACGCTCTGGCTAAGTTCTTCATTTTTACTCCTCCCAGATGACCCTCATGAAGCTCATTGAGCACTCTATCCTTCAATTTGGGTGGAATTACTACTCTGGATCCACACATCAAGGTTCCTCTGCACACTGACAGCTGTTCTCTTCTCGGTGAGAATGCTGGTAGTAGTGGTTCGCCATGTGCTGGCCATCCCTTCCCCGTTAAATCATAGACCCAGGAGAGTGTCGGGTCATTTCGTGTTTCCTTTTCTATGTTTGCATTCGTCACAGGGAGACATTCGACTATAGTCGAGTGGAATAACTCCACTGGATCCACTGCCAGTTCTTCTTCCACCGTCGGCAACGGTAGGCGCGACAATCCATCAGCATTCCCATGCTGTTTAGTTCCTTTGTACTCGATGTCATATTGGTGTGCCCCGAGGAACAGGGACCACCTCTGTAGCCGTTGTGCCGTCATTATCGGTACGCCCTTCTGAGGGTTGAAAATGGAGACGAGAGGTTGATGATCAGTTAGTAGAGTAAATTTCTGACCATGCAGGTAGTGATTGAACTTCTTCACCCCCCACACCAGGCTGAGGGCCTCTCTGTCAATCTGGGCGTAGTTACGCTCGGCTGAAGTTAACGAGCGTGACGCAAAAGCTATCGGCCTCTCAGAACCATCAAGGAATTTATGTGACAGTACCGCCCCAATGCCGTAGGGAGACGCATCACACGCCAGTCTTATCGGTAGTGATGGGTTGTAGTGAGCCAATACTTCTCTTGAAGTGATTAGGTCCTTACTTTTCTGAAAGGCCCGCTTACATTCATCGCTCCATTTCCATACTACTCCCGTTCGTAGTAGGGCGTTCAGTGGATGCAGAATTGTGGACAAATTCGGCAAAAACTTATGGTAGTAATTCACCAATCCGAGGAATGACCTCAGTTGCGACACATTTTCAGGCGCTGGAGCCTTAACTACCGCTTCAATTTTGTCAGGGTGTTATGTTCATTAATAACTAGACATTCTTATTATGAACACAGCTAGCTTCTAGCTAGTCATTTATTCAGTACACATTCTCTAGGTACAGTATCTGTAGAGATGCCACATGTGTGCTCCTGTGTGCAGGCTGCCATCTTGACTGTTGCCTTGTGGGTAGCCTAGTGCCTCATGGGTAATGTAGTCTTAATATATATACAGCTGGGTAGTGTAGTCTTATACATACAGCTATATACAGCTCTACGGCTCCACCTAGTGTCCACTATAGAATGACATGTTATTGATCGTTACATCCCCCTTTCTTTGAGGTTTAACAAAATCAATATCAATCAACTTTCAAGAAAATAATAAAGATAGTATCAGTAACACTTTTGTTAGTGCTCTATAAACATAAACATTTTCAAAACAGTCAACACATTTTCAAAGCTTTACATTGTACTCAAAGATTAAGTCTATCAGGCTCTTTTACTTCACGTGTGGATCTTCTCAACACGGGTAAGTCTGATGTGTCTTCATGAGATTGTTCTGGCGGTGAATGCCAAGATGCAGTTGCGGCATTGTCATCAATCTGCTCTTGTATAGATCGAGGTCTCCTTGCTATCTTTGCTTGGAGAGGGTTTCAGTGTTTCCTTCACTCTTCATGCCATAACTCTCAATGTAGTCAATGCACTCTCGAAAAACAGCTGGCAGCTGGATCCCATCATACAGCATAGTCCTCTCAGCAGCCTCGGCTAATGGAACACCAAAGATTGGCCTGAGGGAAGAAGGAGTATCCACCGGAACTGCTTCCTGCTCTGGTGCAGGCTTCTTCTTTTTCTTTTTCTCTTTCCACTGCTTAACAACATCTGCTGCGGTTATATCTTTGGCCTTTTTCTCCTTGTGTTTTTCCTCTTTGTGCTTTTCTTCCTTTGGCTTCTCTTTGACCTTAAAGTCTTTTTCTTTCTTCTTGGAGAAACTAGGCTTTTTGAAGACATGGATACCCTTTGGCCTTATCATCCTTGATGGGCTCTCTGCTTCATCACCTGAGTCATCTGGTCTGCTTATGGCACAGCTTATACGGTAGACTCTTTTGACCAGTTCTAAGTCCTCACAAGCTTTGTCACCTAGTATCGAATCAAGTCTTTCAGCCACAACAGAAAACATGAGATGATGCACTTTGTCTTTGACTGTCACTTTAAGTCTGCATACACCTAAGCTATCTATTTTCTGTCCATTATAGCTCTTCAGTAGTACTGACTTTTTCTATATTTTGGGCTTTTCTTTCATATTTTTTATGTCACTCATACTGATTAAGTTTGCTTTTGCCCCATTGTCCAGTTTCAATGCAACTAATGCTCCAATTATCTGCAGTGGGATCATCCATTTGTCCACTTTTACTGCATTGACTTTATGTTCAGCATTGTCCATTTCTGAGGGCTGCACATTTTCTGTATCTTTTTTGATATCGTCACATGACACCATTCCTACAAAAAATGTCTCACTTAAATCAGTGTCCTCAATCACATTAACTTGTTGCCCTTTCGTTGTTTTTACTTTTGAAAAACATTGTTTGGCAAAGTGATTCTTTCCATTACACTTTGTGCACATTTTTCCAAATGCTGGGCATTGTCTTAACTGGTGTTTGTAACCACAGTGTTTACAATTAAAAATTTCATCCTCCGATTGCTTTTCATTTCTGTTCTGCCCACGTTTCTTCTCCTTGTAGGACACAGCACCGACAGCAGCATTATCACTCATTACAATCGCATCATTATTGATTTCACTGAAAGTCTTCGTGTGCTTTCGAGCTAGCTCGCTGGCTTGGCATATTTTCACTGCATTTTCCAAATTTAGTTCGGTTTCTCTCAACAGACGTTCCCTGACTTTTTTATCATGAATACCAAACACAATCTGGTCACGAATCATGGATGCTTTGAGCTCAGAGAAATTACATGTCTGTGCTTTCAGTTTCAGATCAGTTATAAAGCTATCAAAAGTCTCATTTTGTTGCTGTGTCCGAGAACGGAAGATGTATCTTTCATACGTCTCATTCTTTTTGGGAGAGCAATGTGCATCAAATTTTTTTAGCACATCTTCTAATTTTCCTCTGTTCTCCTCTGGATTAAATACAAATGTATTAAATACCTCTATCGCCTGTGGGCCTGCAACCATAAGCAGCAACGCTATCTT
Source organism: Somniosus microcephalus (assembly GCF_052327205.1). Lineage (NCBI taxonomy): Eukaryota > Metazoa > Chordata > Chondrichthyes > Squaliformes > Somniosidae > Somniosus > Somniosus microcephalus. Next base: position 256,467,385 of record NC_140991.1, on the reverse strand, counting down.
CCTTGCGTCTGGCTTCGTACCGAATCCGATGGCTGCAATGTAGAGTTCGAATTGTTGTTTAAAAATCCGCCAATTGTAGTCGACATTTCCCTCGAGATTCAAACGCTCTGGTGGCTTCAAATTCTCCATGTCGCTTTTCACAATTTTCAGCAGATCTTCACCACCCTGGTACCATGTTATGTTAATTAATAACTAGACATTCTTATTATGAACACAGCTAGCTTCTAGCTAGTCATTTATTCAGTACACGTTCTCTAGGTGCAGTATCTGTAGAGATGCCGCATGTGTGCTCCTGTGTGCAGGCTGCCATCTTGACTGTTGCCTTGTGGGTAGCCTAGTGCCTCATGGGTAATGTAGTCTTAATATATATACAGCTGGGTATTGTAGTCTTATACATACAGCTATATACAGCTCTACGGCTCCACCTAGTGTCCACTATAGAATGACATGTTTTTGATCGTTACATTAGGGGACTTATGCAACCCCTCTTCATCAATCACATGGCCACAATACGATATCTGTTTCTTAAAAAACTCGCACTTGGGGCGATTGGCTCGTAGCCCATGTTCACGTAGTCTAGTGAGCACCTGCTCTAGGTTGGCAAGGTGTTCACTGTTATCTTCACCTGTCACTAGGATGTCGTCCAAGTAACACTGAGTCCCCGGAATCCCTTGCAGGACTTGTTCCATCGCTCTTTGCCATATCGCCGGAGCTGATGCTACTCCGAATACCAGTCGATTATACTGGTAAAGACCTTTGTGAGTGTTTATCGTGAGATACTTCCTAGAGGATTCTTCAACCTCCATCTGCAAATATGCTTGTGCTAGGTCAATTTTTGTAAAACACTTCCCTCCAGATAGTGAGGCGAAGATATCTTCTATCCTTGGAAGAGGATATTGTACTGTGTGAAGGACTGGGTTCACCGTCACCTTGAAGTCCCCACAGATGCGAACCTTCCTTGGCTCCTCAGACTTATTGTTTAACGTTTTCTTCATGACAGGAATGATGGGTGTCGCCCACTCGCTCCAGTCTACCTTAGACAACACGCCTGCATTCTCCAGATTCTCCAGCTCTGCCTCGACGGCTGGGCGAATTGCATATGGTACCGGTCTTGCTTTGAAAAACTTGGGAATTGCATTCTCCTCTATTTTTATTGAGGCAGTTACGCCTTTAAGAGTGCCCAGTTCTTGTTGAAATACCTCTTTGGTGTCAGCTAAGATTGTTGACAATCGTCCAGGAGTGACGTCGTCATCCTTTTTACCAGCCACAGTCAGTGCCTGAATGAAGTGCCAGTCTAAACTTATCTTTCTGATCCATTCACGTCCCAATAACGGTGGTCCACCATCTTGCAGAATGTAGAGATACAATTTCTGTATTTTCTTGCCGTTGTATTCGACAGGCACCCTTATTTTTCCTCTGGGGTATACTTTTTGCCCCATATACATCCTCAAGACAATGGATGTCTCTCTCAAGGGTATGTGTGAGAATAGCCACTCGTAGTCTCGTCGATTCATGACGGTTAGAGCTGATCCTGTATCCAATTCCATTTTGACTTGGGACCCTGCTATCGTGAGGGTGACCCAAATGGTTCGGTGATCCTCTTTTGCGATTACGTTGTGAAGTTTGAGACAGCTTAGTCTCTTGTTCCCGGATTCACTATCGCTCATCTGGTCTTCGGAACTACTGTCCGTCATCTTTTGTACTTTCCTGTATGGTTCCTTAGTAGCCTTTTTGTTGTCGTTGGTCTTCTTCCCAGACCTGCAAACTCGTGCAATGTGTCCCATCTTTCCACATTGCCTGCATATTTTGTCCTTGGACCAGCAGTCCTTCTGGTCATGGTTTGTTCTGCCGCAGCGATAACATTTTTCAATTCCCCGTGTCATTTCGTGGGTGCCGTGGGTGGCTTTTGTTGTATTTCCGCAGCTCCCCTTGCTGCTGCTTCGTACGATACTGCCACGCTGAAAGCCTTATCTAGCGTCAGCTCTTTCTCTGAGAGTAACCTCTTCTGGGTTCCTTCAGTCAGGAGTCCACAGACAAATTTGTCCCGTAGGGTATCTGCCAGTCCTGCTCCAAACTGGCAGTGCTTTGATAGCTTGCGTAGTTCTGTAAGGTAATCAGCATTGCTCTCATTTTTATGCTGATTTCTCCTGTGGAATTTAAATCTTTCTGCTATCAGCAGCGGTGTAGGATTTAGGTGTTCCTGTAGGATAGCAACAATTTCGTTAAAACTCTTCGCCTTCGGTTTGGCTGGAGTAATCAGGTCCCGCAATAGGCCGTACGTTCTTGCGCCCATTAAATTTAGCAATACCGATGCCTTTTTCTCATCGGCTATTTCGTTTGCCTCGCAATATACCTCGACTCTTTCCACATACGTGGTCCAGTCTTCTATTGCATTATCGAAGGCAGTGATATCGCCAGTCTTTGGCATCTTGAAAATCTAAGATGGCGCCTCCCGCGCTTTGCCTTCGTCCCCAATGGATCAAAATGGCGCCTCCCGCGGTTTTCCTTCTTCCCCGCCGAGTTAAGATGGCACCTCCCGCGCTTTCCCACCGCTGCCGCTGCAGCCAACGCTGTTGCTGGCGATTATATTTATTTTACTATCCTGTAATGGCGACGCCCTATGGTCTTCGCGCCTCCCCGATCGCTGCTGCCAACGCCGATCTCCGCGGTATTTTTATTTTTCTATCGCGCTTCAATATTTGCTCCGTTAATTGAAGAACCATTCCCGTCATGGAGCGGACCCTCTGGGACACTTCCCTCCCTCTTCTTAGGTCCGAACGCTGCCTGGCTTCGAAGCACCGGCCGCGCCCTGTGTGCTCCACCCTCTCTCTCTCTCTTTGCTTCCCGACTCGCTGCCCGGCCCCATTGCAGAGCCACCCGATCGAGCTCTAGCCCACCGCAGCCCAGGAAGGATCAGTGCACTACCTGCCACCAGCCCGATTAGCTGGGAAACCACAGACTGGAGAACAAAGCCTGGCCCTCGACACTCTCTCCTGCACTTTTCAATTCGATGATTTGGAGGGCGGTTGCCCACGGTCGACGCCCGTTTCTCGAGTTTCTTTGGATTGTTTTTTTTTTCTTTCTTCTGGCTTCGACCTTCAATAACGTCATCTGAGGTGCTGCCGAGTTGCAGGTAAGTTCGTTTCTTACTCGTCGCCAGTATTATGTCCGTGTATAATTGAGACACGGACTGCAGGAGTTGATTATAACAAGTCTTTACTGAATGGAGACAACCTGGAAACTGAAACTACAGAAGCCTGCTAGGGCCTTTTATACAGGGGTGGTCACTGCCGGTACTGCAGTCTGAGACCAGTTATTCCCTTAAAGGTACATACACAACAGACTGTTCATTCAGTTTGTAAAATGTTAGAGTCCATTATTAAGGAGACAGTAACGGGACATTTGGATAAACATAATTTAATAGGACAAACTCAGCATGGTTTCATGAAGGGGAAGTCATGTTTGACAAATTTGCTGGAGTTTTTTGAGGAAGTAACACACAGGGTGGATAAAGGGGAACCAGTGGACGTAGTGTATTTAGACTTCCAAAAGGCATTTGACAAGGTGCCACGCAAAAGATTATTGCTCAAGATAAAAAATCACGGGATTGGGGGTAATATTCTGGCGTGTGTGGATGATTGGCTCTCTAACAGAAAGCAGAGAGTTGGGATAAATGGTTCGTTCTCGGATTGGCAACCAGTAACTAGTGGTGTTCCGCAGGGGTCAGTGCTGGGTCCCCAACTCTTTACAATCTATATTAACGATTTGGAGGAGGGGACCGAGTGTAACATATCAAAGTTTGCAGATGATACAAAGATGGGACGGAAAGTAGTGAGTGAGGAGGACATAAAAAACCTGCAAAGGGACATAGACAGGCTAAGTAAGTGGGCAGAGATTTGGCAGATGGAATACAATATTGGAAAGTGTGAGGTTATGCACTTTGGCAGGAAAAATCATAGAGCAAGTTATTATCTTAATGGCAAGAAACTTGAAAGTACTGAAGTACAAAGGGATCTGGGGGTCCTGGTGCACGAAACTCAAAAAGTTAGTATGCAGGTGCAGCAAGTGATCAAGAAGGCCAATGGAATGTTGGCTTTTATTGCTAGGGGGATGGAATATAAAAACAGGGAGGTATTGCTGCAGTTGTACAAGGTATTGGTGAGACCGCACCTGGAATACTGCATACAGTTTTGGTGTCCATACTTAAGAAAAGACATACTTGCTCTCGAGTCAGTACAAAGAAGGTTCACTCAGTTAATCCCGGGGATGAGGGGGTGGTATTATGAGGAGAGGTTGAGTAGATTGGGACTCTACTCATTGGAGTTCAGAAGAATGAGAGGCGATCTTATTGAAACATATAAGATTGTGAAGGGGCTTGATCGGGTGGATGCGGTGAGGATGTTCCCAATGATGGGTGAAACTAGAACTAGGGGGCATAATCTTAAAATAAGGGGCTGCTCTTTCAAAACTGAGATGAGGAGAAACTTCTTCACTCAGAGGGTGGTAGGTTTGTGGAATTTGCTGCCCCAGAAAGCTGTGGAAGCTACATCATTAAATAAATTTACAACAGAAATAGATAGTTTCCTAGAAGTAAAGGGAATTAAGGGTTACGGGGAGCGGGCAGGAAATTGGACATGAGTCTAGGTTCGGAATGGTCATGGCCCTGTGGGTAGTGGAGTGGGCCCAGGGGCCGTGTAGCCTGGTTCTGCTCCTACTGTGTTCTAATTCTGTGTTAGATTTCAGGAGATAGTTTTATTCCTGTTCCTGGCTGGGGTGGAGATCGCCTTTACAGAAGGTAAGTACTGTAGAAAATATAGGGGCAGAGTGATCTCCTGGAAGAATTTCGATCGCCTAGATGGGTCGGAGAGGAATTTCCCAGATTTTTTTCTCCCAAATTGGCCATTGGGTCTTTATCTGGTTTTTCGCCTCTCCCGGGAGATCACATGGGTTCGGGTGGATGCACAGTGATAGGAGATTTGAGGTTAGGATCAGATCAGCCATGATCTTATTGAATGGTGGAGCAGGCTCGAGGGGCCGATTGGCCTACTGCTGCTCCTATTTCTTATGTTCTTATGTTCTTATGTAAATAATGAATGTGTTCCTTCTTCAGGACTTGAATGTAGAATTGGTGCACTTTGTGCATTTATTTTTTATGTTTCATTTTATTTGTTACTGATCTGAACAGCAGGAAGATTACTGTTACTGTGATGTTTTGACATTGAACATTTTGTAGCGGATACAGCCACTAGTAAAATAAATTGCTGGCAATGCACATCTGCATTTTCTACCTTCACACATTGATTCAATCTTTCCACACCCACTGTTGTAAAGTCTGTGGGTTGTGCAGTTAATAACGACACAGACTTCAGGAGTAACAAACAAACAGGACTTTACTATTCGAAGGTCAGGGCGAATCTGCCCAAGGAATCCTACCACAACGCTTATATACTGGTGTGGTCACTGTCAGTATTACAGTATACAGAAGCCAAACAAGTAGTGCCACACCTAAAGTAGTTCTCTTAAAGGTGAACGGTTACATACAATAGTTTCCTTAAAGGTAGACGGGTACATACACTACAATCCTCCCTTTTTAGCTTACAACATACTGATTCCTTAGTAAACATACATTATAACATATATACAGCTTATGTAAGACAGTTCATAGATTCAGTCTTTCTGGAGGTTTCCGGATTCTGTCCGGATAACGCCGCAGTGGTGTCGTCATTCCCGGCGGGCTAGTATGTGCTTCTGGCAAAGTCGATTCGGCTTGAAAAACAGTGTCAGGTTCATCTGATTCCAGTATTACCAGATCGGAAGTAGGTGTTCTGGGTATCTCAGTTTCAACATTACCCGGGTAAGGTGGTGAAGTCGGTTGCCCATTTGTGGCGGACCCTATGATCTGGTCCACATGGCGCCTTATTATATTGTCCCCAATGTCCACCGTATACATCAACGGCCCTAGCCTTTTTCCAATAGTTCCAGGCTGCCATTTCTCGGTACGGTAGTCCCGGGCCAAAACTCGTTGACCGATCTGGAAAGATCTAGTGGCCCTTTCATTCATGCTTTGGAATTGCCGGTTCTCTATGTCCCTTCTGACGTTTGGTTTGAGTAAATCCAGCCGGCATCTTAGGCGTCTATTAAAAAACATCATGGCGGGAGTTTGATTTGTGACCGCATGTGTTGCATTCCGGTAGGCCAACAAAAAGCTATCCACCTTATGTTGTAGATTTATGTCTTCATTACCCATGGCCTTTATGGCCTTCTTGAAGGTCTGGACAAACCTTTCAGCCAATCCATTGGAGGCGGGGTGGTATGGGGCTGACGTGTAGTGCTTAACCCCATTGCTCTTTAAGAATTCCTTGAATTCTTCGGACACAAATTGCGGTCCATTATCAGAACAGATCTGTTCCGGCAGGCCATTCCTAGCAAACATAGTCCTTAACACTGTGATGGTTTTTTCCGTGGTGGTGGTGGTCATCTTAATTACTTCCGGCCACTTGGAGTGGGCATCCACCGCTATTAGAAACATCGAGTCCATAAATGGACCAGCAAAGTCGATGTGTACTCTTTGCCAAGGAGATGAGGGCCACTCCCATGGATGCAGAGGAGCCTGTGGTGGCGCGTTCTGAACCCTCTGACATCCTAGGCAGTTCTTAGTGATCTCTTCGATGTCTCCATCAATGCCTGGCCACCACACAAACGCTCTTGCTAGGTTCTTCATCTTTACTCCACCCAGATGTCCTTCGTGCAGCTCCTTTAGCACCTTCTTTTGGAGTTTGGGTGGAATCACCACTCTAGATCCACACATCAGGGTTCCTCGACACACTGACAGTTGTTCTTTCCTCTGTGAAAATGCTTGCAGTGTTGGTTCGCTTTGTGCTGGCCATCCCTCCACCGTTAAATCATAGACTCATGAAAGAGTCGGGTCATTCCTTGTCTCATTCTCAATCATTGAGTTTGTTATCGGTAAACACTCCACTATGGATGAGTGGAACATCTCCACTGGGTCCACTGTACTCGCTTCTTCTACCATCGGTAATGGCAAGCGCGATAACCCATCAGCATTTCCATGCTGTTTGGACCTTTTGTATTCGATGTCATATTGGTGTGCCCCAAGTAACACGGACCACCTTTGTAACCTTTGTGCCGTCATGGTGGAAACGGCCTTGTTTGGGTTGAATATGGACACCAACGGCTGGTGGTCTGTCAGTAATGTGAACTTCTTACATTGCAGGTAATGATTGAATTTCTTCACGCCCCACACCAGACTGAGGGCCTCCCTATCTATTTGAGCATAATTTCGCTCTGCGGGGGTCAACGATCGGGACGCGAATGCCACTGGCCTTTCCGAGCCATTTGGTAGCCTGTGCGACAGTACTGCTCCAATTCCGTACGGGGAAGCATCACAAGCTAGACGAAGGGGTAACGTTGGGTTGAAATGAGCCAACACTTCTTCAGAGGTAATCAACTCCTTGCTTCTGCAAAAAGCCTTTCTGCATTCCTCACTCCACTTCCATGGTGTATCTTTCCGCAACAGAGCATTCAGCGGATGCAGCACCGTGGATAAATTTGGCAGAAACTTGTGATAGTAATTAATCAACCCCAAGAATGATCTTAACTGTGATACGTTTCCTGGAGCGGGGGCCTTCACGACCGCTTCTATCTTTTCAGGTGACTTGTGCAGTCCCTCTCGGTCAATGACATGACCGCAGTATGAGATCCGTTTTTGGAAGAACTCACACTTCTTGCGATTAACCCGAAGGCCATACTCCTTCAACCTGGTGAGTACCAGTTTCAAATTTGTGAGGTGTTCTTCCTCGTCTTTTCCCGTGATCAGAATATCATCTAAGTAGCACTGCGTGCTTGGAATTCCTTGTAATACCTGCTCCATGGCCCTCTGCCAAATTGCTGGTGCCGAAGCTACCCCAAAGACCAGTCTATTATAGCGATACAAGCCTCTGTGTGTGTTGATGGTGAGGTACTGGCGTGACTCTTCCTCGACCTCCATCTGTAAATATGCCTGAGCCAGGTCTATCTTGGTGAAGTGCTTCCCTCCAGCCAACGAAGCAAAGATATCTTCAATCCGCGGAAGCGGGTATTGTACCGTGTGAAGCACCGGATTCACTGTGATCTTGAAATCTCCGCAGATACGGACCTTCCCCGGTCCCCCTGGCTTATTACTTGGTGAGGACTTCATGACGGGAACAATGGGCGTAGCCCACTCACTCCAGTCCACTTTTGACAGGACCCCTGATCGTTCAAGTTCTTCCAGTTCTGCCTCCACAGCTGGTCGTATTACGTAAGGTACCGATCTGGCCTTAAAAAACTTTGGGCTTGCATGTTCTGCAATCTTAACCTTTGCTTTAATTCCTCGCAGTGTTCCCAGTCCTTGCTGGAATACCTCTTTAGCTTCGTCCAATATTCTGGACAACCGTTCAGGTTTGACATCCTCTTTTCCGGAATCCACCGTCATGGTGTTTAGTGAATGCCAGTCCATCTTTATTTTTCGGATCCACTCCCGTCCCAGAAGTGGTGGACCTCCCTCAGGCAACACATACAGGTCCAACCGGTGGTGATCTTTATCCTTGTATCTCACCTTGACTTCTATCTTTCCGATGGGGAATACTTTGTGCCCCGTGTATGTCTGCAGTACTAGTTCTGTATCCCGTAGTGGAATATGCTTGAATAACTTTTTATAGTCATGCTTATTCATGACCGTCAACGCCGATCCGGTGTCCACTTCCATTTTTACTTGGACTTTGGCAATCTGTAGCGTGATCCAGATAGTCTGTCGGTCAGCTTCATTACTCACATTGTGAATTCTTAGACTGTCCAGTCCTTTGCAGTTGGAGTGTGAGTCCGACTCCTGTTCCTTCAGACTCTTCCTAGTCACCTCTTGTACCTTTCTGTACCATTTTTGTGGTGACTCATTATTGTTGTACGTCGTTCCTGACCGGCATACCTTAGCCATGTGACCGAGCTTGCCACATTTCCTACATTCTTGTTTTTTAAACCAGCATTGGTTCTGGTCGTGTGTTGTCTTCCCACAACGATAGCATTTTGTTGTACCCGAAGTAATTTGTTGTACCCTGAGTGCCGCTGCCTTTAGCTGCATTTCCGCAGTTCCTTTCGCTGCGGCTTCGTTTGATGCTGCGATAAGGACAGCCTTATCCAGTGGAAGATCGTTCTCTTCGAGTAGTCGCTTTTGCGTCCCTTCCTTGGACAATCTGCATACGAACTTGTCTCGCAGTGCCTCTGTCAGATTCCCTCCGAACTGGCAGTGTTTCGCTAGCCTACGCAGTTCGACCAAGTATTCCGCGTTGCTTTCGTCTTTCCGTTGCGTTCTTGCATAGAATTTGAATCGTTCAGCCAACATCAACGGTGCGGGGTTCAAGTGATCCTTCAGCACTGCTACAATATCATCGAAAGTCTGATCCGACGGTTTAGCTGGTGAGAGAAGATGCTTCAACAACCCGAATGTTTTCGCACCCATTATGTTAAGTAAGGTTAAAGCTTTTTCATCCTTTGCTATTTTATTAGCCTTACAATGTATCTCAATACGTTCCACGTACGTGGTCCAGTCTTCTATCTCAGAATTAAAATCGTTGATGTCCCCATGCTCAGGCATCTTCCTTTCCTTGGGAACAACACAAGTATTTCTTTAAATTATTATTATTTTTTTTTTCTAAGATGGCGGCTTTTCCCGCGAAAATGGCAGTTTCCCGCTCTTTCCTTCTCTCCCCGCCCCTTCAATGGCGGTTTCCCGCGTCTGTCGTCTTCTCCGCCTAATGGCGGCTTCCCGCGTTTCTTCCCTGGTGGGAGGGGTACGCTTTCCCCACAGCGGACAGGTTCAGCCGCTGGGCTGGCTCTCGCACAGTTCCCCTTACTCGGCTCTGTCTCTCTCTCTCCCGCCCGCTCGGCTCTACCGGCGCTGGGTACTCCCGTTGGCGGAGAACAGTTCAGCCGCTGGACTGGCTCTCGCGCAGTCTCCCTTGGTCGGCTCTGTTTCTCCCGCACGCTCGGTTCCCATTCGCCTCCCAGCCCTCTCGCAGTCCGGTGCTTCCCTCCCCGGCTGCGGCTGAGTTTCTCTCTTCCCGCGCCTATGCTCCCGGTCTCAGCGCTTCGTGGCTTCGGTCGCTGCCCGGCTTTCCCGCCGATCGCGGTCTGGCTGTCTCACGACGCCGTTGGACCCGACTTTCCGTCCGGCTCCTTTCCCCCTCGACCGTGGTCGAGTGCACAGCCCTTATCCTCCGGATATTCTTTACACTTTCCCTTACTCACAGTCTCCATGGCCGCCTTGCTTCCTGCTGATCGGCTCACTCCGCACCGTGGCAGAAGGGACAGTCAGTGCCTGTTGCTGATGGAAGCTTTTGTTGCTAAAGTCTTCCTCCTTTCTATTGCTGCAGCCTCGTGTTTTCTCCCAGCAGAACGACGAGGGCGGTTGCCTCTCTTCGACGCTCTTTAGTTGCTTTGGTAGTCTTGCCGCAGGGTACGATCGGACTCGTCGCCACTGTAAAGTCTGTGGGTTGTGCAGTTAATAACGACACAAACTTCAGGAGTAACAAACAAACAGGACTTTACTATTCGAAGGTCAGGGCGAATCTGCCCAAGGAATCCTACCACAACGCTTATATACTGGTGTGGTCACTGTCAGTATTACAGTATACAGAAGCCAAACAAGTAGTGCCACACCTAAAGTAGTTCTCTTAAAGGTGAACGGTTACATACAATAGTTTCCTTAAAGGTAGACGGGTACATACACTACAACTGTGTCTTTACTTTTCTGTACAAATCAACTGCCTAGCAGTTGTTACCTCCGGTGCAGACCAGCCAGAACCTGGCTGTGTGACAGTTAATTTAGTAAGGTCACAACTATGTTGCATATGTTATAATTAATAGCTCAATTATTTTATTTACTCAAATTCGTTGTGTAGCACTAAGTTAATTGGCAATTAATTTATAGTCAGCTTTCTGCGCTTCATAACCTTAGTGGGGGTCAAACTGGCCTTGAGTAGTATCGCAAAATGTGCAATAGCGAATCTGCTGCCTTTTTTACACCCCACAAAATTTTCTTTTCCATTGACTCAGTGTAGAACGGGCTGCTGATTCGTTATCATGTTTTTTGTGATACCGCCCAAAACCAAATTCATCCCCATTGACTGGATTGCGCAATGTGATGACAGTTTAATCCCTACCTAGTTACCAAAATCAGAGAGAAAATGTCAAATTCTGAAAGCTGGTTGTTGAATGGATAGCAGGCTAGTGCGGCAATTGTACCATCAAGGTGTAAAGATGATGTTGTTAAGGTTTATAACATCTAAGCCTCAAAGTTTGCGTAGCCCTCTGGATGTCTGCAAATATATTGGGCTAAAAATTCGTGCCTTCAGCGCCACACATTAGCACCATGAGATGGCGCTAAAATGGCAAATGGCGCTCTACTGCCAGCAGGAGGCGGTTCCAGCAGCGGGTGTCATTTTCGAGTTGCCGATATCGATGCTGGTAAACTCAGTCGCCGGGGACATTTAAATTACGGAGATCATGACTTCAGTGAATGTGCAACACTCACTTGACGTCCGATCTCCTAATTTGGTTTTGGCCATTGTAGTTCCCAGCTGGAGAAAGCAATGACAGGTAGAGCTGGCATTCAGCAGCAGGAAGCCAGCTCCAGTAGCACTATTTAAAGGGATCATTACCAATCACTTGCATCTGACAGGGTTTTGCAGTTTGAGTGGCTGTGTGCTACTTCCTGTAACTGCAAGTGTTGGGCCAAGGTGGCCATTAACAGGTCCAGGCGGCGGGCGGTCAAGGGGGTCATTCGGCCTGACTGCCTGCCTCTCTTCCGTGGTTATGTTCACACCCGAGTGTCCATGGAGATGGAGCATGCAGTGTCAGCCGGTACGACCAGTACGGCCTTCCGCGACCGGTGGGCACTGGATGGACTGGAGTGCTTCAACACCCCCAGAAACAAGATTTTGATTTGATTTGTTAAGTTTCATTTAAATTTAGTTTAATGTGTGGTTTATTGGTTGTGCCCCGTTAAAAGCCGGCTCTTGCTTACTGTCTTATTGGTGATGGCACCAGCCATCAATCACCGAACTTCAACATAAAAGGTGTAACTGCAAATGTATTCTTTAGTTATTTCAAAGTTATTTGGTATCAGGGAGTGTTCTGACAAGTACAAAACTCCCTCATTATTTTTGAAATGCTTCAAACTGTAACATTTGCTAAAAGTCATGGATGTCCCATTTCGTGGTGGTCTGCTGCATGCTCCACAGCTTGGCCATCACAAGGCTGCAGCCGTTGCCACCAGAGATTGTGGGACCACTTCAGTAGGAGCTCAAGGGAGAGGAGGAGGAGGAGGACGAGGAACAGGAGGAAGAGGAACAGGAGGGAGCGAGGAGGCAGGCAGACACAATTGGCCTTCCGGATGGGCTCATCAGACTCCGATTTGCATGATTGAAACTCCAGATCCCCGTTGCTCACCACATCCCTATCATACTATCCCTGTCTCACGGTATGTCACAGCTTCCTCCTGGAAAGGTGCCCTTTCCCGATCTAGTGCTCCTACACAGTGGTCCCCCAGTGGCTGCAGCACGGCTGGCGGAAGGCTGCTGAGTTTCCATTTGGGAGACTTCAGATGGCCTTGCAGGATGACCTTGACCAACTGTGGACCTAGAAGGCCCGGCTGCAGACTGCACCACCTTGGCACGTGCGGCAGCAGTCTGGGCTGGCTGGCTGATAGGCAGTGACAAGGGCAATGGCAGAGAGGCAGTGGTGGGAGTAGGGATACTGTCATCCTGAGAGAGGACAACAGGTTTCTGCTCTGCTGACCCACTGCCACTTCCCCGGGGCAGCGCCTCAGTATTCTTAGCAATCTGTTGGAGCACAGATTGCTGGCCTGCTGCAACACCCTGAAATCCCCGGTCGACGTTGGTAAACCCAGCTATGATGGCAGCAGTCAGTGCTTGCATGGCATCAAGCTGAGATTGCATGAGAGCAGTCTGAGCTTCTGCTGCAGCACTAAGACTTTGGGTCGCTTCCGCCTGTGCTGCAGTGGAAGCTGTGACATCGCCCATCATGTGTGTCCTCATGTCTGGGTCGCCACGGTCTGTACAGAGTGTACTATCATTTCCAGGTTGGAAATCCTGGGCTCCATGCTCTGCGCAGACCCCCGTGCAATATTGGAGGCGGACTCCTCCATGCTCCTTCACGTTGCCGAGATGCTCTCTGGCAGGCTTGCCATTGCACCTATCAATTCCATGTGCATGCCCATCACCCTTCTTCTGGAGGCCTCCCCATCGAGATCCTCGTCTGAGTCCTGTGCAGCAGAACTCGTGCACAAACTCGCCCTCCGGGGAGCCGGCTCCTGAGCTCCAGCCTTTGGGGGCAGGCTGCTCGGGTGCTTGCTGATTATCTGAAAACAGAAAGGCACAGGAGTCGGGTTATGGTGAGGGACGGTGGTGGGTGGCGGATGAGAGAAATGTATGCATGTAGCCTGAGTAGCTTGAAAGTCAGAAAAGATTGTGGGCTGAGGGGGAAGTAGGGTGTGAGAAAAAGGATTAGGAATGAACATACCGTTGTTGTCCCCAAGGGGGTCAACATCACCAGTGGCCACACATCGACGATGTGGCGCCCAATAATATCCAGCACATGATTCTCCAGCTGACTCAGCTCTTCAATGTCCGCCTGGTCCCTGCCTGTCCGCTCCTGCTCCCGTTGATTCTGTCCCAGTTTGGCCTGCAAAAGAAAGAGAAGTGTTGAGTGAGTTCAGTGCAATGTGTTTGGGTGATGTGCCTGCCATAGTTAAATAGCTGTCATTGTGTGAAAGATGTGAGTGTTAATAGGTAGACTTTGTTGGAAGGTGAGTGCTGGGGTGTGGTGCATTGAGCTGTGTGTGAAGTTTGTGGTACAGATGGTGCTCTGTGGCATTTGCTGAAGCCTTCACTCACCCTGACCACCCATGTGAGGTCGTTAAAATTCTTTCTGCACTGGGGGTGGGTCCTGGGGACCACAGTGCTGCCCGTTACATGGTCTGCAATCTCCCTCCACATAATCCGGGATATCTGTGGCAAGGGCCTCCTACCATTTTGCGGGTATAGGACTGCCGCTCTCCTCTCCATCGTGAAAACCAATGTCTCAAGAGCTTCATCTGAGAACCTATGGGCTCTCTCCCTTTGTCTCCAGCCTGCCATGGCTGCAATTGATCTCTTCTTAATGTTGATTACCTTGCTGTTGGGGCAGCTCCAAACCCAACAAACCTGACAATGAGGTGCTGCAGCATCAATAAGCCTCCCCTTTAAGTAGTGGAAAAAGCCTGTGGCAATCATGAGTTGCAGTTAGACTGCCCCCGATCTTGCTCCAGCTGTTCAGTGCAATGCCAATAAACACAAGAACATAAGAACTAGGAGCAGGAATAAGCCACTTGGCCCCTCGAGCCTGCTCTGCCATTCAATAAGATCATGGCTGATCTTGGGCTCAAAGCCACTTCCCCGCCCACTCCCCATAACCCTTCACTCCCTTAACTTGAAAAAATTTGTCTATCTCCACCTTAAATGTATTTAATGACCCAGCCTCCACAGCTCTCTGAGGCAGAGAATTCCACAGATTTACGATCCTCTGAGCGAAGAAATTCCTCCTCATCTCAGTTCTGAAAGGGCGACCCTTTATTCTGAAACTATGCCCCCACGTTCTAGATTTCCACACGAGGGGAAACATCCTCTCTGCATCTACCTTGTCATGCCCCCTCAGTATCTTATATGTTTCAATAAGATCACCTCTCATTCTTCTAAATTCCAATGAATATAGCCCAGCCTGCTCAACCTTTCCTCATAAGTCAACCCCCTCATCTCTGGAATTAACCTAGTGAATCGTCTCTGAACTGCCTCCAATGCAAATATATCCTTCCTTAAATAAGGAGACCAAAACTGTATGCAGTACTCAAGTTGTGGCCTCACCAATACCCTGTACATTTGTAGCAGGACTTCCCTGCTTTTATATTCCAACCCCTTTGAAATAAAGGCCAACATTCCATTTGCCTTTTTGATTACTTGCTGTGCCTGCATGCTAACTTTTTGTGTTTCATGCACAAGGACCCCCAGGTCCCTCTGAACTGTAGCATTTTGTAATCTCTCTCCATTTAAATAATAACATGCTTTTTTATTTTTCCTGCCAAAGTGTATAATTTTGCACTTTCCCACATTATACTCCATCTGCCAAATGTTTGCCCACTCACCTAGCCTGTCTATATCCCTTTGCAGGTTCTTTGAGTCCTCTGCACAGCTTGCTTTCCCACCCATCTTTGTATCATCCGCAAACTTGGCTAAATTACACTTGGCCCCTTCATCCAATTCATTAATGTAGATTGTAAATAGTTGAGGCCCCAGCACCGATCCCTGTAGCACCCCACTAGTTACTGTTTGCCAACCGGAAAATGACCCATTTATCCCGACTCTCTGCTTTCTGTTAGTTAGCCAATTCTCTATCCATGCTAATATATTACCCCCAATTCCATGAGCTCTTATCTTATGCAGTAAACTTTTATGTGGTACCTTATCGAATGCCTTCTGAAAATCCAAATACACCACATCCACTGGTTCACCTTTGTCCACCCTACTCGTTACATCCTCAAAGCACTCCAGTAAGTTTGTTAAACATGATTTCCTTTCCATAAAACCATGCTGACTCTGCTTGATTGCATTATGATTTTCCAAATGCCCTGCTACTGCTTCCTTAATGAAGGACTCCAGCATTTTCCCAATGACAGCAGTTAGGCTAACTGGCCTATAGTTTCCTGCTTTCTGTCTCCCTCCTTTACTTAAATAGCGGTGTTACATTTGCTGTTTTCCAATCCGCTGGGACCTCTCCAGAGTCCAGGGAATTTTGGTATATTGCAACCAATGCATCCACTATCTCTGCAGCCACTTTTTTTAAGACCCTGGGATGCAGGCCATCTGGTCCAGGGGACTTGTCATCTTTTAGTCCCATTATTTTATCATGTACTATTTCCTTAGTGATAGTGATTGTCTTTAGTTCCCCACTCCCTGTGGCCCCTTGATTATCCATTATTGGGATGTTGTTAGTGTCTTCTACCGTGAAAACAGATACAAAATATTTGTTCAGAGTCTCTGCCATTTCCCCATTTCCCATTATTAATTCCCCAGTCTCATCCTCTAAGGGACCTACGTTTACTTTATCTACCCTCTTCCATTTTATATACTTGTCAAAGCTCTTACTATCTGTTTTAATGTTTCTTGCCAGTTTACTCTCATAATTCATTGTCTCTCTCTCTATTATTTTTTTAGTCATCCTTTGCTGGTTTTTAAAAATTTCCCAATCCTCTAGTCTCCCACCAATCTTGGCAACATTGTATGCCTTCGTTTTCAATTTGTTAACCATCCTTTACTTCCTTACTTAGCCACGGATGGTGCTCCCTTCTTTTAAAATCTTTCTTTCTCACTGGAATATATTTTTGTTGAGAGTTATGAAATATCTCCTTAAATGTCCGCCACTGCATTTCAACTGCCTTACCCTTTAATTTATTTTTCCAGTCCACTTTAGCCAGTTCTGTCCTCATGCCACTGTAATTGCCTTTGTTTAAGATCAGGACACTGGTTTGAGATACAACTTTCTCACCCTCCAACTGAATTTGAAATTCAACCATGCTATGATCACTCTTTCCTAGAGGATCCTTTACTATGAGATCATTTATTAATTCTGTCTCATTACATAGTACCAGATCCAAGATAGCCTGCTCCCTGGTTGGTTCCATTATATACTGTTCTAGGAAACCAGCTCGGATGCACTCTATGAACTCCTCCTCCAGGCTACCATGGCCAATTTGATTTGTCCAATCAACATTGAGATTAAAATCACCCATGATTATTACCGTACCTTTTTTATAGGCCTCCATTATTTGTTGATTTATACTCTGTCCAACAGTATTGCTACTGTTCGGGGGCCTGTAGACTACGCCCACCAGAGACTTTTTCCCTTTATTATTTTTTATCTCCACCCAAACTGATTCTACATCTTGATCTTCTGAGCCAGTATCACTTCTCACCACTGCACTGATCCCATCCCTTACCAACAAAGCCACCCCACCTCCCTTTCCTTTCTGTCTATCCTTCCAAATTGTCAAATACCCTGGAATATTCAGTTCCCAGCCCTGATCACCTTGCAACCACGTCTCTGTAATGGCGATCAGATCATACCCATTTGTATCTATTTGTGCTGTCAAATTATCTATCTTGTTATGAATGCTGTGTGCATTCAGATATAGAGCTTTTAACTTTGTCTTTTTACCTTTCCTCCTTGTTTTGGCCCCATTTTCTGTTGCGCTCTTATATTTGAACATTCTGTCCCTTCCTGTCACACTCTGGTTATTATTTCCCCCATCTTTATCCTGCTCTATTGCTTTCTCATTTCTCATTGACCTTTTAAATTCCCACTCACCTGGACCCTCTCCCGCACTTCAGTTTAAAGCACTCGCTACAGCCCTAGTTATTCGATTCGCCAGTACTCTAGCTCTAGCATGGTTCAAGTGAAGCCCGTCCAAACGGAACAGCTCCCTCTTATCCCAGTACTGGTGCCAGTGCCCCACAAATCGAAACCCATTTCTCCCACACCAGTCTTTGAGCCACTCATTCATTTCTCCGATCTTATTTACCCTATGCAAATTCGCTTGTGGCTCAGGTAGTAATCCAGAGAATATTACCTTTGTGGTTCTGCTTTTTAATTTAGCCCTTAGCTGCTCATACTCTCTCAGCAGAACCTCTTTCTTTGTCCTACCTATGTCATTGGTGCCCATGTGGACCATGACAACTGGATCCTCTCCCTCCCACTCCAAGTTTCTCTCCAGTCCAGAGGAGATGTCCTTAACCCTAGCACACTAAAATAAAATAAGCTTGAGTTTTAAGACTAAAATCATGTTAATGAGGAGTGAGCATGAATTTTGCCTGCTACCTAGACCATTTTCAGGTGGCGCAGCTTAACCTTATTTAGTCTAAACACTAAAATAAAAACAGAAAATGCTGGAAATACTCAGCAGGTCAGGCAGCATCTGTGGAGAGAGAAACAGAGTTAACGTTTCAGGTCGATGACCCTTCGTCAGAACTGGAAAAAGTTAGAGATTTAACAGATTTTTAAGCAAGTGCAGGGGCAGGGAAAGGGGGGAGTGGGGGAGGTTATGGTCTGAAATTGTTGAATTTGATGTTGAGTCCAGAAGGCTGTAAAGTGCCGAATCGAAAGGTGAGGTGCTGTTCCTCGAGCTTACGTTGAGCTTCATTGGAACAGTGTAAGAGGCTGAGGATGGAGAGGTCAGAGTGGGAGTGGAGCAGAAAATTAAAGTGACAGGCGACCGGAAGCTCAGGGTCACGCTTACGGACTGAACGGAGGTGTTCTGCAAAGCGGTCACCCAATCTGCATCTGGTTTCCCCAGTGTGGAGGAGACCGCCTCGTGAGCAGCGAATACAGTATACTAAATTGCAAGTACATGTTATAGAATCATAGAATTGTTACAGCACAGAAGGAGGCCATTCGGCCTTTTGAGCCCGTGCCGGCTCTCTGCAAGAGCACTTCAACTAGTTCCACTCCCCCGCCCTTTCCCTGTAGTCCTGCAAATTTTTTCCTCCTTGTTTTGGCCCCATTTTCTGTTGCACTCTTATATTTGAACATTCTGTCCATTCCTGTCACACTCTGGTTATTATTTCCCCCATCTCTTATCCAATTCCCTTTTGAAAGCCACGATTGAGTCTGCCTCCACCACCCTTTCAGGCAGTGAATTCCAGATCATCGCCACTCACTGTATAAAAAAGTTTTCCCTCATGTCACTTTTGGTTCTTTTGCCAATCACCTTGAATCTGTGTCCTCTGGTTCTCGACCCTTCTGCCAATGGGAACAGTTTCTCTCTATCTACTCTGTCTAGACCCCTCATGATTTTGAACACCTCTACCAAATCTCTCCTCAACCTTCTCTGCTCTAAGGAGAACAAACCCAGCTTCTCCAATCTATCCATGTAACTGAAGTCCCTCATCCCTGGAATCATTCTCGTAAATCCTTTCTGCACCCTCTCTAAGGCCTTCACATCCTTCCTAAAGTGTAGTGTCCCGAATTGGACACAATACTCCAGTTGAGGCAGAAGCAGTGTTTTATAAAGGTTTATCATAACTTCTTTGCTTTTGTACTCTATGCCTCTATTTATGAAGCCCAGTGTCCCGTATGCTTTTTTAACCGCTTTCTCAATCTGCCCTGCCACCTTCAATGATTTGTGCACATATACCCCCAGGTCCCTCTGTTCATGCACCCCCTTTAGGATTGTACCCTTTAGTTTATATTGCCTCTCCTTATTCTTCCTACCCAAATGTTATCACTTTGCACTTTTCTGCGTTAAATTTCATCTGCCACGTGTCCGCCCATTTCACCAGCCTGTCTATGTCTTCTTGAAGTCCATCACTCTCCTCCTCACTGTTCAGTATACCTCCAAGTTTAGTTTTAGCTGCAAAATGGGTCATCGGCCTGAAACATTAACTCTGTTTCTTTCTCCACAGATGCTGCCTGACCTGCTGAGTATTTCTAGCATTTTCTGTTTTTATTTCAGATTTCCAGCATCCGCAGTATTTTGCTTTTGTATTAGTCTAAACACTGCTCATTTCTTGGCTATAACGAATTTCTAGCCTTTTAAAGAGTCTCTATAAATTGGTTTGGCATGTTGACAACTCATATTGCACTAGCACATACATGCTTTGTGTTCCTTGTGACTTTGTTCTGAATCGCCTGCACCGTTGGGCTAGTTTGGAATGAAAGCAGATGTACATCTAACTTTAAGGAAATTGCAGAATAGTAAAGAATGATTACATTGCTTGCTTCACTCCCACTTCCACAACCTGTTAATGGGGATACTGAGGAACACCTTAAGCCTGTTAATGGAACCACAATCTTTTTTAATCTGTCTCGAAAAACTAGTTCCTGATCAGTTTGCTGGGACAGGTATGGCAAACTCGGACAATCCCAGAGGCCCACACTGCTATCAGTGACTTTGAAAATATACTATCCGAGTGTATGGCTGGCTGACTCTGGGGGAAAAATCACATTGTGATCTGGTTCCTGGCACTGGAAAGAGATGCAAGGGACTTTTCATTATTTTATCACATTTTAAAAACTTTAAAATATGTTGGTGGCTAAATTGGGCCATGTAGTGCCTGTATTTTAGGTGCTACGCGGCCAACAAAGATTCGATAATGGGGTCAGAGATTCACCGCACATTTCCGACAGGAAGTGCGCAGGACGCCATCATGGTAAAGGGGTTTGCGTGCGCATATGGCCAACAACACCGACAGCATGCAGAGCAGGGAGATACTGATGTGAATTCATGTTTAATGCTGATTTGAAGCCACCACTGCCATTTTCCAACTCCACACTCCAGGCAACGCCCGGTCTTAACCTCGCACAGCTGAACATGACGTTAAGTGGAATGAAGGATTCCCCCACCAACGCTATTTAAAAGGATCATGCAGTACTTACAGGTTAGTTGCTGGATTATTTCTTCTGGCTGTTGGTGCAATTGTACATGTTTTTGGAGGTTTTCTATACTTGGCTAATGTGGAATTACTCTGCAAACAACTACAAACTGTTTACACGAATAGTCTGTTTTCAAAGGATTTAGGACTTATCTATGACATTTTCCTTTAATGTAGTCAAAATATGGTGTATAAAAGAAGCATGGCTTTCAACAGTATCTCAGAGGGCTCGAAAGATACCGAAACCGAAAAGCCACTCTCTGAATACAGTTAAGGCTGATCACCTTTCCTGTGTATCAATAAAGTCTGTTCCGTATACACCACTATGAAGTCTCGTGCTTACTC
Source organism: Somniosus microcephalus (assembly GCF_052327205.1). NCBI lineage: Eukaryota > Metazoa > Chordata > Chondrichthyes > Squaliformes > Somniosidae > Somniosus > Somniosus microcephalus. The sequence continues at coordinate 256,446,527 of NC_140991.1, read as the reverse complement.
AAAACATGTTGTTGTAGACCAGAGGAGAAAGGAGGTTGACTGCTAACAGAAAGCTGCTGTCCTTCAATTGAGGAGATTTCGAACAGCTCTGGGCCTAGCGGGCCCAACTTCATAATGTACCATCTCGGCCTGGGCTGCAGCAGTCTGGGCTGGCTGACAGGCAACAGCAAGGGCACTGATGGAATGGCAGGGGTGGGAGCAGGGAATCTGTCATCCTGAGAGAGGAAAGCAGGTTCCTGTTCCTGTTCCATGGAACCACTGCCACTCTCCCATTACCGCCTCAGCAATCCTGGTGATCTGTTGGAGAACAAATTGCTGGACTGCTGTGATGCCCTGGAAGCCCCTTTGAACAGTGGTATCCAGTGCCACGATGGCAGCAGTCTGAGCTTACAAGGCCGCAGTCTGAGATTCCACGGCAATACTCAGACCTTTGATGGAAGCTGTTTGTGCTGCAATAGAAGCTGTGATATTGGCCATCAGACGCTGCATCATGGTGGGTTCCACAGGTGTGCTGATGGAGGTGACCACCCATTCCATGTTGGAAAGGATGGGCTCCAAGCTCTGCGTAAAACACCGTGCCAAGTTGGAGCTGAACTCTTCCATTCTCCATGACATTGTGCGCAGGTTTTCTGGCAGGCTTTCCAGTGCACCAAGCATTTGGTTCAGTATTCTTCTTCTGTAGCCTGGGCTATCAAAGTCCTCATTTGACTCCTCTTCAGCAGAACTAGTGTGCGACCTTGCCGTCTGGTGAGCTGGCACCTGCGCTATCCTTTCCCCCAGCCCCCCACTGCCCTGGCCCCTGCGCACCTTTGGCCAGTGTCTCATCACGTGCAGAACCCTCCTCTATCCTATCCTCTAAAGTACACAGTGCCAGTCTCTGAGCTGATGGATGCGAGTGTAAGATCGAGTGATGGTGTATCTTCATCTTCACTGTCTTCTTCCTCTTCCTCCACTGACTGGACAGGTTCCAGTTTTTGGGTATCTGAAATGAAAAGGGGCAAGGATTGGGTTGTGGTGAGGGGAGAGAAGAAAATAAGAAGTGCACGCTTACACCATCTGCAGCTTGTGAGTCAGAAGAGATTGTGGGATGAGAGAGAAGTGGCAAAAGCGAAGGAGGATTACATGTGCAGAGATCCTAATCATCGATCCCTCCAGTGCAGAGTTCCTAATCATCGATTCCTCCCGTGCCGCCAGTGGCCACAGCCTCAGCGATGCCCATTCCCATGATGGCCAGCACTGTCTCCTCCATGGGGGTTAAAACGTGCAGGCATGCTTGCCCTCCTCTAGAAGAGGGAGGTGGAGAAGTGGAGGGAGAGAATTCCAGAGCATGGGGCCTCAGTGGCGAAGGTACAGATGACAATGGTGGAATGAAGGGAGGGGGAGGCCAGTCAGAGAAACAGAGAGTTTGGGGTGGGTATTGTAGTGATGGAGGAGGCTACAGACATAGGGAGGAGCCATAAAGGTATTTAAACATGAGTGGGAGATTTTTTAAATTTGAGGTGTTGGGAGACCAGGAGCCAATGTACATCAGTGAGCACAGAAGTGATGAGGTGAGCAGAAGATAGGATATAAGTAGCAGGGTCTTGGATGAGCTGAAGTTTATGGAGGGTGGAGGATGGGAAGCTGGTCAGGAGAGCTTTGGAATAGTTGAGTCTGAAGATGACAAAGGCATGGATGAGGGTTTCAGCGCAGGTACACTGAGGTAGTGTCAGAGGTGGGTGACGTTACAGATTTGGAAGTAGGTGCTCTTTTTGATGGAGAGAATATGGGGTTGGAAGTACAGCTCAGGGTCAAATAGGCCACTCTGGTTGCAAACATTCTGCTTTAGCCTGAAACAGAAGCCACAGAGGGGGCTGGAAACAGTACAGAGTTGGTGGTTGAGGCTGAAGATGATGGCTTTGACCTTCCTGATATTTAACTGGTGGAAATTGCAGCTCATCCAAGACTGGATGTCGGATGAGCAATCTGGCTATACAAACGTAGTGGAAGAGTTGAAAGAGGTGGACGAGAGGTAGATCTGGATGCCTGATGTGCTGAGCATTGGGAAATGTGGGTAGGGATGGTAGCATAGTGGCTCTGTTACTGGACTAGTAATCCCGAGGCCTGGACTAATGACCTGGAGACATGAGTTCAAATCCCACCATAGCAGCTGTGGAATTTGAATTCAGTTAAACCTGGAATTAAGGAATAAGTTAGTATCAGTAATGATGACCATGAAACTACTCGATTGTCATAAATCTCGTTCACTAATATCCTTTAGGGCAGGAAATCTGCTCCCCTATATGCGACTCCAGACCCAGAGCAATGTGGTTGACTCTTAACTGCCCTCTGAAATGAATGGCCTAGCAAGCCACTCAGTTGTATCAAACTGCTACGAAAAACAATAATAATGGGGCAGTAATTCCTCCCCAAATGCGTGAGTACGGGAGGGGTACTCACGCGTCTGGCCGGAGGATATGCCAGTTTTCAGCATGCGCTGAAAACCGGCATTTCCTCTCCTCTAACCCAAGAGTTAAAGAGGCTAGCGCGTGCGCTGTAGGGGGCAGCGCGTGCGTCTTGGATTTCCTCTGTTTTGGGGGATTTGCGCATGTGTAAAGGCCTCCGGTCTTTACGCTTGTAAAAAGCACACGTAAGTATTTATTTTTACAGGTAAGTGGTGTTTTAGTGCAATTTAGAATTTTTTTCCCCACAGGTTTATTATTTTAAAGAATCTACAATAAGGTAAGTTTAGTTTTAGACCCTTTTTATTAAAAATTTATTTTTTTCAAAAAAAAAATTATTGTTTAAATTATTTTTTTAAACTTATTTATACTTAATTTAATGATGGGGTGTTTTTTTAAAATTTTATTTAAAGTTTAAGTAGTGTTTTGGGGTGCAGTACTTCTCATGAGTTTGACAGTTCTTACTCTCAAACTTATGAATGAAGTTTCCCCTCCCCTGATTGGCTGAACAGTGCTCACCTGATCCCAGCCGGCACATCGCACTAACTACGCCGCTGGGTCAGGTTAGCACAGCGCGCTGACATCAGAACCTGGCCACTGAAAGGAAATCCACTGCGGGCCAGGTTTCAGATGTCGGCGCGCAGGGTGAGTGCACATCAGGGGCTTGCACGCGCGGCAAGCCCCCGACACCAAGTTCTGGGCCAATAAAACCATACAGACCACCCGGCATCGACCTTAGCACCAGATTCGGACACAGCAAAGACACACCCAGCCCAGTCAACCCTGCAAAGTCCTCCTCACTAACATCTGGGGACTTGTACCAAAATTGAGGGTAGGAACGGTAGCATAGTGGTAATACTAGTGGATTAGTTGCAGCCTGGCATAGTCACACTCACAGAATCATACCTTTCAGACAATGTCCCAGACTCCTTCATCGCCATAGCAGGGTATGTCCTGACAGACCTAGCAGAGGTGGAAGCACATTGGTATACCGTTTGGGAATCCTCAACATTGACTCCAGCCCCATGCAGTCTCATGGCTTCTGGTCAAACATGGACAAGGAAATCTCCTGCTGATTACCACCTACTACCCTCAATCAGCTGATGTTGAACACCACTTGGATCGAATTACTGAGGGTAGCAAGGGCACAAAATGTACAATGGGTAGGGGACTTCAATGTTCAAGGGTGGCTCAGTTCCACCACTACTGACCAAGCTGGCCGAGTCCTGAAGGACATAACTGCCAGACTGGGCCTGCAGCAGATGGTGAGAGAACCAACACGAGGGAAAAACCTACCTGATCTTGTCCTTACCAATCAACCTGTTGCAGATGCATCTGTCAATGACAGTTATTGACAGGAGAGACCACTGCACAGTCCTTGTGGAGACCAAGTCCCGTCTTCACACTGGGGACACCCACCATCATGTTCTGTTGCACTACCACCGTGCTAAATGGGATAGATTCAGAACAGATCTAGCAGCTCAAAACCGGGCATCCATGAGGCACTGTGGGCCATCAGCAGCAGCAGAATTGTATTCCACCACAATCTGTAACCTCATGGCCTGGCATATCCCTCACTCTACCATTACCATCAAGCCAGGGGACCAACCCTAGTTCAATAAGGAGTGTAGATGAGCATGCCAGGAGCAGCACCAGGCATACCTACAAATGAAGTGCCAACCTGGTGAAGATACAATACAGGACTACATGCATGCTAAACAGTGGAAGCAGCATGCTATAGACAGAGCTCTGTAGTCCTGCCATATCCAGTCATGAATGGTGGTGGACAATTAAAAAACTAACGGGAGGAGGAGGCTCCATGAACATCCCCATCATCAACGATGGTAGAGCCCAGCACGTGAGTGCAAAAGACAAGGCTGAAGTGTTTGCAACCATCTTCAGGCAGAAGTGCCGAGTGATGATCCAGCTTGGCCTCCTCCTGAGGTCATAAGAACAGAATGTAGTGTATGTAACTTTAAGAAAGAACTACTTTTACAGCTCCTGTATACTGTAGTACCGGCAGTGACCACACCTGTATATAAGCCCTGAGCAGGGATCTGTACTGTTAGTCTTTAGACTACCCTCATCCAGTAAACACCTGTTGATTGTTAATCTGCAGTCTCCGTCTAGTTATTGAAGAACACCATACCTTAAGATTCACGGATTTAACAGTGGCGACGAGGTCGATTTGAATCTAACTGCAACTCTGCATTTCCTCCCAGGGATTCGCTCCTGGAGGACAGTGGAAGAAAGTCGAGGCCAGAAGCACGGGCGTTGACCACGAGCAACCGCCCAGTCATCCGGCAGAGAGTGAACATCGCAGGGGAGGCTGTTGAGAGCTGGGCTTGGTTCTCCAGCCACGACGATCCAGCAACAGGCTGGCAACAGGTACAGCGCAGACCCTTCCCGGACAGCAGCGGCTGGAGCCGACCGATGGCACAGAAAAGGCTGAGCAGCGTCGACGGGGTAAGAGAGAGGGTAAAGCGCACAGGGCGCAGCCGGGGGTTGAAGACCGAGCGGCGTCGACGGAAAACAAAAAGAGAGAGAGGGTAAAGCACAGCTGGGGTTCAGGACCGAGCGGCGGCAATGAGAGAGGTGCACAGGAGAACGCACAGTGCGCAGCCAGGGCTCAAGGGCTGAGCAGCGTCCGCGGGGAAAGAAAGGAAGCGCGGGAGACGCCATTTGAGCCGCGGAGAAGAAGGGAGAGCGCGGGAGATGCCATTTTTGAAGCCGCAGCGGAGAAGAAGGGCGAGCGCGGGAAGAAAGGAAAGCGCGGGAGACGCCATTTTGAGCCAGCGGAGAAGAAGGGAGAGCGCGGGAGACGCCATTTTAGCCAGTCTAACCACACCCAGGGATGCCAAAGAGTGGCAGTGTCACAGCGTTCAACAATGAAGTCGAAGATTGGGCGACATATGTGGAACGCATTGAGGTGTACTGCAAGGCGAATGAAGTGCCAGATGCCAGGAAAGCACTGGTTTTGTTGAATTTCATGGGTGCAAAAACGTATGGCTTACTGCGAAACCTAATAACCCCAGAGAAGCCAGTGGATAAGGATTTCGAAAGCATAGTAGAAATCCTACAGGACCACTTAAACCCCACACTGCTGCTGATAGCAGAAAGATTTAAGTTTTACAAAAGGAACCAACATAAAGACGAAAGTAATGCTGAGTATTTAACGGAACTGTGCAAGCTATCGAAACACTGCCAGTTTGGAATGGGACTAGCAGATACGTTAAGGGACAAGTTTGTGTGTGGGCTTCAAAGTGAAGGAACCCAGAAACGGCTTCTATCAGAAAAGGATCTTACGCTGGACAAGGCTTTCAGCATGGCAGTATCACACGAAGCAGCCGCATGGGGCGCTGCAGAGATACAACGGAGACCGCAAGAATATGGCACCAATGAAATGTCATATGGAGCAGGGAAGTGTTATCGCTGCGGCAGAACAACACACGACCATAAGGATTGTTGGTTCAAGGACCAAGTGTGCAGACAGTGTGGAAAAGCAGGACACATAGCAAGAGTCTGCAGGTCGGGGAAGAAAACCAGCAGCAAGAAATCTCCACAGGAGAAGTACAAAAAGGTACATAAGGTGATGTAGAGTAGTTCAGACGAACAGAAAAGTGATACAGACTCCGGAAGCAAGGAGCTGGGTTATCTGAAACTACATAAGGTAATCAAAACGGAGGATCGCCAAACTATCTGGGTCACGCTCAAGATAGACGGAGTCCAAGTGAAAATGGAATTGGACACAGGATCAGCCCTAACAGTCATAAACTGAAGGGACTACAAGCGGCTATTCTCACATATACCCTTGAGAGATACAGAGATTGTCTTGAAGACGTACACGGGGCAAAAAGTCTACCCCAAAGGAAAAATAAGGGTGAACGTGATATACAACGGCCAGGAAACACCAAAAATGGACCTATATGTATTGCCAGATGGAGGACCACCACTACTAGGACGTGAATGGATCCGGAAGACACAGTTAGATTGGCATTCCATACAGGCACTGACAGTAGAGGCCAAAAAGGATGATGACGTCACACTTGGACGACTGTCAAAAATGCTAAATGATGCACAAGAAGTGTTCCAGGAGGGACTCAGAACACTAAAAAGCATAACAGCGACGATTAAAATAGAGGAAAATGCAAGCCCAAAGTTTTTTAAGGCCAGACTGGTGCCTTATGTGATCCGCCCAGCCGTCGAAGCAGAGCTGGAATGTTTGGAACGTTCAGGAGTACTTTCCAAAGTGGACTGGAGTGAGTGGGCTACACCCATCATTCCTGTAATGAAGAGGTCATTGAGTAATACGCCTGGGGAACCAAAGAAGGTTCGCATCTGTGGGGACTTTAAGGTGACAGTGAACCCAATCCTTCATACGGTACAATATCCGCTTCCACGGCTTGAAGATATTTTCGCCTCGCTATCTGGAGGAAAATGCTTCACTAAGATTGATCTGGCCCAGGCGTACCTGCAAATGGAGGTAGAAGAAGCCTCGAAACAATACCTCACGATCAACACTCACAAAGGTCTCTACCAATACAACCGGCTGGTGTTCGGGGTAGCATCAGCTCCGGCTATTTGGCAAAGGGCAATGGATCAAGTCCTGCAAGGGATTCCAGGGACCCAGTGTTATTTGGACGACATCCTGGTCATGGGCGAAAATGACAGTGATCACCTCGCCAACCTGGAGCAGGTGCTCACTAGATTGAAGGAATATGGGCTACGAACTAATTGCCACAAATGCGAGTTTTTCCAGAAGTAGATCTCGTATTGTGGCCACGTTATTGATGAAGAGGGGTTACATAAGTCCCCTGAAAAGATTGAGGCAGTAGTCAAGGCTCCAGCACCGGAAAATGTGTCACAACTGAGGTCGTTCCTCGGGCTGGTGAACTACTACCATAAGTTCTTACCAAATTTGTCTACAGTATTACACCCACTGAACACCCTACTGCAAACGGGGGTACCATGGAAGTGGAATGACGAATGTAAACGAGCTTTCCAGAAGTGCAAAGAATTGATCACATCAAAAGAGGTGTTGGCTCATTTCAACCCAGCACTACCAATTCGGTTGGCGTGTGATGCATCACCCTATGGTATTGGAGCGGTGCTGTTGCACAAATTCCCAGACGGGCTGGAGAGGCCAGTAGCCTTTGCGTCTTGGGCACTAACCTCAGCCGAGCGCAACTACGCCCAGGTTGACAGGGAGGCCCTCAGCCTAGTATGGGGAGTAAAAAAGTTCTACCACTATCTGCACGGGCAGAAGTTCACCTTGCTGATTGACCACCAACCACTTGTCTCCATCTTTAATCCAAAGAAGGGCGTTCCGGTGATGACTGCGCAACGGCTACAAAGATGGTCCCTTTTTCTAGGGGCGAACCAATATGAAATAGAGTATAAGGGCACGAAACAGCATGGAAACGCTGATGGGCTATCACGCCTGCCACTGCCTACTGCGGAGGAAGTACCAGCAGTGGACCCTGTCGAAATATTTTATTCGTCTATAATTGAACGCTTGCCAGTAACTAACTCGGATATAGAGAAGGAGACCCGAAATGATCCGACACTGTCTCGGGTATATGATTTGACGGTGAAGGGATGGCCAACACATGGCGACTCACTGTTGCCAGCATTCTCATCCAGAAGAGAACAGCTGTCAGTATGCCAGGGGACAGTGATGTGTGGATCCCGAGTGGTAATTCCACCCAAGTTAAGGGAGAGAGTGCTCAATGAGCTTCACGAAGGCCATCTGGGAGGGGTGAAAATGAAAAGCCTTGCTAGGGCTTATGTGTGGTGGCTGGGGATCGATCAACAAATCGAGGACCTAACAAAGAGCTGCTCAGAATGCCAGAAGGTCCAAAATGCACCACCACATGCCCCTCTACACCCATGGGAGTGGCCCTCCTCTCCATGGCAACGGGTGCATATTGATTTTGCTGGTCCATTCATGGACTCAATGTTCTTAATAGCAGTGGATGCGCACTCGAAATGGCCTGAGGTGATCAAAATGTCCTCCACCACTACGGCGAAAACGATTGCAGTCCTACGGACCATATTTGCCAGGAACGGCTTGCCAGAGCAGATTTGCTCTGATAACGGACCACAGTTTGTGTCCAAAGAGTTCCGGAAATTTATGAGAAGGAATGGGGTAAGGCATTACACATCCGCCCCGTATCATCCAGCCACAAATGGATTGGCTGAGAGGTTCGTACAAACCTTTAAAAAGGCAGTAAGGGCCATGTATGATGATGACATTCCACTGCAGCATAAGGTGGACAATTTCCTGTTAGCCTGCAGAAATGCGACACATGCAGTTACCAACCAGACCCCGGCCATGATGTTCTTTAACCAAAGGTTGAGATCTCATCTGGATTTGCTCAGACCAAATGTGCGAAGAAATGTTGAGAATAAGCAATTCCAGCACATCAATGAGAAGCCGACAAGGAGCTTCAATGTAGGACAACCAGTCTTGGCCCATGACTACCGAACAGAGAAATGGCAACCTGGAACGATATGCACACGGCAGGGGCCACTAATGTACACAGTGGATGTTGGGGAGTACATTGTGAGACGCCATGTCGACCAGATCCTAGCGTCACAGGAACGAGTCAACCCCATGTCTCGTGTACCTGGTGATGAACCCAACATACCGGTAGCATCTACCCCAGAAACAGTAGCATCGGAAGGTGATGAACTAACCGACGACAGGGGGCCAGAATCGCCTCCGCACCAAGAACAAGACACTCCAGAAAGGCGGTATCCAGAAAGGATCAGGAAGCCGCCCCAAAGACTGAATCTATAAATGGACTATTTCAGTTAAATGTGCATGTTAAAAGTGTTAACTGTTATTTGATTGTTATGGTACTGTTAATCTAAAAGGGGAGGAATTGTAGTGTATGTACCTTTAAGAAAGAACTACTTTTACAGCTCCTGTATACTGTAGTACCGGCAGTGACCACACCTGTATATAAGCCCTGAGCAGGAATCTGTACTGTTAGTCTTTAGACTACCCTCATCCAGTAAACACCTGTTGATTGTTAATCTGCAGTCTCCGTCTAGTTATTGAAGAACACCATACCTTAAGATTCACGGATTTAACACATAAGAAATAGGAGCAGGAGTAGGCCTTTTGGCCATTCGAGCCTGCTCCGCCATTCAATAAGATCATGGCTGATCTTCTATCTCAACTCCACCTTCCCACACTATCCCTATATCCCTTAATTCCCTTGGTATCCAAAAATCTATTGATCTCTGTCTTGAATATACTCAATGTCTGAGCATCCACAGCGCTTTGGGGTAGAGAATTCCAAAGATTCACAACCAATTGAATGAAGAAATCTCTCCTCATCTCAGTCTTAAATGGCCAACCTCTTATTCTGAGACTGTGACCTAGTTCTAGACTCCCCAGCCAGGAGAAACATCCTCCCAGCGTCTACACTGTTAAGCCCCGTAAGAATTTTATGGCCTAGAAATTCGGTGGGCTGCGCCACCAGTTAGCGCCTAAAGAGGGCACCTAGTGGTTTTAGCGCCACTGGCCACGCCTCCCGCGAAATTTAGCGGGGCGCTAATGGCGGCGTTAGCCTGTAGTGCTGCGCTGCCACCGATGACGTCATCGGTGTGCGTAGCGCCCCGCTACCACCCCGAACGCGATGTTGGGTCGCGCCCCCCCCCCGTAGCGCCGGTCGCAATTCGCGACCGGTTCAATGGGGCCTAATTGTGGCGGTAGTGGCGCTAATTAAAGGGGAGGTGCGGGCCGGCCATTTTTTTCGCTGGCCGCCTGCCAGCACCTCCTCGCGCCGCCGTCCCCGGCCTCCTGATCCCCCCCGGGCAGAGCCGGCTGTGTCCCAAGAGCCCGGCACGTCTCCTCGGTGCCGGGCTCTTATGCCGGCACTCGCGATCAGAGATCGCGCTGGTGCAGGCCCCTCCCCTTTAAGAAGGGGAGGAAGGCCTGCAGTACTGCAGCGCGCCGTGCCGCAGCGTGTGGTGCTGCGGCACGTTGCGCTGCAATATTCAGTTTCAGCGCCCCAAGAGGGACGCGGGGCGCCTCAAGCAGCGCCCCGCTTCCGTTTGGGGTGCTCAAACTGAATATCCCGCTGGCGCTCCCGGCTCCTTCCGGGGTGGGACTTCCGGCGCCCAGGCGAGCTTGGCATCCTGTCTAGAGAATATAAGCCTAGTCTACTCAATTTCTCCTCAAAGGACAACCCCCTCATCCCAGGAATCAGTTAAGTGAACCTTCGTTGTTCTCCTTTTAAGGCAAGTATAACCTTCCTTAGGTAAGGAGACCAAAACTGTATACAGTACTCCAGGTGTGGTGTCACCAAGGCCCTATATAATTGTAGTAGGATTTATTTACTCTTATATGCCAATCTGTTCTTAATAAAGGCTGACATACCATTTGCTTTCCTAATTGCTTGCTGTACCTGCATGCTAACTCTCTGTGATTCATGTACAAGGACACCCAGGTCTCTTTGAATACCAACATTTCCCAGTCTCTCACCATTTAAAAAATATTCTGCTTTTCTATTCTTCCTACCAAAGTGAATAAGCTCACATGTCCCCACATTATACTGCACCTTCTTGCCCACTCACTTAGCCCATTAAAGTAGCGGCAGCAGCGAGAGGAAAAAGAGCGGCCTGAGAGTGGGCCTTTAAAGCAGCAGTGAGGCTCTGATTCAAAAACAGCAAAAAAAAATCAAAGAGTGACATCACAGGAGAGCAGGTAGGTGATTGGTTGGTGAGTATTACAGCTTTTTTTGCTCAAGTTAGGGAAGGGGGTTAAATTAAGAGCTGAGAAACTGTAATTTGCTAGTACGTATTAAATTAATAACTTAAACTAGATACAATAATCAAACAATAAAATTAAAATATTGATTGAGTAAAAGCTTTACCTAATTAATTAATAAATAAAACAAGGTTATAGATGGCAGGGCATGTGGTGTGTCGTAACTGCAGCATGTGGGAGCCTGTGGAGAGCATCGCAATCCCGAGCAACCACATCTGCAGGAAGTGTCTGCAACTCGAGGAACTTCAGCACAGAGTTGTTGAGCTGAAGTCCGAGCTGCAGACATTGCGATGCATCAGGGAGGGGGAGTTACCTGGACACTTTGTTCCAGGAGGCAGTCACACCCTTTAGGTTAAGTAGTACTTTAGAGTTCATCAGTGGTCAGGGACAGGAGAATGTGACTGTGAGTCAGGTGGGTATGGGGACCCAGGATGTAGTGATTGAGGAACCTCAGCCCTGGACCTTGTCCAACAGGTACGAGGTACTTGCTACCTGTATGGATGAGGAAAAGGATTGCAGGGAGGATGGACAAACTGACCACTGCACCGTGATACAGGGGGCCATCCAAGTGGAGGGAGAAAGAAGGACTTTGGTAGTGGTAGGGGAAAGTATAGTCAGGGGGATAGATACTATTCTCTGCAGCCGTGAAAGAGAGTCCCGAAGACTGTGTTGCCTGCACAGTGCCAGGGTTAAGGATATCTCCTCATAGCTGGAGAAGAACTTGGAGTGGGAGGATCCAGTTGTCGTGGTCCATGTAGGAACCAACGACATAGGTAGAACTAAGAATGAGGTTCTGCTGAGGGAGTTTGAGGAGTTAGGGTCTAAATTAATAAGCAGAACCTCAAGGGTTATAATCTCTGGATTATTACCTGAGCTATGCGCAAATTGGCATAGGGTCAAGCAGATCAGAGAGTTAAGTGCGTGGCTCAAAGAGTGGTGTGGGAAGAAAGGGTTTCAATTCATGGGGCAATGGTACCAGTACTGGGGAAAGAGGAAGATGTTCCGTCGGACGGGCTCCACTTAAACCGGGCTGGGACCAGCATCCTGGCAAATTGAATAACTAGGGCTGTAGATAGGACTTTAAACTAAAAAAGTTGGGGGAGGGGTCAGGTAAGGGCACATTTAGAAATTTAAAGAGAAAGGCCAAGGCAATAGAGCAGTGTAGCGATTGGGGTAAAAATAAGCAGAGTGTGACAGGAAGGGACAGAGAGTTTAACGGTAGCAGTGCAGCAGAGAATAAGGTTTAAGCAGGGAATAATGGTAAAAAATGTAAATTAAAGGCTCTATCTGAATACATGAAGCATTCGTAACAAGATAGTCAAACTAATGGCACAAACAGAGATAAATGGGTTTGATCTAATACCATTACAGAGACGTGGTTGCAAGGTGACCAAGGTTGGGAACTAAATGTTCCAGGGTACTTGACGTTTTGAAAAGACAGGCAGAATGGAAAAGGAGGGGGTGGGACAGCCCTGATAATAAAGGATGACATAAGGACAGTAGAGAGAAAGGATCTCAGCTCGGAAGATCGCGAAGTAGAATCAGTATGGGCGGAGATAAGGAATAACAAGGGCAGAAAACATTGGTGGGAGTAGTATATAGGCCTCCTAACAGTAGCTATACTGTTGCACAGAATATTAATCAAGAAATAGTGGGAGCTTGTAACAAAGGTAATGCAATAATCATGGGGGACTTTAATTTTCATATAGACTGGACAAATCAAATTGGCAAAGGTAGTCTGGAGGACGAGTTCATGGAATGCATTCAGGACAGTTTCCTAGAACAATACATCATGGAACCAACCAGGGAACAGGCTATTTTAGATCTTGTATTGTGTAATGAGATGGGGTTAATTAGTAATCTCATAGTAATAAATCCTCTGGGGCAGAGTGATCATAATATGCTTAAATTTTAAGTTTGAGAGTGACTTGCCTAAGTCCGAAACTAGAGTCTTAAACTTAAATAAAGCCAATTACATTGGTATGAAGGGCGAGTTGGCTAAGGTAGATTGGAAAAATAGATTAAAAGGTATGGCGGTAGATAAGCAGTGGCTAGCATTTAAAGAAATATTTCATAATTCTCAACAAAAATACATTCCATTGATAAACAAAAACTCCACGGGAAAAGTGATCCATCCACGACTAACTAAAGAAGTTAAGGATAGCATTAGATTGAAAGAAGAGGCTTATAATGCTGCGAAGAATAGAAGTGAGCCTGAGAATTGGGAGCGTTTCAGAAACCAGCAAAGGATGACCAAAAAATTGATACAAAGGGAAAAAATAGAATATGAGAGAAAACTAGCAAGAAATATAAAAACAGATTGTAAGAGCTTCTACAAGTATGTAAAAAGGAAGAGAGTAGCAAAAGTAAACGTTGGTGCCTTAGAGGCTGAGACAGGAGAAATTATTATGGGGAATAAGGAAATGACAGAAATGCTAAACAAATATTTTGTATCTGTCTTCACAATAGAAGACACAAATAGCATACCAAAAATGGTGGGCAGCCAAGGGTCTAATGAGGGCGAGGAACTTAATGTAATTAATATAAGTAGAGAAAAAGTACTAGAGAAACTAATGGGACTAAAAGTTGACAAATCCCCTGGACCTGACGGTCTACATCCTAGGGTTCTAAAAGAGGTAGTTGCAGAGATAGTGGATGCATTGGTTTTGATCTTCCAAAATTCCCTCGATTCTAGAACGGTCCAGCGGATTGGAAGGTAACAAATGTAACACTGCTATTCAAGAAAGGAGGGAGAGAGAAAACAGGGAACTACAGGCCAGTTAGCCTGACATCAGTCGTCAGGAAAATGCTGGAATCCATTGTTAAGGAAATGGCATCAGGACACTTAGAAAATCATAACATGATTAGGCAGAGTCAACATTGTTTTATGAAAGGGAAATCGTGTTTGACAAATTTATTGAGGATGTAACTAGCAGTGTAGATAAAGGGGAACCAGTGGGTGTAGTATATTTGGATTTCCAAAAGGCATTTGATAAGGTGCCACATAAAAGGTTATTACACAAGATTAGGGCTCATGGGGTTGGGGATAATATAGTAGCATGGATATAGGATTGGTTAACGGACAGAAAACAGAGAGTAGGGATAAACGGGCCATTTTCAGGTTGGCAGGCTGTAACTAGTGAGGTTCCGCGAGAATCAGTGCTGGGGCCTCAGCTATTTACAATCTATATTAATGACCTAGATGAAGGGACTGAGTGTAATGTGTCCAAGTTTGCTGATGATACAAAGCTAGGTGGGACAGTAAGCTGTGAGTAGAACACAAATAGTCTGCAAAGATAGATAGACTAAGTGAGTGGGCAGTAAGGTGGCAGATGGAGTATAATGTGAGGAAATGTGAGGTTATTCACTTTGGTAGGAAGAATAGAAAAACAGAATATTTTTTAAATGGTGAGAAACTTTTAAATGTTGGTGTTCAGAGAGATTTGGGTGTCCTTGTGCAAGAAAAGCAGAAAGCTAGCATGCAGTTACAGCAAGCGATAAGGGAGGCAAATGACATGTTGGCCTTTATTGCAAGGGGGTTGGAGTATAAGAGTAAGGAAGTCTTGCTACAATTGTACAGGGCCTTGGTGAGACCACACCTGGAGTACTGTGCACAGTTTTGGTCTCCTTATCTAAGGAATGATATACTTGCCTTGGATGCGGTTCCAATGAAGGTTCACTAGATTGATTCCTGGGATGAGAGGGCTGTCCTATGATGAGAGATTATGTAGAATGGGCCTATACTCTCTGGAGTTTAGAAGAATGAGAGGTGATCCCATTGAAACATACAAGGTTCTGAAGGGGATTGACAGGGTAGATGCTGAGAGTTTGTTTCCCCTGGCTGGAGTATCTAGAACTAGGGGGCATAGTCTCAGGGTAAGGTGTAGGCCATTTAAGACTGAGATGAGGAGGAATTTCTTCACTCAGAGGGTTGTGAATCTTTGGAATTCTCTGCCCCAGAGGGCTGTGGATGCTGAGTCATTGAGTATATTCAAAGCTGACATAGATAGATTTTTGGACTCTAGGGGAATCAAGGGATATGGAGATCAGGTGGGAAGGTAGAGTTGAGGTCGATGGTCAGCCATGATCTTATTGAATGGCGGAGCAGGCTCGAGGGGGCCATATGACCTACTCCTGCTCCTATTTCTTATGTTCCTACCTATATCCCTTTGCTGCCTCTTTGTGTCCTCCTCACAGCTTACCTTCACACCTAACTTTGTATCATCAGCAAACTTGGAATACATTACACTCGGTACCCTCATCTAAGCCATTGATATAGATTGTAAATAGCTGAGGCCCAAGCACTGATCCTTGCGATACCCCACTAGTTACAGCCTGCCAACCCGAGGACAACCAAAAGCAGGACAAATCCAATCCGACCAATTACCGCCCATCAGTCTACTCTCAATCATCAGCAAAGTGATAGAAGGTGTTGTCGGCAGTGCTATTAATCGGCACTTACTCACCAATAACCTGCTTACCAATGCCCAGTTTTGGGTCCGCCAGGACCACTCGGCTCTAGACATCATTACAGCCTTGGTACAAACATGGACAAAAGAGCTGAATTCTGGAGGTAAGAGTGACTGCCCGTGACATCAAGAAAGCATTTGACCGAGTGTGACATCAAGGAGCTCTAGTAAATTTGAAGTCAATGGGAATCAGGGGGAAAACTCCCCATTGGCTGGAGTCATACCTAGCACAAAGGAAGATGGTTGTGGTTGTTGGAAACCAAACATCTCAGCCCCGAGACACTGCTGCAGGAGTTCCTCAGGGCAGTGTCCTAAGCCCAACCATCTTCAGCAATGACCTTCCCTCCATCATAAGGTCAAAAGTGGGGATGTTCACTGGTGATTGCACAGTGTTCAGTTCCATTCACAATTCCTCAGATAATGAAGCAGTGTGTGCCTGCATGCAGCAATTCCTGGCAACATACAGGCTTGGGCTGATAAGTGGAAAGTAACATTCCTGCCACACAAGTGCCAGACAATGATCATCTCCAACATGAGAGAGTCTAGCCACCTCTTCTTGAAATTCAATGGGATTACCATCGCTGAAACCCCCACCTAAATATCCTGGGGGTCAACATTGACCAGAAACTTAACTGGACCAGCCACATAAATACTGTGCCACACAAGAGGTTATTAAACAAAATTAGGGCTCATGGTATTGGGGGTAATGTACTAGCATGGATTGAGGATTTGTTAACGGACAGAAAACAGAGAGTAGGAATAGACGAGTCATTTTCGGGTTGTCAGGCTGTAACTAGTAGGGTGCTGCAAGGATCAGTGCTTGGGCCTCAGCTACTCACAATCTATATCAATGATTTGGATGAGGGGACTAAATGTTAAATGTCCAAGTTTGCTGATGATACCAAGCTGGGTAGGAATTTAAGTTGTGAGGAGGATGTAAAGAGGCTTCAAGGGGATATAGACAAGCTAAGTGAGTGGGCAAGAACACGGGAAATGGAATATAATGTGGATAAATGTGAAGTTATCCACTTTGGTCGGAAAAATAGAAAAGTAGAGTATTTTTTAAATGCTGAGTGATTGGGAAATGTTGGTGTTCAGAGGGACCTGGGTGTCCTTGTACACTGAAAGTTAACATGCAGGTACAACAAGCAGTTAGGAAAGCAAATGGTATGTTGGCCTTTATTACAAGTGGATTTGAGTATAAGAGCAAAGACATCTTACTGCAATTATATTGGGCCCTGGTGAGACCACGCCTGGATTATTGTGTACAGTTTTGGTCTCCTTATCTAAGGAAAGCCATGGTGTGGAGATGTCGGAGATGGACTGGGATGGACAAATGTAAGAAGTCACACAACACCAGGTTATAGTCCAACAGCTTTATTTGAAATCACAAGCTTTCGGAGCGCTGCTGACGAAGGAGCAGCGCTCCGAAAGCTTGTGATTTCAAATAAAGCTGTTGGACTATAACCTGGTGTTGTGTGACTTCTTACATTTATCTAAGGAAGGATATACTTGCCATAGAGGGAGTGCAACGAAGGTTCACCAGACTGATTCCTGGGATGGGGGGATTGTCCTATGAGGAGAGATTGAGTAGACTGGGCCTATATTCTCGAGTTTATAAGAATGAGAGGTGATCTCATTGAAACATACAAAATTCTTACAGGGCTTGACAGGGTAGATGCAGGGAGGATGTTTCCCCTGGCCAGAGAGTCTAGAACCAGGGGTCACAGTCTCAGAATAAGGGGTCAGCCTTTTAGGACTGAGATGAGGAGAAATATCTTCACGCAGAGGGTGGTGAATCTTTGGAATTCTCTACCCCAGAGGGCTGTGGAGGCTCAGTTGTTGAGTATATTCAAGACAGAGATCGATAGATTTTTGGATACTAAGGGAATCAAAGGATATGGGGGTAGTGCAGGAAAGTGGAGTTGAAGCAGAAGATCAGCCATGATCTTATTGAATGGTGGAGCAGGCTCAAGGAGCCAAATGGCCTACTCCTGCTCCTATTTCTTATGTCTTATGTAAGAGCAGGTCAGACGGTGGGTATTCTGCGGCTCCCCAATGTCTTCCCACCATCTAGAAGGCACAAGTCAGGATTGTGATGGAATACTCTCCACTTACCTGGATGAGTGCAGCTCCAACAACACTCAAGAAGCTCGACACCATCCAGGACAAAGCAGCCCACTTGATTTGCACCCTATCCACCACTTAAAACATTGGCCCAGAAATTCCGTTCGCCGGCCTCCCGCGGGCGGAGGGCTGTGATCTGGAAAAATCTGCGCCTAGACTGGAGGGCTCCCGGGAGGCACACAGTTCCGATGCTGGGCCTCTCCAAACTGCCGGTGCGCAGGGCCCACGTAGCCCAGAGGCACATGTAGTTTGCAGCGTCCCTGGGATTACATGGGTCATGGGGAGCCAATCAGAGAAGGGAATCTCCCTTCATACATTTGACAGGAAGACCTGTCAAATATATGAATGGAAATCACCCCCAAAACAGTGTAAAACTTTAAATAAATTAAAAACAATCACATTTTAAAAATGACTTTAAATTACATAAATTAAGTATTTTAAACAAAAATTTTATTTTTTGAAAAAAATAATTCAAGCTTTTAACAGGGCTAAAAATAAACTTACCTTTCTTTAAAGTATTTTTAAATGAGAAATCAGTGGAAATTAAAAAAAAAAAAATTTTCAACTCTTATCCTGGTAATAGCAGGCCTTACGCCTGCTTTTACCAGCGCAAGAATTGTAAGCGTTTTCTGCGGGCAGAGGGTCGCCAAAAAACGGAACTCTCCACCCGCAGAGGCCCTGCTCCAGGGCAGCCGGAGGATCTGTCAAGAGCTTTCTTGACAGATCGGAAATGCCGGTTTCCAGCGCATGCGCAGTGCATGCCTAAAACCAGCATTTCCGTTGGCCCTACGGGTGAGTACACAACGCGTACACACATGTAGGGAACGGAATTTCTGCCCCATTAATTCCCTCCACCACCATGGTTACAGTGTGTACCATCTACAAGATGCACTGCAGCAACTCTCCAAGGCTTCTTCGACAGCAGCCCCCAAACCCGCGACCTCTACCACCTAGAAGGACAAGGGCAGAAGGCGCATGGAAATAGCACCACCTGCAAGTTCCCCTCCAAGTCACACATTATCCTGACTTGGAAATATATCGCCGTTCTTTCATCGTCGCTGGATCAAAATCCTGGAACTCCCTCTTTAACAGTACTGTAGGAGTACCTTCATCATACGGATTTCAGCGGTTCAAGACGGTGGTGCACCACCACCTTTTCAAGGGTAATTAGGGATGGGCAATAAATGCTGGCCTTGCCAGTGACGCCCACATTCCCTTGAATGAATTTTTAAAAATGGATAGGAGACTGTACACAACAGTGTACAATTCTCATTCAGGCCCCATAATGCAGATGGTGCACGTGAGAGTTGCATTAGGCACTCATTGCCCATTGCAAGTTGACGCTGTTAGAGAACGGCACTGGGTGTGTAAAAATTCACTGTCTGCCCCTGACCTTATGCTTTCTGGTGACCAATTTCTTCTGCTACTGTTGGGGAACACAGGGGAGCAGCAACTGGTCACATCACTCATGGCAAATATTTTAAAAGGTTTGACTAAAATGGTTGTCTTTAACACCATGTATTGCTGGAGCTCTTTCACACTGAGGTCACAATTCAAGGCTCCAACGATTCTGGAGCTGGGGTTTTTCCGTGGCGGTGGATACAAAGCCAGCTTCTATCTTATATCCTCTCAGCCAATGGCAAAGGAATAATTGAGGAGGGCATCAATTGTCTCATCAAATCACTCCTTCACCAAGTCTGAAAATAGTAGGGCAGGTTTTCCTCTTAATGCGCTTGGTGGAGAGGATTGCATTAAAAAAAAATTCATTTATGGGATATGGGCGTCGTTGGCAAGGCCAGCATTTATTGCCCATCTCGAATTGCCCTTGAGAAGGTGGTGGTGAGCCGCCTTCTTGAACCGCTGCAGTCCATGTGGTGAAGGTACTCCCACAGTGCTGTTAGGGAGGGGGTTCCAGGATTTTCACCCAGCGACGATGAAGGATCAGCGATATATTTCCAAGTCAGGATGGTGTGTGACTTGGAAGGGAACTTGGAGGTTGTTGTGTATGTACCTTTAAGAGAATAACTGGTCTCAGACTGCAGTACCGGCAGTGACCACCCCTGTATAAAAGGCGCTAGAGAGCCTCTGTTGTTTAGTTTCGTTATGGACTTCCACCAGTAAAGATCTGTTTGTTTTCTCTCCTGCTAGTCCGTGTCTCAATCATTCACGGACTTAACAGAGGTGGTGGTGTTCCCATGTGTCTGCTGCCCTTGTCCTTCTAGGTGGAAGAGGTCGCGGGTTTGGGAGGTGCTGCCGAAGAAGCTTTGGCGAGTTGCTGCAGTGCATCTTGTAGATGGTACACACTGCAGCCATGGTACGCCGGTGGTGGAGGGAGTGAATGTTTAAGGTGGTAGATGAGGTGCCAATTAAGCGGGCTGCTTTGTCGTGGATGGTGTGGAGCTTCTTGATTGTTGTTGGAGCTGCACTCATCCAGGCAAGTGGAAAGTATTCCATCGCACTCCTTACTCGTGCCTTGTAGATGGTAGAAAGGCTTTGGGGAGTCAGGAGGTGAGACACTCGCCACAGAATACCTAGCCTCTGACCTGCTCTTGTTGCCACAGTATTAATGTGCTGCCGAAGAAGTGCATGCTGATAATGGAGCCCACTGATGTTCAGTCCATTTAAATTCATTGGCAGAAAAATCAGGTACTCTTCATAAGCATGTGATCCTTCCCACCCGATTTTCATTGATGCACTCCATCCAAGCGATCCTTTACACCCAAGTGCATTAAAAGGAAACTGCCCATTAACAGGCTATAATATGTAAACTGAAAAAAGGTACTTTTTTACAAGATAATTTTCTCCCTATTTTGTCTCCCTACTTTGTCTCTTACCGGAAGGTAGCATTGCAAGCTGGGATTCAGTTCCACGGACACCGGGCGGGGGCAAGGGAGAGAGAATATTAACTGATAGCGGGCTTTGATGGGAACCTACTGGATTCAGTTTGTTACTCTCCCGCCCGCAGCAGTATGAGGACATGGCGAATTTCACCACTGGGCCTCATTAACATGCTACTGGTCCACTTCTCACCCAGAATGGCTGCCAAGTGCCAACCTCAAGCAAATCGGGTGGCCAAGGGCCGCCCGCTGTCATTCAGGCAAGGGGAGGCCTAAACATTCATTGTAGGGCCCAGTGGAGACCTCCTGCTTTTCATTGTTGAAGCAGAGGTCCTCTATCTCTTTTTATCTCTGTTTCTTACTGATGATTTTATATCAACCGTACGAAATACCAGGAACAGGCAAATGGCTGACTGATCTTTTAATCTGACAGAAGAGACCAGAAAAAGCAGTAATGTTTTAAATTATGCTTTGAGTAAATAATTTAACTGCCAGGTATAACCTTTTAAGGGACCTTTTTAATGGTAGCATTCAAATTTGAGTTTTGTATTCCATTCAGTCTGTTAGAATAGATAAAATATCACTAGAATGGTTTGTACACTGATGGCTTTCTTCTTGAAAACAATCCTAGTACGTCAACTTAATCTGTCTCTGGAATGACATTTTCTTGCAATGAAACGAGCCATTTATAAGTTGAACCCACAGCTTATATTTTTATTAAGCTTTAAAAATCGGCCTTTATAAATGAAAATCAATATTAAAGGGAAGAGAGGGGCTTATGCCGCATCTGGCAAGTTGTTCTAAGAATCAAAGAAATGAAGGTTGAAAGCCTAAGTGTGGTGTTCTAAACTACTGCTGTGTTTCAGTATCATATCACTCACTAGACACCTTGGGCAAATTCCAGCCAGTCATATACAGTCTAAAGAACATGAGGAAAAATAAAAACAGAGCTTTGAAAAATTTAATTGCACATTTCATGTCTCATTTATTATTAAGCCAACATTTTCTAATGTTTTAATTCCATTGGTGATATTGAAGTGTTTTATGGGATTGATTTTGTCATTTAGCAACACCACAGAAAATTACTTTTCACAGTTAGGGTATTACGGTGACCAATTTGAGATTCAGTTTTATGTTCTTTATTGTGTAGGTTGAGGATGTTAAAATGCTGAGGCCTAGAAATTGGATGAGGCCCAAAAATGGACACGACTAACCCGCGCCCGTTCCTTACAATGCAGGCAGCATGTAAACTTCGTGCTGCCTGCTAATTTAAATGACAGCAGCATGCAGCCCAGCACTAAACATGCTGTTGAGTGGCTGCACGCCTCAGCAGGGTGCCCAGGTTCATGCGAGGTTAGCACCAATTAAAGCTAGACTGCACTTCTTGAAGCCAGCCTGCACCTCTTAAAGGGGAGGTGCATTGTGGCTGGAGCAAGTGCTGGAAGTAGCTGGGAGGAGAGTCTTAGCAGGAAGAAGATGTAGCAATGGCGTAACATGGCAGAGAGCGTGCTCCAAGATTTTCTGATGCAGCGCTGGAGGACTTGGTGCAGGAGGTGGAGAGGAAGAGAGGTAAGAACATAAGAACATAAGAAATAGGAGGAGGAGTAGGCCATTCGGCCCTTCGAGCCTGCTCCGCCATTCAATTAGATCATGGCTGATCTTCTGCCTCAACTCCATTCACCTGCCCTATCGCCATATCCCTTGATGCCCTTACTAATCAGAAATTTATCGACTTCTGTTTTGAATATACCCAATGACTGAGCCTCCACAGAATTCCAAAGATTCACCACCCTCTGTGTGAAGAAATTTCTTCTCATCTCAGTCCTGAATGGCCTACCCTTTATCCTGAGGCTGTGGCCCCTGGTTCTAGACTCCCCAGCCAAGGAAAACATTCTCCCAGCATCCACCCTATCAAGCCCTGTAATAATTTTGTATGCTTCAATGAGATCCCTTCTCATTCTTCTGAATTCAAGAGAATACAGGCCTAGTTTACTCAATCTCTTTTCATATGACAGTCCCGCCATCCCAGGAATCAATCTCGTGAACCTTCGTTGCACTCCCTCTATGGCAAATATATCCTTCCTTAGGTAAGGAGACCAAAATTATACACAGTACTCCAGGTGTGGTCTCTCCAAGGCCCTATATAATTGGAGTAAGACTTCTTTACTCCTGTACTCAAATCCTCTTGTAATGAAGGCCAGCATACCATTTGCCTTCCTAATGGCTTGCTGCACCTGCACATTCACTTTCAGTGACTCATGTACAAGGACACCCAGGTCCCTTTGAGCATCTGCATTCCCCAATCTTTCACCATTTAGGAAATAATCTGCCTTTCTGTTTTTTCTACCAAAGTGGATAACTTCACATTTATCCACATTATATTCCATCTGCCATGTTCACGCCCACTCACTGAGCCTGTCGAGATCGCCTTGAAGCCTCTTCACATCCTCTTCACAATTGACACTGCCACCTAGCTTTGTATCATCAGCAAATTTGGAAATGTTACATTTAGTCCCCTCATCCAAATCATTGATATAGATTGTGAATAGCTGTGGCCAAACCACCGATCCTTGTGGTACCCCACTAGTCATAGCCTGCCATCTCGAAAAAGACCCGTTTATCCTTACTCTTTGTTTTCTGTCTGTTAACCAATTCTCAATCCATGTTAGTATATTACCCCCAATTCCATGTGCCCTAATTTTGTTCACCAACCTCTTGTGTGGGACCTTATCGAAGGCCTTCTGAAAATCGAAATACACATCTACCGGTTCCCCTTTGTCTACTCCACTATTTATATCCTCAAAGAACTCCAATAGGTTTGTCAAACAGGATTTCCCTTTCATAAATCGATGTTAACTCTGCCCAATCTTACTATTTGTTTCTAAGTGCCCAGTTATTGCATCCTTTATAATAGATTCCAGCATTTTCCCAACTACTGATGTGAGGCTAACAGGTCTGTAATTCGCCGTTTTCTCTCTCCCTCCTTTCTTAAATAGAGGGGTTACATCTGCTATCCTCCAATCTGCAGGAACTGTTCCAGAATCTATATAATTTTGGAAGATGACAACCAATGCGTCCACTATCTCAATGGCCACCTCTTTCAAAACCCTAGGATGTAGGTCATCCGGTCCTTGGGATTTATCAACTTTTAGTCCTATTAATTTTGCTAGTACTGTTTTTTTACTAACAATAATTTCTTTAAGTTCCTCATTCTCGCCACACCCTTGGTTTTCCCGTATTTCTGGGAGGTTTTTTGTGTCTTTCTCCATGAAGACAGAAACAAAGTATTTATTTAATTTCTCTGCCAGTGCCTCATTCCCCATTATAAATTCTCCCATCGCTGACTGTAAAGGACCTACATTTACCTTCGCCAGTCTTTTCCTTTTCACACACCTATAGAAACTTTTACAATCCGTTTTTATATTTTTCGCTAGTTTGTGCTCATATTCCATTTTCCCTTTCTTTATCAATTTCTTGGTCACCCTTTGCTGATTTCTAAAAAGATCCCAATCCTCAGGCTGACCGCTTTTTCTGGCAACTTTATAAGCTTCCTCCTTTGACTTAATACTAGCTTTAATTTCTTTTGTTAGCCATGGTTGGATCATTTTTCCTTTTGGGTTTTTATGCCCTAGAGGAATATATGCTTGTTGCAAATTATGCATTATTTCCTTGAATGTTAGCCATTGTATGTCCACCTTCATACCTTTTAGTGTAGTCTCCCAATCTACCATGGCCAACTTGTCCCTCATACCCTTGTAGTTTCCTCTGTTTAGATTGAAGACCTTAGTTTCAGATTGGACTACATCACTCTCAAATTTAATGTAAAATTCAATCATATTATGGTCACTTGTCCCTAAAGACCTCTTTACCACAAGATTATTGATTAGCCCTTTCTCATTACACAGTACCAGATCCAGAATAGCCTGTTCCCTGGTTGGTTCCTCCACATACTGATCCAGGAAACCATCTCGCATGCATTCCAAGAATTCATCCTCCACACCATTAGTGGTAATTTGATTTGCCCAGTCAATATGTAGATTAAAGTCCCCCATGATTACCGTATTGCCCTTGTTACATGCACTTCTAATTTCTTGATTGATACTGTGCCCTACATTACCACTAATGTTTGGTGGCCTATACACAACTTCCACCAATCTTTTAGTTTTCTCTGTTCAGATTGAAGGTGTCCTCTATTCACATGGGGCAGGCTGAGAAGGGAATGGCAGCAGCTAGGCGTTGCTGTCAATGATGCAGTGCAGCCCCAAGGACCTGGATGCAGTGCAGGAAGAAGTTTAATGACCTCACAATTGTGGTCAAGGTCAGTGAATTCATCTTCAAATGCCATATCCCACCATCTGCACCACCAGCCTCACACACTGCTCAATGCACCACACCCCCATCACTCACCGCCCAGCAATCGCTATCAAACAGGACTCATATCTCATATTCATAGCTTGACCTCACCTCACTGCTGCAAGCCTCACACCCATATCTCACAGCTCGCACACACTGTCAGCTATTCAACTATGGCAAACACATCACCCAAACACATTACACCATACTCACTGACACATCTCTCTTTCTCTTACAGGACAAGGTGGCTCATAACCAGAGGCAGCAGGTCTTAACCAGTAGGGGACAGGCTCACTTGCATGACCTAACCCCCACGGTGGAGATGGTGCTGGAGATTATTGGAGCAGCCATCGCTGAGCCCGTGGCCAGTGGTGTGGCTGAAACAATCCAAGATTACGATATCCTCATACCTAATCGTCCTTTTCACATCCTGCTTCCCCCTCATCCCACAATCTCTTCTGATGGTGTAAGCATGCACCTCTTGCTTCCCCGCCCCCTCCTCACTGCAAACCTACCCTTGTGCCTTTCTCTTTTCAGATAGCCAAGAACTGAAACCTGGCCAGACTGGAGTGGAGGAGCAGAAAGTGCAAGAGGAAGAAGGGAGTGATACAGAAGATGCACCGTCACTCGATTTCACAATCCCAGCCACCAGCTCAGATACTGACACTCCGCGTACTTTAGGGGAAAGGTTAGACACGGGATCTGTACATGGTGAGACACCGGGCACAAGTGGCCTGCAGCCAGGGCAGTGGGAAAGGGTAGTGCAGGTGGCAATTCCCCGGAGGGCCAGGTCGCACATGAGTTCTGCAACTCCAGTAGAGCACTTGTAGACCCAACCATGATGCAGCGTCTGATGGTGATGTCTCAGCTTCCATTGCAGTACAAGCAGAAGCCACCCAACGTCTGAGTGCTGCAGTGGAAGCTCAAACTGAAGTCATGCCAGCTCAGCTTGCTGCCACGCAAGCACAGACTGCTGCCATCATGGCTGCGGTTACTAGTGTTGAAAGGGGCTTGCAAGGTGTCACAGCAGTCTAGCAATCTCTCCTCCAACAGATTACTTGGATTGCTGAGGCTCTGCCCAGGGGCAGTGGCAGTGGAGCATGACCTGTTGTCCTCTCTCAGGGTGACAGCATTTATCCTCCCACCACTGCCACTTCACCAATTCCCTTGCTGTTGCCTGTCAGCCAGCCAGCCCAGGCTGCTGAGCCCATGCTGAGGTGATGCATTCTAACGCCGGGCCTTCTAGGCCCGGAGTGGTGAGTTCATCCTGCAAGGCCATCTGCAGTCTCCCCCACTGAAAGTCAGCATCCTTCCACCAGCCATGCTGCAGCCACTGGGGTAACATTGTGAAGAACATAAGAAGTAACAGCAGGAGCAGGCCATTCGGCCCCTCAAGACTGCTCCGCCATTTAATGAGATTATGGCTGATCCGATTTTGGCCTCAACTCCGCTTTCCTGCCCGCTCCCCATAACCCTTGACATACTTGCCTTAGGGGCGGTGCAACTAAGGTTCACTAGATTGGTCCTTGGGATGAGAGGGTTGTCCTATGAGGAGAGATTGAGTAGATTGGGCCTATACTCTCTGGAGTTTAGAAGAATGAGAGGTGATCTCATTGAAACATTTAAGATTCTGAGGGGGATTGACAGGGTAGATGCTGAGAAATTGTTTCCCCAGGCTGGAGAGTCCAGAACTAGAGGGCATAGTCTCAGGATAAGGGGTCAATCATTTACGACTGAGATGAGGAGGAATTTCTTCACTCAGAGGGTTGTAAATATTTGGAATTCTCTAACCGAAAGAGCTGTGAATGATGAGTCGTTGAGTATATACAAGGCTGAGATAGATAGATTTTTGGACTCTAGGGGAATCAAGGGATATGGGGAATGGGCGGGAAAGTGGAGTTGAGGTCGAAGGTCAGCCATGATCTTATTGAATGGCGGAGCAGGCTCGAGGGCCATATGGCCTACTCCTGCTCCTAATTCTTACGTTCTTATGTTCTTAAATCACCAAGAGCCAGTACAAATCAATCAGCAATTAACCTGAAAGCAGGTGATGATCACTTTAAATAGCACTGGTGGGGGTTTCTTCCTGCTGCTGAACACATGTTCAGCTGTGCGTGTTTAAGAGAGGGCATTCATTGGCTGCAGCGTTGAGGTCAAAAATGGCAGCGCTGGCGTCAAATCAGCATTACATACTGACTGACGTTATGATCTGCGCACTTTGCATAGTTCCAGTGCACGCTCCCAGCTCCCGTGCTGGTGACCTCACCAAAATGGCGTCCAAATCTACCCGCACCAGAAATGTGTGTGCAAGGTGTGGGCGCCATTTTGGGCACAAAACAGCACCCGTAGCACCAAAAAAATGAGCGCTATGGAACAGAATTGCGCAGTGTGAATGTTTCTTAATTCCAAAGCTGTCAATAGTTATGAATAGTGTTGCCAACTCAGGCACTCCCTAACAATTCCAGTCCCCAACCCATTGTGATCTCAGCCCCCACCCTTGCCCCCGGAAATTCCAGGCCCCAACCCATCGTGATTCCAGGCCCCCCTCGCGATCTCAGCCCCCACCCTCGCCACCGGCAATTTCAGGCCCTTCCCCCACTATTTCAGGTCCCCGATTTCCGATTCCCCTTGGTCAGTCGTGGCTCTCTGCAGGTGATGGCACCAAGCAATAGCCGGTGACAAGCTCTATGCAAAAGTGGGGAAATGATTCTGTTTAAAATTAATGCGATTTAACTTCAATCTCACTTCCGACACTAGGCTCAGAGTTAGTCATTATTTAGCGTATCTCACATGAGTGTCTGTTGTTCATGTGGGCACACTGCGGTGAGAAATTTAAATCACTGATGTCACGGGCTGCTGGAGGCAGCGCTCGATTCCGGGAAAATCCCGGTCATTCCGGGAAGATTGGGAACCCTAAGTATGAACTATCGCTGGGACAAGCAGCTGCAAAGTGAGGCCTATATGCATTAGTTTTGTTTTGGTTTTGTAGTTTTTTTTCTGCTTCAATTCTCTTGCTTCCTTTCCTAATGGTGATTAATGCTAAGGTAAAGCTCCACAGGCACTAACAGCCCATCAGTACCTTCTGAAGTGGCTGTTCTTCATGTGAGCTTTGTTGTGTATGTAACCTGTTCCACCTTAAGAGAGCTTAAGCCTGTTCCACCTTAAGAGATGTACTACTTTCTCAGGCTGCTGTAGACGTAATACCGGGGGTGAACACACCGGTATATAAGCACTGTGCAGTAATCTTGTATTCAGTATAGTCCCTACCTCCAACCAGTAAAGACCTGTTTTTATTGTTACTCATTAGTCTGTGTCTTAATTAACTAAATAATTCACAGACTTAACACTGGCGACGAGTCAGGTTCTTACCCTGCGGCAGTTATTCCACGGCGGTTGAAGAGAGGTTTCAAACCGCACCACCCCACTGGAAGCGACAGGCATTAGGACCCTCAAGCCTCCATCAGCTTGTGAACCGGAGTAGAAGACAGGGCTGGGGGAAGACAGAGGTACAGGGCGATAGCGATCGGCAGATAAGGGCCGGGCCGCTTTGAAGTGAGGGGCACAGCCGGGCCATCGATCGCAACCACCGATAAGGGCCGCACTCGGGCTGAAAGGGCAGCGGCTGCAGAAATTGAAGGCGCGAGAGCCGCGGTGCACAGCGCGGGCCATCGATCGCGATCGGGAGATAAGGGCTTTGGAGTGCGAGGCGCAGCCGGGCCATCGATCGCAAGCACTGATAAGGGCCGGGCCGCTTTCAAGTGCGAGGTGCAGCCGGGCCATCGATCGCATCCGCTGATAAGGGCCGCACTTGGGCGATCGCGGCGAAGATAAGGGCCGCACTCGGGGGCTGAAGGGAGACGGCGTCGGGGGACGGGTGAAGACCGCCAAGCGCGGGAAAACCGCCATTTTGTGGGCGGAGGACGACGGCAAGAGCGGGAAGCCGCCATCTTTGATAACAAGAAAATAAAATCTGAGAAATTGCAAATCTACAATGCCTAAACATGGGAATATTAGCACCTTTGATAGTGACCTCGAAGATTGGGCCATATATGTTGAAAGAGTAAAAAATTATTGTAAGGCCAATAAAATTCGTGACCAAGATAAAGCTCTAACATTATTAAATTTAATGGGTGCGAAGACATACGGGCAATTGAAACACCTGTTATCACCAGATGAACCGGCGGATAAGACGTTCGATGAGATTGTTACTGTCCTGAAAGATCATCTAAACCCCACGCCGCTGATGCTAGCGGAACGATTTAAATTTTACGACAGAAGGCAGCTACAGCATGAAAGCAATGCTGAATATTTGCTGGAATTGCGTAAATTAGCGAAATATTGCCAGTTTGGAACGGGACTGACAGATGCACTACGAGACAAATTTGTGTGTGGTTTATTTAAACAGGATACACAAAAGCGACTGCTCGAGGAGAATGAGCTGACGCTTGAGAAGGCGGTCACTATGGCAGCAGCACACGAAGCCGCAGCGAGAGGCACGGCAGTAATGCAGCTACGGTCACCGGAGCTCAGTGCACACAAATTGGGTGTGAGTTCTGGCAAATGTTATCGTTGTGGAAAGACAACGCATGATCAGAACCAGTGTTGGTTTAAAAACCAAGAATGTAGAACTTGTGGTAGGCTTGGACACATAGCTAGAGTATGCAGGTCAGGGAAGAAGACCAGCAACAAGAAGTCACCGC
This sequence comes from Somniosus microcephalus, assembly GCF_052327205.1. NCBI lineage: Eukaryota > Metazoa > Chordata > Chondrichthyes > Squaliformes > Somniosidae > Somniosus > Somniosus microcephalus. The sequence goes on along the minus strand of NC_140991.1, from coordinate 256,416,818 downwards.
AAGGAAAATACGCAAAAGTACACAAGGTGGCCGAACAGGAGTCCGATTCAGACGCTAGCAGTAATGAACTGGCTGGCTTAAGCAGTATTGAACTGGCTAGCTTAAGGGTACTCAACGTTGGTAAGGGTGCAGACCTCCAGACAATTTGGGTTACTCTTCAGATAGAAGGAGTCCAAGTAAAAATGGAATTGGACACTGGATCGGCATTGTCGGTCATGAATAAGAAAGATTACAGAAGGCTATTCCAACATATTCCCCTACAGGATACGGAGATTATATTGACAACCTACACGGGGCAGAGAGTGTACCTCATCGGGACAATAAAGGTTGCAGTGGCCAACAAGGGCGAAGGAAGTCAAATAATGGACTTATATGTGCTACCGGAGGGAGGTCCACCACTACTAGGCCGGGAGTGGTTTAGAAACATAAATATGGACTGGCATTCGCTAAAAGCCATAAAGAGTGAGAAATCGGTGCAGATAATCAGCCCAGACTCTAGAACTGATGATGGTAAGACCAACCCATGTGCAAAAGACAAAGTTTCAGCACAGAATTCCACTGAGCAACAACAACATAGTTTAACAGAGAATTCTGAGTCTGTCAAGTCTACTGATATGTACATTTTTGAGGGACTCTGGGCTCGAACTCAACTCCATTTCAAACTACAACAGCAATTAGAACAAATGATTCGCCGTTTTGAGCAAGAGATGAATGAAGTAAAAAAGTTCTTTGTTACAGAGTGGGAGAATCTGGAAAGGCAACAGAAGCAACTGATGGAGAAAATGGAGCAGGAGCACACCAACCATCTGCGCGAGGAGGCCGAACGAATCAAAGCTGATTCAGGTTCTGAAGGTGCGTGCCATAATCTGGTGTCAGAAGAGTTAACGGTCAGCCAACTCCTTCATATGCTGAGGGACAAGACTCTGAAATGGGAAAAACTTGAACACGAGCTGCGATCTTCAAAGGAAAAGGGTTCGGAGCTCTCAAAAGTCATTGAGATGGCTGATGTGACGACACAGACTGAAACGACTGCAACAGAGCAGCCATTGGATGCCAAAAGTACGCTGACTCACGTCAATGTAGAACAACAGACCGCTGAAACAGCTGCTCCGGTAGAGGGATTGCATAGTCCGATCAATCAATCTCCAAAGGAAGTTGAAGTATTAAAATCACAAATGAGGTCACTAGTAAACGACTTGCTGAAAGCCCAGAAAAAGCTGGATGCAGAGGTACACATGAAGAAGTCTCTTCAGGAAAGATGTCTGGATTTGGAACAAGAGCTGGCTAACGTCCAGCTGGGTATGGAGGAAATAGACGACCCTCTCACTGGTCTAGCTCAGGACGACACCGAATATTACCATGACCTGGTGGACGACACCGAATATTACGATGTCCTGTCCTGCCCAGCTTGTAACTTCGACTCCCAAAGTGCAGAAATCATGGAGGAGCACCAAAAGTCTACGGAACATCGGGAGAAGCTGGCTCTACGACGGAAACAGGAGGAAGAGAAGGAGGAACTGCGCATGCAGCTGGCAGCTGTGGCAGCTGACAATGGAGCCCAGAGAGTCTCCAAGAAGCAGAGAATGGAAAAGTAAATACAGAAGATGACCCATCTGAACCATTATCACCTCTACCAGATCACGCACGTGGTCCCTCCGAACGGAGCCAAATCAGTTCGGAAGTTCAAGCTGTTAAATCCATGAAAGGACTATTGAATGAGTAACGTGAACCGACTACACCACAGAGATTGAATCTGTGAACTGTTTTCCGCAGAGACTGAATCTGTGATATGTTACGTTAAACATGAAGTTATATATGTATATATGTTATTACGTTCTGTTAAATGGGGGGATGACTATAAAGCTAAGAAGGGAGGAGTGTTGTGTATGTAACCTGTTCCACCTTAAGAGAGCTTAAGCCTGTTCCACCTTAAGAGATGTACTACTTTCTCAGGCTGCTGTAGACGTAATACCGGGGGTGAACACACCGGTATATAAGCACTGTGCAGTAATCTTGCATTCAGTATAGTCCCTACCTCCAACCAGTAAAGACCTGTTTTTATTGTTACTCATTAGTCTGTGTCTTAATTAACTAAATAATTCACAGACTTAACAAGCTTAGACAGTGAATGTTGGCAGGCAGTTCAAGTGTGGCAACATCAAGAAGATATTACCTTCATCGGACATCCACATTGGCACGCATGCATACACACACACACACACACATCAGCACATGCACAGACTTTCCAGGGTTCAGCTTCAGGTAATCCAGCTGATTTTTTTAGTTCCAGGAAATGCTGTGGCCAATTGTAGTACTCCCAGCACTGCCCGAACTGAGATCAGCTCACTCTGGCCTCTATGACTGAGTATCACACCACATGCTGCCTTACGTGCTGAGTATTCAGGGAAGCTAATTTTATGAATCCGGAAAAGTAGTTTGTGAAAATGTTTTGAGAAGCTTTTTAATGGTATCAATGAACCAGGTTTTATGAAACTGGTTGTGATTTACATTATACGGATCAGTCCAAATATGAAGAAATAAATGAAGCACTCCCGATCGCTGAATGAGCCATATAGACCAGGATCCTTGTATCCTTGGTCATCCATTACCACCCTTTGCCCTTTCTTCCCCCAATCTCCTTTCTTCCATTGTTTAAGATACCCTGGCTCTGATAGTGAGTGCATTTTAGCCCAAACAACAAGTTCAAACTACATGTTTTTTCAGCTTTGTTGGCTTTTGGCTAGCAGCTGCTGTTTCACTTGCTGTCCGGTGACTCGTTCCACTGGTTTTTCAGCTTTGCTGGTCGTTGGCTTGTGGTTTTACATTTTCTCCGCGGCTTTTGATCTACGGTGACCTCCAACTTGCGTCAATTTCGCCATCATCTTTCTGCACTGCTACCGACTCTCATTCCTACGGTAATAACCTCCATTCTCCAACTCTCTACCCTTCAAATAGCTTCTGGACTTCACTCGCCTGCTACACCTGTCTCTGAATTTGGACAGCGGTTCGTCGCTGCTCCGTGCCGGCTCCATCTGGCCTAAGTCGGCTTTGTCCCTCCATGGGACCTCTGACTTTGACTCTAGTCTCCCTACTATTGTCTCCGACCTATCCCCTGCTACTACCAGGAAGTATGTATCCCATTAATTACTACATAACCAGGCCTATGTAATCTGAACTTTTCCGTGTGTCCTTTCACGTGCATATTTTGTCTGCCACTCCGGACCCAAGCCATTCACTCCTATTTCCATTTTTATCTCCTCCCCTTTTCGTTTTCTCTCTATCCCTCCCTGATCACTCTTTCCTGTCGTCATGCCTCAGTTCATCTCTCCTCTCTTGGATACTATGCCTTCCAAATCCCTACCCCAATCCTTCATTACTCTTCGACCTTCCTACTCTCCTGTCGCCATCCCAGGCTTGACTCCCTCTTAGATAATCCTATAGTTTCTCTCTGTGCCTCTCTTGGCATCCTACGAAGGGCCCATCAAGGCACTGATTACTGCCTCCTCACGAGCAGCAACCCCAACTCTCCCATCCTACTCTCTCGCCGACCTTCCTGCCGAATGTGCCCACTGGGGACAAATCTTGTCAATCTCCTCCCCATCCAAATCACCCCTCCCAGTGCTGATACTATGGATGCTGGCAGTGGGTCAGCCATCATCGACCCTCCCCGCATCTCCCTCCAGAATGTCCATTCACTTGCGAACAAGGCCCTTGCCCATCCATGAGCTTATCGTGGATGATTGCATCGGCATCATGGCTGTGACGGAAACTTGGTTGAGGGGTGATGACACCTTACCCTTAAATGAAGCTTCCCCGCCTGGCTATACCTTCCACCACTTGCCCCGCTCAGACCATCATGGTGGCAGTGTGGCTCTCATCACCAAATCACACCTTGGTCTGTCCACCTATTGCTCCGGCACTTTCTCCTCCTTTGAGCATCTCACCTTATTCCACCCCTCTCACCTCTCATTTAAAACTTTCGTTCTCTCGCGCCCACCCAAGTACCATAAAAACTTTATTACCGAGATATCTTTACTGCTTTCCTCCCTCAGCCTCTGCACCGGCTGACTTCTCATCCTTGGTGATTTCAACCTCCATCTCAATTCATCATGCTCTCTCTCCTCTGAGTTCACTAGCCTCCTATCCTCCCTTAATCTCTCCCTTCATGTAATCTCCCCAACCCATAATCACGGCCACCCCCTCGACCTTGCCATCTCTCATGGCCTCGCTACTCCCATCGTGTCAATTGCAGATAAGGCCATCTCTGACCACTTCCTCGTATCGCTCTCCACCCACACCCCCCTTCCCCTCACCCCCCCCGCCCCCCCTCCCCACACCGCCCCCACCCCCCCCCGGCCAAACCCTACTTCCTTCTGTGTCTGCCCCTGGAAAAAACTCTCTCCAAACTCTCTCACAACTGCACTTACGAAATCCCAACTGTCCAGCTTTTGGCACTCCATTCACCACGACATTTCTGCAGCAACCGATCTGCTCAACCAGACCCTCACCACCACTTTTGATGCCCTAGTCCGTATTAAAACAATTACTCTCCCTCTCACCATGGCCATTCCCCCTGGTATGGCCCTCACCTTTGCTCTCTTAAGTCCAAGGGATGCAGTCTTGATCGGATATGGTGGACAACTGGTTTAGCCATTCACCGCCAGATCTGGCTGGACCACATAAAGCACTATCGGGTCCTGCTCTCATCTGCCAAAATTGCTCACTATTCCAGAATCATACTGGAATGCAAAGATAAACCCCAGCTTCTATTCTCTACTGCTAACCGTCTTCTTAAACTCCTCTTCCCTGTCTCCTCCACCCTCGCCTCCGACAACAAGTGTGAGGAGCACATGGACTTCCCTTCCTTCCCCTAACCTACCGGACAAACTTCCGTTAAGGTTCCCCCCTGCCCTAGCCCTGAACTCGTATCTTTCTCCAGTTTCTCTCCGATCTCTCCTCATGACCTCTCCACGCTCATCCTGTCCATGAGACCCACTTTCTGCTCCCTCGACCCAAACTGCTGACCACCCAACTTCCTTTTCTGGCTCCCATGTTAGCTGATATTGTTAAGTTCTCTCTCTTCAGGTACTATCCCCCTCTCCCTCAAATCTGCCGTCACCACCCCTCTCCTCAAAAAACCAACCCTTCACCCATCCGTCCTTGCAAACCACCACCTTATCGCCAACCTCCCTTTCCTCTCCAAAGTCCTTGAATGTGTTGTTGCCTCCCAAATCCGTGCCCATCTTTCCTGCAACTTCATGTGTGAATCCCTCCAATCAGTTTTCCACCCCTGCCACAGTACCGAAACGGCGCTCATCAAAGTCACAAATGACATCCTTTGTGACTGTGACAAATGTAAACTATTCCTCCTTCTTGACTTGTCTGCAGCCTTTTACACGGTTGACCACTCCATCCTCCTCCAATGCCTCTCCACCGTCGTCCAGCTGGGCGGTACTGCACTCGCCTGGTTCCATTCTTATCTATCTAATCGTAGCCAGAGAATCACCTGCAACGGCTTCTCTTCCCACTCCTGCATCGTTACCTCTGGTGTCCCCCAAGGATCTATTCTTGGCCCCCTCCTATTTCTCATCTACACGCTGCCTCTTGGTGACATCATCCAAAAACACAGTGTCAGTTTCCACATATACGCTAATGACACCCAGCTCTACCTCACCACCACTTCTCTCGATCCCTCCACAGTCTCTAAATTGTCAGACTGCTTGTTCAACATCCAGTTCTGGATGAGCAGAAATTTTCTGCAACTAAATATTGGGAAGACTGAAGTCATTGTTTTCGGTCCCCGCCACAAACTCCGTTCCCTAGCCATTGACTCCAACCCGCTCCCTAACACCGGTCTGAGTCTGAACCACACTGTTCGCAACCTTGGTGTCATATTTGACCCTGAAATGAGCTTCCAACCACATATCAGCGGCATAACTAAGACCGCCTATTTCGACCTCCGTAACATCGCTCTTGCCTCAGCTCATCCGCTGCTGAAACCCTCATCCATGCCCTTGTTACCTCTAGGCTTGACTATTCCAATGCACACCTGGCTGACCTCCCACATTCTGCCCTACGTAAACTTGAGGTCATCCAAAACTCAGCTGCCCGTGTCCTAACTCGCACCAAGTCTTGTTCACCCATCACTCCTGTGCTCGCTGACCTATATTGGCTCCCAGTTAAGCAATGCCTCGATTTCAAAATTCTCATCCTCGTTTTCAAATTCCTCCATAGCCTCGCCCCTCCCTATCTCTGTAATCTCCTCCAGCCCCACAACCCCCCGAGATATCTGCGCTCCTCTAATTCTGCCCTCTTGAGCATCCCTGATTATAATTGCTCAGCCATTGGTGACCGTGCTTTCTGTTGCCTGGGCCCTAGGCCCTGGAATTCCCTCCCTAAACCTCTCTGCTTCTCTGCCTCTCTTTCTTCCTTTAAGACATTCACTAAAACCTACCTCTTTGACCAAGCTTTTGGTCACCTGCCCTAATTTCCCCTTATGTGGCTCGGTGTCAAATTTTTTGTCTTATAATACTCCTATGAAGTGTTTTGAGACATTTTACTACATTAAAGGCGCTATATAAATACACGTTGTTGTTGAAGGTACGGTAGCATAGTAGTTATGTTACTGGACTAGTAATCCAGAGGCCTGGACTAATGATCCGGAGACGTTCAACCAAAAGATATTTCATGTGCACCAGCAAGTGTTCGTGGCATTGGACAGGCTAAGAGTTGATACACTGGGGGTAATTTTAACCTCCAAAAACCGGTGGGTTTGGTTTGGGTGGAAGGTTAAAAAACCGAAACAGGAACCCAACCCGACTCAAACTCGCCCATCCGGTTTTAATGGACACGGGACGAGGGGCGGCCTTCCAATCCACTCGCAGGAGGTGGGTCGGTCGTTGAAACCTTTTAAGGAGACTGCGTGTCTTCATTTTAATAGTGTTTCTATTTTTAACCCAAGCTGGCCGGAGGGGAGCAGGGAGGTAAATATCATTCCCATCCTTCAGTAAAGCAAGCACCTCTCTGCTAAAAAGGGGTTGTAATAACAAGAAATGGGAAACAATACAATTTCAGCAACAGAAAATACTTGCTCAGAAAGTAGCATAGGGAATGGTAGCAGAGTGGTAATGTCACTGGGTTAGTAATCCAGAGACCTGGACTAATGATTCAATAATGTGAGTTCAAATCCCACCACGGTACCTGGGGAATTTAAGTTCAGTTAATTAAATAAATCTGGAATAAAAAGCTAGATTGTTGTAAACACCCATCTGGTTCACTAATGTCCTTTAGAGAAGGAAATCTGCTGTTTTTACCTGGTCTGGCCTATATGTGACTCCAGTCCCACAGCAATGTGGTTGTCTGAAATGGTGGCTCCCCACCACCTTCTCAAGGGCAATTAGGGATGTGCAATAAATGCCAGTGACACCCACATCCATAAAATGGTGCCAGGTTTGATTCCTGGTCTGTGCTGAATTAGCTAATCTCAGTTTAATAACTGTAATGGCACAATTCACAGTTCTTGGGCTAAGGAGGGGAAAATCGGCTTGGATTTTGACTCATGATTGCTATCCAGCAACACCTGCATGCATGAATCTGAGATGAGGACAGACTTGTCTATGACGCACACTGGCACTCGCAGTCAAGACTCACACTTGTGCAAAGTACTGGAGGACGCTTAGCACCTGTTGTACTGCACTCTTGAAAGGAGCCCATGCCGTCAGGAGGGAGGGGGAAGAGAAGAAAACTGACAAGAATAATAAAGTAAATGAATTCTTGCAACATTCTAAACCACAGCCGATAAAGAGCCAACGGTGGATTTACCATATTGGTGTATCACGCAGTTGTAGGATGAGGCTTTACCACTGTGATGGAAAGTTGAACGGGCTGTAAATTGGGTGCCCTGACTCTCTCTGCCCAAGTTCCCAATATCTGCTCTGGTTGTGTGAAGCCTTATGCCACAAGCACTAAGTCACAACATTTTCCCCATTAGGTATAATGGAATCAGGATACAACTTGTCAGATTGGAAAACCACAGCATTAAGAACAGTATCAGAGCAGAGGTTAGAAGAGTTTTTTCACAGAGTAGGAAAATCAGTTAGTGCTAATCACTACTTCAAAAAAGAACTGGATAGAAGTTTCCAGACCCCGATTTATATTTATTATTAGGCATCTGCCTGTTTCTGTCAGGTGCCTTTGTCATACATTGCAGCGCTACAGTTAAAATGATAGTTGGCAGGTTCCTGCTGGGAACGGGATGGCAAGTCAATTTTTGCAATTTTAACTGTTCACCCACCCCGTTCGTGCTGGGCAGGTAGAACTAAAATTGGGGCCCATATTTGGACTGGTTTTCCGATTAAAAAACAAATTCTATTGCCCTTTAAATTCCCACTAACCCCTGTGGTAATTCCTTTGCTGTTTATTTTAGCAGAGTGGTGCAGCAGAAGCAAGTTGGGCCCATAACCTAAAGGTTGATGGATCAAGACCATCCTCTGCCAGTTTCGTTGGTTTGTGTAAGAAAGTTGAGTCCTGAAAAGAATTCCTGCTACCCGGAATTATTTTGCCAGCTGCGGCTCTGTGGTAGCACACTCGCCCCTGAGTCAGAAGGTTTTGGCTTTAAGCCCCACTCCAGAGACTTGAGTACAACATTTAGGCTGACACTTCATGCAATACTGAGGGAGTGCTGCATTGTTGGAGGTGTCATATTTTGGATAAGAATTTAAATCAAGGCCTCGTCTGCCCTCTCGGGTGGAGATTAAAGATCCCATGGCACTATTTAAAGAAAAACAAGGGCGTTTTCCTGGTGTCTTAGACAACATTAATCCCTCAACCAACATCACTGAAAGGGATTATCTGGCCACTATTTGTATTGCTGTTTGTAGGATATGCAATGTGCAAGTTGACTGCTGCATATCCCTACGTTACAATACTTCATTGCTTGTAAAGCATTTTAGATCGTGGAAGGCACTGTATGAATGCAAGTCTTTCTTTCTTTCTTTCTTTCAATGTTGTCAGTGCTGTGTCCAACTGGGAACGCTCGTATATGTGAACCTTTCGGAGGAGGAAGAGGAAGACAAGCAAGGAAATGCCTGGTGGGTCAGGCTGCATCAGAGGTGTTTATGCCCACTACATGTATCCTCATACCCTCATCTATGGACAGGGTGCACGTAGCTCACTATGGCATAGGGTTAGTGCATATTGGATGGATTGATGTATAAAGTCGATTAGGAATGTTTGTTTTGTGTGGCTTTTATTGTGGCATTTTGGCCAAGAGGACACTGTGATGGTGCGTAACAGAGGGAAGGTAAGGTGTGAGACTGTGGGTGAATGGGGAATTGGGGTTGCGTTCACTGGTACCGCAGTCAAATCAGTTAATCACGGGCAGCCCGGCCAGAAAGGGGCTGTCTTGTTTGCCTCCTCCCTTCATCCTCTTCCTCCTCTTTCTCCTCCTCCTCTTCTTCCTCCCCCTCCTCAGCTCTTTGCCCTATACATGGTGGCAAGGGCTGTGCCTGCATGATGGCAAAGTTGTGCAGCGTACAGCAGACCATGACAAATCTTGAGGTGTACTCCGGCGAGTACTGCAGGGCTCCTCCAGAGCGGTCCAGGCATGGGAAGCATTGTTTAAGGACCCTAATGATCTGCTCGATCAAATTCCGTGTGGCACCATGGCTTTCATGATATATGCATGCTGCCCATGTGTGGTTGGGTTGCGCACAAGAGTCATGTGCCAGGTGGTCAGTGGATAGCCCTTGTCACCCTGTAGCCGCCCTCTGGTTTATCGTGGTGGCTGAAAAGAGAATGGTACAGTGGACTGCCGCAGTTTGAAGGCATCATGGCTGCTGCCAGGATACCGAGCATTGACTTGCGTGATGCAGTGAGTATGGTTGCACACCAGCTGGAGATTGAGGGATTGGAATTCCTTCCGGTTGCGGTACATCTCTGAGTTCACATGCAGCACCCGCAAAGTGGTGTGCGTGCAGTCAATGGCACTCTGCACCATGGGGAAGCCTGCAATCTTCGCAAAGCCATGTGCTCGCGCCACCTGCTACTCTCTGGCTAGAGAGAATGAAATGTATTCAGCTCTCTTGGAATACAGAGGGGGCAATTTTGCCAGCCCTGGGGAGGCGGGTATGGAGGCGGGACTGCTGGGAAAATGGCAGAATTTGGGGGCGGGTGCCCAACCTGCCCCCAACCCGCTTCCATGCCATCTTCCTAGGAGGCGGGTAGCCGTCCCGCGCCAGGTCCCATCTCCTTGGAGGCGGGAAGGGATTAAAGTCTATTAACTGCCCGTTAACAGGTAGTTAACAGGCAGAAAATAGGATTCTCTCCTTTTTGCCCTCACAAGTGCGGGCTTCCTGAAGGCTCCAAAACACGCCAGGTCAGCGAGGCGAGTACTTGGTCTGTGGGGGTCGGGTGCAAAAGTGTGCTGTGAAGGTAAGTGATGGGTACAAGCGTGTAGAGGTGAGCAGCTGAGGTAAGTGCAAAGTGTTAGTAAAAGTGTACTTACCTTTGTTTCTTCCTGCAGGGTTCAGTCGGTGTGTATGCGGAGAGTCTCGGACCTCTGTGTTGCAGATGAGAGATGGCCGTTGCATTCTCAGATGCAACAACCATCTCATTTCTGTAAAAGAAAGAAGTTTGATGCGGTCTTGAATTCAAGACCGCATCAAACTACAGAGAATGTCATTGTTGACAGCTTCACAGAACTGTCAAACGATGACAATTCATCTGTCAAAATCTTTTGACAGATGAAACATCATATGTTGACATTCTCTGCAACCGGCTTTCCCTTAATTGGCCTGCTAAGCCCGTTGGGTGGGCTGAACAAGGTCAATCAAGGGAAAATAGCGTGGGTTGGCCACAAATTGATGGAGGCGGGACATCGACCCGTCAAGCAGCAGTCCCGCCATTAACAAAATCGCCCCCAGAGTCTCAGTTACCTCCCTTATGCAACAATGCATGGCAAACTGGGAGATGTTGCAAATATCTCCTGCTCTAGCCTGGAACGAGCCCGACGCATAAAAGTTCATGGTCACTGTGACATTCACAGCCATTGGCAAAGTGGTTCTCGCCTTGCTCTGAGGTTGCAGTTGTGTCTGCAGCAGGTGGCAGATTTCAGTGAATACGTCATTTGTGAAATGCAGACATCTGACACACTGTTCCACGCTGAAGTTCAGGTAGGAGTATTGCTCACTGAACATCCGGGGCCTCCTACTGAGAGCCCTTCTCCCACTCCTCCTCCTCCCTCTGCCAGCTGCTTGCCCTGCTCTGTGTCTCCTCTGTTCATTCTCCCTGTCATGCTGTAGGCCAAGTGGAATGCCTACTACTGCACCCATGTCTTGGAGCAAGTGGTCTGTGCAGAATCCTTGAAGTCAGGACAAAGTCCTTCAGCAGCTTAAGAGTTAGCTGGAGCGTTGATCTCCAAAATGGCAGCGTGGCATCGAATCAGTGTTGCACGGGGCTGATTGACGTCACGATCTGCCTACTCTGCATTCTTCTGGTGTACGCTTCCTGCAACTGCGCTAACGCCCTACCCAAGATGGTGTCTGGCGCGGCCCGCACCAGAAGTATGCACGCACATGTGCCGAGAATGCCATTTTGGAACCAAAACAGCACCCATAGCGCCCAATCAGCAGGCGCTCTGGAGTTGAATTTTGCGGCCAAGGAACTTATCTTTGGTATCCGTTTTGGCTGCGCTTTCACCTGATACAGGTTGGAGTGTGCACAGCACACGCTCCGCCCAGTTCAGTCAGAAAATGCCAAACAGGGTCCTATGTACGCCATTCTACTATTTTAAATGGGCCGACCCTCTGAGTCAGGGGGCTGCTGTGGCTGCCCAGTGGTAGGCTCGGGAAAGCATTTTGGTGGTAGTGATCAAAATTCAGTTAGATTTAGCGTGGTTATGGAAAAGGACAAAGCTAGACCAGGTGTAAAAGTTTTCAATTGGGCAAAGGCCAATTTTACTAAGCTGAGATGTGATTTAGCAAAAGTGGACTGGAAACAGCTACTTGAAGGTAAATCAGTGTCAGAGCAGTGGGAGGCATTCAAGGAGATAGTGAGGGTTCAGATCAAATATGTTCCCACTAGAACAAGGGTGAGACTTCCAAATCTAGAGCCCCCAGATGTCAAGGGGCATACAGGGTAGAATAAGTCAAAAAAGGGAAGCTTATGTCAGATACTGAGAGCTAAAAACTGCAGAAAGCCTAGAGGAGCATAGAAAGTGCAGGGGTGAAATTTTAAAAAAAGGAAAGCAAAGAGAGGGCATGAAAAATATTGGCAAGTAAAATCAAGGAAAACCCAAAGATGTTTTATTATATAGGAACAGAAACAAGCCATTCAGCCCTACCAGTCCATGCTGTCATTTATGCTCCACTTGAGCCACCTCCCGCCTTTCCTCATCTAACTCGATCAGCATAACCCTCTATTCCCTTTTCCATCATATTCTTACCTAGCCTCCCCTTAAATGTACTGTTCGCTTCAACCACTCCCTGTGGTAGAGAGTTCCACATTCTCACCACTTTCTGGGTAAAGAAGTTTCTTCCGAATTCCCTATTGGATTTCTTGGTGACTATCTTATATTGATGATCTCTAGTTTTGCTCTTCCCCACAAGTGGAAACACTCTCCCTGTGTCTACTCTATCAAAACCTTTCATCATTTTAAAGACCTCTAATAGGTCACCCCTCAGCCTTCTCTTTTCAAGAGAAAAGAGACCCAGGCCTAGAAATTCAGTTGTTAGCGCCAGCCGCTAGCGCCTTAGGAGGAGGAGAAGTGGGGCGCTAAGCGGCTAGCGCCCGGGCGCAGCGCGATCTGCGCCTCTCGCGAACTTCACTTAAGATTTAGCGGCGGCACAAAACCGCAGTGCCCGCTCAGCTGCGCGCGCAGATCCTGACGTCATTTCATGGTGCAACGCCCTTGGTGCACCCCGAACCGGAACTTCAGTGGCGCCGCCCTTAAGTGCGCCTGGCGCCCCCAGCGACTGGTAGAGGGGAACGGTTCCCAGTTGCTGCGGGGCGCGGGGGGCGCTAATTAAAGGGGACTCCTCCTGCAGTATAAGTGGCAGCCATTTTGTTCCACTCCTTCTTTGTGAGAGACGGATATTTGGAGAGAGACAAAGGGAGAGAGCTTTCTGGTTTGACTCAACGCTCACACAGGTACTTCTGGCTTCAGGCCAGAGCTTTGCACTTGGACTTAACTTTCAGTGCCATAGCCTTGATTCGAAACATATAATAGGGGCTGCAATGGGTGGAAACGTTGGCTTACTGCATTGCATTCAAAGGGCTCAGAGACGCCGTGAAAGAGTGCCAGTCATGGCCAGATGGAGAAGGGCCAACAGGCGTCGGCACAGGAGGCCTTACCCACCCAGTGTATACCGCCAGCAGTTCTCATATCTGAACATGTCTGAGGAGCAGTGTGTTCGGAGGCTGCGATTCAGAAGGGAGGTGGTCACTGAGATCTGCCACCTGCTTCGCAGAGATCTGCAGCCATAGCTGAGGAGCAGGACATCTCTGTCGGTGGCAGTGAAGGTAACGGTGGCTCTCAACTTCTATGCCACCGGCTCCTTCCAATCCGCTACTGGGGACATTGCCAACATAACCCAGTTCGCGGTACATTGCTGCATCCACCAGGTGATCAATGCCCTTTTCAGAAGGAGACGTCAGTTCATCTCCTTCCCCATGACCCTGGACAAGCAGCAAGAGCGTGCAATGGGATTTGCAGCATTAGCAGGCTTCCCCATGGTGCAGGGCGCCATTGACTGCACGCATGTGGCTTTGCGGGCACCTCTACAGAATGCCGAGGATTACCGCAACCGGAAGGGCTACCATTCGCTCAACGTGCAGTTGGTGTGTGACCACAGGCAACTCATACTAGCTGTCAATGCCCGCTTTCCAGGCAGCAGCCACGATGCCTTCATCCTGTGCCAGACTTCTGTGGCAGACATTTTCGAAGCCCAGGCTCACCCACGAGGATGGCTTCTCGGGGACAAAGGCTATCCTTTGTGCACCTGGCTGATGACCCCGCTCCGTGCGCCCAGCACCCCTGCTGAAGAGCGATACAATGACAGCCATCAAGCAACCAGGAACATCATTGAGCACACAATCGGCGTGCTCAAGCAATGGTTCCGCTGTCTGGATCGTTCCGGGGGAGCCCTACAGTACTCGCCTGAGCGAGTCTCCCATTTCGTTGTAGTGTGCTGCATGCTGCACAACCTGGCTATCCGCAGGACTCAGCCACTGCCAGCAGACATTGGAGGACCACCAGAGGAGGAGGAGGAGGAGGAGGAGGAGCACCAACACGGGAAGGAGGCACAAAGTGCAAGGGCCGTCCGTCGGTGGCTTATTGCAACTCGGTTCTAGGCCCCCTCTCAGGGAATGGCTTGTGCCAATGAAAGAAGATGAATGTAGCCACTCCACAAGCCCTCAGCCGGTCAAGGCAACAAATACTTCCAAAAGCAAACATGGACAATGCGATTAAAGAAAATTTTTTACTGTGCAAACTCTGTGCCCTTCCCACATGACAAACTAATTCAGAGAAACCCCCCAAAAAACAGTCAGAGACATAACTGGCTCTCACAACCTTCAGAAAATGCAAAAAGCAGTTAAACAAAAATGACCATGACCCTTGGCCTTTATAAAAAAACAAACACAACAGTCTTGACCTTCATATATAAAAGAACACAACAGTCTCAGCCTTCATATATAAAAGAACAGAAAAGTCTCGGCCTTCATATATAAAAGAACACAACAGTCTCGGCCTTCATATATAAAAGAACACAACAGGCTCGGCCTTCATATATAAAAGAACACAGCAGTCTCGGCCTTCATATATAAAAAAACCCTCTCGGCCTCATATTTAAAAATTCATTTGACCACACCTTCTACTTTTTCCCCTGCGAGGGTGATCCATCTCGCTTCCGCGAGTGGCCCCTTCCCGCCCTGCAGCTCCTCCTCAATGGGACCCCAGTGGCTGCAGCAAGGCTGGGGGAAGGCTGCTGAGGGTCAGATGGTGAGACGGCAGATGCCCTTGAGGGTCGGCCTGGACCAGCTCTGGGCCTGGAGGGGCCGGCTGCTGACTGCTCCAACTCTGCTTGGGCGGCAGCAGTCTGTCCTACGGGTGGTGGCAGCTGCAGTGGAGGAGTGACAGTGTTGGCTGCAGGAATGCTGCCAATCTGACAGAGCACAGGCACTCCCTGGTCGGCTGATACACTGGCACTCGCACGGGCCAGCACTGCAGCATGCGCAGCAATCTGCTGAAGCACAGACGGCTGGGCTGCTGCGGCACGGCGAGTGCCCCGGCGATGCCTGGCCGAACCAGCGAGGGTGGCAGCAGTTAGTGCCCGTGTGGCTCTGGTCTGTGCCTGCATCACACCAGCCAGTGAATGCACGGCACGACTGAGCACTTGGCTGGAAGCCGCCTGTGATGCAGCGAAGTCCTGCTGACTCCTAACCTGTGCTGCCGCGAAGTCCTGCAGACTCCTGGCCTGTGCTGCTGCGAAGTCCTGCAGACTCCTGGCCTGCGCTGCCCCGAATTCCTGTACACTCTATGGAGTCAGGCATCCTTGCCACTGCAGCCATGAGCTCAGTGTGCCTGCGCTCAGCCTGGGCGCCCATTTCAGCAAGGAGCCGCACCTCCTCTGCGCTCACCGTAGCAGGACTGGAGGCCACACTCACCCTCCGGGGAGAAGGCCGCCGAGCTTCCCCACCCCTCCCGCATTGCTGCAGCCCGCTGGGCCCCGGAGCTTCACTCTCCTCAGACCCTTCCCCCCTGCCCCCCTCCAGGGAAGACGTGTCCCCATCATGGCCATGGGCTGCCTCGGCTGAGGGTGTCACTGATGGGCCGGATTCCTCTTCCTCCTCCTCGATTTCCGAATCAGACACAGTGCCAGCTTGAGGGCCCACCTCCTCACCTGGCGATTCACCATCTGAAAGCAGGGAGGCACAAGAGTTGCTTTAGAGTGAGGACAGGGCGGCAGCGAGGGAGGCATGAGTGCTGCTATGCACTGCATTGGTTTGATAGTGGCAAAGGATGCTGGTGTGAGGCGCAAGTGGAAAGAGAGAGGTCAAAAAGGTGATGCCCTTACCATTGGGGCCCAGAACAGGGTCGGCATCTCCACTGGCGACGGGGCCAATCAGCCGGCCTGCCAGAATGCACTCCACACGCTGCTCCAGGTCGCTGAGCTGTTTGAGGTCAGGACGGCCTCCCCCGGTCTGTCGCTGCTGCCTTCGGTTGTGGGCCAGCTTGTCCTGCAAGAGAAAGGACGGCCTCTAAGTACAGTGTCAAGCCCTGATCTTGCCTGCACTGCCTCCCATGGTGGAATAGCCCTGACAGTGTGAAGCCCTCATCTTGCCTGCACTGCCTCCCATGGTCGAATAGCCCTGACAGTGTGAAGCACTCATCTTGCCTGCACTGCCTCCCATGGTGGAATAGCCCTGACAGTGTGTAAAGTCCTGAATGTGCAAGTGATTTTCATGACAGTCCCATAGCTGCTGGATGAGGGCTGGGCATTAGGGCTTTCAGGTCCCTTTGGCCATAAAGTGAGGTGCACATGCAGGGATGAGGAGGATACTGGAAAGGGTACTCACCCTGACAACCCGAGTGAGGTTGTTGAACTTTTTTCTGCATTGCACAGGAGTCCTGCCAACCACGCTGTTGGAGGTCACCCTGTTTGCCACCTCCCTCCAGGCTTTTCGATACTCGTTGGGCAGCGGCCTCCTGCCACTGTCAGGGAAGAGGACAAGGCGCCTGCGCTCCACTGCGCCAACCAGTACCTTCAGGGCACCCTCGCTGAAGCGCTGCGCTCGCTCCCTGGCCTTCTCCATAGTCGTGGGCGTTGACCTGTTGAAGCAGCTATGTTCAGGCCTTGATTCAGGGCTGCAGTGTGCAGGGCGTGGCAGCCAAACAAATCCACCCTCCCCCTTTAAGAGCTGACCGGCGCCAGCGTGTCTGCCTTCAATCAGCAACTCGCCACACCTGTGCTGCGCCCGCCCTCGATGGTAGCACCCCGGCTCGCCGGCTTAGCGCCTTATGATAGTCGTGCATCGCCTGCTTTAGCGCAGCAGCAACCTCTTGGGGCGATGCAACTGAATATCGGCGAAGGTGGCGCTAAGCTGCGCCGGGCGCAAAATTTAGCGAACGCCCAGCTGTAGCACCCCAAATGTGGCTATACTGAATTTCTAGGCCCCAGTCTGTTCATCCTTTCCCGATAGGTATAACCTTGCATTTCTGGTATCATCCTTGTAAACCTTTTTTGCACCCTCTCCAACGCCTCTATATCTTTTGAATAATATGGCTACCAGAATTGCACATAGTACTCCAAGTCTGGTCTAACCAAGGTTCAATATAAGTTTAGCATAACTTCTCTACTTTTCAATTATATCCCTCTAGAAATAAACCCTAGTTCATGGTTTGCTTTCTTTATGTCCTTATCAACCTGCATTGCTACTTTAAGTGATCATTGCAGCCTTGAATCTCAGCCTGGAGAGACCTGAACATCAAATCTGCTGGAAAGAACGATGGAGAGACCCAGGGAAAGAGCTCAGAGTGCAGCCTCCACAGTCTCTTCTAAATCGATACAAGGAAGGGCAAATCAAAATGAACCTGCAAAGTGCTGCTCAGTACCCAAAACTCCTTCACACTGTGTTGAATCTCTCCAGAAGTCTCTCTCTCTCTCTCTCTCTCAGAATGCGTGGTGCAAAAATGTCACCAACAAAAAAAGGCAGGAAGCGGTCGCCTTTAAATAGCGCTCCCCCAGTCCCTTCCTGACTGCAAAACGCTCCCCTCAACATGTCGTTGCTAGCGGCAGGCGGTAAGGCAGGGGGCGTCACTCAATATCCGGTCTGGGATGTTACCAGGGCGTTGCACACTCAACTGACATCACGATCTGCCGGCGCAGGAGACCGTGGTGGTAGTGTTTAGCGCCACCGCAAAATGTCTAGTTCATTTCGTGAGCAGCGCAAACATCGTCGCGCACGGGAGCAAGTTGTTTGCGCCCCATTAGCGCCCTCTTAAGGCGTTAACAGGAGGCGCAAACCAACTGAATTTTTCCCCCAATGTGCCAAATGGCCTCCTTCTGTGCCATAAATTTCTATGATTCTATGAAACACTGCTGCGGCCACAGCGACAGCGGCAATGGGGCGGTAGGTCATTGCCCACCATTTTAGCCACTACCTCCCTGTTTCTGCCAGTCGGGAGGCCTGAAAATCCATCCCGATGTGACCATGGCAGGCAAATATGGGATGTTTGGAGCTCATTGGCTTTACACAAATCTAATCGTTGCAGGCTGGCATTTTTTACCAGGAAATCCAAAAGGATGTCAAGGAAATAAGTCAAACCGTTACAAGACCAGTAAACACTGATATGTATAGTAGAGATTATGGGCTAGATTTTCAGTATAGGCAGTTTTGGGGTGCTAACCTTAGCGCCCGCCCGAAGTTAGCGCCCGCCCCAAAGTAGCGCCCCGTTGCCGGGAATTCAGTGGCTTCGCCCTAAGAGGTTGGTGGAGCGCTAAAAGAGGCGTTCCACTACTATCTTTAGGCGCTAAGCCGGCGGTCCAGAGGGATAGCGCCCAGGCGGGGCGCAGCGCGGGTGCGGTCATTTTTGGACTGACAGCAGACCCCGTGGCGCCGACCAGCTCTTAAAGGGGGAAGGGACGAATTGGTCTGCTGCCACGCCCTGCACACTGCAGCCTTGCAAAGAGGCCTCAACACTGCTGCTCAGCCCCAGGGAGTCATGGCAACGCCAGAGAAGGCCCGTCAGCGTGCCCTGCGCTTCTCAGAGGGTGATCTGGACATAATGGTCACAGCTCTGGAGGTGAGGCGCAAGATCTTGTTCCCAGAGAGTGGGAGGAATCCAACCCACCACGACTACACCAAAGCCTGGAAGCAGATCGCCCAGAGGGTGACGTTCACCGGCGATGCCCCCAGGACCCACAAACAATGTCGTAAAAAATACAACGATCTGACCAGGATTATCAAGGTGAGTAGCCTTTCCAGTCTCCTCCTCATTCTTGCATGTACACCTGACATGATGGGCAAAGGGAGCTGAAAGTCCTATTGGCCAGCCCTCAGCCAGCAGCATTGGGACAGTCATGAGCATCAAATGGCCATTCGGCACTCTACACTTTGGCCAAGCTATTCCACCATGGGAGGCTGTGCACACTACATCAGGGCTTCACTCTGGCCAAGCTATTCCACCATGGGAGGCTGTGCACACTACATCAGGGCTTCACTCTGGCCAAGCTATTCCACCATGGGAGGCTGTGCACACTACATCAGGGCTTCACTCTGGCCAAGCTATTCCACCATGGGAGGCAGTGCACACTACATCAGGGCTTCACTCTGGCCAAGCTATTCCACCATGGGAGGCAGTGCACACTACATCAGGGCTACACTGCGCACTTACAGCCCGTCCTTTCTCTTGCAGGCTAAAGTAGCCTTTAATCGCCAGGCCCGTGTCAGGGGTGGCCACGCCAAGCTGCAGAAGCTCACTCGGCTGGAGGAGCGCGTGTGTGTGCTCATGGGAGCCCGTGTGATCGTCCCCACAGCGTGCGGAGTATCCGACCCTCCACTGCCCGGCAATGGTAAGGACCTCGCCTTTTGGCCCTCTCGCGTCGCACTGGCCCATCCGAGCTACCTCCTTTGCCACTGTCCCACCAATGCGCTGAATGCCACCAGTCCTAACTCCCTCGCTGACGCCGTCTCCTCACTCTGAAGCTACTCTTGTGCATTCCTGCTTTCAGCTGGTGACGACCAGGACCCTGAAGCTGCCAGTGACAGCACCTCCGAGCAGGAGGAGGAGGAGGAGCAAGCCAGACCATCGGGGGAACAGTCACGTCCCGCAGGAGAGGAGGAAATGCTTGACACCTCCTCACTGGACGAGTGCCTGGAGGAACTGTCGCAGGGCAATGCAGCTTCTGGGACCAGTGGCGTCCAGCCACCCAGGAGCCGTGCGCGTGGCCCGCGGCCTTCCCCCCAAAGGGGGGAAGGATCAGAGGGGAGTGCTGCTGATCGGCACACTCGCCGCCACCAACGTGGCAAGGGTCCCTTAGTTCGGCCCCCTCCTCCCCAGCGGGAGAGTCGCGACTCCAGTCCGGACACCTTCACCTCGGAGGAGGTGCGGAAGCTGGATAAGATGGCCGAGGATTCGGACCGGCGCCACACGGAGCTCATGAGCGTGGTGGGGTGCATGCCTGAGGCCATCGAGTCGCTGGCGACCAGTGTGCGCGAGTTCGGGGCAGCAACTGCCGCGAGTGGCCGCATGCTGACTGATGCCGTCAAGACCTTGGCGGATGTGATGCGCGCGCACACCAGGACAACAGGGGCACTCACTGCTGCCACACGCGCTGTCTCAGGCAGGCATCGCCAGGGCAGCCGCCGCGCTGCACCATCCCAGCAAGCCGCCCCTCGGCTGATTGTTGCGGATCCTGCAGTGTGGGCCCGGCCGAGTGCCACCGCGCCACAGCACCAGCCAGCGCGTCCCAGACGCCAGCTGGCCCACATTGCGCCATCCGTCGCCGCCATTCCCCCACTGGGGCATCAAGGGCAAGCGGCTGCAGCTGATGGTGGCCAGGCTCAGGTGCGCCACTCAGCAGACGGCCCCTCGAGGCCCAAACGCCGTGTAGGCCGCCCCCCAGCGGCATCTGGCGGAAGGGCATCTGAGCCTCAGGCACCTTCCCCCAGCCTCGCAGCAGCCACTGGGCAGAGCTTGCGAAGGAGCAGCAGGCCGGGCAGGGGAGGCAAAAGGCTGGGCAAGGTCTCGCCCTCGCGGGCCACTCAGTAGAGGGTGTGGCCAGCTTTCCTTTTATATGGCGGTGGCCATCTTTATTTTGCCCATGGTTGTGTTGTTGGAGGGCTTATTTTTTGCGTTAGGCCGATGTTGAGGCCCGGTTTGAAGAAAGGTGGAGTGACTCCTCCCCAGTTTGTGGGAGTGAGTCGTTTGTTGGGCTTTTTGTGGGGCCCGTTTATTGTTTTTGGGGATTCATGTGGGAAGGGCTTTTCATTTTTGTGTAATAAAAAATTATCTTTATTCATGCAGTCTCCATGGTTGTTCTTCTTAGTGTTTGTTGGCTTCGCCGGCTGAGGGCTTGCGGAGCGCCTGCATTCATCTTCCCTCATGGCCCCTGGCCATTCCCTGACAGGGGGCTTAGAAGTACCGTGTAATAAGGTGGCGTCGTGCGGCCCTTGGCCCTGGTCGCTCCCTCCTGGGAACGTACTCCTGCTCCTCCTCCTCCTCCTCCTCATGCTCCTCCTGCTCCTCCTCCTGAGGTGCTGGTCCAACATCAGGTGGCAGTGCCTGAGTCCTGCGGATAGCCAGGTTGTGTAGCATGCAGCAAACCACCACAAATTGGGAGACCCGGTCCGGCGAATACTGGAGAGCTCCTCCGGAGCGATCAAGGCAGCGGAACCGCTGCTTGAGGACCCCAATAGTTAGCTCGATGATGTTGCGGGTGGTTTGATGGCTCTCGTTGTAGGCCTCTTCAGCAGCGGTCCTGGGCGCGCGGAGCGGGGTCATGAGCCAGGTGCACAAAGGATAGCCTTTGTCCCCGAGTAGCCATCCTCTTGGGGGAGGCTGTGCCTGGAACATGTCATGCACAGTACTCTGCCGCAGGATAAAGGCATCGTGGCTGCTGCCTGGGAAGCTGGCATTGACTGCCATGATGCGCTGCTTGTGGTCACAGACCAGCTGCACATTCAGAGAATGGTAGCCCTTCCTGTTGCGATACTGCTCGCCATGCTCCAGAGGGGCCCGCAAAGCCACATGCGTACAGTCAATGGCGCCCTGCACCAAGGGGAATTCCCCGAGTCTGGAAAATCCCAATGCGCGCTGATGCTGGCTCTCCAGGGCCATGGGGAAGGAGATGAATTGGCTTCTCCTTCTGAACAGTGCTTCGGTCACCTGGCGGATGCAGCGATGCGCGCCGTACTGGGAGATGTTTGCTATGTCCCCAGCAGCGTATTGGAAGGAGCCGGTGGCATAGAAGTTCAATGCCACCGTCACCTTCACTTCCACCGACAGAGACGTCCTGCACCTGAGCTTTGGCCGCAGATCTCGGCGAAGCAGGTGGCAGATCTCTGCAATCACCTCCTTTCGGAATCGGAGCCTTTTAACACATCGCGCGGCACTCATGTTTAGGTAGGAGCGCTGCTGGCGGTATAGCCTGACTGGGTAAGGCCTACGTGGCCGACGCCTGTAGCCCCCTCTGCCTCTAGCCAGGGCTGCCCCTCTCACAATGCGTCTGCGAGCCCTACGGACATGGAGCTGCAGCTCCGCGTTGGCACCCCATGCAACCCCCATCAAATCCTGGCAAACACTCAAATTTCCAAAAGGCCACTTGCAGCGCTCTGGCCTGAGTCCAAAAATACCTGAGCTCTTGCTGCTTGAAACCAGTTAGCTATCCTCCTTGTTGTGTCTCCAGAAATGCGTTGCACAAGAGTGTTTTCTGAAAAAAGGCTGGCCTTTATACTGGAGAGCATGTCCCCTTTAATTTGCGCCCCCCGGGGCCCGCGCTGGTTGTGTTGCGTTCCTTTTTCCAAACGCTCCGGCCGCCAGCCGCACAATGGGGCGGTCCGACTGAAGTTTGGAGTCGGGGCGCACAAAGGGCGTTGCACGAGGATGTGACGTCATTTTCTGCGCGCGCATCCGGGCGGGCGCTAAACTTTGCGCCGGCGCTAACGGGCAACTTAATTTGGGGCGGGGCGCAAACTGCGCTGCGCACGGGCGCTACACGCATAGCGCCCGAAAATCACTTCTCTTAAGGCGCTAACTGCTGGCGCTATCAACTGAAAATCTAGCCCTATAATTTTAATGTTAATCAGTATTAGCTGTCCTTCTATCTCTGGTACTGTGTAGTATAATGTATTCAAATCCTGACCTTCCGTTATCTTTCATATGATTTTTCTGCCTCCAGAAGTTGACAGGTTAATCCCTTCTCAGACACCCCCAGCGACAGGAGTTCAGCCTGTAAAAACTAATTTTCAGTCTAATTCTTTATGCATAGCTTGTAGATTGATGAATGTGTTTTCTGAGCTTCCTTTCCATTCAGCTTTGTGCACTTATGTATCTCTTGTTGTGAGAGATCTATAAATTATGCAGAATGCACTCACGTTATATCAACAACACAGCTGGCACTCATACAGCACAGCTGGAGATAACCCCAACAACTGAACCTATCAGAAATATGAGTCTTTAAGGAAATAATATTCTTTGGAAACATACATCTACTACAGCAATGTCTCAAAAATAGATGCACTTAAAGACATTTATTGCACTAAAACTGAACTATTAACCTGAAAGTTTGGGGAGACACTGGTTGTGAAGAGCTATACTTGCTGCATGGCATGTAGTACTAAAAACAGGTTCGTTGGCTGGAATGAAAAATCTCCTGCCAGCTCGGATTTGCCAGCACACCACAGGCAGTTATAGAAATGAAAAGTTTTGCAAAACAGAAAATAATTAATGAAAATCTAGGCCTCACAGAAAGTGCAGCAAATTTATGGCTTAAGCATTTTGGATTTTCCTTTAGTTTCATGCAATGTCTCTTTTGCAAGATGATGCATTGCAATATCCTTCTTAAAATGCTTCTCAATGCTCCAGCTAATGCTCTCTTGGTGAAGCGCAGATGTCTGACACACTATTCCTCGCTGAGGCCCAGGTAGAGTTTTTGCTCCCTGAATACCCTGGGTAGATATGGCCTCCAGCTGAGAGCTCTTCTCCCCCTCTTCCTCCAGCAGCTTGTCCTGCTCTGTGTCACTTCTGCTCATTCTCCCTGCCAAGTGGAATGCCCACTAGTGCACCCATGTCTTGGAGCAATTGGCCTGTGCAGAATCCTTGAAGTCAGGACAACGTCCTTCAGCACCTGCTACACCACTCCCTGTAGACTTTAGCAACTTTAAATAATTGTACAAACCACCAAACACTTCTACAAACTCAACAACAGCCAGTCGAAATCATTCAGCAACTAACCTGCAAGAAGTTTATGATTCATTTAAATAGCGCTGGTGGGGGGCCCTTCCAGCTGCTGAATGCGTGTTCAGCTGTGTGAGCTTAAGAGAGGGGGTTAGTTGGAACTTTGATCTCCAAAATGGCAGTGGTGGCATTAAAGCAGCGTTGCAGCTGATTGACATCATGGTCTGCCTACTCTGCATACTTCCAGCGCACGCTCCCTGCGCCCGCACTAATGCCCTACCCAAGATGGCGCACTGCGGACGCCATTTTGGCGGCAAACAATGGGTGCTACGGAGCTGAATTTTGCGGCCAAGGAATCTACCTTTGGTATCCATTTTGGCTGCACTGCCACCTGTTACTGTTCGGAGTGTACACAGCACACACTCCGCCCAGTTCAGTTTGAAAACAGCAAACGGGGTCCTACGTACATCATAGGACCTCAATTACTACTTTAAATGGGCTGACCGTCTGAGTCAGGGGGCAGCTCCGGCTGCCCAGCGGTAGGCCCGGGCAACACTGCTGAGGCCACAGCGACAGCGGCAATGGGGCGGTAGGTCATTGCCCACCATTTTAGCCACTACCTCCCTGTTTCTGCCAGTCGGGAAGCCTGAAAATCCATCCCGAAGTGACCATGGCAGGCAAATATGGGATATTTGGAGCTCATTGGCTTTACACAAATCTAATCGTTGCAGGCTGGCAGTTTTTACCAGGAAATCAAAAAGGATGTCGAGGAAATAAGTCAAACCGTTACAAGACCAGTAAACATTGATATGTTTAGTAGAGATTATAATTTAAATGTTAGTCAGTATTAGCTGTCCTTCTATTTCTGGTACTGTGTAGTATAATGTATTTGAATCCTGACCTTCTGTTATCTTTCATATGATTTTTCTGCCTCCAGAAGCTGACAGGTTAATCCCTTCTCAGACACCCCCAGCGACTGGAGTTCAGCCTGTAAAAACTAATTTTCAGTCTAATTCTTTATGCATAGCTTGTAGATTGATGAATGTGTTTTCTGAGCTTCCTTCCCATTCACCTTTTTGCACTTGCGTATCTCTTGTTGTGAGAGATCTATAAATTATGCAGAATGCACTCACTTTATATCAAGCACACAGCCGGCAATCATACAGCACAGCTGGAGATAACCCCAACAACTGAACCTATCAGAAATATGGGTCTTTAAGGAAATAATATTCTCTGAAAACATACATCTACTACAGCATTGCGTCAAAAGTAGATGCACTTAAAGACATTTGTTGCACTAAAAACTAAGCCATTAACCTGAAAGTTTGGGGAGACACTGGTTGTGAAGAGCTGTACTTGCTGCATGGCATGTAGTACTAAAAACAGGTTCGTTGGCTGGAATGAAAAATCTCCTGCCAGCTCGGATTTGCCAGCACACCACAGGCAGTTATAGAAATGAAATGTTTTGCAAAACAGAAAATAATTAATGAAAATCTAGGCCTCACAGAAAGTGCAGCAAATTTTTGGCTTAAGCATTCTGGATTAACATTAACATAGAAACATAGAAGATAGGAGCAGGAGTAGGCCATTCGGCCCCTCGAGCCTGCTCCGCCATTCAATGAGATCATGGCTGATCATCCAAATTCAGTACCCTGTCCCTGCCTTCTCCCCATATCCCTTGATCCCTTTAGCCTTAAGAAATATATCTAACTCCTTCTTGAATATATTTAATGAATTGGCCTCAACTGTCTTCTGTGGTAGAGAATTCCACAGGCTCACCACTCTCTGGGTGAAGAAATTCCTCCTCATCTCAGTCCTAAATGGCTTACCCCTTATCCTTAGATTGTGACCCCTGGTTCTGGACACCCCGGCCATCGGGAACATCCTTCCTGCATCAAGTCTGTCTAGTCCTGTTAAAATTTTATAAGTTTCAATGAGATCCCCTCTCATTCTTCTAAACTCCAGCGAGTATAAGCCCAATCAACCCAATCTCTCCTCATATGTCATTCCTGCCATCCCAGGTATCAGTCTGGTGAATCTTCGCTGCACTCCCTCCATTTTCTTTCAGTTTCATGCAATGTCTCTTTTGCAAGATGATGCATTGCAATATCCTTCTTAAAACACTTCTCTACAATATTCAAATCAATTTCTGCAATAGGGAAACTTTAAAACAGTAAAATTTTCATCTTGCCAAAATAAATGGATCAAGATTGAACTGTTTACAAATAAAGTACTTTTTGGGTTTATTTTCTCAACGCAATTCCCAAATATACATAAAGCATTGAATGCAATTAAGAAATTTTACTAAAATGAGTTAACTGAAGATATGGAGCTAAATCCTTTCAGTCTTCTCTGTTGAATGATTAAAACTGTTATGTTGACAATTGTTAAATCACACAGATATTGGCCTCGGCTGTTTGCAAAACGAATGCGCTGGCTGATTAAATTAGCTGTTTTTGGGAAAACACCTCAGGGTTGTTATCACCCATTTTTGGCAGCCAATACTTTCTGTCAAAAGTAAGTGCTTCTGAATCTGAGGTGCTTTCCCAACGTCCGAGCGAGGGAGCGCAAGGACGTCCGCATCACCCGCGCCATGACAGGAGCTGATGACTGCTGGACAGACCACTGCCTAATCTGCTCTGTCATCTCCATCAGCGTAGCCCCAAAACGGCGGCGGCAACAGAAGCAATGCCGCAGGAAAATCGACGCTGGAGCACTCAAAGACCCCACTAAGAAAGCCCTATTCAGCCTGCGCCTCACAACCAACCTGGCGACTCACAGTGATTCAGAGGCACAGAGTACCCACAGCGCCTGGTCTGCACTCAAGGCCTCCATAATCAGCACCTGTGAAGAGACGCTTGGTCACTCGACCAGGAAACACCAAGACTGGTTCGACGAGAACGACCAGGAGATCCAGGAGCTAATAAGCTGCAAGCACAGGATTCTTTAGCGCAGTTAAGACCACCTACGGCCCAAGCACCCAAGGTCCTACCCCACTGTGGGCCAAGAATGGAGAGGTACTCATCAAGGACAGAGAGGCAGTCAGTGCCCGCTGGAAGGAACACTTCAAAGATCTCCTTAACCGAGACTCTGTTTTCGACGCGAGTGTCCTCAACTCCATCCCGCAGCATGCTACCCGCCACAAACTCAGCACAACCCCAGCCCGGCATGAGGTTGAAAAGGCCATCCGACAACTGAAGAACAACAAGGCCTCAGGAGCAGATGGAATCCCCGCCGAGGCGCTAAAACATGGCGGAGAAGCACTATTGGCGCGAATACATGAACACATTTCTCTTATTTTGAAGGAGGAGAGCATGCCAGGGGATCTCAGAGATGCCGTAATCGTGACCATATTCAAGAAAGATGACAAGTCCAATTGCGGTACTTACAGAGGAGTCTCCCTGCTGTCTGCCACAGGGAAAGTCATCGCAAGAATCCTCCTCAATCGCCTTTTCCCAGTGGCTGAAGAGATCCTCCCAGAGCTGCAATGTGGATTCCGCCCACTAAGGGGCATAATGGACATTATCTTCACCGCGTGTCAACTACAAGGGAAATGCAGGGAACAGCACCAATCGCTGTACATGGCCTTCTTTGACCTCACAAAGGCATTTGACACTATCAACCGTGCGGGATTACGGAGTGTCCTCCTCAAATTCGGCTTCCCTCAAAAGTTTGTCACCACCCTCCGACTGCTTCTCAACGACATGCAAGCTGTGATCCTGACCAACGGATCCACCACAGACCCAATTCATGTACAGACTGGGGTCAAGCAAGGCTGTGTCATCGCACCAACACTCTTCTCGATCTTCCTTGCGGCAATGCTCCATCTCACCCTCAGTAAGCTCCCTGCTGGAGTGGAGCTAATCTACAAAACAAACGGGAAACTGTTCAACCTCTGTTGCCTCCAGTCCAAATCCAAGGTCGTTCCATCCTCTATCATCGAATTGCAATATACAGACGACGCTTGCGTCTGCACACACTCTGAGGTCGAACTCCAAACCATCGTCAACACCTTCACTGAAGCATACGAGAGCATGGGCCTTACCCTAAACATCCGTAAGACAAAGGTCCTCTACCAACCTGCCCCCGCCACACAGTACTGCCCCCGGATTATCAAAATCCATGACGAGGCCTTGAACAACATGGACCACTTTCCATACCTCGGGAGCCTACTGTCAACAAAGGCAGATGTCGATGATGAAGTCCAACACCGCCTTCAGTGTGCCAGTGCAGCCTTCGGTCGCCTGAGGAAGAGAGTGTTTGAAGACCAGGACCTCAAACCCGGCACCAAGCTCTGGTCTACAGTGCAGTAGTGATACCCACCCTCCTGTATGCCTCAGAGACATGGACCATGTACAGCAGGCACCTCAAAGCACTGGAGAGGTACCACCAATGCTGCCTCCACAAGATCCTACAAATCCATTGGCAGGATAGGCACACCAACGTCAGTGTTCTCGCTCAGGCCAACATCCCCAACATTGAAGCTCCGATCAGCTCCGATGGATGAGCCACATCGTCCGCATGCCCGATATGAGACTCCCAAAACAAGCGCTCTACTCGGAGCTCCGGTACGGCAAGAGTGGGCAGAGGAAACACTTCAAGGGCACCCTCAAAGCCTCCTTGAAAAAGTGCAACATCCCCACTGACACCTGGAAATCCCTGGCCCAAGACTGTACAAAGTGGAGGAGAAGCATCCGGGAAGGCGCTGAACACTTCGAGTCTCTTCGCCGGGAGCAAGCGGAAGCCAAGTGCAAACAGCTGAAGGAGCGCACGTCAACCCAAGAACCCCACCCACCCGCCCCTTCAACCACCGTCTGCCCCACCTGTGACAGAGACTGTAGGTCCCGCATTGGACTCATCAGTCACCTGAGAACTCATTTTTAATGTGGAAGCAAGTCATCCTTGGTTCCGCGGGATTGTCTAAGAAGAAGGTTTTCCCAAGGTCAGCTAATTTGTATAACGATTGGTGGACCTGGAGTCATCCATTAGTACTGGGCAGTAAAAGTGAAAAACAGACAATTCCAACATTAATTAAATGGACACTCATCTGTAATTAGTCAGATCATTGGTTGTTGTGTATGTACCTTTAAGAGAAGAACTGATTCTATACTGCAGTACCGGCAGTGACCACCCCTGTATATAACGCCATAGCAGGCTTCTGTACGTCAGTCTTAAGTTACCCTCTGTTCAGTAAATACCTGTTATTATTGTTCTCCTGCAGTCCGTGTATTATTTATACTCGGACACTACATTGGCGACGAACAGGTTCGAACTCACCTGCATACTGCATCACCTCGCAGGGATCTTTCCCTGAGAAGAAGCTTTTGGAGGTCGAAGTCAGAACAACAGGCGTCGACCGTGGGCAACCGCCCAAGGATCCATCGGAGTTCGGAGAGTTGCAGGAGAGGCTGTGGAGAGCTGGGCTTGGCTCCCCAGTCAAGGTGTTCCAGCAAATCGTGCTGGTAGCAGGTAGTGCGCGGGCTCGAGCTCGATTGAGCAGCTCTGCAAAGGGGCCGTGCAGCGTCGTCGGGAGGAAAAGAGAGAGAGAGAGGGTGGAGTGCACAGGGCGCGGTCGGTGCTCAAGAACCGGGCAGCGTAGCGAAAATAAAATAAGGGGAAGGAAAAGTGAGACGCGCCGAAGCCGGGTCGCTGCAGAACGCTAGGAGCAGCGTGGCAGCAAGGGGAAGAAGGAAAAGCGCGGGAGGCGCCATTTTATTCCATTGGGGAAGAAGGAAAAGCGCGGGAGGCGCCATCTTAATCCATTGGTGAAGAAGAAAAAGCGCGGGAGGCGCCATTTTAAATCACCCAAGATGCCGAAAATGGCAGTATCTGTAGTGTATGTACCCGTCTATCTTTAAGGGAACTATTGAATGTAACCGTTCACCTTTAAGGGAACTACTTTAGGTGTGGCACTATTTGTTTGGCTTCTGTATACTGTAATACCGATAGTGACCACACCAGTATATAAGTGTTGTGCCAGGAGTTATTGGGCAGATTCGCCGGACCTTCGAATAGTAAAGACCTGTTTTGTTTGTTACTTCTGAAGTCTGTGTATTTATTAACTGCACAACCCACAGACTTTACAGTGGCGACGAGTCCGATCGTACCCTGCGGCAAGATTACCAAAGCAAGAAGAGCGTCGAAGAGAGGCAACCGCCCTCGTCGTGCTGCTGGAAGAAAACATGAGGCTGCAGCAGGAGAGAGGCGGAAGACTTTAGCAACAAAAGCTTCCGTCTGCAACAGGCACTGACTACCCTTCTACCACGGTACAGAGTGAGCCGATCAGCAGGGAACAAGACGGCCGAAGAGACTGTGAGTAGGGGAAGGTGTAGAGAATATCCGAAGGATAAGGGCAGAGCACTCGACCTCGGTCGAGGGGGAGCTGTGCCGGCCAAAAGTCGGGTCCAACGGCGTCGGGTGACAGCCGGACCGCGATCGGCGGGAAAAATCCGGGCAGCGACCGCAGCCACGAAGCGCTGAGCCTGCGAGTAGGCGCGGGAAGAGAAACCCAGCCGCAGCCGGGGAGGGAAACACCGGTCTGCGAGAGGGCTGGGGAGGCGAACGGGAACCGTGCGGGTGAGAGCCGGGTGCGGAGAGAGAGACTGCGAGGAGCCAGTCCAGCGGCTGAGCTGTTCTCCACCAACGGGGTACTCAGAGCCGGCAAAACCGAACGTGCGGGAGTGGGTGAGAGACACAGCCGAAAACGGGGTGAGAGACTGCGCGAGAGCCAGTCCAGCGGCTGAACTGTTCTCCACCAACGGGGTACCCAGGGCCGGTAGCACCGAACGTGCGGGTGAGAGAGCGACAGAGCCGGGTACGGAGAGAGAGACTGCGCAAGAGCCAGTCCAGCGGCTGAACTGTCCTCCGTTAACGGGGTGTACCCAGCGCCGGTTGGGCCGTGCGGGCGGGAGGAAAAGACATAGCCGAGTAAGGGGAGCTGTGCGGAAGCCAGCCAGCGGCTGAACCTGTCCGCTGTGGGGGAAGCGTACCCCTTCCACCGGGAAGAAACGCGGGAAGCCGCCATTAGGCGGAGAAGACGCCAGAAGCGGGAAACCGCCATTGAAGTGGGCGGGGCGAGAAAGGAAGAGCGGGAAACCGCCGATTTCGCGGGAAAACCGCCATCTTAGAAATACACAAATAAATAAGAATACTTAAAGAAATACTGGTGCTGCTCCCAAGGGAAGAAAAATGCCTAAGCGAGGGAATATTAACGACTTTAATTCGGAAATAGAAGACTGGGCCACGTACGTGGAACGCATAGAGATCTATTGCGAAGCCAACAAAATAGAGGAAGACGACAAGGCGATAACATTGCTAAACTCGATGGGGGCAAAAACATACGGGCTCTTGAAGCATCTAATAGCACCAAATAAACCAGCGGATCAGACCTTCGAAGAGATTGTGGCTGTGCTGAAGGACCATTTGAACCCCACACCGCTGATGCTGGCTGAACGATTCAAATTCTACGCAAGGACGCAGAAGAAAGACGAAAGCAATGCGGAATACTTGGTTGAACTGCGTAGGCTAGCGAAATACTGCCAGTTCGGAGGGAATCTGACAGAAGCGCTGCGGGACAAGTTCGTATGCGGATTGTCCAAAGAAGGGACGCAGAAGCGACTACTGGAAGAGAACGACCTCACACTGGACAGGGCTGTCCTTATAGCTGCATCGCACGAAGCCGCAGCGAAAGGAATGGCGGAAATGCAACTAAAGGCGGCGGCACTTGGGGTGGACCAAATTACTTCAAGCACAACAAAATGCTACCGTTGTGGGAAGACCACACATGACCAGAATCAATGCTGGTTTAAGAACCAAGAGTGTAGGAAATGTGGCAAACTGGGTCACATCGCGAAGGTATGCCGGTCCGGGAAAAAGACCAATAATCAAAGGAAGCCACCACAAGAAAAGTACAACAAGGTACACAAGGTGACTGAGAAGAGTTCAGACGAACAGAATTCAGACTCAGACCCAAACAACCAGGAGCTGGGTAGGCTGAGAATCCACAATGTGGGTAAAGCAACGGATCTACAGGCCATCTGGGTCATACTAAAAATAGCTGGAGTCCAAGTAAGAATGGAGCTGGACACTGGATCAGCTCTATCAGTCATCAACCGAAGGGACTACCACCGGCTATTCTCTCACATACCTTTAAGAAATACCAAGTTCGTATTACAGACATACACGGGGCATAACGTATACCCCGTGGGGAAAATAAGAGTCAAGGTGAGAGATAGGGGTAAAGAACACCCAAGAATGAACTTGTACGTATTACCTGAGGGAGGACCACCACTTCTAGGACGGGAGTGGATTAAGAAAATAGACATGGAATGGCATTACCTAAAAGCCATAATGAGGGAGGACTCGGTGCAAGCTATTAGCTCAGATTCTGAAATGGATGATGATAAGACCAAGTCGAATATGGAAGACAAGGCTAAAAGGGACTTGCCGACGATGGGAAAGAAAATGAAGACATGCAGAAGGACTTATGGTACCAAGAAGAATAAAGCTGCAGAGCAGAACTCCAGGTTGACAGAGAATTCTGAGCCTGTTCAAGCAAAGGATTCATCCATGACGGAAGAACACCGAGCTCGGACGCAAACTTATGTCAAAGTACGACAACAATTAGAACAGTTGAGTGACCGTCTCGTACAAGAGATGAAAAATATGGAAAGGTTCTGGGACACCGAATGGGAGAACCTGGAAAGACTACAGAGACAGCTAGCTCAAGCAGAGAGCGACCATAGAGCCATCGTGGTCAAATACCAATCACATTCCCCTGATGCTGTTCAGGAACTAGAATATTTACAGAATGAACCAAAGGAAGAGGAATCTTCAGGGAGCCAGGATTTTATTCCAGTTCTGCTCTACGACTCCTTACAAGCAGAGTGTGAGAAGTTGAAAGAACAGTATGAACAGGCCCAGGCTACAATTCTGGAGGGGGTTAACTCGGCAGCCTCCGAAAAGCTAGTTTCAGTAGAAGCATATGAACAACTAAAGGTTGAACATGAGCAAGAAGTCCAACGGCTGCAGGAAATTCTTGATGAGCTCAAGGCCAAGACAGACTCATCGGTAGGAGATCCATCCATAGATGAGAAATTAGAGGTGAAAATCATGGCAGAGCATGAAAGACAGGATGTCCAAGAACTTATAAAAACATTGAAGGACACCCAAGACAAATATGAGGCGGCAATGACCGAGGTTCAACAACTTGAAGAACAGATCCAACTGGGAATCCTTTCAGTGGAAGAACAGGACACTGTAAGAATGGTCCCTGAACATGAACTAGAGAGCATCAGGGCGCAACTTTTCCGAGCGCTGAAAGCCAAAGTTCAAGAGGAACGTAAGGTGGAAGTATTGGAGAAAGAGGTGGAGGAAATGGAGAAGACTCTGATCCACCGTGTTCCCAGGGAAGAGTTAACGGTCAGCCAACTCCTTCATATGCTGAAGGACAAGACTCTGCAAGGGGAACAATCTGAACACGAGCTTCAATCTTCAGGGGGAACGAGTTCGGAGCTCTCAAAAGTCACGGAGATAGCTGAGGTGGCAACACAAATTTTACAAGGATGCCAAAAGTACGTTGAATCACGTCAAGGTGAACAGAAGAATGTGGAAACCGTTACTTCAGTAGAAGGGTTAAATAGCCTGATAACGCAATTACCGATGGAAAGGAAGGTATTGAACTCACAAATGAGGTCCGTCATGAAGGAATGGCAGATAACCCAGGAAGAGCGGGATGAATATGAATGCATGAAGAAGGCTTTTCAAGAAAGATGTTTAGGGAAGGAACCACCGTCAGCTAACGTCCAGACGGGTGAGGAGGAAGAAGAAGTCTCTCTCGCTGGCCTAACTCAGGACGAACCCGAATATTACCATGACCTGTTGAGTGACACTGAATATTACGAGGATGTGGTCTGCCCAGCTTGTGATGAAAACTCTCAAAGTGCTGAAATCCGGAGGAAGCACTTAAGGTCTAAGGAACATAGAGAGTTGGTGGCGCTACAGCTGGCAGCTGAGAAAGGAGCTCCGAGAGTTTCAAAAAGGCAGAAAAGAAAAAGAAGAAGCAGAAGATAATAACTGTCTAAAATATTAGCACTTCTACCATTCCAGGCGGGACATTACGAAAGGAGATAAATTAGTTGAAAAACTGGAAAATGTCAAGACAGCCAGTTGGTTGTAAAAGTCCGCACTGCTGGTTCAACAGGACGAAGGTTCAAGCTGTTACGTCAAGAAAAAGGCTATGGAGGAGTCACGCTAGCCAGGCAATCCGGCTACACCAAAGAAATGTTGTTCGGAACGAGTCAAGATCAGAGACTGAATCTATGAACTGTTTCCACCGAGATTATATTTGCAAATTGTTTTATATGACATTGACTCCACCGAGATTATATCTGTAATTTGTTTTATAGGAAGTTGAAGATATGTATGTTTAACGGGGACTCTGTAAGTAATAAGCTAAAAAGGGAGGATTGTAGTGTATGTACCCGTCTATCTTTAAGGGAACTATTGAATGTAACCGTTCACCTTTAAGGGAACTACTTTAGGTGTGGCACTATTTGTTTGGCTTCTGTATACTGTAATACCGATAGTGACCACACCAGTATATAAGTGTTGTGCCAGGAGTTATTGGGCAGATTCGCCGGACCTTCGAATAGTAAAGACCTGTTTTGTTTGTTACTTCTGAAGTCTGTGTATTTATTAACTGCACAACCCACAGACTTTACAGTATCACTGCTTTCGACAATGAGGTAGAAGACTGGACCACATATGTGGAAAGAATTGAAGTGTATTGCAAGGAAAATGAGGTGGCCGATGGAAAGAAGGCGTCGGTATTATTAAATTTGATGGGCGCGAGAACGTACGGCCTATTGCGGAATTTAATTACCCCAGCTAAACCAATGGAGAAAAGTTTTGAGGAAATTGTTAATATCTTACAGGAACACCTAAACCCTACACCGCTGCTGATAGCAGAAAGATTCAAGTTCCATAAAAGAAACCAGCACAAAGATGAGAGCAATGCTGACTATCTTACGGAACTACGCAAGTTATCGAAGCACTGCCACTTCGGAGCAGGACTGGCAGACACCTTACGGGATAAGTTTGTCTGCGGGCTCCAGAGTGAAGGAACCCAGAAACGACTACTTTCGGAAAAGGACCTGACGCTAGAACAGGCTTTCAGTGTGGCAGTATCCTACGAAGCAGCAGCACGGGGAGCTGCGGAAATACAACAGAAACCACAGGAATACAGCGCTAACGAAATGGCGTATGGAGCAGAAAAGTGCTATCGCTGCGGCAGAACAACCCATGATCAGAAGGACTGCTGGTTTAAGGACAAAGTATGCAGGCAATGTGGGAAAATGGGACACATAGCAAGAGTCTGCAGGTCGGGAAAGAAAACCAACACTACAAGAACTACTAAGGAAAAGTACAAGAAAGTAAAGAAATTGACAGACAGTAGTTCGGAAGATCAGGAGAGTGATAAGGACTCCGGGAACAGGAGACTAAGTTGTCTAAAGTTACACAACGTGATCGCAAAGGAGGATCACCGAACTATTTGGGTCACCCTCATGATAGCAGGGTCCCCAGTAAAGATGGAATTGGACACAGGATCAGCCCTAACTGTCGTGAATCGATGAGACTATGAGCGGCTATTCTCACACATACCCTTGAAGGACACGTCCATTGTATTGAAGACATACACGGGGCAAAAAATCTACCCCAGAGGAAAAATAAGGGTGCCAGTTAAATACAACGGCAAGGAAACACAGAAACTGTATCTATATATACTACCAGATGGAGGACCACTATTATTGGGACGTGAATGGATCCGAAAAATACAATTGGATTGGCATTCCATTCAGGCGCTAACTGTGACTGATAAAAAGGATGATGACGTCACACCTGGACGACTGTCAAAGATTCTAACTGACGCGAAAGAGGCGTTCCAACAAGGACTTGGGACTCTAAAAGGAGCAACGGCAATGATAAAAATCGAAGAGAACGCAAACCCAAATTTTTTTACGGCCAGACCGGTACCTTACGCGATCCGCCCAGCCGTTGAAGCAGAGCTGGAGAGTCTGGAGCGTTCGGGTGTGCTGTCCAAGGTGAACTGGAGCGAGTGGGCCACACCCATCATTCCTGTAATGAAGAAATCATTGAGCAGCATGCCTGGGGAACCGAAGAAGGTTCGCATCTGTGGGGACTTCAAGGTAACTGTGAACCCAGTCCTGCACACAGTACAATATCCACTTCCACGGATAGAAAATATTTTCGCCTCACTATCTGGAGGGAAACGCTTTACAAAGGTTGATCTGGCCCAAGCGTATCTACAAATGGAGGTGGAAGAAGCATCTAGGAAATACCTCACGATAAACACTCACAAAGGCCTTTACCAGTACAATCGACTGGTATTCGGGGTAGCATCTGCCCCGGCTATTTGGCAGAGGGCGATGGAACAAGTCCTGCAAGGGATCCCGGGGACCCAGTGTTATTTGGACGACATCCTGGTTACGGGCAAAAATGACAGTGAACACCTTGCCAACCTGGAGCAGGTGCTCACGAGATTACAGGAATATGGGCTACGAGCCAACCGCCCCAAATGCGAGTTCTTCAGGAGACAAATCTCTTATTGTGGCCACATGATTGATGAGGAAGGGTTGCATAAGTCGCCGGACAAGATTGAGGCTGTAGTCAAGGCTCCAGCACCGGAAAATGTGTCACAACTGAGGTCGTTCCTCGGGTTGGTGAACTACTACCATAAGTTCTTGCCGAATTTATCTACAATTCTGCACCCACTGAACGCCCTACTGCAAACTGGAGTAACATGGAAATGGAGTGATGAGTGTAAGCGTGCCTTTCAGAAATGTAAATGCCTAATCACTTCAAAAGAAGTATTGGCCCACTACAATCCAACACTACCGATTTGGTTAGCATGTGATGCGTCTCCCTATGGCATCGGAGCGGTGCTGTCACACAAATTCCTTGACGGTTTAGAGAGGCCAATAGCCTTTGCGTCGCGCTCGTTAACCTCAGCCGAGCGTAACTACGCCCAGATTGACAGGGAGGCCCTCAGCCTGGTGTGGGGGGTGAAGAAATTCAATCACTATCTGCACGGGCAGAAATTCACCCTACTGACTGATCATCAGCCCCTGGTCTCCATTTTTAACCCAAAGAAGGGCGTTCCGGTGATGATGGCGCAACGGCTGCAAAGATGGTCACTTTTTCTAGGGGCACATCAGTACGACATAGAGTACAAGGGTACGAAACAGCATGGAAACGCTGATGGGCTGTCACGCCTACCGTTGCTTACAGTAGAGGAAGCACCTGCAGTGGACCCTGTTGAGATATTTCATGCGACCATAGTCGAATGTCTACCTGTTACAAACTCAAGTATAGAGAAGGAAACCCGAAATGACCCGACACTCTCTCGGGTCTATGATTTGACGGTGAAGGGATGGCCAGCACATGGCGACTCACTGTTGCCAGCATTCTCGCCAAGGAGAGAACAGCTGTCAGTGTGCCGGTGGACCTTGATGTGTGGATCCCGAGTGGTAATTCCACCCAAGTTGAGAGATAGAGTGCTCAATGAGCTTCATGAGAGTCATCTGGGAGGGGTAAAAATGAAGAGCCTAGCCAGGGCATTTGTGTGGTGGCCGGGAATCGATAAAGAAATTGAGGATATGACCAAGAGATGCACAGGATGCCAGAAGGTCCAAAACGCTCCACCACAGGCCCCGCTACATCCATGGGAGTGGCCCTCATCTCCACGGCAACGGGTACACATTGATTTTGCTGGTCCATTTATGGACTCAATGTTCCTAATCGCTGTGGACGCCCATTCGAAATGGCCAGAGGTCATCAAAATGTCCTCCACCACCACGGAGAAAACTATTGCAGTCCTACGGACCATCTTCACCAGGAATGGCTTGCCAGAACAGATTTGCTCCGACAATGGGCCACAGTTTGTGTCCGAGGATTTCCGGAGGTTTCTGAGGAATAATGGGGTGAAACATTACACATCTGCCCCATATCATCCAGCCACAAATGGATTGGCTGAGAGGTTTGTTCAGACCTTTAAAAAGGCCATAAAGGCAATGTATAATGACGACATACCACTACAACACAAGGTGGATAATTTCTTGTTTGCTTACCGGAATGCGACACATGCAGTCACCAACCAAGCTCCAGATGTAATGTTCTTCAACCGAAGGCTAAGATGTCACCTGGATTTGCTCAAACCAAACATAAGACGAGATGTTGAGGATGAGCAATTCCAGCACATAAATGAGAAGCCAACCAGGAGCTTCAAGATAGGGCAACCAGTCTTGGCCCGCGACTACCGAACAGAAAAATGGCAGCCAGGAACGATATGCACACAGCAGGGGCCACTAATGTACACAGTGGACGTTGGAGAGGGCATCGTGAGACACCATGCTGACCAGATTCTAGAGTCACAGGAACAAGCCAAACCTATACCACGAGCAGGTGCACCTGGTAATCAACCCGAAGTACAGATTGCGTCTACCTCAGAAGCAGTGGTATTGGAAGCTGACGAACCAACCAATGACAATGAGCCAGAATCGACTCCGCCGCAAGAACAGGATACTCGAGAAAGGCGCTATCCAGTCAGGATCAGGAAGCCTCCTCAAAGACTGAACTTATAAATGATTATTTCAGTTGATGTATATAGTACAGAGAAAATTGTAATTGTAATTAGTTATTATTTAGTTGTTAAATGAATGTTATGTACTGTTTATCTAAAAGGGGAGGAATTGTTGTGTATGTACCTTTAAGAGAAGAACTGATTCTATACTGCAGTACCGGCAGTGACCACCCCTGTATATAAAGCCATAGCAGGCTTCTGTACATCAGTCTCAAGTTACCCTCTGTTCAGTAAATACCTGTTATTATTGTTCTCCTGCAGTCCGTGTATTATTTATACTCGGACACTACATTGGTGTGTTGAAGGAACTTTTCTGAGTAAGTATTTTCTGTTGCTGAAATTGTATTGCTTCCCATTTCTTCTCATTTCAACCTTTTTTTTTAGCAGAGAGGTGCTTGCTTTACTGAAGGATGGGAGTGATATTTACCTCCCCCCTCCCCTCTGGCCAGCTTAGGTTAAAAATAGAAACACTGTTAAAATGAAGACACGCAGTCTCCTTAAAAGGTTTTAACGACTGACCCACCTCCTGCGAGTGGATTGGTAGGCCGCCCCTCGTCCCGTGTCTATTAAAACCGGATGGGCGAGTTTGAGTCAGGTTGGGTTCCTGTTTCGAACTTTTAACTTTTTAACCTCCCACCCAAACCAAACCCACCGGTTTTTGGAGGTTAAATTTACCCCCGGTGTATCAACTCTTAGCCTGTCCAATGCCTCAAGCACTTGCTTGTGCACATGAAATATCTTTTGGTTGAACGATGGGCTGCTAAGCCTGCACCTCTTCTTTTCAGCAAAGCTAGGACCTGAGCTTTCCCTCCAGCCGGCCATCTAATGCTCTGTTCTTTCCACTATCACCAGCTCATGCTTGCCTGTTCAACCTCTCTAACCCCATCTATCCCACCCGGGGTGCTGATTTCTGTGCTGGTGCTTGAAAAAGATGGAGCGAGTGACAATGCATTTTCCCAAGGTGTGCTGCAGGGCCTGAGTCATGGGATAGTCCTGAAAAAAGGGAGAGAGGGAAAAAGTCTAGTAAGTAATGGTAGCTATAGAGTAGTCATGCAAAGTAGCACCAGGTTGACATATTGCTTGTATGTGTGATTGCTTGAGGAAAGGGAAAAGTTAAGAGTGATAGCTAGACATCCTGCTGCCTCCAGAGTCATTGGGCTCGATTTTCATTGAGCCGTGGAGTCGGGCTTGGAGGCGTGCGGGGAGTTAAAATCACAAAAACTGGCAGACGGGACCCCCCCCCCCCGCCTGGTTCCCGACTCCAAGCAATTTTAACTCAGTCGTGTCTGATGGTCCCGACTCCGTCCCGCATCCAACAGGCGGGACTGGTCGTTAAGGCACTTAACAACCACTAAATAGCCTCTATAATCCTATTTTGAAAGGCCCTTGCGAATTTAACCCTTTTCCCACATGAAACACGCCTGGTGGGAAACATGAATGTGAAACCTGGCGGGAGCACTATTGGATTGCTGACTATCAACTGCAGGTCAATCATTAAAGAGGAGATTTGATCAGCCATGATTTGCAGGTGGCAGGACTTAGTGCTCTCAGGTCTGGGGCAACTTTTAGAAGGCTTAACCACACCTGTGGAAGGTTGGAGCCTCATACCTATCCCCAGTGTGACCTCCTGGGAAACCCCTCTTGACACCTTCACTAAGCGCTTCCTCAATGGAGGCATATACCAGAAGCATGGGAGCCATTTATTTCCTTCCCATCTGGGCATTATAGGAGCTCGAGCACCAGCCGTGGCAGCAGCAGAACCAGGCACAACAGCAGCACCAGCAACAGCAGCAGCAGCAGGAGCGCCAGGCTGCTGCTCACCCACCTGAAGCTGCACAGGCCAGAAGGGGCCAGCGCCTGGAAGTGGCTGGAGAGCACCTTTCTGCACATCAGGGGGGCCATGGGGACCCGTATCTGCAATGGCAGTCCTACTCAGAAGGACTTCCATGAAGGTCTGGTTTCTCTGTTCAATAGATGCCCATCGCTCCTCAAGAGATGTCATTCTATTCTGAACAATGACCATGTTTTCCAGACCCTGGCAACTAAGCTCCTCCATGGCCGTAGCCATCCTCTCCTCTACGGTAGCCATCCTTTCCACGGAGGTTGCCATCCTTTCCATGCTGATGCGTTCATGCGCCAATGACTCCACAAAGGCTCTGGTCATGTTCGCTATGGACTCCTCCATTCGCTCCACACTCGCAGCTATTGAATCCGTGATTCTTAAAGTATGATGTTTTCCAATAACTAGACGGAGGCTGTAAATTAACAATCAACAGGTGTTTACTGGAGGAGGGTAGTCTAAAGACTAACAGTACAGAGGCATGCTCAAGGCTTATATACAGGTGTGGTCACTGCCGGTACTACAGTATACAGGAGCTGTAAAAGTAGTTCTCTCTTAAAGGTACATACACTACAATTCCTCCCCTTTTAGATTAACAGTACCCATAACATTCAAATAACAGTTAACACTTTAACATGCACATTAAACTGAAATAGTCCATTTATAGATTCAGTCTTTGGGGCGGCTTCCTGATCCTTTCTGGATAGCACCTTTCCTGAGGTTCTTGTTCTTGGTGCGGAGGCGATTCTGGCCCCCTTTCGTCGGTTAGTTCATCAGTTTCTGCTGCTACTGTTTCTGGGGTACATGCTACCGGTATGTCGGGTTCATCCCCAGGTACGCGAGACATGGGGTTGACTCATTCCTGTGACGTTAGGATCTGGTCGACGTGGCGTCTCACAATGTTCTCCCCGACATCCACTGTGTACATTAGTGGCCCCTGCCGTGTGCATATCGTTCCGGGTTGCCATTTCTCTGTTCGGTAGTCGCGGGC
This sequence comes from Somniosus microcephalus, assembly GCF_052327205.1. Classification (NCBI taxonomy): domain Eukaryota; kingdom Metazoa; phylum Chordata; class Chondrichthyes; order Squaliformes; family Somniosidae; genus Somniosus; species Somniosus microcephalus. Next base: position 256,375,432 of record NC_140991.1, on the reverse strand, counting down.
CAAGACTGGTTGTCCTACATTGAAGCTCCTTGTCGGCTTCTCATTGATGTGCTGGAATTGCTTATCCTCAACATTTCTTCGCACATTTGGTCTGAGCAAATCCAGACGAGATCTCAACCTTCGGTTAAAGAACATCATGGCCGGGGTCTGGTTGGTAACTGCATGTGTCGCATTTCTGTAGGCTAACAGGAAATTGTCCACCTTATGCTGTAGTGGAATTTCTTCATCGCACATGGCCCTTATCGCCTTTTTAAAGGTTTGTACGAACCTCTCAGCCAATCCATTTGTGGCTGGATGATACGGGGCAGATGTGTAATGCCTTATCCCATTCCTTCTCATAAATTTCCGAAACTCTTCGGACACAAACTGTGGTCCGTTATCAGAGCAAATCTGCTCTGGCAAGCCGTTCCTGGCAAATATGGTCCGTAGGACTGCAATCGTTTTCTCTGTAGTGGTGGAGGACATTTTGATCACCTCAGGCCATTTCGAGCACGCATCCATTGCTATTAAGAACATTGAGTCCATGAATGGACCAGCAAAATCAATATGCACCCGTTGCCATGGAGAGGAGGGCCACTCCCATGGGTGTAGAGGGGCATGTGGTGGTGCATTTTGGACCTTCTGCCATCCTGAGCAGCTCTTTGTTAGGTCCTCGATTTGTTGATCGATCCCCGGCCACCACACATAAGCCCTAGCAAGGCTTTTCATTTTCACCCCTCCCAGATGGCCTTCGTGAAGCTCATTGAGCACTCTCTCCCTTAACTTTGGTGGAATTACCACTCGGGATCCACACATCACTGTCCCCTGGCATACTGACAGCTGTTCTCTTCTGGATGAGAATGCTGGCAACAGTGAGTCGCCATATGTTGGCCATCCCTTCACCGTCAAATCATATACCCGAGACAGTGTCGGATCATTGCGGGTCTCCTTCTCTGTATCCGCGTTGGTTACTGGCAATCGTTCAATTATCGACGAATAAAATATTTCGATAGGGTCCACTGCTGGTGCTTCCTCCACAGTAGGCAGTGGCAGGCGTGATAGCCCATCAGCGTTTCCATGTTGTTTCGTGCCCTTATATTCTATTTCATATTGGTTCGCCCCTAGAAAAAGGGACCATCTTTGTAGCCGTTGTGCAGTCATCACCGGAACGCCCTTCTTTGGATTAAAGATGGAGACAAGTGGTTGGTGGTCAGTCAGCAAGGTGAACTTCTGCCCATGCAGATAGTGGTTGAATTTGTTTACTCCCCATACTAGGCTGAGGGCCTCCCTGTCAATCTGGGCGTAGCTGCGCTCGGCTGGGGTTAGTGACCGAGACGCAAAGGCTACTGGCCTCTCCAACCCGTCTGGGAATTTGTGCGACAGCACCGCTCCAATACCATAGGGTGATGCATCACACGCCAACCGAATTGGTAGTGCTGGGTTGAAATAGGCCAACACCTCTTTTGATGTGATCAATTCTTTGCACTTCTGGAAAGCTCATTTACATTCGTCATTCCACTTCCATGGTACCCCCATTTGCAGTAGGGTGTTCAGTGGGTGTAATACTGTAGACAAATTTGGTAAGAACTTATGGTAGTAGTTCACCAGCCCGAGGAACGACCTCAGTTGTGACACATTTTCCGGTGCTGGAGCCTTGACTGCTGCCTCAATCTTTTCAGGGGACTTATGTAACCCCTCTTCATCAATAACGTGGCCACAATACGAGATCTGCTTCTCGAAAAACTCGCACTTGTGGCGATTAGCTCGTAGCCCATATTCCTTCAATCTAGTGAGCACCTTCTCCAGGTTGGTGAGGTGATCACTGTCATTTTCGCCCGTGACCAGGATGTCGTCCAAATAACACTGGGTCCCTGGAATCCCTTGCAGGACTTGATCCATTGCCCTTTGCCAAATAGCCGGAGCCGATGCTACCTGGAACACCAGCCGGTTGTATTGGTAGAGACCTTTATGAGTGTTGATTGTGAGGTATTGTTTCGCGGCTTCGTCTACCTCCATTTGCAGGTACGCCTGGGCCAGATCAATCTTGGTGAAGCGTTTACCTCCAGATAGCGAGGCGAAAATATCCTCAATCCGTGGAAGTGGATATTGTACCATGTGAAGGACTGGGTTCACTGTCACCTTAAAATCCCCACAGATGCGGACCTTCTTTGGTTCCCCAGGCGTATTACTCAATGACCTCTTCATTACAGGAATGATGGGTGTAGCCCACTCGTTCCAGTCCACTTTGGACAGTACTCCTGAACGTTCCAACCCTTCCAGCTCTGCTTCGACGGCTGGTCGGATCGCATAAGGCACCGGTCTGGCCTTAAAAAACTTTGGGCTTGCATTTTCCTCTATTTTAATCGTCGCTGTTATGCCTTTTAGTGTTCCGAGTCCCTCCTGGAACACTTCTTGTGCGTCAGTTAGCACTTTTGTCAGTCGTCCAGGTGTGACGTCATCATCTTTTTTGTCCTCAACCTTCAGTGCCTGTATGGAATGCCAATCTAATTGTATCTTCCGGATCCATTCACGTCCTAGTAGTGGTGGTCCTCCATCTGGCAATACATATAGGTCCATTTTGGGTATTTCCTGGCCTTTGTATATCACGTTCACCCTTATTTTCCCTTTGGGGTAGACTTTTTGCCCCGTGTACGTCTTCAAGACAATCTCTGTAGCTTTCAAGGGTATATGTGAGAATAGCCGCTTGTAGTCCCTTCGATTTATGACTGTTAGGGCTGATCCTGTGTCCAATTCCATTTGCACTTGGACTCCGTCTATCTTAAGTGTGACCCAGATAGTCTGGTGATCCTCCATTTTGATTACCTTATGTAGTTTCAGACAACCCAGCTCCTTGCTTCCGGAGTCTGTATCACTTTTCTGTTCGTCTGAACGACTGTCCATCACCTTATGTACCTTTTTGTACTTCTCCTGTGGAGATTTCTTGCTGCTGGTTTTCTTCCCAGACCTGCAGACTCTTGCTATGTGTCCTGCTTTTCCACACTGTCTGCACACTTGGTCCTTGAACCAACAATCCTTCTGGTCGTGTGTTGTTATGCCGCCGCGATAACACTTCCCTGCTCCATATGACATTTCATTGGTGCCATATTCTTGCAGTCTCCGTTGTATCTCTGCAGCGCCCCGTGCGGCTGCTTCATGTGATACTGCCATGCTGAAAGCCTTGTCCAGCGTAAGATCATTTTCTGATAGAAGCCGTTTCTGGGTTCCTTCACTTTGAAGCCCACACACAAACTTGTCCCTTAACGTATCTGCTAGTCCCATTCCAAACTGGCAGTGTTTCGATAGCTTGCGCAGTTCCGTTAAATACTCAGCATTACTTTCGTCTTCATGCTGGTTCCTTTTGTGGAACTTAAATCTTTCTGCTATCAGCAGCGGTGTGGGGTTTAAGTGGTCCTGTAGGATTTCCACTATGCTTTCGCAATTCTTATCCACTCGCTTCTCTGGGGTTATTAGGTTTCGCAGTAAGCCATAAGTTTTTGCACCCATGGAATTCAACAAAACCAGTGCTTTCCTAGCATCTGGCACTTCATTCGCCTTGCAGTACACCTCAATGCATTCCACATATGTCACCCAATCTTCGACTTCATTGTCGAACGCAGTGACACTACCACTCTTCGGCATCCCTGGGTGTGGTTAAACTGTTTAAAATGGCGTCTCCCGCGCTCTCCCTTCTTCTCCACTGGCACAAAATGGCGTCTCCCGCGCTTTCCTTTCTTCCCGCGCTCACCCTTCTTCTCCACTGCGGCTTCTAAAGTGGCGTCTCCCGCGCTCTCCCTTCTTCTCCGCGGCTCAATGGCGTCTCCTGCGCTTCCTTTCTTTCCCCGCGGATGCTGTTCAGCCCTTTGAGCCCTGGCTGCGCTCTGCGCGTTCTGCTGTGCGCCTCTCTTGTTGCCGCCGCTCGGTCCTGAACCCCGGCTGTGCTTTACCCTCTCTCTCTTTTGTTTTCCGTCAACGCCGCTCGGTCTTCAACCCCCGGCTGCGCCCTGTGTGCTTCACCCTCTCTCTTACCCCGACGACGCTGCTCGGCCTTTTCTGTGCCGTCGGTCGGCTCCCGCCGCCGCTGTCCGGGAAGGGTCTGCACTGTACCTGTTGCCAGTCTGTTGCTGGATCGTCGTGGCTGGAGAACCAAGCCCAGCTCTCAACAGCCTGCCCTGCGATGTTCACTCTCTGCCGGATGACTGGGCGGTTGCTCGTGGTCGACGCCCGTGCTTCTGGCCTCGACTTTCTTCCACCGTCCTCCCGGAGCGAATCCTTGAAAGGAAATGCAGAGTTGCAGGTAGATTCGAATCGACCTCGTCGCCACTATTGAATCCGTGATTCTTAAAGTATGATGTTTTCCAATAACTAGACGGAGGCTGTAAATTAACAATCAACAGATGTTTACTGGAGGAGGGTAGTCTAAAGACTAACAGTACAGAGGCATGCTCAAGGCTTATATACAGGTGTGGTCACTGCCGGTACTACAGTATACAGGAGCTGTAAAAGTAGTTCTCTCTTAAAGGTACATACACTACAGCAGCGACCCTAGAGACAAAACCTGCCAGAGACTCCTGCATCTGTGCCTGGAGTTCCATCACCGCTGATCTCATGGATGTACCCAGAGGCAGAGGGTCAACATGCTGCTGAACTGAGCTGGCAGAGTCCTGCGCCCTCTGACTAGGACTCTCCACTGCTGTCCCTGTCTCCACAATCTGCTGATGCTCACTTGTGAGCTGTGATACACCAGGTGACAACACTACTCGATGTCCCGAAGGTCTCACCGAGGTGTGAGTGTCTGCGCTGGTGCTGGGTGCGCAGATTTCTGGTGACGCTGCACCCTCAGAGGTTGCAGCTTCCTGTGAGGAGTCTGGCTGCTCAGCCTCTTCTTCCTGGCTAGAGGGGATGGATGCTTGTGATGGTCCTGTGGAGGAGTAAAGGAAAGAGTCAGAGATGTGATGCAAAGGCTACATGCACATAGCTTTTTGCAGATGCTCATAAGTGCATCTGTTCTTCACAATCATTATCAGTGACTCATGCAATGTCAAAGAGAGAGATGGGAAACTTTTCTGTCACCGGCTTGCTGTGTTGCACCCGTTTGTCCGTCCCCCATGTGCGAATCATCCTCAATGCCCATAATTTCCAGGATGGCCTCCTCCCAGGGGGTCAGGTGGGCTATTGAGGCTGTCCCTCCTCCTGTCCTGGCTCGCTCTCTTTTGTTGTGAGCTCTCTTTTCCTGCAATGAGGAAGACAAGTGGAGGTTGCGTGAGAATGAAGGAGTGAGTGTAGAGATTGCATAGCATAGATACTTAGAAGGAGACAAAGATGGAGTGAGGTTGCAAGACCAAGGGCCCACCCTGTGTGTTGTCAGTTGTGTTCAAAGCATCAGAGTGATAGGGAGTGTGAAGGCTGCATGGTGGAATAGTTATGTGAATGTGAGCATAGAGAGAGAGGGAATGGGTAAGGGTGCATGGATGTCAGTGTCAAGTGGGATGTGGAGGAAGAGATTGCTAAAGCTGAGTGCTGGTGAGGAAAGGCAATGGGGATCAGATTGAGGGTGATGGTAAATTCATACTCACTTTTCCAGTGCGCTGAAGGTCATGAAATCTTTTCCTGCACTGTATCCAGGTTCTGCGGGTGACTCCCAAGGAGTTGACCTCCTCAGCCACCTGCATCCACACTGTCTTGGTCTGAGTGGGAGGCCTCTTCCTCCCCGATGAAGGGAATAGCACCTCCCTGTTGGCACTAGCCCCATCCACTAATGCCTGCAGTACCACCTCGTCAAAGTGAGGAGCTGATCTTGCCCTCCCGCTTGTCATTTTTGCTGCAGCTCCCTCACACTGCACAGACAAGAAGCTTGGCAGTCTGCAGAAGAAGCAAGGCTTGCTGTGGACCTTAAATGCAGCAGCAATGATGACGTCATCGGAGGGGACTTTCAGTCATGAAAAACCCATTTGCAAAGGCTTCTCACACGCTGGAAATCAATTGGCCAATTAAGTTAAAATTGCATCAATCTCCCACATCCATTTAGATTCATGTGGGAAACACGAAATTCGGATAACACGACACCATCCCACACTTGAGTTAAAATCTCCCCCATCCTCTCCAATGCTTTGCATCCTGCCTGCCCCAATTATCTGTAAGGCTTCCTCCTCCATCTGGTTGAGGACTTGTATGGAGGTTAGCCTTCCCCTTGTTTGATGTCTCTCCTGATTATTGTGAGCTAGCTTGTCCTGCTAAATCAGTCACCTCTAGTGTACCCCAGGGATCCCCCCAGCTTCCCCATCTACATGCTACCCCTTGGCAACAACATCCGAAAGCATAGTTCGGCTTCTACGTGTATACTGATGACACCTAATTCTACCTCTTTGTCTCCTTCATTGGTCCAAAGACTGTTGCTACGTTCTTCAATTTCCTGTCCAATCCTGTCCGTGGAGACCAGAAGCAGCAGGAGCTGAGCAAGAGCAGAGTGAGATAAAAAGTACGGCGGTGAGCAGGCCCGAGACCAGAAGCAGCGGGAGCTGAGACCAACTCAAACACAGGCAGACATTGAAAGAGTGACGTCAGAGTGAAAAACACCTAGTGACGTCAACACAAGGGAAGGAGCTGATTGGTGAGTAGCTGGTGACTTTTTTTTAAAGAGGCATTTAAAAAAAATTCCAGTAATTTACTACTTAATGCAAGTTAGTGTGTAGAAAAAGAAAAAAAAGCTTACAACAAACTAGAAAGTAGATATAAATAACATAAATAATCTAGACTAAGATATGACAGAGCAGGTTGTGTGTCTGGACTGCAGTATCTGTGAGTTTGTGGGCAGCGAGACAGTAGCTATCTCGGGCTCGAATCTCTCCGGCTCAGAGTCATTGAGCTGGAGTGCGAGTTGAAGACACTGCGACACAGAAGGAAAGGGGAGGAGTATCTGGACAGTTTGCTCCAGACTCCGGTCACACCTCGTAAAGAGGTGCAAGTTCAGAACGGGGTTGGTGTGACCAATAGTGTGCAGAATAAGGGGAACCCAGGTGAGATCGAGAATGAGGATCTGAAGAAACTGATCCTATTCAACAGGTGCTACCTGTGAGGATAAGGATAAAGACTTAGAACCCCACTTCCTATGCAACTGCTTACAATCAGTGTCTCCTCTACCACAACCACCACGCTATTACTTGCTTGTCTGTGTAGCCTATTCATATACTGATCTCCAGCAATTGTCATGTAAGTACCCATTCGCTTTCTCCTTGCTGCAATGCAGAGTCTCGCAACCCATTCATGCTACCATTGAAACCTTGCTCACCCCTTTCCCATTCACCTGCCCCAAATATTGCTTCCCAACTAACACACTTACATTCCTCACCTCCTTTGCCACAACTCCTTATAACCCCCTAGAGTACCACATGTCATGGGTGTAATTTTGACCTTGTGCGATAGTGTAAAACAGTTGATAGCGAATCAGCAGCCTGTTTTACATCTCTCGATTTTTATTAAAATTGATTTAAATGGAAATAAAAATCGGGAGAGATGTAAAATGGGCTGCCGATTCATTATCACCTATATTACATGATCACACAAAGTCAAAATTATCCCCCATGTGTCCTCTTCAAAGGCAGACTGGGCTCCTGTTTTGGTCATGGCTGCTTTCTCGCCTAATGCTGCTGTTAATTGGCTGTGTGACCTCAGGAGTTCTTAAATTACAAAACCGTCGTATTTTCTTGTGGTTTAGGTGGTACAAGATGAAAGAAGGATGCGACAGATGAGCAGGGCCAAGTCTATGTGGAAACCTTGGTATGCTTGCGTAACAATGACTGAGAACAACTGCTTCCACTTCCTGTGGGTCAGCAGGGTGCCAGTTGCAGAGATTTGTCATCTACAACAAGCACATCTGCAGGCAAATTGCAACAAAGCAACAACACTTCCCTCAGCTGTTATGCTTGTGGCTCATAGCCAGCTAGTGCTGCAATATCAGCTAATGTGCTGCTCACGAGTTAACTAGATCCTCGATGCATCAGTTAGCACTTTCATCTCCTTCCTAACTGAATAACATGGCAGAGCTTCCCAATGTAATCACACTCCTTCATTTCCCAAAGGGAAAGGGGTTGATGATGGTTGCCATATGCTCAATCTGAAGCTCATCCTCAGTATCAGTAAATGGCCATGTGTGTATTACAATGGTTTGATGTATGAAGTCCTTAGAGGATGAGAGTGTGGTAAGGATTTCCATTGTAAGTTGCCGCTTAAATATGGGCCCTGTTGAAATATGCATGAAACACAATAAAAAAAGCTATAAGGTTGTGCAAAGGTTTGCTATATATGAGCAGTAAACATGGGATAGGTTGAATGTCAATATTTTGTGTATTTTAAACTTGCATAATCAACTTTGTACATAGTAATGTTGGGTGGTCTTACCGTACCAGATTCTTTATAGTATGCCATGTTCTCACACAATTGGGCTGAATTTTGCCAGCGCTCAGAGGGCGGGTTTGGAGGCGGGTCCGCTGTGAAAATCCAAAAGATTGACAGTGGAGCGGTATCCCGCTCTAAACCCGCCTCCTTGTGAGTTTCCCTAGTGCCGGCTCTGCCTGCGCTTTGCAGACACGGCACTAAGCAGTGGGTCATTCAATTGTGCTTGTTGAGAGGGTGTTTAAACCAGTTTACTCACCATTTTAGCAGGCACAAAGTATTTTCCCAAGTTTTCCACGAGGTTCCCGTCGCTCGGGGATCACGCCAGGTAAGTATGTCGGGCTCTGAACAACTCTCCATTTCTTTCAATAGATGACAGCTGCAAAAATGGGTTAAAACCAATCATTTTATAGCTGGTCACTTTCCACTCTCAGAAGCTTCAGGCTTGAGTATTTGGAACAGATTTTTAAGCTTTATGCATTTGGGAAGTGTTTGCAGTAAACTCTCTTCACTGAAACCTCCTTGCAACATCATATCTAACCCTTGATAGATTGGTTCTGTCATCTGAACTTCACCTGCCATATGAATCATCAGAATGGGCACGATTTATGCTCTTGTCACCTTGGTCCTCTGAATCTGATGACGATCAACCGCAGCAGCAACAAAACCAGCCACACCAGCAGCAGCAGCAACAAGAGCTCCAACCTTCTCCTCAACCACCTGATGCTGCACAGGGTACTGGGCATCAGTGCAGGGCAGCACCGCGTCGGAGGCAATAACCTCAACACAGGGTATACAGGCACAGGATGAGCTTCCTCAACATGACGGAGCAGCAGTGCCAAAGGAGGCTCAGGCTATTGTGCCAGGTCGTTACCTACATTTGCGCTTTACTGGAGCAAGACCTGCAGCCCAGAGGAAGGGGTCCTTACCAGTGGCTGTCAAACTCACCCTTGCCTTCAACTTCTTCACCTCAGGCTCCTTCCAGACCTTTGCGGCATCTCGCAGTCGGCTGTACACAGATGCATTGCACAAGTAACTGATGCCCTCTTTGACAAGTCCACAAATTATATTCATTTTGCCACTGATGAAACCACTGTCAATGAATTTGTGCTTGTCTTTGCCACTCTAGCTGGCTTCCCATGGGTGCAGGGAGTCATCGACTGCACACATGTGGCCATCAGGGCACCCCATCACAACCCAGTAGCATTTGTTAACCGCAAGGGCTTCCACTCCCTCAACGTTCAGCTGGTCTGCAACCATAGCAAGATTATCATCCATGTGTGCGTCAAGTTCCCTGGCAGCTGCCATGACTTGTACATCCTGCAGCATTCCACTGTCCCTCAGCTCTTCGCAACTCCAAACAGTCTTGGCGGCTGGCTGCTTGGTGATAAGGACTCACGACACCTTTGAGGAGGCCAACAAATGAGTCTGAGGGACGTTATAATCAAAGCCACATCTCCACGAGAAGTGTCATCGAGCAGACAATAGGTTTGCTCAAAATGCGCTTCAGATACCTCGACAGATCTGGAAGAGCCCTTCAGTACGCACCAGCTAGGGTCTCGCGAATAGTTGTCATCTGCTGTGCCCTGCAGAACATAGCACAGCAGCGAGGATTAGTACTGGATGAGGAAGATGCTGCTGAGCGCAGAGCCTCATTGGAGGACGAGGAGGATAAGGACGAGGAGGAGCACCATGAGGTTGGTTACGAGGATGAGGAACACCTGGACGAGCTGGTGGTCCCATTATGACCAGTAAGCGAGCACGTTGCTGCCTGTCACGCCAGGGATACCCTTATCAATGGTAGATTTCAATAACTTCATGCAGCTCATACATGTGGCTGCCACCCACGTACGCAGGTTTGCATCACCATGCAATACCAACACCATGCAGCAGTCCCTTGTTTTGACTCTCACCACCATTGCTGGGTATGAAATGAGCCCTGACCCTTCACTCTGCCACTTCCATTTCATCACACAAATTTGCCAACGACCTCCAAGTGTGACAATTAGATGATTTACTAACAGCACTTCATAGAATATTAATGACATGAATCTTGTCATTCATGTGGAAATGACTTATGAAATGTGATATACCTATCAATTCATCCAATGAAAAGCGACGAGTTAAGAAAGTAACTATAGGTTTTTATTGGCTAAATAACAGAGCCCACCCTCGTGGGTGATCGGATACAACAAGGAGGAATGCCAGCCAGTCGACTACCTTTATACCTGGGCAGGTAGGTGGAGTCATGGGCGGAGTCAGCAGTGGTCAGCCCAGGTATAACAGCATGACAAGAGGCGACCTCGTATAGTGATACAACAGTGTGAACAGTGATGACCATAGAGTAACGATATAACAGTGATAACTATAGTGTAACGATAGTGAACGATAAAAGTGGTTGACCACATTCACCCCTTGTTTAGATTTGAGTCCGGCGGGGTGAAGTGTACTACCAGTTCTGGTATGTCAGTCTGTCCGGAGGCCTCGTAAGCCTTTCTGATCGTCGCAGCGGCGGTGTTGCATTATCCGGTGTTAATGCTGGTGTCTGCGTGGTCGGCGAAGGCTCGTGGGGTTCCGGCATGCCGTCTACCTTGGCTGGAATTGGGGGGGTGGTGGGGGGGGGTGAAGGTGGTGTCTCCGGAGTCCCCGAGGGTGCGAGGTCTCGTAAGGAGACTGTGTCCTCCCGCCCGTCTGGGTATGCCACATAGGCGTACTGGGGGTTGGCGTGCAGGAGGTCCACCCTCTCGACCAGGGGGTCCGTTTTATGGGCCCTCACGTGCTTTCGCAGCAAGACGGGCCCCGGAGAGGTCAGCCAGGTTGGTAGCGTGGTTCCCGTAGTCGACTTCCTGGGGAAAACAAACATTCGTTCATGGGGGGTGGCGTTGATGGCAGTGCAAAGTAGTGACCGGGTGGAATGCAGCACTGCCGGGAGGACTTCCTGCCAGCGGGAGGTTGGGAGGCCCTTAGACTTTAAGGCTAAGAGGACGGCCTTCCATACCGTCGCGTTCTCTCTTTCCACCTGGCCGTTCCCTCGGGGGTTGTAGCTGGTGGTCCTGCTTGCAGCAATACCTCTCACTAGTAGGAACTGACGGAGTTCCTCGCTCATGAAGGAGGAGCCCCGGTCACTATGTGTGGTAAACCACTGTATTGTATATTGCCACCTCTGGGTGGCGCTGTGTATGGAGGCATGCCTCAGCTGACTCCACCCACCACTGTGTGGGTTTCGTTCAGACTTGTTCAGTCACTCACGAAGAAGCATGGTCTCTTCTTAGCTAATAAAAGCCTTATTCATCTCTTCTTTCGACTCATCATCTCTTCTTCGACTCATCACCTTTTATGAAGTAACTGATAAGCGTATCAATTTTATTAGCTAAAAGTTAAATGGCGACACCTGAGGAGCAACAACAGCAACGGATACAGCAGACATTGCTGAGAGCCCTCAGACCACCACGCCTGGACCTCGACCCTCAAGATGTGGGTGCATCAGCCAAGTTTGAACACTGGCTGAGCTGCTTTGAATCCTTCCTCGCAATCTCACAGGTTACAGAGGAGGATCACAAACTGAAAATTTTGACCGCCCAGGTGAGCCATCAAGTATATATGCTAATCCGGGACTCTAATACGTACGTGGCGGCCCTCGAGCTACTAAAAGGGCAATATACGCGCCCAGTGAACACAATTTACGCCCGACACCTCTTGGGATCCCGCAGGCAGCAACCGGGAGAATCGGTAGGGGCATTTGCACGGGCACTACTGGCACTCTGCAGAGACTGCGATTGTAAAGCGGTAACGGCTGTGGAGCACGCGCAGGGACTCGCCTGTGATGCCTTCGTCAGGGGCCTCCAGTCAGACCACACCCGGCAGAGACTGCTAGAAAGCAAGGAACCCGACCTGAAGACGGCCATTGCCCTTGCGCTCTCGTTAGAGGAGGCCCACCGAAACCTCGAGGCATACCCCCGTAACGGCGCCGAGACATGGCAATCGAAACCGTGGGACACGGGACCGCCGCCCCCGGCACCAACCGCTGCAGCGACCCAACCGAGACAGCAGCCTCCGGTAAGAACTGCTTCGATGCCCAGTAACCAGGCCCAAAAATGCTATTTCTGTGGCCAGTTAAAACATCCCAGAGCGCACTGCCCAGCTAAGACAGCTACCTGCTCGGGCTGCGGGAAGAAAGGCCATTACGCTAACGCCTGCAAGGGGAAGCCAGCCAGCAGCGCAGCGTGGGAGCAGCCATCTTATCCGCCATTTTGTGTACCCCCGGCCGCATGGCATCCGCCGCCATCGTATCCAACGCACTCAACCGCCATTTCGTCACCGGAACCGACCACCGTCTCGGCGGATGACTATAGTGACTCACTAAGCCACATACTGGCCTCCATGACGCTGGATCAAGGCCACCCTCACCATCTATCCAGCTCCATGATGGATATCGCGGTAAACGGCCGCGCCACCAGTTGCCTGATCGACAGCGGGAGCACAGAGAGTTTCGTCCACCCCGACACGGTACGTAGCCACTCCCTCACGATTCTGCCAACGCACCATCGCATTTCTATGGCGTCCAAGTCCCAGTCAATGGACATCAGCGGCTACTGTGTGGTGACCCTGTCAGTAGGGGGCACTGAATATCAAAAATTTAAACTGCTAGTCCTGCCCCGTCTTTGCGCTGCCGTCCTGCTAGGGTTGGATTTTCAGTGCCACCTTAAGAGTGTCACACTAGCATACGGTGGACCCCTCCCCCCACTCACAGTCTGCAACCAACAACTTTTAAATCGCCCGCTGCAAACCACCTGCAGCCTTTCCACATTAAAAGTCCCCCCCCCTCCCCTGTTCGCTAACCTCACCCGCGACTGTAAACCCATCGCTACCAAAAGCAGGCGGTACAGTGCCGGGGACAGAGCTTTTATCAGCTCTGAGGTGGAGCGGCTCTTGAAGGAGGGCATTATCGAAGGTAGCACTAGCCCCTGGCGAGCCCAGGTTGTAGTCGTTAAAACCACTGCAAAACGCCGCATGGTAATCGACTACAGCCAAACCATAAACCGGTACACCCAGCTGGACGCGTACCCCCTCCCTCGCATATCTGATATGGTCAATCAGATTGCGCAATACAAAGTATTCTCCACCATCGACCTTAAGTCAGCGTACCACCAGCTGCCCATCCGCCATGAGGACCGCCAGTATACTGCCTTCGAGGCAAACGGCCGCCTCTACCACTTCCTTAGGGTCCCCTTCGGCGTCACCAACGGGGTTTCGGTCTTCCAAAGGGAGATGGACCGAATGGTTGACCAGAACGCGCTGCGGGCAACCTTCCCCTATTTGGATAACGTCACCATCTGCGGCCACGACCAGCAGGACCACGACGTTAATCTAGCAAATTTCCTCCGTACGGCCCAATGGCTGAACCTAACGTACAATAAGGAAAAATGTATGTTTCACACCAAGCGCCTGGCCATCCTCGGCTGCGTGGTGGAGAACGGAGTCATCGGGCCCGACCCCGACAGAATGCGCCCCCTAATGGAGCTACCCCTTCCCCACTGCCAAAAAGCACTGAAGAGATGCCTGGGGTTTTTCTCCTACTACGCCCAGTGGGTGCCCCTCTATGCAGACAAAGCCAGGCCCCTCATCAAAGCCACCTCCTTCCCCCTGACACCAGAGGCGTGTGCAGCCTTCACTCTTATCAAGAACGATATCGCGAAGGCCGCAATGCACGCGGTGGATGAGTCCATCCCCTTCCAAGTGGAGAGCGATGCCTCCGACTTCGCCCTAGCCGCGACCCTTAACCAGGCGGGCAGACCCGTGGCCTTTTTCTCAAGGACCCTCCAGGGCCCCGAGACGAGACACTCCTCCGTCGAAAAGGAGGCCCAGGCTATTGTAGAAGCGGTGCGTCACTGGAGGCATTACCTGGCCGGGAAACGATTTACCCTGCTCACTGACCAGCGTTCAGTAGCTTTTATGTTTAATAATAAGCAGAGGGGTAAAATCAAGAACGACAAGATCTTGAGGTGGAGAATCGAACTCTCCACCTACAATTATGATATCTTGTATCGGCCAGGGAAACTCAATGAGCCCCCAGATGCCCTATCACGTGGTACATGTGCCAACGCGCAGAGTGATAGGCTGCAGTCCCTCCACAATGACCTCTGCCACCCGGGGGTCACCAGGTTTTTCCATTTTATCAAATCCCGTAACCTGCCCTACTCCATCGAGGAGGTCAGGACCATGACCAAGAGCTGCCAAATCTGCGCCGAGTGCAAACCGCACTTCTATAGGCCGGACAGAGCAAGCCTGATCAAGGCCACCCGCCCCTTCGAACGCCTGAGCGTCGATTTTAAAGGGCCCCTCCCCTCCGCTGACCGCAATGTGTACTTCCTCAACATAGTTGATGAGTACTCCCGTTTCCCCTTTGCCATCCCTTGCCCAGACATGACCAGTACCACGGTCATCAAGTGTCTGAATGACATCTTCGCTCTGTTCGGGTTCCCCAGCTATATACATAGCGACAGGGGCTCATCGTTCATGAGCGACGAACTTCGGCAGTACCTGCTAACAAGAGGTATCGCCACGAGCAGGACCACCAGTTACAACCCCCGGGGGAACGGCCAGGTGGAAAGGGAGAACGCGACGGTTTGGAAGGCAGTCCTCTTAGCACTAAAATCTAAGGGCCTTCCGACCTCCCGCTGGCAGGAGGTCCTCCCTGCAGCGCTTCACTCCATTCGGTCACTGCTTTGTACTGCCACTAATGCGACCCCTCATGAGAAAATGTTCGTTTTCCCCCGGAAGTCTACATCGGGAACCTCGCTACCGGCATGGTTGACTTCTCCTGGGCCCGTCCTACTGCGGAGGCACGTGAGGACGCATAAAACGGACCCCCTGGTCGAGCGGGTGCACCTCCTACACGCCAACCCCCAGTATGCCTGGGTGACATACCCAGACGGGCGGGAGGACACGGTCTCCATACGAGATCTCGCACCCTCGGGTACCCCTGAATTACCACCGTTATCCCCCTTACCACCGTTATCCCCCTTACCACTGTTATCCCCCACCACCCCTCCCAACCCAACCCCTGCAGACGGCATGCCAAAGCCCCAGGAATCTTCGCCAACCACCCAGTCACCAGACCCGACGTCGGATGCTGCAACACCACCGCCGCCACCACGACGATCAGGACATCAGACAAGGCCTCCTGATAGACTTAACTTGTAGTACCCTTCACCCCGCCGGACTTCACATTAAACAAGGGGTGAATGTGGTAAACCACTGTATTGTATATTGCCACCTCTGGGTGGCGCTGTGTATGGAGGCATGCCTCAGCTGACTCCACCCACCACTGTGTGGGTTTCGTTCAGACTTGTTCAGTCACTCACGAAGAAGCATGGTCTCTTCTTAGCTAATAAAAGCCTTATTCATCTCTTCTTTCGACTCATCATCTCTTCTTCGACTCATCACCTTTTATGAAGTAATTGATAAGCGTATCACTATGTATATAGTTTGGGAACCCGAACAAGGCGAAGAGGTCGTTCAGGCATTTAATGACCGTGGTACTGGTCATGTCTGGGCAGGGGAAGGCAAAGGGGAAACGGGAGTACTCATCAACAATGTTGAGGAAGTACACATTACGGTCAGAGGACGGGAGGGGCCCCTTAAAGTCGATGCTCAGGCGCTCGAAGGGGCGGGTGGCCTTGATCAGGCTTGCTCTGTCCGGCCTAAAGAAGTGCGGTTTGCACTCGGCACAGGTCTGGCAGTTCCTGGTCATGGTCCTGACCTCCTCGATGGAGTAGGGCAGGTTGCGGGCCTTAATGTAGTGGTAAAGTCTGGTGACCCCGGGGTGGCAGAGGTCATTGTGGAGGGTCTGAAGTCTATCACTTTGCGCGCTGGCGCATGTAATTCGTGACAGAGCATCGGGGGGTTCGTTCAGCTTACCTGGCCGGTATAAGATATCATAATCATAGGTGGAGAGCTCGATTCTCCACCTCAAGATCTTGTCATTCTTGATTTTGCCCCTCAGCTTGTTATTAAACATAAAAGCGACCGAACGTTGGTCGGTGAGGAGGGTAAATCGTTTGCCTGCCAGGTAGTGCCTCCAGCGTCGTACCGCCTCCACAATCGCCTGGGCCTCCTTCTCGACCGACGAGTGTCGAATCTCAGGGCCCTGTAGGGTCCTTGAGAAGAAGGCCACCGGTCTCCCCTCCTGGTTAAGGGTGGCGGCTAGGGCGAAGTCGGATGCATCGCTCTCGACTTGGAAGGGGATGGACTCATCCACTGCGTGCATTGTGGCCTTGGCAATGTCTCCCTTAATGAGGGAGAAGGCTGCGCACGCTTCCTCCGTAAGGGGGAAGGATGTGGACTTCATGAGGGGTCTGGCTTTGTCCGCATAATTGGGCACCCATTGGGCATAGTAGGCGAAGAGCCCCAGGGTTCTCTTCAGTGCCTTTGGACAGTGGGGAAGGGGTAGCTCCATGAGGGGGCGCATTCTTTCGGGGTCGGTCCGATGACTCCGTTCTCTACTACACAGCCGAGGATGGCAAGGCGCGAGGTGTTAAACACACATTTATCCTTATTGTAGGTGAGGTTCAGCCGTTGGGCCGTACGGAGGAATCTCTCCAGATTAACATCGTGGTCCTGCCGGTCGCGGCCGCAGATGGTGACATTATCTAGATAGGGGAACGTGGCGTGCAGCCCGTTCTGGTCAACCATCCGGTCCATCTCCCTTTGGAAGACCGAAACCCCGTTGGTGACGCCGAAGGGAACCCTAAGGAAGTGGTAGAGGCGGCCGTTCGCCTCGAAGGCTGTATACTGGCGGTCCTCAGGGCGGATAGGGAGTTGGTGATAGGGCGACTTAAGGTCGATGGTGGAGAATACCCGGTACTGCGCAATCTGATTGACCATATCAGATATGCGGGGAAGGGGGTATGCGTCCAGCTGGGTGTACCTGTTTATGGTCTGGCTGTAGTCGATGACCAGGCGGTTTTTATTGCCGGTCTTAACGACCACGACCTGGGCACGCCAGGGGCTGGTGCTCCCCTCGATGATGCCCTCCTTCAGGAGACGCTGCACCTCAGAGCTAATGAAAGCTCTGTCCCCGGCGCTGTACCGCCTGCTCTTGGTAGCGACGGGTTTGCAGTCAGGGGTGAGGTTAGTGAACAGGGAAGGTGGCGGGACCTTGAGGGTGGATAGGCCGCAGGTGTTACGCGGTGGGCGGTTTAAAATCTGCTGGTTGTCCGACTGTGAGTGGGGGGAGGGGTCCGCCGTATGCTAGCGTGACGCTTTGGAGGTGGGATTGGAAGTCTAGGCCTAGTAGGACGGCAGCGCATAGCTGGGGCAGGACGAGGAGTTTAAAATTTTTATACTCCGTACCCTTAACCGACAGGGTCACAACACAGTAGCCGCTGATGTCTGTGGCGTGTGACCTCGATGCCATCGAGATCCGGTTGCGCGTTGGCAGGACAGGGAGGGAGTAGTGGCTCACTGTGTCTGGGTGGATGAAGCTCTCCGTGCTTCTGCTGTCGAACAGGTAGGTCGTGGCGTGGCCGTTTACTTTGATGTCCATCATCGACTTGGACAGGTGATGCGGGCGGGCCTGGTCCAGTGTGACGGAGGCTAGTGTATAGCTGAGCGAGTTGTTGTAGTCTGCGGTTGAGGCGGTAGTCGGGTCTAGAGGCACGGTGGCGGTCGGGCGTGGTGGGTAAAATGGCGTCTCCCACGAGGTTGGACAAAATGGCGGAGAAGATGGCTGCCCCCATAACTCACATGAGGCACTGCTGGTGTTGGTTGCCTGGATCAAAGATGGCCACCCCATGACTCACGTGTGGGGATGCTGGCCTCTGTGGTCTTGATGGAAGATGGCCGCCCCCACAGCTCGCATGAGGCACTGCTGGCCTCTGATGATCCACCTCTGCAGGCCTTGGCGAAGTGGCCTTTCTTCATGCAGTTTGAGCAGGTAGAGTTCCTGGCTGGGCAGCGCGCCCTCGGGTGTTTCGCCTGGCCGCAGAAGAAGCAGTCGGCGGCCCAATCGCGGGGGTCAGAGGTCGCAGCCGGTACGGGGGGTGGCGGTCCCGATCGGGTCCGGGACGCCGACGCTAAGGTAGGTCCCGGGGGGGGTGCTGCGGGGGGTATTGGGGTCGGTCCCGAGTCCCAGGGTCGCAGGTTACAGTACCTTGAGTATGCCTCGAGGTCCCGATGGGCCACTTCTAGGGAGCGAGCGAGGGCTGCAGCTTTGTCCAGGTCGAGGTCCTTTGCTTCCAGTAGTCTTTGCCGTGAGTAGTCGGACCGCAGGCCTTTCACGAAGGCATCGCGGACATTGTCTTCAGTATTTTCTGCCGCCGTTACCGCTTTAAAGTTACAGTCTCTGCCGAGTGCTTGCAGCACCTGTAAAAATTCATCCACGGTCTCTCCTGGCTGTTGCGGGCGGGATCTTAGGAGGTGTCTGGCATACATGGAATTTACCGGGCTCAGGTATTGTCTTTTCAGCCGGTTGATGGCGTCCTCGTATGTTTTAAGGTCCCGGATGAGTGCGAATACTTTAGGGCTCAGTTGGGCGGTCAGAACTCTTAGCTTGGATCTCTGAGGCACGCCGGATTCTCCCAGGTAGGACTCGAAACAGCTCAGCCAGTGTTCGAAGTCGAGGGCTGAGTTTGCTGCCTGTGGCTTTAGATCCAGGTACGGTGGTCTGAGGGCTCGCAGCCAAGCTGGCTGCTGTGGCTGTTGTAGCTCGGCGTCTGGCTGGTCGTTTGACTGCTCGCTTTGCTGCTCGCTTTGCTGCTCAGGGAACGACATTTTAAAATTTAGCCAATAAAATTGATATACCTATCAATTCATCCAATGAAAAGCGACGAGTTAAGAAAGTAACTATAGGTTTTTATTGGCTAAATAACAGAGCCCACCCTCGTGGGTGATCGGATACAACAAGGAGGAATGCCAGCCAGTCGACTACCTTTATACCTGGGCAGGTAGGTGGAGTCATGGGCGGAGTCAGCAGTGGTCAGCCCAGGTATAACAGCGTGACAAGAGGCGACCTCGTATTGTGATACAACAGTGTGAACAGTGATGACCATAGAGTAACGATATAACAGTGATAACTATAGTGTAACGATAGTGAACGATAAAAGTGGTTTACCACAAAATGATACTGGGCGGCCTGCTGGTGGCGCTGTCCAGGGAGAGTATAAATAGTCGGGCATGGGCCCAGCTTGCTCAGGACATTCTTTAACAGTAACTAGTGAAGGACACAACTAGTTCTCCATGTTGAAAAACAGTTGATTAAAGCCTTGTTTAATATTTAGACCAAGTGCCTAGTAGTTTTCTTATGTCAATTAACATGACATTGATAAAGAAAGACACACCTGAGTGACTACCCTTGTAACTATTTGTGTGGGATCTTTCATTTCTGGGTGCTTCTACGTCGTGCTACCCCTGCAGCTTCAGCAGAGGTAGAGGCAGCCTCCTCATTTCCATGCTGCGCCTGCTTAGACACCTTTGGCAGTCGTCCTCTGGGGTTTGGAGCCACTGATGGCTCCACCAAAGTCTGCTCCTCCTGCAACTGTACATGCGCAGACTCGGCCATCACTGTCCAGGGAGACAACTGGGGCTCTGACTGAGGGGTTGGCAAGGGGGTGAAAGTCAGAACGCTTAGAGTGGAGCCCCCACTTCCATGTCCCCTCCCACTGTAATGTCCGTGTGTAATTGAGACACGGACTGCAGAAGTTGGTTATAACAGGTGTTTACTGAATGGAGTCAAAACTGGAACTACTATACAAAGTTACTTCACAGGCTTATATACAGGGGTGGTCACTACTGGTACTGCAGTATACAGGGGCTGCAGAATATAGTTCCTTCTTCAAGGTACATACACTACAATTCCTCCCCTTTTAGCTAAACAGTACATAACATTCGATTAATAATTAAATAACATATTTACAATTACAGTTGCTATATACATTAGCTGAAGTTAATCAATTATAAATTCAGTCTTTGAGGAGGCTTCCTGATTCTGTCCGGATAACGCCTCTTTTGGGTATCAGGTTCTTCTGGTAAAGTTGATTCGGGATCAACATCGTTGGTTGGTTCGTCTGCTTCCAATATCACCGATTCTGAGGTAGATGCAATTGGTACTTCGGTTTCATCACCAGGTGTATAGGATCGTGGTGTAGATTTGACGTTTTCCAGTGACTCTAGAATCTGGTCAGCATGGCGTCTTACAATGCTCTCTCCAACGTCCACGGTATACATTAGAGGTCCTTGCCATGTGCAGATCATTCCTGGCTGCCATTTCTCTGTGCGGTAGTCCCGGGCCAAAACTGGTTGACCTATCTTGAAACTCCTGGTTGGCCTTTCATTCATATTCTGAAACTGCCTGTTCTCCACATCTCTTCTGATGTTTGGCTTAACCAAATCCAAGCGGCATCTTAGTCTTCGATTGAAGAACATCATGGCTGGAGTTTGGTTGGTAACCACATGTGTCGCATTCCGGTAGGCAAACAAGAAGTTATCCACCTTGTGTTGTAGGGGTATGTCTTCATTACACATTGCCTTGATAGCCTTCTTGAATGTTTGAACGAACCTCTCAGCCAATCCATTGGTGGCTGGATGATATGGGGCAGATGTGTAATGCTTAACACCATTGTTCTTTAAGAACCTCTGGAACTCTTCAGACACAAACTGTGGGCCATTGTCGGAGCAAATCTGTTCAGGCAGCCCATTTCTGGCGAATATGGTTTGTAAGACTGTGATAGTTTTTTCTGTGGTGGTTGAGGACATTTTTATTACCTCTGGCCACTTTGAATGTGCATCCACCGCAATTAAAAACATCGAGTCCCTAAATGGACCAGCAAAATCAATGTGTACCCTTTGCCATGGAGATGAGGGCCACTCCCATGGATGTAGAGGGGCTTGTGGTGGGGCGTTTTGGACCTTCTGGCATCCTGTACAGCTCTTGGTCATCTCTTCGATTTCTCTATCGATTCCTGGCCACCACACAAATGCTCTGGCTAAATTCTTCATTTTTACCCCTCCCAGATGACCCTCATGAAGCTCATTGAGCACTCTATCCTTCAATTTGGGTGGAATTACTACTCTGGATCCACACATCAAGGTTCCTCGGCACACTGACAGCTGTTCTCTTCTCGGCGAGAATGCTGGCAACAGTGGTTCGCCATGTGCTGGCCATCCCTTCACCGTTAAATCATAGACCCTGGAGAGTGTCGGGTCATTTCGTGTTTCCTTTTCTATGTTTGCATTCGTCACAGGTAGACATTCGACTATGGTCGAGTGGAATATCTCCACAGGATCCACTGCAGGTGCTTCTTCCACCGTCGGCAACGGTAGGCGCGACAATCCATCAGCATTCCCATGCTGTTTAGTTCCTTTGTACTCTGTCATATTGGTGTGCCCCTAGGAAAAGGGACCACCTCTGTAGCCATTGTGCTGTCATTATCGGGACGCCCTTCTTAGGGTTGAAAATGGAGACAAGAGGTTGATGATCAGTTAGTAGAGTAAATTTCTGTCCGTGCAGGTAGTGATTGAACCTCTTCACCCCCCACACCAGGCTGAGGGCCTCTCTGTCAATCTGGGCGTAGTTACGCTCAGCTGAAGTTAACGAGCGTGATGCAAAAGCTATCGGCCTCTCTGAACCATCAAGGAATTTATGTGACAGTACCGCTCCAACGCCGTAGGGAGACGCATCACACGCCAGTCTTATCAGTAGTGATGTGTCGTAGTGAGCCAATACTTCTCTTGAAGTGATCAGGCCTTTACACTTCTGAAAGGCCCGCTTACATTCATCGCTCCATTTCCATGCTACTCCAGTTTGTAGCAGGGCGTTCAGTGGGTGCAGAATTGTGGACACATTCGGCAAAAACTTATGGTAGTAATTCACCAATCCGAGGAATGACCTCAGTTGCGACACATTTTCAGGTGCTGGAGTCTTAACTACCGCTTCAATTTTGTCAGGGGACTTATGTAACCCCTCTTCTTCAATCACGTGGCCACAATACGATATTTGTTTCTTAAAAAACTCGCACTTGGGGCGATTGGCTCGTAGCCCATGTTCTCTTAGTCTAGTGAGCACCTGCTCTAGGTTGGCAAGGTGTTCACTGTCATTTTCACCTGTCACTAGGATGTCGTCCAAGTAACACTGAGTCCCCGGAATCCCTTGCAGGACTTGTTCCGTCGCTCTTTGCCATATAGCCAGAGCTGATGCTACTCCGAATACCAGTCGATTATTGTGGTAAACCACTTTTATCGTTACACTATAGTTATCACTGTTGTATTGTTATCACCGTTATCACTGTTGTATCACGATACGAGGTCGCCTCTTGTCGCGCTGTTATACCTGGGCTGACCACCTCCGACTCCGCCCATGGCTCCACCTACCTGCCCAGGTATAAAGGTAGTCGACTGGCTGGTATTCCTCCTTGTTGGACCCGATCACCCACGAGGGTGGGCTCTGTTATTTAGTCAATAAAAACCTTTAGTTACGTTCCTAACTCGTCGCTTTTTATTGGACGAATTGATAGGTATATCAATTTTATTGACTAAATTTTAAAGATGTCTACTACTGACCAGCCAGGAGCCCTCCCAGAAGCACAGCCACAGCAGCTTTCAGACACCGGGCTACACCAGCCACACCAGCCGGCTTGGCTGCAAGCCCTCAAACCACCGTACCTGGATCTAAACCCACAGGCAGCAAACTCAGCCCTCAACTTCAAACACTGGCTGGACTGCTTCGAATCCTACCTGGAAGAATCCGGCGCCCCGCAGAGATCCAAACTAAGACTTCTGAACGCCCAAGCGAGCCCGAGAGTATACGCACTCATCCAGGATACGACTACGTACGAGGCCGCTATCAACCTACTGAAACAGCAGTACCGCAGCCCGGTAAATTACATGTACACCAGGCACCTCCTAAGATCCCGCCCGCAACAGCCAGGAGAGTCTGTAGCTGAATTTTTACGGGCGCTAAGAGCACTCGGCAGGAACTGTGACTTTAAAGCGGTGACGGCTGTTGAAAATACGGAAGATAATATCCGCGATGCCTTTGTGAAAGGCCTACGGTCCGACTACTCACGGCAAAGACTGCTTGAAGCTAAAGACCTCGACCTGGACAAAGCTGAAGCCCTCGCTCTCTCCCTGGAGGTGGCTCATCAGGACCAGGAGGTGTTTTCCAGGTACTGCTCGCGACCCTGGGACTCGGGCCCGACCCCTACCGCAATACCCTTCGCAGCGCCGCCCCCGGGACCTACCTCAGCGTCGGCGTCCCGGACCCGACCGGGCCCGCCACCCCCGGTACCGGCTCCGACATCGGGCACCCGCGATCGGGCCGCCGGCTGCTTCTTTTGTGGCCAGGAGAAGCACCCGAGGTCGCGCTGCCCAGCCAGGAACTCTACCTGCTCAACCTGCAGGAAGAAAGGCCACTTCTCTAAGGCCTGCAGGAGCGGATCTTCAGAGGCCAGCAGTGCCTCATGCGAACTGTGGGGGCGGCCATCTTCTTTCACGGCAACTGAGGCCAGTATCCCCACACGTGAGTCATGGGGGCGGCCATCTTTGATCAAGGCAACCGACCCCAATAGTGCCTCATGTGAGTTATGGGGGCAGCCATCTTCTCCGCCATTTTGTCCTACCTCGTGGGAGACGCCATTTTACCCACCACGCCCGACAGCCACCGGGCCCCCGGACCCGACGACCGCCTCGCCCGCAGACGACAACGACTCGCTTACCTACACACTAGCCTCCGTCACTCTGGATCAAGCCCGCCCACACCACCTGTCCAAGTCGATGATGGACATCAAAGTAAACGGCCACGCCACGACCTGCCTGTTCGACAGCGGAAGCACGGAGAGCTTCATCCACCCAGACACGGTGAGCCACTACTCCCTCCCTGTCCTGCCAACGCGCAACCGAATCTCGATGGCATCGAGGTCCCACGCCACGGACATTAGCGGCTACTGTGCTGTGACCTTGTCGGTTAAGGGTACAGAGTATAAAAACTTTAAACTCCTCGTCCTCCCCCAGCTCTGCGCTGCCGTCCTACTAGGGCTGGACTTCCAATCCCACCTCCAAAGTGTAACCCTAGCATACGGTGGACCCCTCCCCCCACTCACAGTCGACAACCAGCGAAGGTTAAACCGCCCACCGCGTAACACCTGCAGCCTATCCACCCTCAAGGTGCCGCCACCTTCCCTGTTCGCTAACCTCACCCCCGACTGCAAACCCGTCGCTACCAAGAGCAGGCGGTACAGCGCTGGGGACAGAGCTTTCATTAGCTCTGAGGTGCAGCGTCTCCTGAAGGAGGGCATCATCGAGGGGAGCAACAGCCCCTGGCGTGCCCAGGTCGTGGTCGTTAAGACCGGCGATAAAAATCGCCTGGTCATCGACTACAGCCAGACCATAAACAGATACACCCAGCTGGACGCATACCCCCTTCCCCGCATATCTGACATGGTCAATCAGATTGCACAATACCGCGTATTCTCGACCATCGACCTTAAGTCGGCCTACCACCAACTCCCTATCCACCCCGAGGACCGCCAGTACACCGCCTTCGAGGCGAATGGGCGCCTATACCACTTCCTTAGGGTCCCCTTCGGTGTCACCAACGGGGTCTCGGTCTTCCAAAGGGAGATGGACCGGATGGTTGACCAGAACGGACTGCAGGCCACATTCCCCTACCTAGATAACGTCACCATCTGCGGCCGCGACCGGCAGGACCACGACGTGAATCTGGAGAAATTCCTCCGTACAGCCCAACGGCTGAACCTCACCTACAATAAGGAGAAATGTGTGTTTAACAGAACGGACTCATCGGCCCCGACCCCGAAAGAATGCGCCCCCTCATGGAGCTACCCCTCCCCCACTGCCCTAAGGCACTTAAGAGAACCCTGGGGCTCTTCGCCTACTATGCCCAATGGGTGCCCAATTATGCGGACAAAGCCAGACCCCTCATGAAGTCCACATCCTTCCCCCTTACGGAGGAAGCGTGCGCAGCCTTCTCCCTCATTAAGGGAGACATTGCCAAGGCCACTATGCACGCAGTGGATGAGTCCATCCCCTTCCAAGTCGAGAGCGATGCATCCGACTTCGCCCTAGCCGCCACCCTTAACCAGGAGGGGAGACCGGTGGCCTTCTTCTCAAGGACCCTACAGGGCCCTGAGATCCGACACTCGTCGGTCGAGAAGGAGGCCCAGGCGATTGTGGAGGCGGTACGACGCTGGAGGCACTACCTGGCAGGCAAACGATTTACCCTCCTTACCGACCAACGTTCGGTCGCTTTTATGTTTAATAACAAGCTGAGGGGCAAAATCAAGAATGACAAGATCTTGAGGTGGAGAATCGAGCTCTCCACCTACGATTATGATATCTTGTACTGGCCAGGTAAGCTGAACGAACCCCCCGATGCTCTGTCACGAATTACATGCGCCAGCACGCAAAGTGATAGACTTCAGACCCTCCACAACGACCTCTGCCACCCCGGGGTCACCAGACTTTACCACTTCATTAAGGCCCGCAACCTGCCCTACTCCATCGAGGAGGTCAGGACCATGACCAGGAACTGCCAGACCTGTGCCGAGTGCAAACCGCACTTCTTTAGGCCGGACAGAGCAAGCCTGATCAAGGCCACCCGCCCCTTCGAGCGCCTGAGCATCGACTTTAAGGGGCCCCTCCCGTCCTCTGACCGTAATGTGTACTTCCTCAACATTGTTGATGAGTACTCCCGTTTCCCCTTTGCCTTCCCCTGCCCAGACATGACCAGTACCACGGTCATTAAATGCCTGAACGACCTCTTCGCCTTGTTCGGGTTCCCAAACTATATACATAGTGACCGGGGCTCCTCTTTCATGAGCGAGGAACTCCGTCAGTTCCTACTAGCGAGAGGTATTGCAGCAAGTAGGACCACCAGCTACAACCCCCGAGGGAACGGCCAGGTGGAAAGAGAGAACGCGACGGTATGGAAGGCCGTCCTCTTAGCCTTAAAGTCTAAGGGCCTCCCAACCTCCCGCTGGCAGGAAGTCCTCCCGACAGCGCTGCACTCCATCCGGTCACTACTTTGCACTGCCGTTAACGCCACCCCCCATGAACGAATGTTTGTTTTCCCCAGGAAGTCGACTACGGGAACCACTCTACCAACCTGGCTGACCTCTCCGGGGCCCGTCTTGCTGCGAAAGCACGTGAGGGCCCATAAAACAGACCCCCTGGTCGAGAGGGTGAACCTCCTGCACGCCAACCCCCAGTACGCCTACGTGGCTTACCCAGACGGGCGGGAGGACACTGTCTCCTTACGAGACCTCGCACCCTCGGGCACTCCGGAGACACCACCTTTACCCCCCCCCACCACCCCCCCAATTCCAGCCCAGGTAGACGGCATGCCGGAACCCCACGAGCCTTCGCCGACCACGCAGACACCAGCACTAACATCGGATAATGCAGCACCGCCGCTGCGACGATCGGAGAGGCTTACGAGGCCTCCGGACAGACTGACATACCAGAACTGGTAGTACACTTCACCCCGCCGGACTCAAATCTAAACAAGGGGTGAATGTGGTAAACCACTTTTATCGTTACACTATAGTTATCACTGTTGTATTGTTATCACCGTTATCACTGTTGTATCACGATACGAGGTCGCCTCTTGTCGCGCTGTTATACCTGGGCTGACCACCTCCGACTCCGCCCATGGCTCCACCTACCTGCCCAGGTATAAAGGTAGTCGACTGGCTGGTATTCCTCCTTGTTGGACCCGATCACCCACGAGGGTGGGCTCTGTTATTTAGTCAATAAAAACCTTTAGTTACGTTCCTAACTCGTCGCTTTTTATTGGACGAATTGATAGGTATATCAATTTTATTGACTAAATTTTAAAGATGTCTACTACTGACCAGCCAGGAGCCCTCCCAGAAGCACAGCCACAGCAGCTTTCAGACACCGGGCTACACCAGCCACACCAGCCGGCTTGGCTGCAAGCCCTCAAACCACCGTACCTGGATCTAAACCCACAGGCAGCAAACTCAGCCCTCAACTTCAAACACTGGCTGGACTGCTTCGAATCCTACCTGGAAGAATCCGGCGCCCCGCAGAGATCCAAACTAAGACTTCTGAACGCCCAAGCGAGCCCGAGAGTATACGCACTCATCCAGGATACGACTACGTACGAGGCCGCTATCAACCTACTGAAACAGCAGTACCGCAGCCCGGTAAATTACATGTACACCAGGCACCTCCTAAGATCCCGCCCGCAACAGCCAGGAGAGTCTGTAGCTGAATTTTTACGGGCGCTAAGAGCACTCGGCAGGAACTGTGACTTTAAAGCGGTGACGGCTGTTGAAAATACGGAAGATAATATCCGCGATGCCTTTGTGAAAGGCCTACGGTCCGACTACTCACGGCAAAGACTGCTTGAAGCTAAAGACCTCGACCTGGACAAAGCTGAAGCCCTCGCTCTCTCCCTGGAGGTGGCCCATCAGGACCAGGAGGTGTTTTCCAGGTACTGCTCGCGACCCTGGGACTCGGGCCCGACCCCTACCGCAATACCCTTCGCAGCGCCGCCCCCGGGACCTACCTCAGCGTCGGCGTCCCGGACCCGACCGGGCCCGCCACCCCCGGTACCGGCTCCGACATCGGGCACCCGCGATCGGGCCGCCGGCTGCTTCTTTTGCGGCCAGGAGAAGCACCCGAGGTCGCGCTGCCCAGCCAGGAACTCTACCTGCTCAACCTGCAGGAAGAAAGGCCACTTCTCTAAGGCCTGCAGGAGCGGATCTTCAGAGGCCAGCAGTGCCTCATGCGAACTGTGGGGGCGGCCATCTTCTTTCACGGCAACTGAGGCCAGTATCCCCACACGTGAGTCATGGGGCGGCCATCTTTGATCAAGGCAACCGACCCCAATAGTGCCTCATGTGAGTTATGGGGGCAGCCATCTTCTCCGCCATTTTGTCCTACCTCGTGGGAGACGCCATTTTACCCACCACGCCCGACTGCCACCGGGCCCCCGGACCCGACGACCGCCTCGCCCGCAGACGACAACGACTCGCTTACCTACACACTAGCCTCCGTCACTCTGGATCAAGCCCGCCCACACCACCTGTCCAAGTCGATGATGGACATCAAAGTAAACGGCCACGCCACGACCTGCCTGTTCGACAGCGGAAGCACGGAGAGCTTCATCCACCCAGACACGGTGAGCCACTACTCCCTCCCTGTCCTGCCAACGCGCAACCGAATCTCGATGGCATCGAGGTCCCACGCCACGGACATTAGCGGCTACTGTGCTGTGACCTTGTCGGTTAAGGGTACAGAGTATAAAAACTTTAAACTCCTCGTCCTCCCCCAGCTCTGCGCTGCCGTCCTACTAGGGCTGGACTTCCAATCCCACCTCCAAAGTGTAACCCTAGCATACGGTGGACCCCTCCCCCCACTCACAGTCGACAACCAGCGAAGGTTAAACCGCCCACCGTGTAACACCTGCAGCCTATCCACCCTCAAGGTGCCGCCACCTTCCCTGTTCGCTAACCTCACCCCCGACTGCAAACCCGTCGCTACCAAGAGCAGGCGGTACAGCGCTGGGGACAGAGCTTTCATTAGCTCTGAGGTGCAGCGTCTCCTGAAGGAGGGCATCATCGAGGGGAGCAACAGCCCCTGGCGTGCCCAGGTCGTGGTCGTTAAGACCGGCGATAAAAATCACCTGGTCATCGACTACAGCCAGACCATAAACAGATACACCCAGCTGGACGCATACCCCCTTCCCCGCATATCTGACATGGTCAATCAGATTGCACAATACCGCGTATTCTCGACCATCGACCTTAAGTCGGCCTACCACCAACTCCCTATCCACCCCGAGGACCGCCAGTACACCGCCTTCGAGGCGAATGGGCGCCTATACCACTTCCTTAGGGTCCCCTTCGGTGTCACCAACGGGGTCTCGGTCTTCCAAAGGGAGATGGACCGGATGGTTGACCAGAACGGACTGCAGGCCACATTCCCCTACCTAGATAACGTCACCATCTGCGGCCGCGACCGGCAGGACCACGACGTGAATCTGGAGAAATTCCTCCGTACAGCCCAACGGCTGAACCTCACCTACAATAAGGAGAAATGTGTGTTTAACAGAACGGACTCATCGGCCCCGACCCCGAAAGAATGCGCCCCCTCATGGAGCTACCCCTCCCCCACTGCCCTAAGGCACTTAAGAGAACCCTGGGGCTCTTCGCCTACTATGCCCAATGGGTGCCCAATTATGCGGACAAAGCCAGACCCCTCATGAAGTCCACATCCTTCCCCCTTACGGAGGAAGCGTGCGCAGCCTTCTCCCTCATTAAGGGAGACATTGCCAAGGCCACTATGCACGCAGTGGATGAGTCCATCCCCTTCCAAGTCGAGAGCGATGCATCCGACTTCGCCCTAGCCGCCACCCTTAACCAGGAGGGGAGACCGGTGGCCTTCTTCTCAAGGACCCTACAGGGCCCTGAGATCCGACACTCGTCGGTCGAGAAGGAGGCCCAGGCGATTGTGGAGGCGGTACGACGCTGGAGGCACTACCTGGCAGGCAAACGATTTACCCTCCTTACCGACCAACGTTCGGTCGCTTTTATGTTTAATAACAAGCTGAGGGGCAAAATCAAGAATGACAAGATCTTGAGGTGGAGAATCGAGCTCTCCACCTACGATTATGATATCTTGTACCGGCCAGGTAAGCTGAACGAACCCCCCGATGCTCTGTCACGAATTACATGCGCCAGCGCGCAAAGTGATAGACTTCAGACCCTCCACAACGACCTCTGCCACCCCGGGGTCACCAGACTTTACCACTTCATTAAGGCCCGCAACCTGCCCTACTCCATCGAGGAGGTCAGGACCATGACCAGGAACTGCCAGACCTGTGCCGAGTGCAAACCGCACTTCTTTAGGCCGGACAGAGCAAGCCTGATCAAGGCCACCCGCCCCTTCGAGCGCCTGAGCATCGACTTTAAGGGGCCCCTC
The DNA here is from genome assembly GCF_052327205.1 of Somniosus microcephalus. NCBI lineage: Eukaryota > Metazoa > Chordata > Chondrichthyes > Squaliformes > Somniosidae > Somniosus > Somniosus microcephalus. Next base: position 256,345,102 of record NC_140991.1, on the reverse strand, counting down.
CCGTCCTCTGACCGTAATGTGTACTTCCTCAACATTGTTGATGAGTACTCCCGTTTCCCCTTTGCCTTCCCCTGCCCAGACATGACCAGTACCACGGTCATTAAATGCCTGAACGACCTCTTCGCCTTGTTCGGGTTCCCAAACTATATACATAGTGACCGGGGCTCCTCTTTCATGAGCGAGGAACTCCGTCAGTTCCTACTAGCGAGAGGTATTGCAGCAAGTAGGACCACCAGCTACAACCCCCGAGGGAACGGCCAGGTGGAAAGAGAGAACGCGACGGTATGGAAGGCCGTCCTCTTAGCCTTAAAGTCTAAGGGCCTCCCAACCTCCCGCTGGCAGGAAGTCCTCCCGACAGCGCTGCACTCCATCCGGTCACTACTTTGCACTGCCGTTAACGCCACCCCCCATGAACGAATGTTTGTTTTCCCCAGGAAGTCGACTACGGGAACCACTCTACCAACCTGGCTGACCTCTCCGGGGCCCGTCTTGCTGCGAAAGCACGTGAGGGCCCATAAAACAGACCCCCTGGTCGAGAGGGTGAACCTCCTGCACGCCAACCCCCAGTACGCCTACGTGGCTTACCCAGACGGGCGGGAGGACACTGTCTCCTTACGAGACCTCGCACCCTCGGGCACTCCGGAGACACCACCTTTACCCCCCCCCACCACCCCCCCAATTCCAGCCCAGGTAGACGGCATGCCGGAACCCCACGAGCCTTCGCCGACCACGCAGACACCAGCACTAACACCGGATAATGCAGCACCGCCGCTGCGACGATCGGAGAGGCTTACGAGGCCTCTGGACAGACTGACATACCAGAACTGGTAGTACACTTCACCCCGCCGGACTCAAATCTATACAAGGGGTGAATGTGGTAAACCACTTTTATCGTTACACTATAGTTATCACTGTTGTATTGTTATCACCGTTATCACTGTTGTATCACGATACGAGGTCGCCTCTTGTCGCGCTGTTATACCTGGGCTGACCACCTCCGACTCCGCCCATGGCTCCACCTACCTGCCCAGGTATAAAGGTAGTCGACTGGCTGGTATTCCTCCTTGTTGGACCCGATCACCCACGAGGGTGGGCTCTGTTATTTAGTCAATAAAAACCTTTAGTTACGTTCCTAACTCGTCGCTTTTTATTGGACGAATTGATAGGTATATCAATTATACTGGTAAAGACCTTTGTGAGTGTTTATCGTGAGATATTTTCTAGAGGATTCTTCAACCTCCATCTGCAAATATGCTTGCGCTAGATCAATTTTTGTAAAACGTTTCCCTCCAGATAGTGAGGCGAAAATATCTTCTCTCCTCGGAAGAGGATACTGTACTGTGTGAAGGACTGGGTTCACAGTCACCTTGAAGTCCCCACAGATGCGAACCTTCCTTGGCTCCTCAGACTTATTGTTTAACGTTTTCTTCATGACAGGAACGATGGGTGTCGCCCACTCGCTCCAGTCTACCTTAGATAACACGCCTGCATTCTCCAGATTCTCCAGCTCTGCCTCGACGGCTGGGCGAATTGCATACGGTACCGGTGTTGCTTTGAAAAACTTGGGAATTGCATTCTCTTCTATTTTTATCAAGGCGGTTACGCCTTTAAGAGTTCCCAGTCCTTGTTGAAATACCTCTTTAGCGTTAGCTAAGATTTTTGACAATCGGCCAGGTGTGACGTCGTCATCCTTTTTACCAGCCACAGTCAGTGCCTGAATGGAGTGCCAGTCTAATTCTGATCCATTCACGTCCCAATAACGGTGGTCCACCATCTTGCAGCATGTACAGATACAATTTCTGTATTTCCTTGCCGTTGTCTTCGACAGGCACCCTTATTTTCCCTCTGGGGTATACTTTCTGCCCCGTATATGTCTTCAAGACAATGGATGTGTCTTTCAAGGGTATGTGTGAGAATAGCCGCTTGTAGTCTCGTCGATTCATGACGGTCAGGGCTGATCCTGTATCCAATTCCATTTTGACTTGGGACCCTGCTATCATGAGGGTGACCCAAATGGTTCGGTGATCCTCTTTTGCGATTACGTTGTGTAGTTTGAGACAGCTTAGTCTCTTGTTCCCGGATTCACTATCGCTCTTCTGGTCTTCGGAACTACTGTCCGTCATCTTTTGTACATTCCTGTACTTTTCCTTAGTAGTCTTTTTGTTGTCGTTAGTCTTCTTCCCGGACCTGCAAACTCGTGCAATGTGTCCCATCTTTCCGCACTGCCTGCATGTTTTGTCCTTGAACCAGCAATCCTTCTGGTTATGGGTTGTTCTGCCGCAGCGATAACATTTTTCAAATCCCCGTGTCATTTCATGGGTGCCGTATTCCTATGGCTTTTGCTGTATTTCCGCAGCTCCCCTTGCTGCTGCTTCGTACAATACTGCCACGCTGAAAGCCTTATCTAGCGTCAGCTTTCTCTGAGAGTAACCTCTTCTGGGTTCCTTCACTCAGGAGTCCACAGACAAATTTGTCCCATAGGGTATCTGCCAGTCCTGCTCCGAACTGGCAGTGCTTTGATAGCTTGCGTAGTTCCATAAGGTAATCAGCATTGCTCTCATCTTTATGCTGATTTCTCTTGTGGAATTTAAATCTTTCTGCTATTAGCAGCAGTGTAGGATTTAGGTGTTCCTGTAGGATATCAACAATTTCGTTAAAACTCTTCCCCATCGGTTTGACTGGAGTGATCAGGTTCCGCAATAGGCCGTACGTTCTTGCGCCCATTAAGTTTAGTAGTACCGATGCCTTTTTCTCATCGGCTACTTCATTTGCCTTGCAATATACTTCGACTCTTTCCACATACGTGGTCCAGTCTTCTATTTCATTATCGAAGGCAGTGATATTGCCAGTCTTTGGCATCTTGGAGATCTAAGATGGCACCTCCCGCGCTTTGCCTTCTTCCCCGCTGGATTAAGATGGCGCCTCCCGCGCTTTCTGTCTTTTCCGCTGCTGCCAACGCCGTTGCTGGTGTTTTTATGCCTTGATGGTGACGCCCTATGGTCTTCGCGCGCTTCCCCCTGCGCTGCTGCCAACGCCGCTCTCCGCGGTCCCCGTGGCAAACTGCAGCTCCTCGCGGCTTTCTGCGCTTCTAATTTCTTTTTCTTTTATTTTAATTACTGTTCCCGTCGTCAGAGCAGGCCCTATGGGACACTTTCCTCCCTCTTCTCGGGTCTGTACGCTGCCCGGCTTCATAGCACCGGCCGCGCCCTGTGTGCTCCACCCTCTCTCTCTCTCTCCTCTTCCCGACAACGCTGCTCGGCCCCGTTGAAAAGCCACCCGATCGAGCTCTAGCCCGCCGCAGCCCAGGAAGGATCAGTGTACTACCTGCCACCAGCCCGATTAGCTGGAACACCATAGACTGGAGAACCAAGCCCAGCTCTCGACAGCCTCTCCTGCAAATCTTCGAATTCGATGAATCAGAGGGCGGTTGCCCACGGTCGACGCCTGTTTCTTCTGTTTGTTTGTTTTTTTTGTTTTTGGATTTCTTCCTTCTGGCTTCGACCTCTAATAACTTCACTTCAGGGATGGATCCCCGTGAGGTGGTGCAGAACTGTAGGTAAGTTTGGACCTGTTCGTCGCCAATGTAATGTCTGTGTGTAATTGAGACACGGACTGCAGAAGTTGGTTATAACAGGTGTTTACTGAATGGAGACAAAACTGGAACTACTATACAAAGTTACTACACAGGCTTATATACAGGGGTGGTCACTACTGGTACTGCAGTATACAGGGGCTGCAGAATATAGTTCCTTCTTCAAGGTACATACACTACACCCACCATTATCCCTCTCATGGGCCACCTGCACCTCCCTGCTAGCAAGTAGCTGGAGAGCACCTTGCTGCACTCCATGAGGGCCCACCTCTATACTGACATCCCTCCGACAAAAGACATCTATGAGCCTCTGGTTTCTCTACTCCATAGATGCCCATCTCACCTCCATTTTTCTCCATCTCTCCTCCATAGATGAGCATCTATTTTGAAGAAAAACCATGTTCTCATGTGACTGACGCCATGTCTCCTCCATGCAGGTGGCCATCCTATCCATGGAGGAAGCTATAGTTATAGTGAGTGTGCCACGGTGTTGCTCATGCTGGAGATAGACTCCTCCATTCTCTGCACATTCGCAGTCACCGCGGTCATAAAACCAGTCAGAGCCTCCTGCACTTGTTCCTGCAGCTCCAGGATCACCCTCTTCCTGGATAGCCCCTAAGGCTCAGTGTCTGCATGCAGCTGCGCAGAGGTGGGGGACTCCTGCACCCTCCGACGTGGAGTCTCCACTGCTGTCAATGTCTCTACCACCTGCTGCTGCTCAGTTGTGATCTGTGAGACACCAGGTGATGACACTACTCTACCTCACGACATACCCACCGAGGTGTGCGACGGGGTTGCATTGTCTGAGGTGATGCTGCGCCCTCAGAGGCAGGAGGCTCCTCTGAGGAGTCTTCTTGCTGTTGCTCCTGGAAATTGGTGGGGGGAGGCTCTTGATGGACCTGTGGGAGAGTGAAGGGATCAGTTAGATATACAGGATGTCTACTGCAGACACATACCATTATCCACATGATGGGTATTCATCTTGTCTTGACATCACACCCCATATGAGGCAATGATGAAAGGCATGCAATTGTATGGAAATTCAATCTGTCACCAGCTTCTTCTACTGAGCCCCTCTCTCCGTCCCCCACTTCTGGAATGCCCACCACTCCAGTAATCTCCAGTGCTGCCTCCTCTGCACTTGTCAGTTATGACATAGTTTGTGGAGGCCTTCCTCCCATTCTCTCCCTCTCCCCCTTATTGCCATGGCTCCAGTTACTGTCAGTTGCAAACTGATCGCATTTAGTGCTGTCAATGTTTCCCTGCAAGGAGGGAAAGAAGAGAAGGTTCAGTGAGAGTGATGGTATGAGTGTAAGGAATGGAATGGCATAGAGCTTTACACTGGCAATTTAATGGAGTGGATTGGCAGTACCAAGTTGCCTCCTTTTGAGTTATTAGTTGCTGTCATTGCATAATGAGGCTCAGTGTGAGGGCTGCATAGTAAGATGGTGACCTGATAATGTAGATAGATTTAGAGGGATGGATGAAGGTTCAAGGGATGTTGGGCTGTGTAGCGTTGTGCAGGAGTAGGGATGGCAATGTAGAGTGGTGCGAATGTGGTGAGACGCAGAGCTGCACCAAGTTAATTGTGGCTTAACACTCACTTTTCCTGATCTAGATCATTGAACCTCTTGTGGCACTGCACCCAGGTGCGAACCACCACTGACAGCCCCGTAACCTCCTGCGATATCTGCAGCCACGCTGCCTTTGTCTGCTGGGGAGGCCTCTTCCTGCCGTCCTCAGGGAAGTGAACCTCCCTACGTGCTCTCACTCCCTCCACAAGATGATGGAGGGACTCAGCTGTGAAGCGAGGAGCTGCTTGTTGGTGCTGCAAGCTCATAGTGCAGATACTCAAACATTGACAGCACTAAATGCGATCAATTTGCAACTGACAGTAACTGGAGCCATGGCAATAATAAACTGGCAATAATCGCGTCATCCGGTGACGTCACTAGACCCGCACCCTTTAATAGGGCCGGGAAACGCGCAGGGCGGGCCTAACGAGGCCCATTAGGGCAAGATTTGATTTATCGACGGGATCCACGCAGCAGCAGGGTTGCCCCCTGCCGCCGACCTCTCCCACCTTGAAGCTGCCCAGGTAGACAAAATCATGGCCTTGTTTCCTGGTCCTTCAGATAATCTACACATTCAACCTGCTCACCAACTTCTGCCAAGCCTGGTGCAAGACTGTATTACAGGGAGGATGCCCTCAAGTTCCCTCCTTGCGCCCACCAGATGTAGCTACACTTTGCCAGCCATCAAACAAGGTTTGGGGTCTGCACCACTCCAACATTTACCCACAGCTTCCATTTTATGCCTTGACATTTTTTTTAAGAACATAAGAGCATGAGAAGTAAGAGCTGGAGTAGGCCATACGGCCCCTCGAGCCTGCACCGCCATTCAATAAGATCATGGCTGATCATCGACCTCAACTCTACTTTCCCGCCCGATCTCCATATCCCTTGATTCCCCTAGAGTCCAAAAATCTATCTACCTCAGCCTTGAATATAATCAAAGACTCAGCATTCACAGCCCTCTGGGGCAGAGAATTCCAAAGATTCACAACCCTCAGTGAAGAAATTCCTCCTCATCTGTCTTAAATGGCCGGCCCCTTACCCTGAGACCATGCCCCTTTGCTCCGTTGCTGCTTATTTTGTTTGCAATCCATTCAGCCTTTGGAAAGGTGGACAAACATTTAAAAAATGAAGAGGTATTAAAATATTTTTAAAAGGAAAATATATTTAAGTACCGCTGGTGAAAATTCTAAACCCCCAATCCTTAGTGACATCCTACAGTTAAACCAACTTGCCATCTACAAATGTTTACCATAATTATTTACATTACTAACTGTATTTAATAACTAAACTAAAATTCACTGCATTTAATAATTAATTAACTTACTGTATTTAATAATTAATTACAATACTAATTACATTTAAAAAATTTGAGCTCAACATTGGTTTAGAAATTTAAGAAGCAAGAGCTGGAGTAGGCCATACAGCCCCTCGAGCCTGCTCCGCCATTCAATAAGATCATGGCTGATCTATTACCTCAACTTCACTTTCCCGTCTGATCTCCATATCCCTTGATTCCCCTAGATTCCAAAAATCTATCTATCTCAACCTTGAATATACACAAAGACTCAGCATCCACAGCCCTCTGGGGCAGATAATTCCAAAGATTCACAACCCTCCGAGTGAAGAAATTCATCCTCATCTCAGTATTAAATGGCCTACCCCTTATCCTGAGACTATGGCCCCTAATTCTAGACACTCCAGCCAAGGGAAACAACCTCTCAGTATCTACCCTGTCAATCTCCTTCAGAATCTTGTATGTTTCAATGAGATCACCTCTCAAACCAGTCCCTTTTTATTTGTACTTGATTTACAAGTTTTGTTCTGGGGCCGGGGGGGGGGGGAGGGGGCGGGGGGGGGGGGCGGCCGGAGGAAGATTGGGTGGGGTCCGAAGAGGATTGGGGGCTGGGGGGTACAGCCAGAGGAGCAGCACGGAGTGGGGCGTCTGTAGGGATCGGGGGCTGGAGGAGCAGCACGGGGAGTGGGGGGGTCGGGTGAGGATCGGGGGCCGGGAGCAGCACGGGGAGTGGGGGGTCGGGTGAGGATCGGGGGCTGGAGGAGCAGCACGGGGTGTGGGGGGTCGGGTGAGGATCGGGGGCTGGGAGCCGCACGGGGAGGCTTGGAGGAGTAGGGGGCGAGGCCTCGGGGGAATTGGAGGTCTGTGGGGGGGGAGGTCTAGGGGTGGTGATTGGTGGCCTCGTGGGGTGGGTGCCTCCGATCGTTGGGGTGGGTTAGGTAGGGACGCTGGATTCAGGAGTTAAGTGTAAAGGCACTTACGTCCTGGATCCAGCAGTTTTCACCTTGCATTAGCTGGCGGGTTTCACGAGGCGTGCAAAATCTGACCAGCTAAAACTAAATACAAAATGGAGGTTAAAGCAGAGGCTTCTAGCCTCATTATAATATTTAAATAAATGACCTTCCTCCTGGCAGCGGATTGGCTGCCTGCCTCTGTTAAAACTGGAAGTGGGCGGGTTGGAGGCGGGTTCAGGTCAGGATTCCGATTTTTAACACTTTAACTACCCACACGCCCCCCAACTCACCCTTTTTTTCAGGTTGAAATTCCCCCCCTTGGGCCTAGTATGCATTTTGTCCATCAAACTTCAGGCACCACACTTCCTGTGTCATACTTCAGGCTCATACCATATCAGCCATACCTCAGTGCTGGCACTCTTGCCTCTGCATCAGAAGGTTGTGAGTTCAAATCCCACTCTAGAGACCTGGGCCGAAACCTTTAGCTTGGAGCCGGGTTGGGTGTGTGCGGGCCGTGTCGCGGGTCGCCATCCCGAAGATTTCAACAGTGCGTTCTGCACTGCACGTTTAACTCAATGGCACCAATTGAAAGAGTCATGCGCGTTTCCCAGCCCAATTAAATGGAGCGGGACTGATGATGTCATCGATGACTCGTTTTCAGCACAGATATTTAAAGCAGCCTTGCACACTTCTAATTTGAAGGTTGCTGTCGGAGTGTTCAACATGCTTTCAAGAGCTAAAAATTGCTGAATAACATTAAGAATTCTGTGGGTCATGGAGACACAAAGACAGAGGACAGCATCAAGATTCCCAGATGCCTCCCTGGAAGTGCTGGTCCATGGGGTAAAGGCATGCAGGGAGGTCCTCTTCCCTGTGGATGGCCAAAAAAGACCAGCCAAAGACACTAAGAGGGCACAGCTAGACATCACAGAAGAGGTCAGCAGCAGGGATGTGGTGAGGAGGACATGGAGCCAGTGCCGCAAAAGATTCAATGATCTCATGAGGTCAGGAAAGGTGAGTGCTATGCCACACTCACCTACATCCTGATGTGCCTGTCACCCCAACCCCACTCTGCCTTCCCAAGCCTACTCATGCACATCATTCCTCATACCGACCTACCTTGCAGGTGCACCCATCCCCCTCTGTCTATGCACCTACTCACATCCCCATCTGACTAACCACCACTGACACTCACCCTCATCCTAATGCAATCATAGCAAATAACACCACAGAAGGAGGCCATTTGGCAATGTCATACCACTCCCTCATAGTCACCCTCTACAGATGTAGCCCATCCATTCCTTACACTCATTCCATCACTCTTACTCAAAGTTCTCTTCTTTCCCTCCATGCAGGAGCTGAGAGCCCACTAAAACAGAGAGAGGTAGAGAACCGGAAGTGGCCCTCCAGTCTTCACAAATCTGACTCCAGCAGAGGAGGAGGCCATAGAAATCTCTGGAGGTGCAGAGCTGCTGGCGGTGGGAAACAGGGAGAGGGGGACCTCCCAGCAAGCTGGTGACAGAATTACATCTCATACAGCCACATGGCATACAGCAGTCACTCAAATGGTGACTGATGTCAGCAGCCAGAGAATTTTCATCATGTGCATAATGGCATCTTTACCCATTGTTACTATAACACTTCTAAATCATCTCTTTAATCTCTCACAGGTCCATCAAGTGCCCCCCTCATCCCCCCCCCACTGTCCAGCTGCAGGAGGAAGACGACTCCTCAGAGGAAGCTCCACTCTCTGAGGGTGCACCGTCAGTAGACCCATGCGCACCTAGCACTAGCACAGATACGCACACCTTGGTAGGTCCTGTGAGAGATAGAGTAGTGTTGTCACCTAGTGTCTCACAAGTGAGCAAGAGCAGATGGTGAAGGCAGGGACAGCAGTGGAGACTCCTTGCTGGAGCGCACAAGATGCTCCAAGCTTTGCTGAGCTGTATGCAGACGCTGAGCCTCGGGGGCCATTGAGAAAGAGGGTGATCTTGGAGGGGCAGCATGAGGCTCTGGCATCTTTTGCAGCCGCGATGTGTGCAAATGTATGGAGAATGGAGGAGTCCATCTCCAGCATGAGCAGCACCATCTCGCAGGCGATGGCGACGATGTGCTGTTCCATGGAAAGGATGGCTACTTGCATGGAGCAGCAAATGTGCCAGTCACACAAGCACAGGCTTGCTGTGAGCAACAGATTGCAGACTCTCATTGACCTCATCTCGAGGAGGGATACCAACGTAGACTTGGGCGTTCATTGCCCCACTGATGTGCAGCAAGGTGCTCTCCAGCTCCTTGCTAACAGGGAAGTGCGGGTGGCCCATGAGAGGGATGATGGTGAGAGGGGACACGGAAGTGGGGGCTCTTCCTAAAGCACTCCCACTTCTCCCCCATTGCCTCCCCCTCAGTCAGAGCCCCACATGCTGTCTCGGATCCCGATGGCCGAGTCTGCCTCTGCACAGTTGCAGGAGAAGCAGTCCTTGGCGGGGCCCTCACAGGCTCCAAAACCCAGCGGACATCCACCAAAAGTCTAACCAGTTACAGCAGGGAAGTGAGCAGCCTGCCTCTACCTCTGCTGAAGCCACATGAGTTGCACCTTGTAGAAGCACGCGTAACTGAAAAAAGGCACAATCCTAGATGCACATGGGTGTATGAAAAGATGTTCATGTTAAGTTTCAGTTATATTTATGACGCACAAAAAGTTATTTCTTTGCACAACTTTCCCGTCTTGTCCATTTTTGCCTGCTACCTGGGAAGTGGCTTTGTCACATGGAGTGAATGGTGAGACGTTACTTACCCTTGAACAATGGTGGTTTGGGTGACAGGAATGGCTTGGTCATTGTAGGACTGCTTTGTGGTGTTGTTGGGGGGCGGGGTTGGTACAGCATCTGGGATCCATATGGGTGCACTGGTGCAAGTTAAGTAAATCTGGGCATTATGAGGCCTTCCCGGGCCTCCCGGGCGGCAATGTGTGCCGCTGTTGATGCTATCTCCACCTCAGGTTCCTCCTCCTCCCCCTGCTCCTGTTCCACCTGTTCCTCCTCCTCCTCTTGTTCCACCTGTTCCTCCCCCTCCTCTTGTTCCACCTGTTCCTCCTCCTCCTCTTCTTCCACCTGTTCCCCTCCTCCTCCTCATGTTCCACCTGTTCCACCTCCTCTGAAGAGGCTGTGCGCTCTGCACCTTGCTCCTCCTGCAGTTCCAATCTTTGCTGCTGCGTTATGTTGTGCAGCGCACAGCATATGATCATGATTCTGGACACCCTGGCTGGTGCGTACTGAAGGGCTCCTCCAGATCTGTCAAGGCATCTGAAGCGCATCTTCAGCATGCCGATTGCTTGCTCTATGACATGTGGCTGTCATTATAATGCTCCTTGGCCTCGTTGCTTGACCTCCTCAAGGGTGTCATCAGCCACGTCTTCAGTAGATAGCCCTTGTCTCCAAGCAGCCAGCCGGTAAGTCTGTTTGGAGATACGAAGAGCTGAGGGAGGGTGGACTGACGCAGCACGAGAGAGTCATGACAGCTGCCAGGGAATCTGGCACACACATGCATGATGATCTTTTTATGGTTACAGATGAGCTGCACATTGAGGGAGAGGAAGCCCTTCTGTTTGACAAACACATCTGGGTGATGTGGGGGTGCCTTAATGGCCACATGTGTGCAGTCGATGACGCCCTGCTCCTGTGCGAAGCCAGCCAGAGCCGCAAAGCCAAGCACCCGCTCAGTAACACTGGCTTGATCAGTGACTGACTTGTGAAACATGACATTGGTTACCTGAGTGATGCATTTGTGGGCGGGAGACTGCGAGATCCTGCAAATGTCTGCTGCAGATCCCTGGAAGGAGCCTGAGGTGAAGAAGTTGAGGGCGGTGGTGACGTTGACAGCCACTAGTAAGGCATGTCCACCAGGTCCTCTGGGCAGCAGTTCTTGTTCCAGCAAGCTACAAATGTCTGCGACAACCTGACGCGATAGCCTGAGTCTCCTGAAGCACTGCTGCTCAGTCATGTCCAGGAAGCTCATCCTCTGCCTGTACACCCTGTGTTGGGAGTCTCGCCTCCGGCGCGGTGCAGCCCTGTACTGAGCCCCTCTCTCCTGTGGAGCATCAATTCATTGAGGAGAAGGCTACTGGTGTGGTTGCTGTTGCTGCTGCAGCAGCTGGTGTTGTTGGTGCTGGGGCTCATCTTAGTCTGATTCTGAGGTCCAAGTTGAAACACCATAAGTGATGATCTAATAGATGGCAGGCAAAGTGGAGATTAAAGGCTCAATTAAAGGCTCAATCCTTCAATGTTCTGATAGTGACTAGTAATGTGTTGAGAGTGGCATCTGAGGTTGCAGAAATGACCTGCGAACGCCTGACAGCCAAAACCTGATGTTAATAAGACAGTTAAGGGTCTCTCAACAAGCAGTTAAGTACCTCAATGAGAAGGTCCGTGGCACGCCTCGAAATGCGCCCGAATGAAATACGGACGTTGGTGGGATGACGGCAGGTTCCCGACGTGCTGTCAATTTCTGCGATTTTAACTGCCGACCCGCACGCTCGGCAATGGGAAATTTCTGGCCATGAGCACATAATCTAGGTTGACATTTCAGTGCATTTCTGAGGGAGCGCTTCACTGTCGGAGGTGCCAACTTTCAGATAAGAGGTTAAACTGAGGCCCCGTCTGCCCTCTCGGGTGGTTGGGAAAGATCACATGGCACTATTTCGGAGAAGTGCAGTGGAGATCTCCCCAGTGTCCTGGCCAATATTTATCCCTCAGCCAACATCACTAAAAAAAAGATTGTCTGGTCATTATCTCATTGCTGTTTGTGGGACCTTGCTGTGCCCTAATTGTCTGCCACGTTTCCTGCATTGTAACAGTGACTACACTTCAGAATTACTTCAGTGGCTGTAAAGTTCTTAGGAACATTCTGAGGTAGTTAAAGGTGCTTTATAAATGAAAGTTCTTTCTTTATCACAGTTTGATGTCGCATTTTAGATTGCCAATTTTATTGTACCTCTATATATCTATGTATCTATATATATAAACGGATCGTTCTTTCTGTCTGTCTGTCTGTCCTTCTGTCTGTCCTTCTGTCTGTCCTCGGGTGTGCGTCTGTCCGGCTATGCGCTCGAAAGTTACAGAGCGTACCTACGCGTGCGTTACGTCGAAAGAAAGCTCACCGTTCCAAAACGATGGTAAGCGTATTTACGTTTCGGCCGGACAAAAATTGCACCCGCGGTATCCGAAAAACCTTCAAAATTCCGCTCATTAGCATCTCATTATCCGCTCATTAGCGACAGAGTGACCTCGAGGTCGACCAATCGTACGCGAGGTTCCTGGCGCGTGCAGCCGGGCCCTCCTACGGTCGAGTGACGGGACGATTGACCAATCCTTATCGTTCTGAACCGAGGTGAGTAGCCGCCATCTTGCTTCCATTCTTTTTCCTGCTTTCTGCGTCTTTCTTTTCAAATATACATTTCCAGCAAAATAAAATTGCTTTTATTAAATTGTTTTAAAAAAAACTTCATTCATTTGTAAATATTTTCTCTAACCTGAAGATTCTTTTTCCTACCTTTCCCCGTTTTTGTTAGGCCTCAAAGCCTGGGCCTTTCTTGCCCAGCCAGGCCCGAGCTAGGTAATTGTCCCACGGCTTCTGCTAAGCTCCTCAGCCCCCCCCCCGTGTCACGTTACCCGGGGCAACGGATTTCAGCCACGAGGGTCACGAGGGTCAGGGTGCGTGCGCAGCAGGAGCAGCTGAGACGCGGTGTCTCTCTCTGTTCCCCGCTCGGCTCGGGCGAGGGGGGGCAGGGCTCTCGGGAGTGTGGATCTCGGGCGGGGCTTGGTGAGCGGGAAGGTGCGCGCGCAGCAGGAGCAGCTGAGACGCGGCGTCTCTCTCTGTTCCCCGCTCGGCTCGGGCGGGGGGGGCGGGGCTCTCGGGAGTGCAGATCTCGGGCGGGGCTTGGTGAGCGGGAAGGGTTACCCCGGCAACCAGGCCCGCCGACTGTCTCTCACAGCCGCAATCGGCGGACTTGAAGCCAGCTCGGGAGGGCGGGGCTCCGGAGAGCGGGAGGGCGGGGGGCCGGTGCTCGGGAGATCGGGCCTCCGGAGTTCGGTGCTTGGTTGGGGGGGGGGGCGAGCCTCGGGAGATCGGGGGGGGGGGTGGGGGGGCGAGCCTCGGGAGATCGGGGGGGTGGGGCTCCGGAGATCCGGGGGGTGCGGGGCTCGGGAGATCGGGGGGGGGCGGGGCTCGGGAGATCGGGGGGGCGGGGCGCGGGAGATCGGGGGGGGCGGGGCTCGGGAGATGGGGGGGCGGGGCTCGGGTGATGGGGAGGCGGAGATCAGGGGGCTCGGGGACTCTCCCCCTTCCCCCCTCCCCCCCCTCCCCCCCTCCCCTTCCCCCCTCCTCCCCTTCCCCCTCTTCCCCTCCCCTTCCTCCCCTCTTCCCCCCCTTCCCCCCTCCCCTTCCCCCCCTCTTCCCCCCTTCCCCCTCCCCTTCCCCCCTCCCCTTCCCCCCTCCCCCCCTCCCCCTCCCCTTCCCCCCCTTCCCCCCTCTTCCCCCTCCCCCGCTCTTCTCCCTCCCCTTCCCCCCTCCCCTTCCCCCCTCCCCTTCCCCCTCCCCTTCCCCCCTCCCCTTCCCCCTCCCCTTCCCCCCCTCCCCTTCCCCCCTCCCCTTCCCCCCTCCCCTTCCCCCCTCCCCTTCCCCCCTCCTCTTCCCCCCTCCTCTTCCCCCCCTCCCCTTCCCCCCTCCCCTTCCCCCCTCCCCTTCCCTCATCCCCTTCCCCCCTCCCCTTCCCCCCTCCCCTTCCCCCCCTCTTCCCCCTCCCCTTCCCCCTCCCCTTCCCCCCTCCCCTTCCCCCCTCCCCTTGCCCCCTCCCCTTGCCCCCTCCCCTTCCCCCCTCTTCCCCCCCTCCCCTTCCCCCCTCTTCCCCCCCATTCCCCTCCCCTTCCCCCAGTCGCTCTCTCTCTTCCCCCCAGTCGCTCTCTTTCTTCCCCCCAGTCGCTCTCTCTCTTCCCCCCAGTCGCAAGGTTAACATTGTAGCCATTTATCCCTCATTTTTGCCGTCTGCCTTCCCCTATTTAAGCAATTTTACAGTGAGTACTTTAATCATGTGGTGTAGTTTCTTTAGTTTAATAAAATTTGACTTTCTCACATCCAGACCATTTGTCCATTTTAATATATCATTAATTATAAGTTCCTCCAGTCAGAACTAGAAGGGGTGGTTTAGCGATTCGAAACCGCTGTTTGGGATTGGTCAGAGTGCAGCAGCAAAAAGCTGTTTGACCAGATAAATTACCGTAAACCAGGTAAAAGATGCCCCCCTACAAATTGACGACCGCGGCAGGACTGGAGGCAGTTCTTGATATGATAAGTGGTCTGGATCTGGAGAAAGCATCAGCTATTGTTCTTGCTTTCAGTCTGTGGGTAGCCCTGCAGAAGTTAGCGGCAACGTGTAAGCTGACCTATTATGGTATAGGTGGCTGGGTTAAAAAGGGTGAGATGAGGGTGTGGGAGGAGGTTACAGAGGCCAAGAATCGGGAGTCCGAGTTTGAAAAATGCCAGGCGGAGGTAGAACGCCTCATAAGAGGGGTGAATGAGGCCAGAGATAGTGGGATGAGGGTGCAGGAAGAAAATGCACGCCTCACACTAGAGGTCACGAAATGCCAGGCAGAGATAGAGCGCCTTGTGCAGGAAGTCACAGAGGCTAGGGACAGTGAGATTAGGCTACAGGAGGAAAACGCACACCTCACCCAAGAAGCTAGCGAGGGCAAAAGCCACGCGAGGCACAAGATAGAGTTCCTAAAGTGCCAGTTTACAGAAGCAAAGAGTAACAAGATGAGACTGCAGGAAGAGAATGCCCGCCTCACCTCAGAAGTAACAGAGCAGGAGGAGAAGGTTAGGGAGGTAAAGGCAGCTTATAAGCTGGCCTGCGACCAAAGGTTTAGTGAAGCAGATCATGGCCCCTGTAGGGCAGAGATAGAAAGCCTTAACATGGCTTTAAAAGGAGCAAAGGGGATGATTTGTCTGATCAGCCCGAAGGCAGGTCAGCCGGATTTTACTGGCAACCTAAGTAAAACAGCCCCACAGGCAACACCCAGGGAAAGGTTGGCTAGGGAATTAGAGATCCCAAGACTGCAGCCCACAGCTCCGAGTTTTGAGGAGCTCTGGCAGCAAGAAGGGGTGGACAATGGGGTGGTAGGAGAATGCCAGCAGGTCCCGCTAGGCAGGCGGGGACCAGGACCAGTGTACCCCCTCCGACAACGGAGGTACGGTCCACCCGTGAACGATAATGACCCAGGGGCTGTTCAGCCTACCTATCTGGTACCCTATGAGACCCCACAGCTCAGAGGCCTGGTGAAACATATTCCCCTGCTCTCCGAAAAGGGAGACCCCTCAGTGCACTTCCAAGGGATAGAACAGGCAGCCTGTGTTAACGGCTGTGATGAGGAAGAGAAAGCCAAAATGTTGCTTTTCTCTGTAGATAGCAAGCTCTATCAGACCCTTTCAGATGAGGCTAAGAGAGGGCAGAAGGGTTTTGAGGACATAAAGGAGGAAATACTGGAAGCCATGGGTGCGAACGACGGCAATCCGTTCGATCGCATAGGGAAAACACTGCAGAAGGAAGGGGAGACCCCACAGGCATTTGCAGACAGGCTGTGGCCAGTCTACAACAGCGCGTGTACAGGGGGACAAGATAGCACGCAACTGAACCAACGGCAGCGGACCCAATGGCTTCGTTGCCTGGTGTCCAATTGCCTGCCCCAGATAAAAGCAAAGGCTGATACTTGGTTTGACCACCGAGACCCCTAGCAATCGAAGAGACTGTAATCCGGCAGCTCACGGTAGCATATAGGAATGGTAGGAATAGTGGGACCCCCCAGTACAAGGGTAAGGTCCACGAGGTCAAACCTGGGGCTCAATACAAGAAAGAGTGGTGCCAGGAGGGGAGCCGTCCCTCCTAGAACAAGGTCACTTGTTACAGATGCAGGGAGGAGGGCCACTGGTGCAGGGATTGTAAAAGGCCTGGGAGAGACGATAAAGCCAGGGCCCCCGCAGCCCCAGCTCAGAAGGCAGAAACAGAAACTCCTCCCGATATACTCGAGTCCGTCATGGAGTCGATAAAATCTTTCCTCAGGGCCAATCAGGGAAAGGTAGCAGCCCCCTCGCCCACCTCTGCCTCCCCACAATGACTGGCCGATATGCTGGCCAAGGAGGGTGCACGTGCAGGCACTTTCTGGGACCCATATGAGTCCGGGCCAGTGGCAGCGATTACAGGCAGGGATGGGACACAGGGAAAATCAGGAAAATTGTATAAATCTGACCTTACAAGTTCAAGTTCACAGGCTGTAAAGACAGGAACTGTGGCTTGTTCCAAGGGAAAAGTTGTCCGGCCCATCAATTAGGACACTTTTCCGCCCCAGTGGGACCTAAGTTTTGGCCAAAGTTTAAATTTGAACCAGTTATCTAGTTCAGAAACAGAGAAACAGCAGCCTGAGAGTAGAAATCTGCAGGCTGCTGCGAGTTTATTCAAAAAAAATCACTTGGGGGGCTCCAGGGAGGAGCCGCCCTGTGAAGAGACTGCCCGCGCATGCGCAGTCGCTGGTCTGGAGACAGGAATTCCCCAGTCTTTTGAACAAGAGGCTCGCGCAGGTGCAGTCGCGCGCCTGAGGGGAGAGGTTTCCCAACACCAGGTTCGCGCAGGCGCAGTTCCCCAGCCCGTGACCCCAGCGGCTCCTCTTCAGTATTGCCGCACAGGCGCAGTCGCCTGTTTGAAGACAGAGGTCACAGCCTCTGCTGGGGGGCTCCGGGGAGGAGGTTCATGCAGGCGCAGTTCCCCAACCTGTGACCCCAGTGGCTCCTCTTCAGTTTTCCCATGCAGGCGCAGTTGCCTGTTTGAAGGGGGGACTCCGGGGAGGAGGTTTGCGCAGGCGCTGTCGCCTGTTTGAAGACAGAGGCTTCACAGCCTCTGCCGGGGGACTCCGGGGAGGAGGTTCGCGCAGGCACAGTCGCCTGTTTAAAGGGACAAGCTTCCCAGCCCACTTCTAGAGTGGTTCCCCCTATGGTGTGGGACTCTGGGGAGGAAGGGATAGCAATTCCTCTTGCAGGGGAGCCGGTACCAGGTTTTGGACCTGGAGAGGAAGATTTTCAGCCACCAGCAGCGGGTGGTGAGGGAATACCTGCCCCCAGTACAGGAGTGGGTAGGGAAAAGGAGACAAACCCAGAGTACCGGCAGGCTGCCGGGTATATTATACAGTGCGGGCTGTTTGCATCAGGGGGAGAAGGTTCCCAGCCAGCCAGGGCTGTGACCCAGGCTCAGGGTCCGTCAGCCAAAGTTTCCCCCACAGAGACGCCCCTCAGAAGGTCTCTTCGGGTGCCCCAGCCCAAGAAAGCATGGTCACCCACTTTACAGTGGAGTAGGGTGGTCTCCCGAAACAGGGAGAAGCCAAAGGGCAGAGGTCCCCAATCAGCAGCCATAAGCTGCGAGGGACCTGAAGCTGGAATCAGTCCAGCTTCACTGCAGGCAGCAGTAATCTGCGACAGTGACACCAGAGATTAGCCTGGCCGTCCGGAGACGGCGGCATTTGTATTATAGCTTTGTGTTAAGTTACATTGTAGAGCTTACTTTTAGGGTGTTTAAATTTTAAGTTTAGAATGTAACTAGAAGTTTAAAGTTTAAGTTTATAAGTGTGCCAAATGTTTGTATTTTGGTCCGAGGTCGAGGGACCCGACCATGTCTCCACTTAAGGCAGCAGGTCAGTGACAGAGCTGGCTGCATGTCCTTTTAAGTTCTTTTGCAGGAGAGTGGACAAAGGAGCAGCCCTGTTTGCCCAGCCCGAGCTGGGCATCGAATGAAGATATGGATACAGAATGTTGGGAATCACCTCGCCACTGGACAAATCCAGGAGGAGACCCCGCAGTGACATTCGGGAAAAACCGGACAGGGTCCAGAGGAACCTGCCTACTCATCCTACGCGGAAGAGATGGCCCCAGCTGGGTGGGGCACGGCCCCCAACCCAGCACTATCCTGACCGAATTTCACTTGCGGGAGACCTCGCTATTGAGGAGTCATGGTGGGGAAGCGCGGGTGCCTTGTCAGATAGGGACGCGTTCCATGGGAGTGGGTGGTGATGGCCCGGGAAAGATTGTAAAGGGGAGGGGGAGAACCAAGAGTCACGTGGGTGCGTTCGGGGAAGGGAGGAACTCACCTGGGGGCCCACGGGCAAAGTTGGAGTGTAAATGTGGCTGGGACGGATGAGTGGGTGACCGGATCTGGGATCCAAGTTTGAGTGTGGGGCCAATGAGAGCCGCCACACAGGCACCCATCATTTTCTCCAGCCAGTCGAGGGCAGGCGGGAGGGGGAAGGACTGGGAGTCGCGATCCCATACCCTCCGGTCTCGGTCTGTATAATGTGAGGGGTACCCCGCCTCCACAAAGGGACAAGGGAACGGCTCGGGGCTGGCGGATCAGACTGTTCTGTAAAATCCATTCTGTATGTTTTAAAAGTTTAAGACCATTAAAGGGGGGGGGGGGCGCGTGGAAGGAACATTTACTGTCCGGGTGGGAGGAGCAATACTCACTCGAATTTCGCGACCCATCATTGGCACGTGATGGTCGGGGTTTATTTCAGCATTTTGTTTCAAATGTTTAATGGAGATTTTTGTATTTTGTTTTACAGTTGCAAGTGGTGCAGAGGCGTAGGCCCCTCTCCGTGCTTGGAATCATTTTGATTACATTGTATAACCAAGATTGCAACATTTTGTAATATGTTATAATGTAACAAGTGGTGCAGGGGTATGAGTCCCCTTGTTGTAACATTTTGTAATTGATGTCTCTGTAGATGCCTACCGTACCACGGTTTTTCTCGGATTTGAGGGGAATTTACAGGTCGGGGGATCAGTGACAGGTAGCTACAGGTAAATACAGGGGATGGTTGTTTGTTGGGGGTCAGAAAATTGTGCTCACTTCTCCAAGTGGATACTACAAGCAAGTTGGAAGTATCCAAAGGGAGGAATGTAGGCGTTCGCAAATCCCCTCAGTCCCCGAAGATTGAGAAATATTAATCCACATCGTGGACGAAGACTTTGCGTGTTTTAAATTGCCTCTGGGTTGGACAATGTTTTAAAACATACCCAGAATCGCAGGGGGGCTGCATTGAGCTGGGCAGCATGTGGACAACACCGGAATCGAGGAACTTTGTGGGAAAATTTTGCACACTTTAAGACAGTACATTTTATTAAAAAAATGCACTCTTGAGTTTGGTAATGTTGCCCAGGGATAAAATGGCCGTCAGAAAGCATGGCCAAGGGCAAAGGGGCCTGGAAGCTGCTTTCTGTGTCTGTGAAGCCATGGCAGTCAAATTCTGTCAATCAAAAGGGAGTTTCCCCTCCCTCCAGAGGCAATCGATGTTTGTTTACCGAAACTGCTGCAAGGATGTTGACACAAAGAATTATCTACTTAGGCCGCGGTTACAGTGACCGCAGGACAAAGGGGTTCTGTTTACCTAGTAATCCAACTCCATTCAAAGCCCAGCACACAAGGAGAACACACCGAAACTACAGAAGAGACTTTTTAAACTAAGAAAAGGAACAGTTTAAGAATTAATGGGTTTCAATCACCCATTACTAGACAATGGGGCAGTTGTATCCCTTTTGTTAGCCCAGAAAACTCCGGATGTGGGCGGGAACATTTCAGCCCCAGAATGAAGACACATTCAAACCACTCCAAGCTTTATTCGAAACCCATCCCAGACAATAGGGCAGTTGGATCCTTTTTGTTTTAGCCAGATGAACTTGGATTTGGGCGGGAACATCTCAGCCCCAAAGTTGGGGTATATAAAGATAGCTTCTGAGAAGCATCTCTCTCTCTCTCTCACCTGCCTTCGTGTGCCTCAACAGTTCGTGGAGTCTGTCTGAAGAAGTAAAACACCAGCAGTTTACTTTTAAAACACTGGGGTGTTTTTTCACTTCTGGGCAGTGAAGATCTAAGATCGCAGGGCACGGAGATAGCATTGCAGTGGTGCGCATATATTTTTCTGGCCTTCCACAAGGCAACCTAGTGAGAAGTAAAGGGGTGGTAATTTAAGGGAAATGTTGCTAAGATTGTAAGGTTAACATTGTAGCCATTTATCCCTCATTTTTGCCATCTGCCTTCCCCTATTTAAGCAATTTTACAGTGACTACTTTAATCGTGTGGTGTAGTTTCTTTAGTTTAATAAAATTTGACTTTCTCACATGCAGACCATTTGTCCATTTTAATATATCATTAATTATAAGTTCCTCCAGTCAGAACTAGAAGGGGTGGTTTAGTGATTCGATACCGCTGTTTGGGATTGGTCAGAGTGCAGCAGCAAAAAGCTGTTTGACCAGGTAAATTACCGTAAACCAGGTAAAAGATGCCCCCCTACAGTGTTTACGGATATATTCAACCGTTCACTGTACCAGTCTGTAGTCCCCACCTGCTTCAAGCTAACATCGGTTATTCCAGTCCCCAAAAAAACAAAAGTAACCTGTTTAAACGACTACCGCCCCATAGCACTCACTTCTGTCATCATGAAGTGCTTTGAGAGGCTGGTCAAAACCCACATCAACTCCTTACTAACTGACACACTGGACCCACTCCAATTTGCTTACCGCCCAAAAAGATGTAGGGATGATGCCATCGCCACTGTACTGCACACTGCCTTATCACACCTGGATAAGAGGAACACCTATGTGAGAATGTTGTTCATTGATTATAGTTCAGCATTCAATACCATTATCCCCTCCAAGCTTGTCAACAAGCTCAGTGAGCTAGGACTTAACACCTCCCTATGCAACTGGATCCTGGACTTCCTGACGGGCAGACCCCAGGTGGTGAAAATAGGCAGTAACACCTCCTCAACACTGATCCTGAACACGGGAGCTCCCCAGGGTTGTGTGCTCAGCCCCCTTCTGTACTCCCTGTTTACTCACGATTGCGTGGCCACGCACAACTCCAACTCCATCATCAAGTTTGCTGATGACACTACCGTTGTAGGCCTGATCACAGATGGCGACGAGACAGGCTACAGGGAGGAGGTAAGAACTCTAGCAGAATGGTGCAAGTACAACAACCCCTCCCTCAACATCAGCAAAACAAAGGAGATGATCGTGGACTACAGGAAGCGGCAGGGGGAGGGACACACCCCAATCTACATCGAAGGGGCTGAGGTGGAGAGGGTCAGCAGCTTCAAATTCCTGGGTGTATTCATTACGGAGGACTTAACGTGGTCACATCACATCGACGTCGTAACGAAGAAGGCATGCCAATGTCTGTTCTTCCTCAGGAGACTGAAGAAATTTGGAATGGCCCCCCAGATTCTCACCAACTTCTACCGGTGCACCATCGAGAGTACCCTGTCCGGTTGCATCACTACCTGGTATGGCAACTGCACTACCACAGACTGCAAGGCTCTACAGATGGTGGTGAAAGCTGCACAACATACTATAGGAATTAAACTACCTGCTGTCCAGGATATCTACCCTGAGAGGTGCCGGGAGAAGGCCCTGAGAATCATTAAAGACGCGAGCCACCCCAGCCACAACCTCTTCGCATTGCTTCCATCCGGTAAGAGATACCGAAGCATACGGTCTCATACCAGCAGGTTTCGAAACAGCTTCTACCCCCAGGCCATAAGACTCATGAATGTATAATTTATTATTATTGACTACTTGTGCAGTATCTTCCTCTTACGTGTGCTCCGACGTGATGCTTCCCCTGTGGCTTCAGCCGATGTGGAGGGCCCTTGCTCACTTTCCTGCTGCTCCTGTCTCGACACCTTTGGTGGGCGTCCTCTGGGGTTGCGAACCTGTGAGGGCTCGGCAACAGTCTGCTGCTCCTGCGGCTGTGCAGGGGTTGAGACGCCGATCTCAGTTGGGTGGGGACTCTGGTGAGGCTCTGACCATGGGCTTTGCAGTGGCATGGTCGTGTGAGCGCTTGGAGAGGAGCCCCCACTTCCTTGCTGTCTGCCACCAACATCCCTCTCATGGGTCAGCCCCACTTCAGAGCTACCAAGTGGCTTGACAGCACCTTGCTGCACTTCAGTGGGGCCATGAGGACCCGTTTCTGTACTAGAAGTCTTACTCACGAGGGCTTGCATGAATGTCTGGTTTGTATGCTCAATAGCTGACCATCGCTCCTCAAGAGATGTCAGTCTATTGTGAACAATGACCATGTTTTCACGACCCTGGCGACTAAGCTCTTCCATGGCCGTAACCAGCCTCTCCTCTACGGTAGCCATCCTTTCCACGGAGGTTGCCATCCTTTCCGTGGTGATGCGTTCATGTGTCAATGCCTCCACAAAGGCTCTGCTCATGTTAGCGATGGACTCCTCCATTCGCTCCACACTCGCAGTGACCCTGGAGACAAAACCTGCCAGAGACTCCTGCACCCCACTGAGGTGTGAGTGTCTGTGCTGGTGATGTATGTGCTTAATTCTGCTGACGCAGCGCCCTCAGAGGTTGCAGCTTCCTCTGAGTAATCTGGAAGCTACCTCCTGGACAGTGGGGACGGGGGCTGTCGATGGTCCTGTAGGGGAGTAAAGGAAAGAGCTAGAGATGCGAGGTCAAGGTTACATGCACATTGAATAGTGCAGATGATCATAAGTCAATCTGTTAGAGCATCAGATTCATTATCAGTGACTCATGCAATGTCAATGAGAGAGATGCCAAACTATTCTGTCACCAGCTTGCTGTGATGCGCCTGCCTGTCCGTCCCCCACTTGGGAATCCTCCTCGATCCCGGCAATTTCCAGGGCCACCTCCTCCGAGATGGTGAGCTGGGCTACTGAGGGTGGCCCTCCTCCTGTCCTTGCTCTTTCCCTCTTATTGTGGGCTCTCTTTTCCTGCAATGAGGGACACAAGTGGAGTTTGAGTGAGAATGAAGGAGTGAGTGTAGAGATTCCATAGCACAGATGCTTAGGAGGGGACAAAGGGCCCACCCTTGTCATTGCATCACAGTGATAGAGAGTGTGAGGGCTGCATGGTCGAATAGTTAAGTGAATGTGACCTTCGAGAGAGAGGGAATGGGTAAAGGTGCAGGGATGTAAGTGTCAAGTGGGATGTGGAGGAAGAGGTTGGCAAAGCAGAGTGCTGGTGAGGAGAGGCAATGGGGATCAGATTGAGGGTGAAGGGAAAGTCATACTCACGTTTCCAGTGTGCAGAAGGTCATGAAACCTCTTCCTGCACTGCAGCCAGGTTCTGCGGAACATAGAGACGGCATTGACCTCCCTGGCCAGTTGCAGACACACAGCTTTAGTTTGTTGTGGTGGCTTTTTTCTCCCTGAGGAAGGGAAGAGCACCTCCTTATTAGATCGTGCTCCCTCCACCAGAGCTTGTAGGGTGGGCTCATCAAATCGAGGTGCACACTTTTGCTTGCTGGTGGACATGGTCAGTAAATGAAGTCTTTCATACAATGTCCAAAGATTTTCCAGTCTCCAGAAGAAGCAAGGCTGCTTGCAGGCCTTAAATCCAGCAGCACTGATGACATCATCGGAGGCGACTTTCAGGATGGAAAGACTAATTGGGCCTGGGGTTCCCACATGCTGGAAATCAATCGCCCAATTAGGGGAAAATCGCTCTTTTTCCCCACATCACACTGGAGTCGGGCTCAGGACTCTAAAAACACCTGGCACGCCCCAGCCCGCCCACACTGGCAAAATCAAGCCCATCGAGTACTTTTTATCGGTGTTTACTAAGGAGGTGGATGCTGACAAAATATTGGTAGAAGTGGCAAAGGTAGAAGCAATGGAAGGGGTGAAAATTGATAGACAGGATGTACTAGAAAGACTGGGTATGCTTAGAGTGGACAAGTCACCTGGTCCAGATGGCTTGTATCCCAGGTTGCTAAAGGAATTGGGGGAGCAGATAGCGGAAGGGCTTGCCATAATTTTCCAATCATCCCTAGATGTGGGGGAGGTGCCTGAGGATTGGAAAGTGGCAAATGTGACACCATTGTTCAAGAAAGGGTGTAAGAACAATCTTAGTAACTACAGGCTGGTCAGTTCAAAATCAGTGGTGGGTAAAGTTTTAGAAACAATAATCAAGGAAAAAATTAACGGGCACTTGGAGAGGTTTAAGCTAATTAATGAGAGCCAACACGGATTTGTAAAAGGCAGATCGTGTTTGACTAAGCTAATTGAATTTTTTGATGAAGTAACAGAGAGGATTGATGAAGGGAATGCAATGGATGTTGTCTATGTGGATTTTCGGAAGGCGTTTGACAAAGTACCACATAGAAGGCTCGTTAACAAAATTGAGACTCATGGAATAGGTGGGGCAGTGGCAGCTTGGATAAGGAATTGGCTGAAGGACAGAAAAAAGCGAGTTGTGGTAAATGGCTGTTTTTCAGACTGGAGGATGGTAGACAGTGGTGTTCCCCAAGGGTCAGTGCTGAGGCCACTGCTTTTTTGATATATAGAAATGACCTGGATATTGGAATACAGAGTAGAATTTCTAAATTTGCCGATGACACCAAACTTGGGGGGTGTGACAAACAGTGAAGATGATACCAATCGACTGCAACAGGACATAGAAAGGCTAGCAGAATGGGCAGACAAGTGGCAAATGGAATTTAATACAGAGAAGTGTGAGGTGATGTATTTTGGCAGAGGGAACAGGGAGAGGCAATATACACATAGGGCTGGATTTTGTCATGGGGGCGGGTTGGGGACAGGCCAGGTGGTCGGCGGGTCCCGACCCCTCCCCCGCCTCCGATGTGATACGAGATAATTTAGTGATTTTGCCCTAATTGGGCACTTGATTCCCAGCGTGTGGGAACCCCTGGCCCAATGAGTCTTTTGGTCCTGAAACCTGCCTCTGATGGAAGCTGCATTTAAGGCCTGCAAGCAGCCTTGGTTGATTTTCTGCCTTCCAACTTTTATTTGGGATTGTTCTGAGGGATTTGTGGTGCAGAGATATCAAACTCATGGTCCAAGGCCGCACCCCGCTTTGATGAGAACTCCCTCCAAGCTCTGGTGGAGGGAGCCAGAGCTCAGAAAAAGGTGTTGTTTCCTTCCTCTGGGAGGAAAAAATCTCCCCAGCAGACCAAAGCTGTGTGGCACAGGAGATCAGTGCAATATCAATGTGCAGCAGATCCTGGCTGCAGTGCAGAAAGAGGTTTAATGACCTTCTCCGCACAGGAAAAGTGAGTATGACATCACCGTGACCCGCAATCTGCTCCCCATCGCCTCTCATCACCAGCACTCTGCATTGTCAACCTCCTCCTACACATCCCACTTAACCCTTACATCCCTACACCCTTAACGATTCCCTCTCTCTCTCTATGTGCACATTCACTTAACTATTCAACTATGCTGCCCTCACACTCCCTGTCACTGTTATGCTATGACAACTTACAACACACAGGGAGGGCCCTTGGTCTTGGGACCTCACTCCATCTTTGTGTCCTTCTAAGCATCTATGCTATGGATTCTCTACACTCACTCCATCATTCTCACTCAAACTCCACTTGTGTCCCTCATTGTAGGAAAAGAGAGCCCACAATAAGAGGGAAAGGGCGAAGGACAGGAGGAGGGCCACCCTCAATAGCCCAGCTCACCAGCACAGAGGAGGCAGCCCTCGAGATTGTGGGAGCTGAGGAGGATGCGCAAGTGGGGGACGGACAGACGGGCGCATCAGAGCAAGCTGATGACAGAATAGTTTTTCATCTCTCATTGATTGACTGATATTGATTCTGATGCTCTAACAGATTGACTTATGATGATCTGCACAATTCCATGTGCATGCAACGTTCATCTCACATGTCTAACTCTTTCCTTTACTCCCCTACAGGACCAGCGACAGCCCCGCCCCCCACTGTCCAGAAGAAACAGCACGAGCCTCAAGACTCCTCAGAGGAAGCTGCAACCTCTGAGGGTGCAGCGTCA
The DNA here is from genome assembly GCF_052327205.1 of Somniosus microcephalus. Lineage (NCBI taxonomy): Eukaryota > Metazoa > Chordata > Chondrichthyes > Squaliformes > Somniosidae > Somniosus > Somniosus microcephalus. Next base: position 256,318,808 of record NC_140991.1, on the reverse strand, counting down.
CCAGAATTAAGCGCACCCAGCACCAGCGCAGCCACTCACACCTCGGTGGGACCTTCGGGACATAGAGTAGTGTTGTCACCTGGTGTATCACAGCTCACAAGTGAGCATCAGCAGATGGTGGAGACAGGGACAGCAGTGGAGAGCCCTCATCGGAGACTGCAGGACGCTACAGCTCGGCTAAGCTGCATGTTGACCCTGTGCCTCCGTGTCCATCCAGAAGGAGAGTGGTAATGGAACTCCAGGAATAGGTGCAGGAGTCTCTGTCAGGTTTTGTCTCGAGGGTCGCTGCGAGTGTGGAACGGATGGAGGAGTCCATCACTAACATGAGCAGAGCCTTTGTGGAGGCACTGGCGCATGAACGCATCATCACGGAAAGGATGGCAACCTCCGTGGAAAGGATGGCTACTTCCGTGGTAAGGCTGCTTACCGTAGAGGAGAGGATGGCTACGGTAGAGGAGAGGATGGCTATGGCCATGGAGGAGCTTAGTCGCCAGGGTATTGAAAACATGGTGAATGTTCAGAATAGTCTGATATCTCTGGAGGAGCAATGGCCAGCTATTGAGCAGAGAAACTAGGCCTTCATGGAAGCCCTCGGGAGTAGGACTGCCAGTGCAGAAACAGGTCCTCATGCCCCCCCTGAAGTGCAGCGAGGTGCTGTCAAGCTGTCTGCTAGCTCTGAAGTGGGGCTGACCCATGAGGGATGTTGGTGGCAGACATCAAGGAAGTGGGGGCTCCTCTCCAAGTACTCACATGACCATGCCACTGCAGAGCCCTCAGTCAGAGCCCCACCAGAGTCCTCACCCAACTGAGATTGGCGTCTCTGCCCCTGCACAGCCATAGGAGCAGCAGACTGCTGGCGAGCCCTCACAGGCTCGCAACCCCAGAGGATGCCCGCCAAAGGTATCGAGGCAGGAGCAGCATGAAAGTGAGCAAAGGGCCTCCGCATCTGCTGAAGCCACAGGGGAAGCATCACGTAGGAGCATGCATAAGAGGAAGATAAAGCCCAAGTAGTCACAAGCGTAGTCACTTGGGTGTTCTGTTGTGTTTAATTGTGAAATGCCATCCTTGACTGAATGTTATAAAATGACTTGATGGCAAACTGTTGAAGTTGTGGGCTGTGTCATTTCACAAATGGGACTTCCACGTTGCGGGCTCAGGGCGACTTGGATTGTCAGAATGGTGGTCAGAGCGATAGGAAGCCGCAGGTTCATGTCCATTGTCGATGGTGTGGTAAGAAGGTGCGAGCCAATGTGTTTGATTGGGCAGCCTAAGCAAATCTGGCCAAGATGAGTGCATCCCTTGCATCCCGGGCAGCAATGTTCTCGTGTGCTGCTGCCGCTGGTTGATGCGCCTCTGCAAGCTCTTCGTTCTCGCTCCCCTCCTCCTCCTCCTCCTTCTCATCCTCATCCTCATCCTCATCTGAGGAGGCTATGCGATGAGCCACTTGTACCTCAGGCAGCTGCAAGCCACAATGCTGTGCCATGTTGTGAAGTGCACAGCAGAACACAACAATTCTGGAGACCCTGGCTGCTGAGTACTGTAGGGCTCCACCTCATCTATCAAGGCATCTGAATCGCATCTTCAGCACGCTGATGGTTTGCTCACTAATGGATCTGGTGCAAATGTGGCTGGAGTTGTAGCGCTCCTCAGCTTCGTTGGATGGCCTCCTGAACGGCGTCATTAGCCACGTCTTCAGGGGATAGCCCTTGTCTCCAAGTAGCCATCCGCAAAGTTGGTCTGGTGGACTGAAGAGCGGAGGCACACTAAACTGGCACAGGATGAAGGAGTCATGACAACTGCCAGGGCACTTGGCGCAAACATGCAAAATTTCCTTCTTGTGGTTACACACCAGCTGCACGTTGAGGGAGTGGAAGCCCTTGCGGTTGACAAATACCTGGATTGTGATGGGGTGCCTTAAGGGCCACATGTGTGCAGTCAACGACGCCCTGCACCCTTGGAAAGCCTGCCAGATTAGCTAATCCAACCGCACAGGTGGTTACACTTGCTTGATCCTTGGTGTAATTGTGCGCGTTGGCAAAGAGGGCATTGGTTACCTGCGTGATGCAAGTGTGTGCGGCTGCCTGGGAGATGCCGCTGATGTCTGCTGTTGATCCCTGGAATGAGCCTGAAACAAAAAAGTTGAGTGTGGTGGTGACTTTGATGGCCACTGGTAAGGTGTGTCCACCTGCTCCTCTGGCTCCAGGTCTTACTGCAGCATTGTGTAGATGTCACCCACTACCTCTCGTGAAAGTCTGAGCCTCCTTTGGCACTGCTGCTCAGTCATGTTGAGGTAGCTCATCCTCTGTCTGTAAACCTTGTTTTGGGGGTATCTCCTTTGGCAACGTCCTTCCCTGCGCTGGCGCCTTCTGGCTTGTGCAGCTTCAGGTGGGTGAACAGCAGGTTGGTGCTCCTGCTGTTGGTGCTGCTGTTCTGGGTTCTGCTGCTGCCGCGGCTGGTCTTCATCTGAATCTGAGGTCCAGGAGAAAAGGAAATAAATGGTTTGCATGCTGCAGGTATATACCTCAGTTGAGGAAGCGCTCAGTCAAGGTGGGGAGAGGGGTTTCCCAGGAGGTGACAGTGGAGATGGATCTCAGCTTCAACACTCCCAAAATCAGTACACCTGCAAAAAGTTCTCCAAGACCTGAGAAAAGTAAAGTTCTGCCACCTGCAAATGATCATTGTGGAAAACGCCATTTTTATGGTGGAGCTGCAGCTGTTATTAAGTCACCCACTTGTGAACCCGACAGGATTAGCTGGCGTGTTCCAGGGGAGATGTGCAGCACGCGGGAAATGTGGGAAACTCTGAAACGCCTCTCAAAATGGCATTATAGAGGCACTTAAGTGGTTGTTAAGTGCCTTAAGGGCCTATCCCACCGCTTGGAGGCGGGACTGAAACAGAGTCTGCAAGCCCACATTTGGGAAAGTTGCGCAGAGGCGGGTTGGAGGAGGGATCGGAGCCCGACGCCATTTTTTGCAACTTTCCCACCTGACCTGCCTTCAAACCTGCCTCCTCAGGCCTGACAAAATCCAGCCCTTAATGGCACAGCTTTGAGAGTGTGCAGGGACAGAGGGACCTGGGAGTTAATGTGCATAGGTCCCTGAAGGTGGCAGGACATAGTGAGAGAGTGGTTAACAAAGCATATGGAATCTTGGGCTTCATAAATAGAGGTATTGAGTAAAAAAGTAAAGTTATGCTGAACCTTTATAAAGCGCTGGTTAGGCCACAACTGGAGTATTGCGTCCAGTTCTGGTCACCACACTTTAGGAAGGATGTGAAGGCCCTTGAGAGGGTGCAGAGGAGATTTACCAGAATAGTTCCGGGGATGGGGGATCTTAGCTACAAGGACTGGTTGGAGAAGCTAGATTTGTTTTCGTAAGAGCAAAGGAGGTTGAGGGGTGATTTGATAGAGGTGTACAAGATTATGACGGATGTAGATAGGCTAGACAGGGAAAGGCTGTTCCCAATAGTTGATGGTACAAGGACTAGGGGACACAGATTTAAGGTTTTGGACAAGAGATACAGGGGGGACGTGAGGAAAAACTTTTTTACGCAGCGAGTGGTGATGACCTGGAATTCGCTGCTGACGGAAGTGGTGGAAGCGGAGTCACTCGGGGCGATTTTCCCAGCCACGAGGAAGCGGGTTTGGAGGCGGGACAGTTGGCAAAATGGCAAAAACTGAGGGCGGGTTCGAAACCTGCCTCCAACCCGCCACCGCGCAATTTTGCCAGAAGCGGGTTTGATGGGTGTGATTCGGTCCCGCCTCCATCAATTGGGAGAGGTAGTTAAGACCCTTAAATAGTAGTTAAGAACCTCTATAATCCTATTTTAACAGGCCTTCGTTATTTTACCACATTTTCTGCGTGTTGCATGACCCTCCTAAATCACGCCAGCTAATCCTGGTGGGTTGACAAGTGGGTGGCCTCCTCACAGCTTCAGCTCCACCATTAAAACGGAGCTTTCGTCAGGGAGCAGTTGCAGGTGGCAGAACTTTTGCTCCACAGGACTTTCAGCACTTTTAGCAGGCCTACCGAAGTCGGAGGTGCTGCAGCTTCTATCTCTCAACTGTGGGACCTCCTTGGAAGACCCTCGCCCCGCTTGGACTGAGCGCTTCCCCAACGGAGGTATCTGCCAGCAGCATGGGAACCATTTATTTCCTTTCACCATGGACCTCAGATTCGGATGAGGAGCAACCACGGCAGCAGCAGAACCAGGCAGCTCAGCAGCAACAGCAGCAGGAGCCCCAACCTCCTGCTCACTCACCTGATGCTGCACAGGGCAGAAGGTGCCAGCGCATGGAAGCACATCGTGCAAGGAATACACTCATCCTGGCCAGATTTGCATAGGTTGCCCATTGTGGCACATGTGCTTGGCTCCTTCTTAACACATAATAAGCAATGGACATGACTCTCTGGCCTCCTTTCACTCTGAACACCAACCTGACCATGCAAGTGTCGCGGAGCCCGCAATGTGGACCTGCCTAAGCCGAAATAACAGATGCCGTCACGCCAACAGTTTGCTACCACCTAATTTTAATACATTCCCACAGGGATGGCATTTCATCAATAAACAGAAACAATCACCCAATCTGCACACAGATCTGGTGGTTATATCCCTTGCCAGCTGGACCCACACAGCCCTGGTTTCTTGGGGAGGCCCTTGCCTTGGAGCTGCCCATTCTTCAAGGAGATAACAGCTTGGAGGTGGTGCAGCATCAACCAAAAACCAGTGGAATGAGCCAAGGCAGCAAGCAGCCCTTAAATGAAGCTGGATAAGTGACGTCAACAGAGGTGAGTTTCAGTCCCAAAACACTAATTGGCCCAGGGGAACCCACACCTCTGAAATCAACTGGCCAATTAGGGAAAATCGCAAATTTTTCCCATCTCTCAGTGGAGGCAGGTTTGGAACCCACCCAAACCAAAACCCGCCTCCAATTGGGAAAATCGCACCCTCAATGTTTTCAATGGGAGACTGGATAGGCACTTGAGGGAAATAAACTTGCAGGGCTATGGGGATAGAGCGGGGTAATGGGACTGACTGGATTGCTCTACAGAGAGCTGGCACGAAAAAATTACTTTTAGTGCCTGAAAAAATTATCGCCCCCGTGGTCGAAATTCATCGGTAGCGCCCCAAGAGGGGTGCCATTGGAAGCGCCCCGCCTCCCTCTTGGGGCGCTGTGAGTGAATATCTTAAAGGGGAGGGGCCTTGCGCAGCGCGACCCGGGGCTCAGCTGGCACGCCGCGGGGGGGCTGGTCAGTAGGCCGGAGATGGTAACGGGGGCAGGCCCTGGCAGGCGGCCAGCAACAAAAGTGGCTGCCCGGCACCTCACCTTTAATTAGCGCCGCCCCGGCCGTAGGTAGGCCCCCCTGACCCCGTCTGGCGGTAAGTCAGGGGGCGCTACGAAGATCGTGAATGGGGCGCTGCGCACAGCGATGGCGGTAACCGATGGTGCAGCGCCACGGGGCGCTAACGGTTACTGCCGCCGCGAACCTCCCGCTGAATTTCGTGGGAGGCATTGGCGGTGCTGCGCCTGGGCGCTAGTTGCTTTGCGCCCCGTTAGCGGCCTCTTAGAGGCGCAAAGCAACTGACTTTTTAGGCCTATGACTATGGGCTGGATTTTGTCAGTGTGGGCGGGCTGGGGTGTGTCAAGACCCCGACTCCTAAGTGATGTGTTGAAAAAGTGGGATTTTCCCCTAATTGGGCAATTGATTTCCTGCGTGTGGAAACCACTGGCCCAATGAGTCTTTTCATACAGAAAGTCATCTCCGATGACGTCATCAATGCTGTTGGATTTAAGGCCTGCAAGTAGCCTTGATTCTTCTGGAGACTGCAAAGGCTCTGCAATTTATATGAAGGAGCTGAATTGTGGAAAATGTCAACAATCAAGCAAAAGTGTGCTCCTCGATTTGATGGGCCCTCCCCCCAAGCTCTGGTGCACGGAGCCAGATGCAATAAGGAGGTGCTGTTCCCTTCCTCAGGGAGAAAAAAACCCACCCCAGCAGACAAAAGCTGTGTGGCTACAAGTGGCCCAGGAGGTCAACTCCATTTTGCTGAGCCACAGAACCTGGCTGCAATGCAGGAAGAGGTTTCATGACCTTCTCTGCACAGGAAAAGTGAATATGACTTTCCCATCACCCTCAATCTGATCCCCATCGCCTCTCCTCACCAGCACTCTGCTTTACCAACCTCTTCCTCCACATGCCACTTGACACTTACATCCCTGCACCCTTAACCATTCCCTCTCTCTCGAAGGTCACATTCATTTAACAATTGGACCATGCAGCCCTCACACTCCCTAGCACTGTGATGCCATGACAACAACAACTTTCAACACACAGGGAGGGTCCTTTGTCTCCTTCTAAGCATCTATGCTATGGATTCTCTACACTCACTCCTTCATTCTCACTCAAACTCCACTGGTGTCCCTCATTGCAGGAAAAGAGAGCCCACAATAAGAGGGAAAGAGCCATGACAGGAGGAGGGCCACCCTCAGTAGCGCAGCTCACCCCCTGGGAGGAGGCGGCCCTGGAAATCGCCGGGATTGAGGAGGATATCCAAGTGGGGGATGGACAGATGGGCGCATCACAACAAGCTGGTGACAAAATAGTTTGGAATCTCTCTCATTGACAGCATGAGTCACTGATAATGATTCTGATACTCTAACAGATTGACTTATGATCATCTGCAATATTCAATGTGCATAACCTTGGCCTCCCATCTCTAACTCTTTCCTTTACTCTCCCACAGGACTATCGAAAGCCCCCGTCCCCATTATCCAGGAGGAACAGCCTGAGCCTCCAGACTCCTCAGAGGAAGCTGCAACCTCTGAGGGCGTAGCGTCAGCAGAATTCAGCGCACCCAGCACCAGCACAGACACTCACACCTTGGTGGGACCTTCGTGAGATAGAGTAGTGTTGGCACCTGGTGTATCACAGCTCACAAGTGAACATCAGCAGATGGTGGAGACCGGGACAGCAGTGGAGAGTCCTTGTCGGAGGGCGCAGGATTCTGCCAGCTCGGCTCCGCTGCATGCCAACCCTGTGCCTCCGGGTCCATCCAGGAGAGCGGTGATGGAACTCCAGGAACAGGTGCAGGAGTTTCTGGTATGTTTTGTCTCCAGGGTCGCTGCGAGTGTGGAGCGAATGGAGGAGTCCATTGCAAACATGAGCACAGCCTTTGTGGAGGCATTGGCGCATGAACGCATAACCGTGGAAAGAATGGCAACCTACATGGAAACGATAGCTACAGTAGGGGAGAGGATGGCTACATCCATGGAAGAGCTTAGTCGCCAGGGTATTGAAAACATGGTCATTGTTCAGAATAGAATGACATCTCTTGAGGAGCGATGGTTAGCTATTGAGCAAACAAACCAGACCTTCATGCAAGTTCTCTGGAGCAGGACTTCCAGTGCAGAAACGGGTCCTCGTGGCCCCCCTGCAGTGCAGCAAGGTGCTGTCAAGCCACTTGCTAGCTCTGAAGTGGGGCTGACCCATGAGAGGGATGTTGGTGGCAGACAACAAGGAAGTGGGGGCTCCTCTCCAAGCGCTCATATGACCATGCCACAGCAAAGCCCTCGGTCAGAGCCCCATCAGAGTCCACACCCAACTGAGATGGGCGTTTCAACCCCTGCACAGCCGCAGGAGCAGCAGACTGTTGGCGAGCTCACACAGGTTCGCCACCCCAGAGGACACCCGTCAAAGGCGTCGAGACAGGAGCAGCAAGAGAGTGAGCAAGGGATCTCCACATCTGCTGAAGCCACAGGGGAAGCACCACGTAGGAGCACGCATAAGAGGAAGATAAAGCCCAAGTAGTCACAAGGGTTAGTCACTTGGGTGCTGTGTTGTTTTGTTTTTGGAGCAGCCATCATTGTGATTGTATTATAAAGTGTTTTGATGGCAAACTGTTGAAGTTGTGGCCTGTGTCATTTTGCAAATGGGACTTTCACATTGAGGGCTTAGGGCGTTTTGCGATTGTCAGAATGGTGGTCAGAGTGATAGGATTCCGCAGGTTCTTCTCCATTGTCGATGCTCTGGTATGAAGGAGCGAGACTAAAGTGTTTGATTCTGCAGGCTAAGCAAATCTGGCCAGGATGAGTGCGTCCCTTGCATCCCGGGCAGCAATGTTGTCACACGCTGGCGCCTTCTGGCCTGTGCATCTTCAGGTGGGTGACTAGCAGCTTGGCGCTCCTGTTGATGCTCCTGCTGTTGGTGCTCCTGTTGTTCAGGGTTCTGCTGCTGCCGCGACTGGTCTGCATCCGAATCTGATGTCCAGGAGGAAAGGAATTAAATGTTCATCATGCTTCTGGTGTATGCCTCAGTTGAGGAAACGCTTAGTCAAGGTGGGGAGAGGGGTTTCCCAGAAGGTCACACTGGAGATGGGTGTCAGGCTCCAAACTTCCACAACAATCAGTAGGCCACTAAAAGTTCCCCCAGACCTGAAACAACAAAGTTCTTCCACCTGCAAATGATCATTGGTGAAAACTCCTCTGTAATGGTGGAGCTGCAGCTGTGAGTAAGCAATCCACTTGTGAGGCCACCAGGATTACCTGGCATGCTCCAGAGGAGGCGTGAAGGATGGGGGAATGACTAAAAATTGGAAAGGCCACTTAAAATGGGATTATAGAGGCTATTATGTGGTTTTAAGGGTCTTAAGGGCCTATCCTACCTCTTGGAGGCGGGATGGAAAGGGGGTCAGAAAACACGCATTTGGGAAAATTGCTCTGAGGTGGGATGGAGGTGGGACCGGGCCTGCCCACCATTTTTGGCGATTTTAACAACTCACACGCCTCCAATCCCGCCTCCTCAGGCCTGGCAAAATCGAGTCTTATGACTCTCTGAGAAGCTTGAGCATTAGCTCATAAGACTTTCCGGAGTTCTTATTTTCAGCTGAAGAAACTCAACAATTAGCAAACTAACACTTACAGTATGCATCTGTAGCTACAATTCCTAGAATTCTTTTCAGATTTGACAGTAAAATTGTCCATTCACAGAGCATACCAGCACTTGTTATTTGCAAGTCACACATCCCCCTCCTTGCACAGTAACTGACAAGAAATGGCATCTAAGGCAGGAAGCTATAAAAACAACAAAATAACATAAGGCATGAACTTTTGTTCCTTTTGTGAGGTAATGTTTGACAGCAAAAATTATGTAAATTATATGTACAAGGGACTGTTTTATTCCTCTATGAAAAATTGCTGAGGACTGAGAATGCTATTTCCAAGCAAAACATTTTTTTCAAGCAGTAAAATTAAATGGAGTTACTAATTTGTGGGTACGATGGCAAGGACGGATTTATTGAACACCCTGAAGGTCATGGGCCTTTTCCTAGTGTTATTTTTTTTTGGAACTATGTGTCTTGCTGGGCCAGTTCAGAGAATATTGTCAACTGATGTAAGCCCCCAAAGTGCGTACCAAGTGATATAAAAGGTTGACGTCACCGGCTTGTTGTAAGAAAGACAGACCAACTAATTGAAGTTACAACGGTTTATTCAGGCCTGGGGAGAACCTTTCAGATCACTGTCTGAATCCAACTCCAATGAGCCTCTCAAAGTCCACACAGTTATACAAAAATTAAGGCCCTGCCCTAGGGGCAGGGGTAAGCTTGTCAGCATATACAGAGTTATAGCTAAATTGCAATTATAAAACCGTGACATTTCTTCTTCCTGCCACCCCCAAATCCCACATTCCAGTTATCAATTGGTCCCATCACGTCCTGTGACTATGGGCCTCATTTTAGTTGCTTTACAACCATCTAATTGCCCGTAGCCAGGTGGTGTTGCTCGTTACATGTTTCCTTAAGATAACAGTCCTCGTTAAGGCGTGCAAAGCACAGATTTTGGCCTTGTCTCAGGTTACTCCTACAAAGCAAGCACATCCTAATTAGTCCCACCATACTTTGAGGAATGCAACCCTGTTGTAATTTATAACAAACAACTTCTTCCTGTGTTATCTTGTATATGTGCCGCCTCGCCTGGCTGACCAGACATCCTCTCTAATCTTTCCACGAGTTGCTCTGCAGTTTAATCTCTCAGCAGTTGAAGTCACCTAATCATGTTTTTAAAACTTAGCTGGGTGAATGCAATATACAGAACTCTATATCGTTGAACTCAGAATATGAATTAACCCATTACCTCCACCTTGTACATTGGTGTTGCAATTGAATCCTGGTTGTCTTGCCCTGTTATGTCAAATTTTAATATCTTACTTCACAACCACATAGGGCTGGATTTTCCTGGGTCCCACCCGCACGGTACGGCGGGACCTGGGAGATGGCGGGAAACCCGGTAGGTCGGGTTTCCCGGCAAGCTGTGGAGTTACCAAAAATTCATGTGCCAATGCTGCCAATAAAACAAAATAATAAGCAAATAATTATAATTTGTTGACCAACAATTAACATGCTGGGGATAAAATTTGCCTTGGACAGTAGCGCAAAACAAGCAATAGTGTATTGGTCGCCCATTTTACTCTGCCCGACTTTCTTTTCCATTGAAGTTAATGGAAATATTTACTCTTTGACAAGACTCCACTGGTGTACAGTTGTTCACAGATTCCCTTTGCCTTTAGCAAGACCTTATAAATGCAGAATAGCTTTTCTACCTTTTTACTAATATTTTACAAGAATAGTCAGCTATGTACTAAACATGGATAAATGCATATTTGGCACCTTCTCCCAGGTTCCAACACTTTTTATAAACATATACTTTTCTGATGGATTTTTCAAACAGAAGGACTTTTACCCATATAGTTTTGAAAGTCAGATGATGTAGCAGTTAAATCAATTTTATACAATAGCAAAATACTGCGGATGCTGGAAATCTGAAATAACAACAGAAAACGCTGGAAACATTCAGCAGGCCAGGCAGCAGCGTTTTCTGTTGTTACATCAATTTTATAATTGGTCATTAGAGTTTATAATGTTGCAAAACTGCAGTAAAAAGTATGAAATGTGCTTTCCTACTATAACTACTGTACTCATGTAATGAGTTATTACTGCATCTACTGTCGGAACCAGTGTAGGGGTGTTCAAAACATGGCCCTAGGGCCACATGCAGTCCCTGAGCCCTGGCAATTGGCCTTTGAAGCCCAGACAATTCAGTGCTATTTGAACTTATTGGGGTAATTCTATGACTCTATGCTTGCAGCAGGGGCCACACTCACATGAAGCATGGGATGGATGTACGGCTGCAATACTACAGACCTGTCTCTTTGAAGAGCACTCACAGTGAGTGCAACCGCCTGTTGGGAGCATGGGATCATGGTATCTCCACCTCTGTTTCTTATTTGCTAGCTTTTCCTATTTGATTTTGTGGGCTTGGAGGTTTGGAAATGGCTGCTTTTAACACTAATTAGGGAATCAATTTTCAACTAGAACACCAAGATCTGTTATTGTCAGCAACTTCAGATATATGCAAATTAATGGGGACTTGGATTTAAACTTTACATGTATCCCCAAGACTCCATGGTCCGCATGAAGACAAAAGTTTGGTTACACCTGGACTGGGGGCCATCTCTGGATTAAAACCAGCTGAGTAATACAAGAGCCCGCATGCAATATCAACACAGTAAGAAAAAGAGAAAGGAAGAATCAATGGCCCAGAAATTCGGGTCGGGGGCTTCCGGCGGGTGTTGAGCTGTGGGCCCCCGTGGAATTCCGACCCGGGGCCTGGTCCAGCTGCCGGCACGCAGTGCTTGCGTATCCCAGGGGCGCAGTTAGTTCGATGCGTCCCCTGGGATCACGTGGGCCATGGGGAGCCGATCGGAGCAGGGAATGCTCCATTCATAAGTTTGACAGGAAGAGCTGTCAAAACTTATAAATACTACGGGCCCCAAAACATCACTAAATCTTCAAATAAATTTTTTTTAAATCACATTTTTTAAATAAACTATAAATTACATGAAATAACTATTTTAAACAATAATTTAAATTTTTGAAAAAAATAATTTTATTTTCTAATGGGGCTAAAAATAAACTTAACTTTCTTTAAAGTATTTAAAAATAATAAACCTGTGGAAAAAAAGTTTTAATTTTAATTAATTCACCACTTACCTTGTAAAAAGCAGGCCTTACACCTGCTTTATAAATGTGTAACTTCTGGAGACTTTCCCTCCTGGGAAAACCTGCAAAAAAAACGTAAGTTCGATGCGCACGCGCAGCCTCTCCCGCGCAGCCTCTCCCATGCACGTGTTCCACCTCTTAACCCTTGCTTTCAGGGGAACGGAAGTGCCGGTTTCCTGCGCATGCGCAGTGCATGCAGGAAACCGGCACTTCCATTGGGCCTATGCGTGAGTACCCCGTGCGTACTCACCCGTGGAGACCCGAATTTCTGGGCCAATTTGGGCCAGTAATTCCTGTCCCAACGCGTGAGTACGGACGGGGTACTCATGCGTGGGCCCGGAGGAATTGCCGGTTTTCAGCATGCACAGCGCATGCGGGGATAACCGGCATTTCCTCTCCTCTGACCCAAGGGGTTAAGAGGCGGAACGCGTACGAGGTTTCAGGTAGCGCGTGCGCGCTGAACTTCCCTTTTTTTTGAAGAGTTGCCCGTGGGGAAAAGACTCCGGTTTTTACGCATGGAAAAAGCAGCCGTTAGTACTTACTTTTAACAGGTAAGTGGTCTATTAAGTCAAATTAGAAATTTTTTCCACAGGTTCATTTTTTTTGAAGACTTTACAGTAAGGTAAGTGTATTTTTAGCCCCAATTTTTTATATAATAATTTTTTTCAAAATTTAAAATTATTGTTTAAAATAGTTTTTTACAGTTATTTATAGTTTATTTAAGTAGTGCGATGTTTTTTAAAATTTTCTTTCAAGTTTAAGTAGTGTTTTGGGGCCAGGAGTTTTCATGAGTTTGACAGTTCTTACTATCAAACTCATGAATGAACTTTTGCAACCTCCCATTGGTTGCCCAGTGCTCACGTGATCCCAGCCGGCTCATCGCACTAAGTACGCCGCTGGGTCATGCACGCACAGCGCGGCAGGACCTGAAGCGGGCCAGTGACAGGAAATGCAATGCGGGCCAGGATTGAAATGTCAGTGCGCCGGGTAAGTGCACATCGGGGGCTTGCACGCGCGGCAAGCCCCCGAGCCTAATTTCTGGGCCAATGAGTTTGAGAAAGAAGCATCAAGTGAACCACAAGTAACAAGTGATGAGGAGCAAGTGGCGATGGCAGGAGAGGAAGTAGCAAGATCTGAACATGCTGCATGTCTACCCCCCAATTGGAAAATCTCTGCTCATGTATGCTGAGCCTTTATTCACCAAATTGGCATTGAGGATCACAGTCTGAATACATAACAGCTGTAGCTTTCTTGTTACATTTCAGCACTGCCATCCAACCCCGCATACTTAATTAGATCCCTCTAAGGGAGCTTTGAGCGGGTTCGTGACAGAGTCACTTAGACAGCAGAAGTCCTGCCCCACCGCTAATCCGTCAACGGTGGGAGAATCTAGTCTCTCGTATCCTGAGTCTCACTGGCAAGGACTGAATTGAGAAGCTTTCCCTGCAACACCCCATGTCTAAACAACTCACCAGGAAATGTAGATCCATTTGCTCAATGCACTTTCTGAGTAGATTGCTACAACTGCCTCTGCTGTAGGCAGGCACTTTGTGTGCATTTCTTTCCCCTTGGCTCAGCTGTTGGAGCAGAAGTGGACTGGTGAGCAAATTCACAACTGCCATTTACTCATCTACTTTGCAAATTTATATTTTTGTAGTGTGTGATGGCAAGTCCAGTGCGGTCAGAAGCTGTGCTTGTCATTTCAAAGACCAGAGAAAGTAGGCCAGAGAAAAAGCTGGTGTGCGAAAAATTCAAAGTGTAGGGTACAACTTTGGAAGTAGGGGAAAACTCTACAAGGACAAAACCAACTGGTACGACATGCCTCATAAAGTATGGGAGGAGAGGTTGTAAACAGTGGGTAAGCACAGTACAGGGAACTTTTTTTTATCCGGCACCGATGGGACCGACGTGGTGCCGGTTCATCAAAAATTCCGGATAACCGAAAGCTATAGTAAAAGATACGGAGAGCTGACAGCTCCGTATAAAACAACAAACCCTGTTGCTTAGCAAAAAGTGCAGAACAATGGCCACAAGTTCCAAGCGTCTCTGTAGCTTAGCAACAGCTGCAGCCACACCCTTGCACAGCAACAGACCGAGGAAGGCAAGTACAATATGAAGTAAAACTTACCTGAACCTACTCCTGAATTTTGCCGGTTAACCGAGATTTCCGGTTATTTAGGTGCCGGTAAATCGCAAGTTTCCTGTAGTTTAGTGCAGGAAAATCATAAGTAGGGGAAAACTGATGTATTGGGAGTTTGAAATACTGGTGCATGGAGTTGAATCAGGAATGCATCTTGTAGCATAATTAAACAGATTTGCCTGTGATCAAGTTAATATATAAATGCAAAGTTGATACATGTAATTGAAATGTATTTCTTTTTAATCCCTATTGTCTCAAATGTACTTAATAGTCATATAAGAATGATTTCTGAAACAAATTTGTACTAAGCATTTACATTTCATTCAGAGTATTAACGTTTATTGATTCAGAGGACCCATATGGTCGATACTTGCTGTTCCATGTAAATTAAATCGATTATCCCAGGTTACAATGACACTTAAAAATGCTGGGTTAGTGCTAAGTTTTCTCACATTCTGCACATCAGCACATAGCCTGAATCACTGAAAAGCTTAGATACATTTCCCATTCTGCAATGCTCTAGTCTGCTTTAATACATCTATTTCACAAGACCTTTATCCAAACTGAAATATTAAATTAAGGTAAGCCTAATTTCCTGTAATGAGAATAGCCTGTAAATTAATAAAATCAAGAGCCCTTAGTCTGAAGGTTGAGCTGAAATTTGGGCCGCGATTTTGCTGGCGTTTAGAGGGCGGGTTCGGAGGCGGGTCAGGTGTTAAATTCAAAATGAGTGACGGTGGGTTTGGAACCCACCTCCACGCCAGTTTCCAAAGTGTCGGGAGAGACATTTAAGATTATTAACAGCTTGTAAGCTCCTTGTTAAATGCTATTTTGCCAGGGTAATTCCATTTTCACACATTTTCAACATGTTTCATGTCGTTCGGGTCTTCCAACGAGCTGAATAGTTCACCGCTGCAAGTGCCGCATATAAACTTACCTATCACACCAGTTCATTTTCAAACGGCCGAAGTTGCTGAATTCATGAATTGGAGGACACCTTTGAACAGTATTAAGGTTGTAAGTGTGTACTATGAACTCTATATGCACTGTCACCTCCTTGGAATATGCTCCCTCCCCATTGACTTACTCCTGATAACATCTAATCCTCAACTGCCAGGTATAACAGCAGAATGGGAACCATTTATACTCTCTCATCCTGGTCCTCAGAATCTGAAGAGGATCATCCGGAGCAGCAGAACCAGGCACACCAGCAGCACCAAGAACAAGAGCGCCAACCTTCTCCTCAGCCACCAGATGCTGCACAGGGCAGAGGCCGTCAGGGCTTGGCTGGCCCGCGCCACAGGAGAAACCCCCAACACAAGGTTTATAGGCAGAGGATGAGCTTCCTCAACATGAGTGAGCAGCACTGCCAAAGGAGGCTGAGACTTTCACGAGAGGTAGTCACAGACATCTGCACAATGCTGGACCAAGACTTGCAGCCCAGAGGAACGGGTAGACACACCTTACCAGTGGCTGTCAAAGGCACCACCACCCTCAACTTCTTTGTGTCAGGGTTCTTCCAGGGATCAGCAGCAGACATTAGCAGCATCTCCAAGTCAGCCGCCCACAGATGCATCACGCAGGTTACCGATGCCCTCTTTGCAAAGTCTGCCAATTACATCCACTTTTCAACTGATGAAGCAAGTGTTACTGCGAGGGCGCTAGGCTTTGTCAATTTGGCTGGCTTCCCATGGGTGTAGGGCATCATCGACTGCACCCATGTGGCCATCAGGGCACCCCATAACAACCCAGCAGTATTTGTGAACCAGGTGCAGCTGGTGTGTAACCACAAGAATAGCATCATGCATGTGTACGCAAAGTACCCTGGCAGCTGCCATGACTCTTGCATCCTGCGCCAGTCCACTGTGCCTCAGCTCTTCGCTCTGCCAAATGACCTTTCCGGACGGCTCCTTGGAGACAAGGGCTAGCCCCTGAAGAGGTGGCTAATGATGCTGATCAAGTGAGTCCAAGGAGTGCTACAATCAGAGCCACATCTCCATCAGAAGTGTCATTGAGCAAACAATAGGGTTGCTCAAAATGCGCTTCAGATGCCTGGACAGATCTGGTGGAGCCCTACAGTATGCACCAGACAGGGTCTCGAGAATCATCGTGGTCTGTTGTGCCCTGCACAACATTGCACTGCAACGGGAATTAGCGCTGCCTGAGAAACAGGTCGCAGAGCACACAGTCTCCTCAGAGGAGAGGAGGAGCCAAATGAGGTTGCAGATGAGGAACCCAGTGCGACCAGCAGGTGAGCACATTACTGCCCGTCAGGCAAGGGGTGGCCTAATCCATGCCAGATTCAACTAACTTTAGGCATCACTTACATGTGGCTGCCACATGCACATGAAGGTTCGCATGACCCCACTTCCACACTATAGAGCAGCCCTACAATGAACTGTGCATTCCTAGCTCTTTCACCACCATTGCTTCAGATGAAAGGCGCCCTCACCCCTTGCTGTGCTGCCTTCAATTGTGAGCACACATAGGGTAACACTTTGAAACATTCACATGACATTACTTTAGTACAATAAAATAAAAGAACACAAACGTTACACTGATTTATATGAAAGCACCCAAGTGACTATTTTGTGTGTTAACTTTCTCTTACGCGTGCTTCTTCGTGGTGCTTCCCCTGTGACTTCAGCAGATGCAGAGGCAGCCAGCTCACTTCCCTGCTGCGCCTGCTGAGACACCTTTGGCGGCTGTCCTCTGGGTGGTGGAGCCTGTGAGGGCCCCGCCAAAGTCTGCTCCTCCTGCGACTGAGCAGGGGCAGACTCAGCCACCTCTGTTGGGTGAGGCATCTGGGGCTCTGACCAAGGGGTTGGTAATGGGATGGCAGTGTGAGCGTTTGGAGAGGAGCTCCCACTTCCATTTCCCCTTCCACCACCATCCCTCTCATGGGCCACCCGCACTTCTCTGCCTGCAAGTTGCTGGCGAGCACCTTGCTGAACATCAGTGGGGCCATGAGGACCCATGTCTGTGCTGACATTCCTCATAACAAGGACGTCCATGAAGCTCTGGTTTCTCTCCTCGATAGCTGCCCATCTGTCTTCCATAGCTGACCATCTATTTAGAAGTGTTACCATGTTCTCCTGTGTCTGGTGATTTATATCCCCCATGGAGGTTGCCATCCTTTCCATGGCGGGACCTATATTTGCCAGAGCCTACACCATGGTGCTGTTCATATTTGAGATGGACTCCTCCATTCTCTGCATACTCGCAGTGACCGTGGTTGCTAACCCAGTCAGAGCCTCCTGCACTTGTTCCTGAAGCTCCAGCACCACTCTTTTTCTGGAAGGCTCAGCGTCTGTATGCAGCTCAGCAATGCTAGGAGAGTCCTGCGGCCTCCGACGAGGACTCTCCACTGCTGTCCCTGTCTCCACCATCTGCTCTTGCTCACTTGTGAGTTTTGAGACACCAGG
The DNA here is from genome assembly GCF_052327205.1 of Somniosus microcephalus. NCBI lineage: Eukaryota > Metazoa > Chordata > Chondrichthyes > Squaliformes > Somniosidae > Somniosus > Somniosus microcephalus. The sequence goes on along the minus strand of NC_140991.1, from coordinate 256,301,188 downwards.
TGACAACACGACTCTATCTCGCGTTGGATCCACCGAGATGTGCGTCTCTGTGCTGGTGCAGGGTGCGCTCATTTCTGTTGAAGCTGCTCTCTCAGAGGCTGGAAGTTCCTCTGAGGAGTCCTCCTGCTCTTCCTCCTGGACAGTAGGGAGGGGGGCTCTTGATGGTCCTGTGGGAGAGTAAAGACATGATTTAGACATGTGAGATGTAGGTTGCACACACATCCCATTGTGCAAGTAATTAGCACTCAATCTCTAGGAACATCGGATCTCATATGAGTCACTCCTGAATGCCAAATCAAATGTTTGGAAAGTAATTCTGTCACCAGGTTGTTCGGCTGAGCCCGTCTCTCCGTCCCCCACTTCAAGCTCCTCAGCACCTCCAACAATGTCCAGAGCTGACTCCTCAGCATGGGTGAGCTGCGCCACAGATGGTCATCCTCCTCCTGTACTCTCCCTCTCCCTCTTATTGTGGGGTCTCTTTTCCTGCAAAGAGGGACAAAAGTGCAGTTTTAGTGAAAGTGATGGAATGAGTGTAAAGAATGGATAGGATAGATGTTTGGAGGGAGACTATGATGGAGTGAGGTGCCAATACCAATTTCCCTCCTCGTGAGTTGTTACTTGTTGTCATGGCATAACATTGCGCGTGAGTGTGAGGGGTGCATAGTAAGATGGGGATATGATTCTGTACATATGGAGAGAGGGATGGGTGAGGGTGCAAGGGATGTTGGGGTGAGTTAGGATGTGCAGGAGTAGGGCTGGCAATGCAGAGTGATGGGATGTGAAGACAGGCACAGCAGAATGAAATTAAGTGTGCTGTTACACTCACTTTTGCTGAATGCAAGAGATCATTGAACCTCTTCCTACACTGGACCCAGTTACGTGTACAGACGGACCTCGCACTCACCTCCTCAGCTATTTGCAGCCAGGCTGCCTTGGTGTGCTGAGGAGGCTTCCTCCTTCCATCCGAAGGGAACAGAACCTCCTTGCGCCCTCTTACTCCGTCCACAAGAACATGGAGGGAGTCATCATCAAAACGGGGAGCAACCTTTGGTCTAGGTGCTGTCATCTCGGCAAACACCGGCACTCAGGAGCATCAAAATGTAAATGAAAGGCGAAGGGTACATGGCCCCCTTAAATACAACTGATTCAAAGATGTTATCAAAGGCGAGCAGCAGACCTGCACCCACTGATTGGGCCGGGTAACGCGCTCAGCCGGCTTAATAAGCCAATTCTACTCAAAATCGTTATCTCAGTGTGGATGGAACCAGCAGCGGGTCTAGAGCCCACCAAACACTGAACCTGACGCAAACCCGCTTCTGGACGGAAAGTCCAGCCCTTGGTGTTTGTTGAATGGCCTGATAATCAAATTGATTCTTATTCAATCATGTTGTCCATGTTTAACTGCTTTTTGTCTACTTGAAGTGCATAATATAAGGATAAAAAATCAGGTCATTAACTGGAATTTTTAAAAATAGATAATAGTGTCAACTCATTTTTAATTTGAGCAAATAAACCCAGCATTTGGGCATCTAAAGCATGTTACATAGAAACATAGAAACATAGAAGATAGGAGCAGGAGTAAGCCATTCGGCCCTTCGAGCCTGCTCCGCCATTCAATGAGATCATGGCTGATCATCCAAATTCAGTACCCTGTCCCTGCCTTCTCCCCATATCCCTTGGTCCCTTTAGCCTTAAGAAATATATCCAACTCTTTTTGAATATATTTAATGAACTGGCCTCCACCACCCTCTGTGGCAGAGAATTCCACAGGTTCACCACTCTCTGGGTGAAGAAATTCCTCCTCATTTCAGTCCTAAATGGCTTACCCCTTATCCTTAGACTATGACCCCTGGTTCTGGACTCCCCGGCCATCATAAACATCCTTCCTGCATCTAGTCTGTCCAGGCCTGACAGAATTTTATAGGTTTCGATGAGATCCCCTCTCAATCTTCTAAACTCCAGTGAGTATAATCCCAATCGACACAATCTCTCCTCATACGTCATTCCTGCCATCCCAGGTATCAGCCTGGTGAATCTTCGCTGCACTCCTTCCATGGCAAGAACGTCCTTCCTCAGGTAAGGTGACCAATACTGCACACAATACTCAAGGTGCGGTCTCACCAAGGCCCTGTACAACTGTAGCAAGACATCCTTGTTCCTGTACTCGAACCCTCTTGCTACGAAGGCCAACATACCATTTGTCTTCTTAACCGCCTGCTGCACCTGCATGCTTACCTTCAGCGACTGATGCACAAGAACACCCAGGTCTCTTTGCACTTCCCCTTCTCCCAATCTATTGCCATTCAAATAATAATCTGCCTTCCTGTTTTTGCCACCAAAGTGGATAACCTCACATTTATCCACATTATAGTGCATTTGCCATGTTTCTGCCCAATCACCCAATCTGTCCAAATCGTACTGGAGTTTCATGACATCCTCCTCACAGCTTACCCTCCCACCCAGCTTTGTGTCGTCTGCAAATTTGGAGATATTACATCCAATTCCCTCGTCCAGATCATTAATATATATTGTGAACAGCTGGGGTCCTAGGACCGATCCTTGCGGTATCCCACTAGTCATTGCCTGCCACTCGGAAAACGACCCATTTATTCCAACTCTTTGCTTTCTGTCCGCCAACCAGTTCTCTATCCAAGTCAATACCTTGCCCCCAATCCCAGGTTCCTTAATTTTGTACGCTAATCTCTTATGTGGGACCTTATCGAAAGCCTTCTGAAGTCCAAATACACCACATCCACTGGTTCTCCCTTATCTATTTTACCAGTTACATCCTCAAAAAATTCCAGTAGATTAGTCAAGCATGATTTACCTTTTGTAAATCCATGTTGACTTTGTCCGATCCTGTCACTGCTTACCAAGTGCTCTGCTATTACATCTTTTATAATAGATTCTAGCATTTTCCCCACTACCGATGCCAGGCTTACCGGTCTATAATTCCCCGCTTTTTCTCTACCACCTTTTTTGACCACAAGTGCAATGGCATATGTTCTAATAGATTAATACTGAAATCTATTAACTTCCTATTTTCAAATCCCTCCATGGCCTTGCCCCTCCCTATCTCTGTAACCTCCTCCAGCCTTACAACCCTCCGAGATCGCTGCACACCTCCATTCTGGCCTCTTGCGCATCCCCAATTTTCATTACTCTACCATTGGTGGCAGTACCTTCAGCTGTCTAGGCCCTAAGCTCTGGAATTCCCTCCTTAAACCTTTCCACCTCTCTAACTTTCTCTGCTCTAAGCCACTCCTTAAAACCTTTCTTTTGGTCACCTGTCCTAATATTGCTTTATGTGGCTCAGTGTTGTTTGATAATGCTCCTGTGAAGCACCTTGGGATGTTTTACTACGTTAAAGGCGCTATATACATGCAAGATGTTGTAGTTGTTATGCAACCAATCCATTTTCCAATTTGCAATCTCCTCTATCGCCCCTTGAACTTTCATTTTAGACACAAGAGCCTAGAAATGAGCTTGTGCAGCACCTGTTTTTGGGTGAAAAAAGGGTGCTGAAATAACCAATATGGCATATGCCGTGCGTGTACTCATTCCGCACTGGGAGGGCGCCACTTGCCAAATGAGTTAAGGTGCCCCGGAGTCTTCAACAGCGCATGCCTAAAACCAGTGTTAGGCCATTTCCTATGCAAATCCAAGGTTTAAAGCCAGTTTCAGGCCCCTCTCCAATTGTGACTGTACGCATCATGTGCTGTGCTTGCTGAGGTCATTTTTTCTCAGGCCTACAGCAGTCAAACCAGAGGTCCTTAAAGGGATCATTGGAGGCTGACACCAAAAAAGTAAGTTTACTTACCTGAGTGTGGAGCCAGGAGGAACTCCACATTGAAACTGAGGGCCACTGCCAGCCACCACTCACCCCCATTCTCAATCTCCTCTTACCAACCCACCAGACTCACAGTAAGCCTGGTGCCGGCATTCCTGCCGGCCAACTTCCATCCTCTTCGTGACCAGCACACTGCCTCTTGGGGTGTGACTGGCGCCCTCAGCATGTTGGTGACATCCTGATAATGCAAGAGGACTAATTTTGCATAGTTCTCTTGCGCATCATTGCTGCTGCTGGGTTCATGCCCAAATTCTAGGCCAAGATTTATCTGAAGGGCTTGTATGCTTCAAAATATATAAATTCAACCACATTACCATCACCCTCTAACTTGATCAATCCCAATAAATCTGAAAAATCCAAAATTGATGACATGTTAACTAACCTATAATATTCTGTTTAGATCACATGTGCATCCTTCGTTGAAGACTGGAATGTTATTAGCTATTTTTAAATTTTCTGATCCTGTTTCTTTGAGTGTAGAGCATTGCAAAAATTCTCACCATGGTACTAGTTACATATACATGCATTTCCTTCAGTACTTGGAGAGCCATTCGTTCTGGTCCCAGTGGAATGTTTTATTTACTTCACCCACCCACCATCTGTTCTTTAGGTCGTGAGCTTTTTGTTGGAACTCGGCCTTCAGGCATCTGTAGAGCTGCTTTCTTGCTCTCGAGTTCTGTTGCTGTTTCCAGATCAGGAATGCCTTGCGCTTGCGACTTATTAGCTCCTGGATCTTCTGGTCGTTCTCGTCGAACCAGTCTTCGTGTTTCCTGGTCAAGTGACCGAGCGTCTCTTCACAGGTACTGATTATGGAGCAGATCAGGCACTGTGGGCACTCTGTGTATTTGAATCACTGGGAGTCGCTAGGTTGGTGGTGAGGCGCAGGCTGAATAGGGCTTTCTTTGCAGGGTCTTTGAGTGCTCCAGCGTTGATTTTCCTGTGGCATTGCTTATGTTGCCACCGTTGTTTTGGGGCTACGTTGATGGAGATGACAGAGCGGATTAGGCGGTGGTCTGTCCAGCAGTCGTCGGCACCTGTCATGGCGCGGGTGATGTGGACATCCATGCGGTCCCTCCAGTGCTTGGAGCGAGGGTGTTGCCATGAAGCCTTGTACTTGCCCCTCTGAAGGAACAAGGTGTTGGTTATGACAAGGCCATGTTCTAAGCATTTCATCAGGAGGAGGGTACCATTGGGGTTGGCTTTCCCTACCCCCGCTCCGCCGATCACACCTCCCCAGAGGTCTGCGTCCTTTCCAACTCTGCCGTTAAAGTCACCAAGGCGGATCAGCTTGTTGCCCGTTAGGACTCGGGACAGGGATTGTTCGAGGCTGGAATAGAATTCCTCTTTGGTCTTGTCTGTGGCTTCCAGTGTTGGGGCGTATGCACTGATGACTGTAGCGCACTGGTTCCGGGCTAGGGTGAGCCGTAGATTCATGAGGCATTCGTTTATTCCACAAGGGGAGTCTCTGAGATGTTCAACTAGCTCATTTCTTATGGTGAAGCCTACCCCATGTAGGCAGTGTTCTTCTTCAGGTTTGCCTTTCCAGAAGAAGGTGTAACCACCGCCTTGCTCCTTGAGCTGGCCTTCCCCTGCCCGCCGGGTTTTGCTTAGGCCGGCGATGTTTATGTCGAAATGTCTGAGCTCCAGGGCAACGATAGCAGTACGGCGTTCCGGTCTGTCGCTGTTGGGGTTGTTCATGAGGGTCCTGACATTCCAGGTCCCGAACTTCATCTTAAAGGGTGGAAGATGCTTGTGCATGAATTCTTTTAACGTGGGGTGGCCATTGCACACCAGCTACCACACGGGCTTGACAGAGCAAGGTCTTGGTCCAATGGCAAGGGAATCCAAGATGATTGGAGACCAGGCTCTGGAGAAAGCACACGAGATCCAGCAGCTAGCTGACAATCATGACATGCGTGGATTCTTTTGCGCAGTCAAGACCACCTACGGCCCAAGCACCCAAGGTCCTACCCCACTGCGGGCCAAGAATGGAGAGGTACTCATCAAGGACAGAGAGGCAGTCAGTGCCCGCTGGAAGGAGCAATTCGAAGCTCTCCTTAACCGAGACTCTGTCTTCAACGCATGTGTCCTCAACTCCATCCCACAGCATGCTACCCGCCACCACCTCAGCACAACCCTAGCCCGGCATGAGGTTGAAAAGGCCATCCGACAACTGAAGAACAACAAGACCTCAGGATGAGATGGAATTCCCGCCGAGGTTTTAAAACATAGCGGAGAAGCACTATTGGCGTGAATACTTGAACTCATTACTCTTATCTGGAAGGAGGAGAGCATGCCAGGGGATCTCAGAGAAGCCATAATCGTGACCATCTTCAAGAAAGGTGACAAGTCCGATTGCGGTAATTACAGAGGAGTCTCCCTGCTGTCTGCCACAGGGAAAGTCATCACAAGAATCCTCCTCAAGCGCCTTCTCCCAATGGCTGACGAGCTCCTCCCAGAATCACAATGTGGATTCCGCCCACTAAGGGGCACAATGGATATGATCTTCACCGCGCGTCAACTACAAAAGAAATGCAGGGAACAGCACCGACCGCTGTACATGGCCTTCTTTGACCTCACAAAGGCCTTTGACACTGTCAACCGTGAGGGATTATGGAGTGTCCTCAAATTCGGCTGCCCTCAAAAGTTTGTCACCCTCCTCCGCCTGCTTCATGATTGTAAGAAGTCACACAACACCAGGTTATAGTCCAACAGTTTTATTTGAAATCACAAGCTTTCAGAGCGCTGCTCCTTCATCAGGTGAAGTGGGAGATGCATAAAGACACAGCTTATTAAGTCAGAGAATAATGCCAGATGATTACAGGTAATCTTTCTAACTGCCATTTATCACACCTCAGCAGAGAGATAATCACAGCAATCAAAGGTGTGAATGGTGACATGCAAGCCGTGATCCTGACCAACCACAGACCCAATTCACGTACGGACTGAGGTCAAGCAGGGCTGTGTCATCGCAACAACGCTATTCTCGATCTTCCTGGCTGTAATGCTCCATCTCACCCTCAACAAGCTCCTCGCTGGAGTGGAGCTAATTTACAGAACAAACGGGAAACTGTTCAACCTCCATCACCTCCAGTCCAGATCCAAGGTCGTCCCATCCTCTGTCATCGAATTACAGTATGCAGACGACGCTTGCATCTGCACACACTCTGAGGTCGAACTCCAAACCATCATCAACACCTTCACTGAAGCGTACGAGAGCATGGGCCTTACACTAAACATCCGTAAGACAAAGGTCCTCTACCAACCTGCCCCCGCCACACAGTACTGCTCCCCAATTATCAAAATCCATGACGAGGCCTTGGACAACGTGGACCACTTTCCATACCTCGGGAGCCTACTATCAACAAAGGCAGACATCGATGATGAAGTCCAACACCGCCTTCAGTTTGCCAGTGCAGCCTTTGGTTGCCTGAGGAAGAGAGTGTTTGAAGACCAGGACCTCAAACCCAGCACCAAGCTCATGGTCTACAGAGCAGTAGTGATACCCACCCTCCTGTATACTTCAACGACATGGACCATGTGCAGCAGGCACCTCAAAGCACTGGAGAGGTACCACCAATGCTGCCTCCGCAAGATCCTGCAAATCCATTGGCAGGATAGGCGCACCAATGTCAGTGTTCTCGCTCAGGCCAACATCCCCAGCATTGAAGCTTTGACCACGCTCGATCAGCTCCGATGGACGGGCCATATCGTCCGCATGCCCGATACGAGACTCCTAAAGCAAGCGCTCTACTCGGAGCTCCGACATGGCAAGAGAGCCCCAGATGGGCAGAGGAAACGCTTCAAGGACACCCTCAAAGCCTCCTTGAAAAAGTGCAACATCCTCACTGACACCTGGGAATCCCTGGCCCAAGACCGCACAAAGTGGAGGAGAAGCATTCGGGAAGGCGCCGAGCACCTTGAGTCTCTTCGCCGGGAGCAAGCGGAAGCCAAGCGCAAACAGCAGAAGGAGCGCACATGAACCCAAGCACCTCACCCACCTGCCCCCTCAACCACCGTCTGCCCCACCTGTGACAGAAACTGTAGGTCCCGCATTGGACTCATCAGTCACCTGAGAACTCATTTTTAGTGTGGAAGCAAGTCATCCTCGGTTCCGAGGGACTGCCTAAGAAGAAGATAGAAGATGTACTTCACTTCCTTAATAATTCATTTTGTCTTGATTTCACACCCTTCTCACAAGCTTAAGTACTGTCTATTTGGTTCCTACTTTGACTTGTATACATCAGAAATACCTTGAAAGCTCCCAGGTAGAGTATTTGGCACAAATACGTATACATCAGTGATGAAAAGTACCAAATGTTTCAACACAATTTAACAAATAAATGATATTTAAAGAATTTGTACACAGGGATTGTGATTTAATAGCTTTGATAACATTGACTATACTGTCTCCTGAGTGTGAGAAACTAGGCAATGTAGTAGTGCACCAGTTACTTGATTTTTAACTTTGTACTTTCACCACAGTTTCTCAAAGAGGCTTTACGTGGTAAAGATTTTTATACATTTTCCTTGAACACATCAGGAGTATATTTGGACACTTGACTTAACAATGGACTCAAACTAGCCCTGAAATGTATGCCTGGAAATTCCTGAGATCCCACTCTGCTGGCATAAATGTAGTGGAGTGAAACCCTTGCCCATCCTCGGCCAAGGCTGGAGCCCCCCCCGTCCCCCCGTATTTGCATTGCCAGAGCAAAGTCTCAGGAGGCCCAAATGGGCCAAGGAAATTTCTTTTAATTCTTCAGCTCCCACTGGAGCCACAGTGCTGAGAATGTAATCAATTCCTTCTGGTATTGATTACCTCACTTTTAGTAAAGGGTTGATACTGTTAGAAGGCCTCAAAGGGACTTATGCCAGATCTTCAATGGCGTGAGTTCAGCTAAGGACCTTCAAAGGCATAAAGGGAGGAATTTCCCTGGGAAGACCCCCCTGCACCCCGCCCCCCCGACCCCCCACCATCCCCACCCCCTGCGACATACCCTCTCGATGTAGAGGGGGTGATTGGTGTTGTGTCGGTACCTTTTTTACCTAGACACAATTAGAACTCAGAACTCAGAGATTCAAACATGAAATGCTTTATTCGAAGGGAAAGGGAAGGTCTGGAGAGTTCCGAACAAAGAGAGCTAAACTTAACCAAGAGAACACCCAACCATTTATCTGCTGTGACAGCGCCACCACAGGTGAGAGGAGAACACACACATAGTACATAACATATTCCTCCCCTTTTAAATGGAAGGTCCACATTATTCCTCAACAGGTAAGTTACTTTCAATGCACTCAACTAACCTAGGGTAGAGGTAGACTGCCTCAACCCCTGACTTTACCCTGGGGTTTATTCTGCCCCAGTCTTGTGGGTAATTCGCTAAGCCTACAGATCCAAGCGTCTTGGAGGCCGCTGCTCTCTGACAGGATACCGGCGGTCATCGCTGGCTTCCACAGCAGTAGGCATTGACACAGGCCTAGATGGAGAAGGTGTCTGTGTCAGTCGAAAGTCAGGAGTTTGCACAGGTGGAACAGTCTCTTTGACTTCCTGTGTTGGAGAAGAGCACTGTGGCAAAGGATGCTGGTTTGCGGTATCATCCGGAAACAGTTCAGGCCAACCAGCCGTTGGAGCCTCTGTGGCTGTCTCTGCTCCTAACAACAGTTGATCTGTGTGTCTTCTCTAGACGACATCCTCAGCAGTCTCAACCGTGTAAGACACAGGGCCCATCTGTGCAATCACCGTAGCAGGAACCCATTTCGGTCCAGTGTTGTAGTTTCGAGTTAGGACGTGCTCTCACGGGTGAAACCGTCTCTCCTTGGCTCTTTTCTCTCTCTTTTCAACTTGAGCTTGTTGTTGACGATGGACAACCTGCTCTGCCCTTGGAGGTTTGAGTAAGTCAAAACTTGTCCACAACTGCCTCTTCATCATGAGCGAAGCGGGGGAAGTTTTGGTTGTGGCATGCGGCTCGTTCCTGTAGGACAACAGGAAGCTGTTCAGACATTGGTGGATTGAGCCCTGACCTTGCAATGCCTTCAAGGCATGCTTCAAAGTTTGCATGAACCTTTCTGACTGGCTGTTAGTAGAGGGATGATAGGGCGCAGACCTGATGTGTTGGACACCATTCACATGCAGGAAGGTTGCAAACTCCTGTGATACAAATTTTGGAGCGTTGTCACTTACGAGTTGTTCCGGTGAGCCATAACGGCTGAACATCTCACCAAGTTTCTCAATTGTTTTCTCTGCCGTGGTAGACCTCATCACAGCGACCTCCGGCCACTTGCTACGAGCGTCCACAACCACCATAAACATCTTCTCTTCGAAAGGACCGGCGAAGTCCACATGTACTCGCTGCCACACTTCTGCAGGCTAATTCCAGGGGTGTAGGGTTGCCAGCTGTGGAACATTCCGGACCCTTTGACATGGGGAACATGTTTTGGCTTTCTCCTCAATATTCCCATCGAGACCTGGCCGCCAGAAGTAGCTTCTTGCCATTTCCTTCATCTGAACCATCCCACTGTGGCCTGTAAGAAGTTGTTGCAGTATAGGTTCCCTCAGAGGTGGCGGAATGATGACACGGCGTCCCCAAAGAAGACAACCTGCCTGGACAGAGAGCTCATTTCTTTTTGAAACGTAAGGTTTCAAACTAGGAGAATCTCCTATAGCTCTCCCTCGAATGACATCGTCCATTACCTCAGACAGGACTAGATCGTTGCGGGTGTACCTTCGCACCTGAACTGCAGTGACAGGTGCTCCCTCCACTTGTCTAAAGTAGAGGATGTCTATCTGATGAGGCTCTGGGGGAGTAACAGGCAAGGGTAGCCTCGAGAGACTGTCTGCGTTGCCGTGCAAGTCAGATTTGCGATATTTGATGTCGTATGTGTGTCCTGACAACAGTAAAGCCCACCTTTGCATCCTGCTTGCAGCGAGAGACGGAATTCCGGTGTGGGGCCCGAAGATTGACGTCAATAGACGGTGGTCCATCAGGAGTGTGAACCTTCTCCCAAACAGGTACTGATGAAATTTTCGAATTCCAAAAACGATTCCCAAGGCCTCGCGCTCGATCTGCGCATAGTTACTCCTGGACTTGTTCAAGGTGCGTGATGTGAAGGCGATAGGCTTCTCTTCACCCGAAGGCATGATATGGGATATGACTGCTCCCACACCATATGGTGATGCATCACATGCTAGCTGCACGGGTAGCTTTGGGTCGAAGTGTGTCAGGACCTCTGATTTCAGCAATGCTTTCTTTGCTTGGGCGAAAGCTTCGTTGCACAGTTCAGTCCATTTCCATGTTTTGCTTTGACATAGCAACTGATGTAACGGCTTCAGCAATGTTGCCCCTTGTGTATCACAATTGTCAGCAGCTCCTTTGATTTGTCATCGACATGCATTTGTAGATAAACCTGGCATAAGTCTATTTTGCTGAACTTTTGCCCTCCGGCCAGGCCCGTAAAAAGATCATCAATGAGGGGAAGAGGGTACTGTTCCGCAGACAGCACGGGGTTAATAGTCACTTTAAAATCCCCGCAGATTCGAACAGATCCATCCTTTTTCAGGACAGGAACAATGGGTGTGGCCCATTTGCTCACGCTCACAGGCTCCAGGACTCCATTCTCGACTAAGGCCTCCAATTTAGCCTCAACTTTTGGCCTAATTGCATAGGGTACAGGTCAGGCTTTGTGAAACTTTGGCTTGCTGTCAGGTTTAATGTCCAGTCTCACGCTGATCTTTTTCATGCTCCCAAGGTCCCCATTGAAGAGTTCTGCATGTTTGTTTAACACTGCAGTCAGACCTGACTCCCCTTTTGACATCATGCGGACTGCAGGCCAGTCCAGTGTGATTTTCTCTAGCCATGCACGTCCCAGTAGCGATGGGTAATTTTCCTTTACCACATATAGTGGCAGTTTTGCAGTCTGTCCATTCAATTTAACTGTCACCTCAATGGCGCCTCTCATGGCCACAGGTTCACCGGTATACGTTTTTAGCACAATGTTTGTTGGCTGAAGGGTAAGATGCTTTAGCATTTTGTTGTAGACAGTGTCTGAAACAAGGGACACAGCCGCGCCTGTGTCCACCTCCATCCACACTGATTGTCCCTCCACCAGTGGTGACACCCAGTAGCCATTTGAACCACCTGCAACCGTCAGTATGTGCACCTCATCCTCCTCAGAGGTGTTGCTCCCCTCTGTTTTGCTTGTTCCATCATACTGCACTGAATGAACACTCTTTTTCCTCTCTTGTCCAAATACAGACATTTTGCTTCCATGCTTCCCAGCTCTGTCTGTTCTTTTTTTTACCTCTACAGGCGCGTTCAATGTGAGCCTTTTTGCCACAATTTCGGCATTCCAGCTCCGTACACCAGCAGTCATTAGCGTGATGGCCCATTTTCCCACAACGGTAACATGTGCCGTTCCGCACACCTTTAGGCTCAGACGACACCTTGTGAACTCTCCCTGTTGAACTCAACTGGTGAGCCTCCTTTTCCGCCATCTCCATGGAGACACTTCAATGGCCTTTTCAAGAGTAAGGTTGTCCTCAGTAAGAAGGCGCTTCTGTGTGGCTGCACTTTGCAGACCACACACGAGTCTGTCTCTAATGGTGTCATTCAGCACCTCCTTGAACTGGCAGTGTTCCAACAACCTTTTTAAAGCAGCAATAAACATCGTCACTGATTCCCCCTCCTCTTGATTCCGTTTGTGAAATCTAAATCTCTCAGCAATAACCAGAGGTTTTGGTGAAAAATGTGCTCCAAGAATTTCTACTAGTTGCTTATATGTTTTAGTTCCTGGCTTATCTGGCTGCACAAGGCTGTGAAGTAAATTGAATGTCTTCAGCCCCATTACACTCAAAAAGGTAGGCACGACCTTTTCGTTTGCCACCGCATTCGCCAAGACAAAATAGTCAAAACATTCCGTATAAGCGCTCCATTGCTCCACATTTTCATCAAAATCACTGATGTTTCCTAATATAGTAGCCATCTCATGTTTCAAATTTAAATTTCTGTTTACTCACTGCACCCGTAACGTACGCAGATTCATCCGCTCCTCGTCGCCACTTTGTTGTGTCGGTACCTTTTTTACCTAGACACAATTAGAACTCAGAACTCAGAGATTCAAACATGAAGTACTTTATTCGAAGGGAAAGGGAAGTTCTGGAGAGTTCCGAACAAAGAGAGCTAAACTTAACCAAGAGAACACCCAACCATTTATCTGCTGTGACAGCGCCACCACAGGTGGGAGGAGAACACACAATACATAACAATTGGAAGGTATTTCCCATGGTATTCCCGACTGAAATTTCTAGGTATAGTCGAAATATGGTGGAATCTTGGTGGAGCCAGGTTTCAACCCACTTTCCACTCACTTTCAGGCATTATTGGTACTTTCGCCCTCTCCAGCCCCAGGAATTTTGGTGACGTTATCTTGGAAGACAATAGTTATTTTTGTTGACTTACTAGTTTTATCAATAACTGTGTTTTTCTTTTCGTTTTTTTATGTTCCATCCCCTTCAGAAATTGTGTAAGTTGCAATTTTATTAGCCAAGTAATTCTTTGTTAAGTGCCCAGGACAATCTGAAGTTATTAAGGAAACCCAATATTCAGATTAGAAATTAACTTCTGACTGCGTGGTTTCTAATCAAAACCCAAATTATGGGTGCTTATTCCTAATGGCTCATGATCTTTGGTGTTCAAACTGAGTACCTTACCTTCCTGACCATCTCTAGGCTAAAATAAACATGTAAAGAACTGCGGCAAGTATGGAAAAGAGTCAGAATTGAATTATTAGGAATTTTCACATTCTTTGAAAGATGTCTGAAGGTTAGTAAATAAAACACTGGTTGGTACTTTTTATTTATAAGTTACAAATAATCCTTCTCAAATATCGTAAGTAGATTATTATCCAGTATTAGTGTGGTTAAGGTACTCAGTTTGGCATTCCCCAATTATTTCAGCTTCGCAGAGCTCAAAGCAAAGTATTGATTATTATCAGTGTCTGAAATGACAATTTGAAGCCAAAACCAAAGTCACAAATTCTCAGCTCCATCCATCAGGTCATCTATCTGATAATTTTGTCAGTTCTTGATCTGGCTACTTGGTGGAGTGCTCTGTGGAAGTGAAAAGAGAAAAACTGGAAACAACTCCACCTTCCTCCCTCCCCTCTACTCCCTCCTCCTCCACTGAGAAAACTGTAGCCCCCTTCTACTTTTCCTCCAGCCCTACATGAAGGAGACCATTATAGTGACTTGAGAGACCACAAGATGGAAGTAACAAAAATAAACAAAAGAAGTTGGAATTAGGTTGCCCTGTGTTGCGGGGGTTGCTGGGGTTGGGGGGGTGGGGGTGCGGGGAGGGTGTGGCAGTGGTAACAAATCAACTCTTTGAGGGTTTCGGTAGCATTCAAGCTTCAGAATCAAAATATGCCAACATTATTTTTTCACATCAATCAAAAGACTACTGTGAACCTAAAACTGTTTGAAGGCTCTAGACATTTCCCTAATTTTACTTTATAGCTTTGATCATTAGAAAGTGGCAGAAACTAATTTGCGCAGATATTATGTGAAAGAAGATGATCGCATTTTGAAAGCTGGATAGATCTTTCAGCCCCCAATGGTTTGATAAATCGAGTCCACTGTTGAAGAAACAAAACTATTGCAGCTGTTCAAAAGTGGTCTGTGTAGAGACACGCAACAATAAATCAGTATCAGCAGAATGAAAATAAGACCAATCATTTGTGTATTTCATTCAGCCCTTTCACGTAATTCTAAAGTGAACAACACAGAGACATCAAATACGCATGAGAATTCTAAATATGAGGTCTGGGCTTTTTAAAAGGAACAAAGGACGCCAAGATTGTATGTAAGATATGTAAGATGGTTAAATTCCACAAAAGACCAATTGAAGGGTGGCATGTACAGTACTAAGTTGATTTCACAGAGATGTTATCATCTCCAGGCCCTGAAATTACTGGCACAAGACTGCAGGGATTGTGTAATTGGCACTTTCTCAGTTGGAACAACCACAGAATTTACATCCAATGAACTGGCCTAATTCAGATGCAGATTAATAATCTACAATGTTGTTTTGCCACAGGTGTAGTCATTAAAAAATTATTTTAGTTTCATAAATCATGTGGAGTCCTGTGTTTTAAGAAATCTCAACATGTATTGTTAAGATGACATATATAAAAAATGACTTCTATAATGGGCCCCAAATGAGTGCAATACATTTAACAAACTCTGTTTATATATTCCTCTTATAAAACCAATAAAAAGTCCATTTAAAAATAAAACAAAAAACTTCAATGGAGTGTAAAATCGGGTGAGATTGTAAAATGGGCGTTCAATCCAAACCATCCCTGTTATTGGGTTGGGTTAAGATCGGGGCATTTGTTACATAGATAAAATACTAACTTGTGTTGTAATATTAATTCTGTTTTAGAACTAAGCTGTTTTTCAAATGTTGAAAATGTTATATTTCCCTTCCTTATGCTGAAATTTGCCTTGGGCAGTAGTGCAAAACAGCTAATAGTGAACCAATAGCCCATTTTCCATTCCAGCCGGTTTTGACATTAACTTTAATGGAAAGTAAAATTGGGCGGGGAGTATAACGGGCATCCGACGCAAACCCACCCATTTTCCAGCCCGGTGGGTTCAGTTAAAATCGATTCTGCAATCTGTGCTCCCATTGAGTGACCGGAGTATCACAATTCCGAGACTCTGGAATCCAATTGATCTAAAGTCCAAAATATTACAGACTATACTTTGGACTCTACTCATTGCTAATGTTAATCAATTCAATATCTAACTAATTCTTTGTACATATGGGAACAGTGAGTACTTAAACTCACTTTCGTGGGCTTTTTTACAGAGGCCAGTGTCGGGAGGAGCAGAGAGCGGTGGTACAGTGAGTACTTAACCTCACTTTCATGGGCTTTTTTACAGAGGCCAGTGTCGGGAGGAGCAGAGAGCGGTGGTACAGTGAGTACTTAAACTCACTTTTGCGGGCTTTTTTACAGAGGCCTGTGTCGGGAGGAGCAGAGAGCGATGGTACAGTGAGTCCTTAACCTCACTTTTGTGGGCTTTTTTACAGAGGCCAGTGTTGGGAGGAGCAGAGAGCGGCAGTACAGTGAGTACTTAAACTCACTTTCGCGGGCTTTCTTTCAGAGGCTTACCAATCTCACAGACTGGCGGCGGCGTTCCGGAGCCACGTCACGATTCAAAAAGTGACATGGGTAAGAGGAAGCAGCTGATTGAGTGAGTACAGCCAGGTGAGTACTTATACTACTGTATAGTTTGACAGTTAAGATTAATAGTTTATAAAATTTAGAAGGTCTTAATTTTTGTGGTTATAGTATCTAAGGTCTCTGTTGTGTATCGGGGACTGCTAGTAACCAAAGGCCCTTGAGTATATCATTTAATTGTAGTGTAATTAGTGGTATTGATTTGATTTAATTTAATTTAAATTAATTAAAGGGTAAGTCATGGCAGGACAGCTCGGCCCCGTGGCATGCTCCTCCTGCACTATGTGGGAAATCAGGGACACTTCAGTGTCCCTGACAACCATGTGTGCGGGAAGTGTATCCAGCTGCAGCTACTGACAGACCGCATTGCAGCGCCGGAGCTGCGAATGGATACATACTGGAGCATTCACGATGCTGAGGACTTCATGGATAGCACGTTTAGAGAGTTGGTCACACCGCAGGTAAAGGCTGCACAGGCAGGAAGGGAATGGGTGACCACCAGGCAGAGTAGTAGGTGCAGGCAGGTAGTGCAGGGGTCCCCTGTGGCCATCCCCCTCTCAAACAGATATACCAATTTGGATATTGTTGAGGGAGATGGGTTATTGGGGGAAGGCAGCAGCAGCTAACTTCCTGGCACCACAGGTGTTTCTGCTGCACAGGACGGGAGGAAAAAGAGTGGGAGAGCTATAGTGATAGGGGATTCTATTGTAAGGGGAATAGATAGGCATTTCTGCGGCCGCAAATGAGACTCCAGGATGGTATGTTGCCTCCCTGGTGCAAGGGTCAAGGATGTCTCGGGGTGGCTGCAGGGCATTCTGGAGTGGGAGGGTGAACAACCAGTTGTCGTGGTGCATATAGGTACCAATGATATAGGTAAAAAATGGGATGAGGTCCTAAAAGCTGAATATAGGGAGTTAGGAGGTAAATAAAAAAATAGGACCTCCAAAAGGTAGTAATCTCAGGATTGCTACCAGTGCCACGTGCTAGTCAGAGTAGAAATAGAAGGATATTTCAGATGAATACGTGGCTAGAAGAATGGTGCAAGGGGGAGGGATTCAAATTCCTGGGACATTGGAACCAGTTCTGGGGGAGGTGGGACCAGTACAAACTGGACGGTTTGCACCTGGGCGGGACCAGGACCTATGTCCTAGGAGGAGTGTTTGCTAGTGCTGTTGGGGAGGGTTTAATCTAAAATAGCAGGGGGTTGGGAACCTGTGCAGGGAGACAGAGGAAAGGGAAGCAAGGATAGAAACAAAAGACAGGAAGGAGAAAAGCAAAAGTGGAAGGCAGAGAAATCAAGGGTGTAAATCAAACAGAGCTACAGTAAATAATAATTCTAAAAGCACTAAGAGTGTTAAAAAAAAACAAGCCTGAAGGCTTTGTGTCTTAATGCGAGGAGCATTCATAATAAGGTGGATGAATTAGCTGCGCAAATAGATGTAAACGGATATGATGTAATTGGAATTATGGAGACATGGCTCCAGGTTCACCAAGGCTGGGAATTCAACATCCAGGGGTATTCAATATTCAGGAAGGACAGGCAAAAAGGAAAAGGAGGTGGGGTAGCATTGCTAGTTAAAGAGGAGCTTAACACAATAGTAAGGAAGGATATTAGCTCTGATGATGTGGAATCTGTATGGGTAGAGCTGAGAAATACCAAGGGGCAGAAAACATTAGTGGGAGTTGTAAACAGACCCCCAAACAGTAATGCTGAGGTTGGAGATGGCATTAACCGGGAAATTAGAGATGCGTGCAATAAGGGCACAGCAGTTATCATGGGTGACTTTAATCTACATATAGATTGGGCTAACCAAATTAGTAACAATACTGTGAAGGAGGAATTCCTGGAGTGTATACGAGATGGTTTCCTGGACCAATATGTCGAGGAACCAAATAGAGATCAGGTCATCTTAGACTGGGTATTATGTAATGAGAAAGGATTAATTAGCAATGTTGTTGTGCGAGGCCCCTTGGGGCGGAGCGATCATAATATGATAGAATTCTTCATTAAGATGGAGAGTGAAGTAGTTGACTCAGAGATTAGGGTCCTGAATTTAAATGAAGGAAACTACGATGGTATGAGGTGCGAGTTGGCTAGGATGGATTGGGGATCGTTACTTAAAGGGTTGACGGTGGATAGGCAATGGCAAACATTTAAAGATCGCATGGATGAACTACAGAATTTGTTATAGATAGATTATGAGAGTAAGCTTGCAGGGAACATAAAAACTGACTGTAAAAGCTTCTATAGATATGTGAAGAGAGAAAGATTGGTGAAGTCAAGTGTAGGTCCCTTGCAGTCAGAGTCAGGGGAATTTATAACGGGGAAGAAAGAAATGGCAGACCAATTAAATACATACTTTGGTTCTTGTCATAAATCGCAACTTCTACAAGAAGTAACTCAGGAAGTACTACTGGACAGCCAGCTGAGGGCGCTATCCGAGGAGTATAAATACTCAGGCGTGGGCCCAACTTGGCCAGAGACAATCTGGAAACAGGAAGCTAGTGACTACTAACTAGACCTTCATGTTTTGTTACAAGTCGACTAAAGCCTTGCTTTATGTACAACCAAGTGCGTAGTGAGTCTTTATTACATCAATTTAATTGACTTGTTATCGTCTCCATGCTTTGGGTGATTCGGAGCAACCAGCTTCAACTCGAACCGCAGAAAGGAACTTGGGCAAGAAACTGATCCATCATGGAAAAACTCCTTAGACCCACTCGTCTCGACCTGGACCCGAATGCACCTGTGGCAGCGAAGTTTTGGAAGCATTGGTTTCGTACCTTTTAGCAACTTTCTTGAAGAACGTGGGGCGGATGCCCCTAATAAGTTATGAATGCTTATTAACTACGTATCCCCTCACGTGTATGATTATATTGAGGACTGTATAGACTACGATGCTGCTATCCAAATTTTACAGCAGCTATATGTCAAGTCCCCGAATGAAATATTTGCTCAACACCTACTGGCCACAACTCAGCAGCAGCCTGGGGAATCACTCGATGAATTCCTCCAGAAACTTCGCAGGCTCGGCAAAGATTGTAACCTTAAAGCGGTTACAGCTGAACAGTATCAAGAGGAACTAATCCTCGATTCCTTTATCAATGGGATTGCGTCCCCTTTTATACGTCAGCGCCTGCTGGAAAATAAAACCCTCAATTTATGGGCTGCTTATGACCAGGCGTGTTCCCTGGACTTGGCCAAGAAGAATGCAGACACTTATCTCCCACCACGTGCACGGGCGGCGGCTATCACCTTTAATGAGTCTTTCGATATGTCTCGGACGGATGCCCCCGCTGATGATGACTCTACTCTAACGGGCGACGACCCTACCCTAGAGGCCTTCGCTGATGACGACCCTGCCCTAGCAACATCCTGGCAATCAGGAAGAAAGTGTTTCTTTTGTGGAGGTATGTTCCATTACAGAAAATTTTGCCTGGCTTGTAATGCGACCTGCAATCATTGCAGCAAGAAAGGACACTTTTCCAAGGTATGCCAGTCACGGGCCTCTGCTAACAAGAAAGGCCGCTCCTCTAAAGTATACCGGTCGAGAGCTCCTGTTAGCTTCACGGCTGCTATCTATGGAGCTGCTCCTCCCCCAAGAACCACTGCTAAGGCTGCAGCTGCCGAAGGAAAAATTGCCCCTCCTCCTATCACAGCTGTTTTTCCCCAAAGTTTGTCCCATGCAGCCACGAAGGTTTCAGTAAATGGGCACACTCTAAGTGCGCTAATCGACTCCTGCAGCTCTGACAGCTTCATTAGTAAGCGGGCTGTCAGCAGGTTAAAACTACGCATTTATCCCTCGGACAGGGAGATTGCAATGGTTCTGACGACTCTGACCACCAATTCTTCTGGCTTCTGTCTTGTCAACCTCATCCTCAATGGCCGCACTTATCTCTCCACCCGGCTCGGAGTACTCAAAAACTTATGCAGCGATGTGCTTCTGGGACAGGACTTCCAGAAGCAGCACAAAAGACTCACTTTTGAGTTTGGAGGGTCGAAGCCGGAGCTTACCATTTCTAAGGTGCCATTTTGTGCACTCTCGGCGGCCTTACTCGGTGAGCCCTCCCTGTTTGCCAATCTCTCCCCCCGCTGTAAACCCATAGCCACCAAATCATGGCGCTTTAGCCAAGACGACCGAGCATTTATCGAGGCAGAAATCTCTCGCCTTTTAGCTGACGGTATTATCGCGCCGTGTTCATCTCCCTGGCGGGCTCAAGTCGCCGTTGTGAAAAACCCTTTAAAACAACATAAGAAACGTCTGTGTATTGATTATTCGCAGACTATTAATCAATATACCGATCTGGATGCCTACCCGCTACCACGCATAGATGACATGTTCAACAACCTTGCCAAATACAAGGTATTTTCAACCTTCGATTTAAAGAGCGCATACCATCAGGTACCGCTGAAAGACTCTGACAAAAAGTATACGGCCTTTGAGGCCAATGGTCGGCTTTATCAGTTTTGTCGCCTTCCATTTGGGGTCACCAATGGGGTGGCCGTCTTCCAACGGGCAATGGATGGCCTAGTCTGGCAAGAGAACTTGATGGATACCTTTCCGTATTTAGACAATATCACTATTGCCGGCCATGATCAAAAGGAGCATGACGCCAATCTTCAGAGATTTTTTGGCGTTCTCCGTCATCGCCACTTAACGTTAAACGAATCCAAATCGGTGAAATCGGTGCCATCAGTGAACATTCTTGGCTACTGGGTGGGCAACGGTGTTATTAAACCGGACCCAGAGCGACTTTGTCCACTTCAGGAGCTCCCTCCCCCTACCAATCTCGGCTCTCTTCGTCGGGCACTTGGCATGTTTGCTTATTACGCAAAGTGGATACCTCACTTCTCCGATAAAATACAGCCCCTGCTTCATGTGAAGCCTTTTCCATTGGAAGCAATGGCTATTTCTACCTTCAATCTCCTCAAACGACAGCTGGAGAAAGCCACGCTTCGCTCCATTGATGAAAACCTTCCTTTTGTGGTCGAATGCAATGCATCGGAGGTGGCGATCTCGGCTACCTTGAATTAAGGTGGTCGACCCGTGGCATTCCTATCCAGAACCTTGCAGGGTAGCGCGCTCCATTACCCCCCCGTCGAGAAGGAGGCTACAGCCATCATCGAGGTTGTATGCCAATGGAGTCATTTTCTTGCTCGGCGTCATTTCACGCTCATAACTGACCAACGCTCTGTGGCCTTCATGTTGGATAACCGGAAGCGCACGAAAGTCAAAAATAATAAAATTCAACTCTGGAGGATGGAGATGGCCACCTTTGGATATACTATCCGTTACCAACCCAGCAAACAGAATGTGGCCCCAGATACCTTCACACGGGCATTTTGCTCTTCAATGTCAATGTCGACTCTGGCGGATCTGCATATGGACTTATGCCATCCTGGCGTTACCCATATGTTGCACTTTGTGCACTCCAAAAATCTAACATTCTCAACGGAGGATGTAAAGAAAACATGCTCCTCCTGTAGGATTTGTGCAGAATTGAAACCACAATTCTTCCGCCCATCAGATGGCTTACTCATACATGCAATGCAGCCTATGCAGAGGCTCAGCATAGACTTTAAAGGGCCATTGCCTTCGTCGACGCGGAACACCTACCTACTTACGATGGTAGACGAGTATTCACGCTTTCCCTTTGCCTTCCCCTGTCCTAATATGCTTACCTCTATGGTAATTAAATGCCTCGATCAGGTCTTTTCCCTTTGCGGGACGGCCAATTTTATCCACACGGATCGGGGTCCCTCCTTTATGTCGAGTGAACTAAATGACTATGGCTATTTTTGGTCCGCCTAGTCCATTAAAGGACTTCCAAACCTTTTAGGGAGGAAGAATGTCATAAATCGCAACTTCTACAAGAAGTAACTCAGGAAGTACTACTGGACGGCCAGCTGAGGGCGCCGTCCGAGGAGTATAAATACTCGGGCGTGGGCCCAACTTGGCCAGAGACAATCTGGAAACAGGAAGCTAGCGACTACTAACTAGACCTCCATGTTTTGTTACAAGTCGATTAAAGCCTTGCTTTATGTTCAACCAAGTGCGTAGTGAGTCTTTATTACGTCAGTTCTGTCTTCACAAAGGAGGACACAAATAACCTTCCAGAGATGTCGGGGAACATAGGGTCTAATGAGAGGGAGGAATTGAATGAAATCAGTATTTGTAGGGAAATGGTGTTAGGGAAATTGATGGCATTGAAGGCCGATAAATCCCCAGGGCCTGATAATCTACATCCTAGGGTAATTAAGGAAGTGGCCCTAGAAATAGTAGATGCATTGCTGGTCATCTTCCAAAATTCTATAGATTCTGGAATAGTTCCCATGGATTGGAGGGTAGCTAATGTAACCCCACTATTTAAAAAAGGTGGTAGAGAGAAAACGGGGAATTATAAGCCTGACATCGGTAGTGGGGAAAATGCAAGAGTCCATTATAAAATATGTAATAGCAGAGCACTTGGAAAACAGTGACAGGATCGGACAAAGTCAACATGGATTTACAAAAGGTAAATCATGCTTGACTAATCTACTGGAATTTTTTGAGGATGTAACTGGTAGAATAGATAAGGGAGAACCAGTGGATGTGGTGTATTTGGACTTTCAGAAGGCTTTCGATAAAGTCCCGCATAAGAGATTGGCGTGCAAAGTTAAAGCACTTGGGATTGTGGGTAAGGTACTGACTTGGATAGAGAACTGTTTGGCAGACTGGAAGCAAAGAGTTGGAATAAACGGGTCTTTTTCCGAGTGGCAGGCAGTGACTAGCGGGGTACCGCAGGGATCGGTGATAGGACCCCAGCTATTCACAATATATATATTAATGATCTAGATGAGGGAACTAGATGTAATATCTCCAAAGTTTGCAGATGACACAAAGCTGGGTGGGTGTATGTGCTGCGAGGAGGATGCAGAGAAACTCCAGTATGATTTGGACAGGTTGGGTGATTGGGCAGATGCATGGCAGATGCAGTATAATGTGGATAAATGCGAGGTTATCCATTTTGGTGGCAAAAACAGGAAGACAAATTATTATCTGAACGGCAATAGATTGGGAAAAGGGGAAGTGCAACGAGACCTGGGAGTCCTTGTGCACTAGTTGCTGAAGGTAAGCATGCAGGTGCAGCAGGCGGTTAAGAACGCAAATGGTATGTTGGCCTTTATAGCGAGAGGATTCGAGTACAGGAGCAAGGATGTCTTGCTGCAGTTGTACAGGGCCTTGGTGAGACCACACCTTGAGCATTGTGAAAGCAAAATACTGCGGATGCTGGAAATCCGAAATAACAACAGGAAAAACTCAGCAGGCCAGGCAGCATCGGTGGAGAGAGAAACAGAGTTAACATTTCAGGAACTCTGTTTCTCTCTCCACCGATGCTGCCTGGCCTGCTAAATTTTTCCATCATTTCCTGTTGTTATTTCCTTGAGTATTGTGTGCAGTTTTGGTCACCTTATCTGAGGAAGGATGTTCTTGCCATGAAGATTCACCAGACTGATACCTGGGATGGCAAGAATGATGTATGAAGAGAGATTGTGTCGATTAGGCTTATATTCGCTAGAGTTTAGAAGAATGAGAGGGGATCTCATTGAAACTTATAAAATTCTAACAGGACTAGACAAACTAGATGCAGGAAGGATGTTCCTGATGGCTGGGGAGTCCAGTACCAGGGATAAGGATAAGGGGTAAGCCATTTCGGACTGAGATGAGGAGCAATTTCTTCACCCAGAGAGTGGTGAACCTGTGGAATTCTCTACCACAGAAGGCAGTTGAGGCCAACTTATTAAATATATTCAAGAAGGAGTTAGATATATTTCTTAAGGCTAAGGGGATCAAGGGATATGGGGAGAAGGCAGGGACAGGGTGACATGAATCTTGTCATTCATGTGGAAATGACTTATGAAGTAATACTGGGTGGCCTGCTGGTGGCGCTGTCCAGGGAGAGTATAAATACTCGGGCATGGGCCCAGCTTGCTCAGGACATTCTTTAACAGGAACTAGTGAAGGACACAACTAGTTCTCCATGTTGAAAAACAGTTGATTAAAGCCTTGTTTAATACTTAGACCAAGTGCCTAGTAGTTTACTTATGTCACAGGGTACTGAATTCAGATGGTCAGCCATGATCTCATTAAATGGCAGAACAGGCTCGAGGGGACGAATGGCCTACTCCTGCTCCTATCTTCTATGTTTCTATGTTTACCTTTAACTTATAAATTTTTGCTTTCTGTTTTACAAACAGCTGATACCAATTGAAGGAACACTCTTATTCCTTTGTAAGATTTGCTGTGATGGAAATTAATAGGAAGTCTGCTGCGAATCAAATTGGCAGATAATCTCAGCAACCTGACCTTGATTCCCTGCAAAATGATTAGTTCTGTACTGCAAGCTGGCAATCACATCTGGTCCTGATGATGCTTTTGCAGGGCAGTGGAAGAGCTGGAAGATAAATTGATTATTTAAGTAGGTTCTATAATAAAGCCTTTTGTCAAGATTGAATTCTTGCAGTATTAGTGTTAGTGTTGTTTGCACCTTACACAGAGACAACAGGATGAATTGTCGCTATAAATGCATTTTTCTTCTATGAGTCAGTGTTTTATTTTATTTGTTCACAGGATGTGGGCATCACTGGCAAGGCTAGCATTTATTGCCCATCCCTAATTGCCCTTGAGAAGGTGGTGGTGAGCCGCCTTTTTGAACCGCTGCAGTTCATGAGGTGAAGGTACCCCCACAGTGCTGTTAGAGAGGGAGTTCCAGGATTCAGACCCACCAACGATGAAGGATCGGCAATATATTTTCAAGTTAGGATGGTGTGTGACTTGGAGGGGAACTTAGAGGTGATGGCGTTCCCATGCTCCTGCTGTCCCTGTCCTTCTATGTGGTAGATGTCGCGGGTTTGGGAGGTGGTGTCGAAGAAGCCTTGGCTAGTTGCTGCAGTGCATCTTGTAGATGGTACACACTGCAGCCACGGTGCACTGGTGGTGGAGGGAGTGAATGTTTAAGGTGGTGGATGGGGTGCCAATCAAACGGGTTGCTTTGCCTGGATGGTGTTGAGCTTCTCGAGTGTTGTTGGAGCTGTACTCATCCAGGCAAGTGGAGAGGATTCCATCACACTCCTGACTTGTGCCTTGTAGATGGTGGCAAGGCTTTGGGGAGTCAGGAAGTGAGTCACTCGCCGCAGAATACCCAGCCTCTGACCTGCTCTTGTAGCCACAGCATTTATGTGACTGGTTCAATTATGTTCCTGGTCAATGGTGACCCCTCCAGGATGTTGATGGTAGGGGATTCGGTGATGGCAATCCCGTTGAATGTCAAGTGGCAGTGGTTAGACTCTTGTTGGAGATAGTCATTGTCTGGCACTTGTGTGACATGAATGTTACTTGTCACTTATCACCCCAAGCCTGAATATCATCCAGATCTTGCTGCATGCGGGCACGGACTGCTGCATTATCTGAGGAGTTGAGAATGAAACTGAACACTGCAATCATCATCCCACTTCTGACCTTATGATGGAGGGAAGGTCATTGATGAAGCAGCTGAAGATGGTTGGAACTAGGACACTGCCTTAAGAACCCTTGCAGCGATGACCTGGGGCTGAGATGATTGGCCTTCCACAACCACAACCATCTTCCTTTTAGCTAGGTATGACTCCAGCCAGTGGAGAGTTTTCCCCCTGATTCCCATTGATTTCAATTTTACTAGGGCTCCTTGATATCACACTTGGTCAAATGCAGCCTTGATGTCAAGGGCAGTCACTTTCACCTCACCTCTGGAATTCAGCTCCTTTGTCCATGTTTGGACCAAGGCTGTAATGAGGTCTGGAGCAAAATCCAAAACTGCCTCATCGGTTTTCATGGTTGTGCCTTAATTAAATAAAACAGGCCAGCTGGCAGTGTTAATTGCACTGCTTATAGGCAGCTCATCATTGGGGTGGGCAGCAAATCTGACAGGGCAGAGACTGACCTGGGCCTGCAGCTGCACCTTAAAAGGGGGGGTGGACAAGATTGGCCAGTCAATGCAGCAGCAGATTAAAGCAGCAGGGAAATGTAAATGCACGCCAAGCCGTAAGCAATTAAACTGAAGGAGGTCTTTAAACCTTAAGGGCTGAATTTTTACCTTGGAGTCGCGATGTGTGCAGGGGGACCGTGGATCACGTCGGGAACCCGGAAGTTGGAGAGGCGCGTTTTGCGGTTGCTTTTTAACAAAACCACTGCAATTGAGTCAGACTTCTGGGTTTCCCGACCAATTAACTGGAGCGGGTCCGATGACGTCACGGATGACTCGACTTCAGCTGAGCTACTTAAAGGAGCAATGCACAGATATCGCTTGAAGGTTGAAGCTAGATTCTGACGGGGGGAAATTGTTTGCGCTTTAATACTTTGACAATACTAAATCCTTAATTATGCAGAGTCATAGAATCATAGTAATTTTCAGCACAGAAGGAGGCCTTTCGGCCCATCTTGTCCATGCCGTCCGACAAAGAGCTATCCAGCCTAATCGCACTTTCCAGCTCTTGGTCCGGAGCCCTGTAGGTTACGGCACTTCAAGTACATATCCAAGTACTTTTTAAATGTGATGAGGGATCCTGCCTCTACCACCCTTTCAGGCAGTGAGTTCCAGACCCCACCACCCTCTGGGTGAAAAAATTTCTCCTCAAACCCCCTCTAAACCTCCGACCAATTACTTTAAATCTATGCCGCCTGCTTATAGACCCTTCTGCTAAGGGAAATAGGTCCTTCCTATCTAATCTATCTAGGCCGCTCATAATTTTAGACACCTCAATTAGGTCTCCACTCAGCCTTCTCTGTTCCAAAGAAAACAACCCCAGCCTATCCAATCTTTCCTCATAGCTAAAATTCCCCAGCCCAGGCAACATCCTCGTAAATCTCCTCTGCACCCCCTCTCGTGCAATCACATCCTCCCTGTAATGTGGTGACCAGAACTGCATGCAGTATTCTAGCTGCGGCCTAACTAGTGTTTTATACAGTTCAAGCATAACCTCCTTGCTCTTATATTCTATGCCTCGGCTAATAAAGCAAGTATCCCGTATGCCTTCTTAACCACCTTCTCTACCTGTCCTGCTACCTTCAGGGATCTGTGGACATGCACTCCAAGATACCACGTTAGCAGTCCTCCAGTCCTCTGGCACCACACCTGTAGCCAGAGAGGATTGGAAAATGATGGTCAAAGCTGTAATGTATGTACCTTTAAGGGGGGAACTACTTTCTACAGCTCATGTATACTGTAGTACCGGCAGTGACCACACCTGTATATAACGCTGAGCAGTAATCTGTTGTTTCAGTTGCAGTTTGAACCACGTTGAGTAAACACCTGTTGTACCGTTCTCTGCAGTCCTTTTCTTATTATTATACGGACGTAACAGTGGCGACGAGCATGTTCGAACCTACCTGCAACTCTGCATCACCTCCCAGGGATTCGCTCCTGGAGAACAGTGGAAGAAGGTCGAGTCCAGAAACACGGGCATCGATCACGGGCAACCGCCCAGTCATCCAGCGGAGATTTGAGCATCGCAGGGGAGGCTGTCGAGAGCCAGGCTTGGCTTTCCAGTCACGGTGGTCCAGCAAAACGGGCTGGCAACAGGTACTGCACAGACCCTTCCCGGACAGCGACGGGTTGAGCCCGACCGAGTGGCACAGAAAAAGGCCGAGCAGCGTTGACGGGGGAGAGAGAGAGGGCAGAGCGCACAGGATGCAGTTGGTGTTCAGGACCGAGCGGCATCAACGGGGGAGAGAGGCAAGAGAGAGCAGAGCGCAGCCGGTGGTCAAGGGCTGAGCAGCGTCAACGGGGGAGAGAGACGCGCAGGAAAACGCACGGCGCTGCCATTGCCACGAGGACCGCAGAGAGCGGCGTTGGCAGCAGCGCAGGAGCAGCGCACGAAACCCACAGGGCATCGCCATTTGCCACGAGGACCGCCGAGAGCGGCGTTGGCAGCAGCGCGGGAGACGCCATTTTAAGCCGCAGCGGGGAAGAAAGGAAAGCGCGGG
The DNA here is from genome assembly GCF_052327205.1 of Somniosus microcephalus. Classification (NCBI taxonomy): domain Eukaryota; kingdom Metazoa; phylum Chordata; class Chondrichthyes; order Squaliformes; family Somniosidae; genus Somniosus; species Somniosus microcephalus. The sequence goes on along the minus strand of NC_140991.1, from coordinate 256,273,093 downwards.
AGACGCCATTTTAAGCCAGTCTAACCACACCCAAAAATGCCGAGGGGTGGCAGTATCACAGCGTTCAAAAATGAAGTCAAAGATTGGACGACATATGTCGAACGCATAGAAGTATACTGCAAGGCGAATGAAGTGCCAGATGACAAGAAAGCGCTGGTATTGTTGAATTCAATGGGTGCAAAAAAGTATGGCTTTCTACGAAACCTAGTAACCCCAGAGAAGCCAGTAGAAAAGGATTTTGAAAACATAGTGTCAATCCTACAGGACCACTTAAACCCCACGCCGCTGCTGATAGCAGAAAGATTTAAGTTTCACAAAAGGAACCAGCATAAAGATGAAAGTAATGCTGAGTATTTAATGGAACTGCGCAAGCTATCGAAACACTGCCAGTTTGGGACGGGACTAGCAGATACTTTAAGGGACAAGTTTGTGTGTGGGCTTCAAAGTGAAGGAACCCAGAAACGGCTTCTATCAGAAAAGGATCTTACACTGGACAAGGCTTTCAGCATTGCAGTGTCACACGAAGGAGCAGCACGGGGCGCTGCAGAGATACAACGGAGACCGCAAGAATATGGCACAAATGAAATGTCATACGGAAAAGTGAAGTGCTATCGCTGCGGCAGAACAACACACGACTATAATGATTGCTGGTTCAAGGACAAAGTGTGCAGACAGTGTGGAAAAGTAGGACACATAGCAAGAGTCTGCAGGTCGGAAAAGAAAGCCAGCAGCAAGAAATCTCCACAAGAGAAGTACAAGAAGCTGCATAAGGTGACGGAGAGTAGTTCAGACGAACAGAAAAGTAATACAGACTCCGGAAGCGAGGAGCTGGGTTGTCTGAAACTACATTATGTGATCAAAACGGAGGATCACCAAACTATCTGGGTCACGCTCAAGATAGCAGGAGTCCAAGTGAAAATGGAATTGGACACAGGATCAGCCCTAACAGTCATAAACCGAAGTGACTACAAGCGGCTATTCTCACATATACCCTTGAGAGTTACAAAGATTGTCTTGAAGACGTACACGGGGCAAAAAGTCTACCCCAAAGGAAAAATAAGGGTAAACGTTATATATAACAGCAAGGAAACACCAAAAATGGACCTATATGTATTGCCAGATGGAGGACCACCACTACTAGGACGTGAATGGATCCGGAAGATACAGCTAGATTGGCATTCCATACAAGCACTGACTGTAGATGCCAAAAAGGATGACGACGTCACACCTGGACGACTCTCAAAAATGCTAACTGACGCACAAGAAGTGTTCCAGCAGGGACTCGGAACACTAAAAGGCATAACAGCGACGATCAAAATAGAGGAAAATGCAAGCCCAAAGTTTTTTAAGGCCAGACCGGTACCTTATGCGATCCGCCCAGCCGTCGAAGCAGAGCTGGAAGGTTTGGAACTTTCAGGAGTACTGTCCAAAGTGGACTGGAGCGAGTGGGCTACACCCATCGTTCCTGTAATGAAGAGGTCGTTGAGTAATGCGCCTGGGGAACCAAAGAAGGTTCGCATCCGTGGGGACTTTAAGGTGACAGTGAACCCAGTCCTTCACACTGTACAATATCCGCTTCCGCGGATTGAAGATATTTTCGCCTCGCTATCTGGAGGGAAACGCTTCACTAAGATTGATCTGGCCCAGGCGTACCTGCAAATGGAGGTAGAAGAAGCCTCGAAAGAGTACCTCATGATCAACACTCATAAAGGTCTCTACCAATACAACCGGCTGGTGTTCGGGGTAGCATCAGCTCCGGCTATTTGGCAAAGGGCAATGGAACAAGTCCTGCAAGGGATTCCAGGGCCCCAGTGTTATTTGGACGACATCTTGGTCACGGGCGAAAATGACAGTGATCACCTCGCCAACCTGGAGCAGGTGCTCACTAGATTGAAGGAATATGGGCTCCGAGCTAATCGCCACAAATGCGAGTTTTTCCAGAAGCAGATCTCGTATTGTGGCCATGTTATTGATAAAGAGGGGTTACATAAGTCCCCTGAAAAGATTGAGGCTGAAGTCAAGGCTCCAGCACCGGAAAATGTGTCACAATTGAAGTCGTTCCTCGGGCTGGTGAACTACTACCGTAAGTTCTTGCTGAATTTGTCTACCGTACTACACCCACTGAACACCCTACTGCAAAAGGGGCAACCATGGAAGTGGAGTGACGAATGTAAACGAGCTTTCCAGAAGAGCAAAGCATTGATCACATCAAAAGAGGTGCTGGCTCATTTCAACCCAGCACTACCAATTCGGTTGGCGTGTGATGCATCACCCTATGGCATTGGAGCGGTGCTGTCGAACAAATTCCCGGACGGCTCGGAGAGGCCAGTAGCCTTTGCGTCTCGGTCACTAACCTCAGCCGAGCGTAACTACGCCCAGATTGACAGGGAGGCCCTCAGCCTAGTGTGGGGAGTGAAAAAGTTCAATCACTATCTGCATGGGCAGAAGTTCATCTTGCTGACTGACCACCAACCACTTGTCTCCATCTTTAATCCAAAGAAGGGCGTTCCGGTGATGACTGCGCAACGGCTACAAAGATGGTCCCTTTTTCTAGGGGCGCACCAATATGAAATCGAGTATAAGGGCACGAAACAGCATGGAAACGCTGATGGGCTATCACGCCTGCCACTGCCTACTGTGGAGGAAGCACCAGCAGTGGATCCTGTCGAAATATTTCATTTGACTATAATTGAATGCTTGCCAGTAACTAACGCTGGTATAGAGAAGGAGACCCGAAATGACCCGACACTGTCTCGGGTATATGATTTGACGGTGAGGGGATGGCCAACACATGGCGACTCACTGTTGCTAGCATTCTCATCCAGAAGTGAACAGCTGTCAGTATGCCAGGGGACAGTGATGTGTGGATCCCAAGTGGTAATTCCACCCAAGTTAAGGGAGAGAGTGCTCAATGAGCTTCACGAAGGTCATCTGGGATAGGTGAAAATGAAAAGCCTTGCTAGGGCTTATGTGTGGTGGCCGGGGATCGATCAGCAAATCGAGGACCTGACAAAGAGCTGCTCAGGATGCCAGAAGGTCCAAAATGCACCACCACATGCCCCTCTACACCCATGGGAGTGGCCCTCATCTCCATGGCAACGGGTGCATATTGATTTTGCTGGTCCATTCATGGACTCAATGTTTTTAATAGCTGTGGATGCGCACTTGAAATGGCCTGAGGTGATCAAAATGTCCTCCACCACCACGGAGAAAACTATTGCAGTCCTACGGACCATTTTTGCCAGGAACGGCTTGCCAGAGCAGATTTGCTCTGATAACGGACCACAGTTTGTGTCCGAAGAGTTTCGAAGATTTATGAAAAGGAATGGGGTAAGGCATTACACATCCGCCCCGTATCATCCAGCCACAAATTGATTGGCTGAGAGGTTCGTACAAACCTTTAAAAAAGCAGTAAAGGCCATGTGCGATGACGACATTCCTCTGCAGCATAAGGTGGACAATTTCCTGTTAGCCTACAGAAATGCGACACATGCAGTCACCAGCCAGGCCCCGGCCATGATGTTCTTTAACCGAAGGTTGAGATCTCATCTGGATTTGCTCAGACCAAATGTACGAAGAGATGTTGAGAGTAAGCAATTCCAGCACATCAATGAGAAGCCGAGAAGGAGCTTCAATGTAGGGCAACCAGTGTTGGCCTGTGACTACCGAACAGGGAAATGGCAACCAGGAACGATATGCACACGGCAGGGGCCACTAATGTACACAGCGGACGTTGGGGAGAGCATCGTGAGACACCATGCTGACCAGATCCTAGAGTCACAGGAACGAGTCAACCCCATGCCTCGCCCATATGTACCTGGTGATGAACCCAACGTACAGGTAGCATCTACCCCAGAAACAGTAGCATCGGAAGCTGGTGAACCAACCGACGACAGGGGGCCAGAATCGCCTCCGCACCAAGAGCAAGACACTCGGGAAAGGCGCTATCCAGAAAGGATCAGTAAGCCTCCCCAAAAACTGAATTTATAAATAGACTATTTTCAGCTAATGTTGCATGTTAAAAGTGTTAATTGTAATTAGTTTGATATTTAATTGTTAAATGAGTGTTATGGTACTGTTAATCTAAAAGGGGAGGAATTGTAATGTATGTACCTTTAAGGGGGGAACCACTTTCTACAGCTCATGTATACTGTAGTACCGGCAGTGACCACACCTGTATATAACGCTGAGTCGTAATCTGTTGTTTCAGTTGCAGTTTGAACCACATTGAGTAAACACCTGTTGTACCGTTCTCTGCAGTCCTTTTCTTATTATTACATGGACGTAACAAAAGCCTCTGCTATTTCCTTTCTTCTCTTAACTGTCTGGGATACATTTCATCTGGGCCTGTGGATTTACCCACTTTCAAAGATGCTAAACCCCTTAACACTTCCTCTTTCACTATGTTTACTTCATCTAATATTTCACACTCCTCCTCCCTGATTGCAATGTCTGCATCATCCCTCTCTTTTGTGAATACAGATGCAAAGTATTCATCAAGAACCACACCCATGTCTTCCGCATCCACACACGGGTTACCTCTGGTCTCTAATAGGTCCTACTCTTCCTTTAGTTATCCTCTTGCTCTTAATGTATTTATAAAACATCTTTGGGTTTTACTTGCCAATATTTTTTCATGCCCTCTCTTTGCTTTCCTTATTTCCTTTTTAATTTCACCCCTGCTTAAAACATTCTTATCATAACAGTTCTAATTCATGTCTTTATTCTCCCACCAGCCCATCAAGTGTCCTCCCCCCCCGCCCATTGTCCAGCCAGAGGAGGAAGATGACCCCTCAGAGGAGGTCATGGACTCTGAGCGTGCACCGTCACACGACCCATGCACACCCAGCACCAGCGCAGATACACACACGTCAGTGGATCCAGTAAGAGAGAAAGTAGTGTTGTCACCTGGTGTCTCACAGATCATATGTGAACAAGAGCAGATGGTGGAGACAGCGACAGCAGTGGAGAGTCCTCGACAAGGGCACAGGACGCTCCAAGCTGTGCTCATCCGGACAAAGATGCTGAACCTCGGGGCTGTCGACAAAGCGGATGATTTTCAAGGAGCAATCAAAAATGCAGGACGATCTGGCAGCTTTTCCAGCCGTGATGTGCTCAATTGTAGGGAGAATGGAGGAGTCCATCTTCAACATGAGCAGCACGATGACGCAGGCCATGGCTATGGTGTGTTCGTCCATGGAAAGGGTGGCCACCTGCATGGAGCATCAAATGCGCCAGTTGAACGAGTGCATGCTTGCTGTAAACAACAGCTTGCAGACTCTGATTGCAGCCATATCTAGGATGGATAGAAACCTAGACTTGGCCCTTAATCGCCCGACTGATGTGCAGCAAAGTGCTCTCCAGCTCCTTGTTAGCAGGGGAGTGCGGGTGGGCCATGAGAGGAATGATGGTGAGAAGGGACATGGAAGTGGGGGATCTGCTCAAAGCGCTTCCACTTCTCCCCTGTTGCCCCACCCTCCCCAGTCAGAGCCCCAATGGCTGAGTCTGCCCCTGCACAGGTGCAGGAGGAGCAGTCTTTGGTGGGGCCATCACAGGCTCCAAAACCCAAAGGACATCCACCAAAAGTGTCTAAGCAGTCAGAGCAGGGAAGTGAGCAGCCTGCCTCTACGTCTGCTGAAGCCACATAGTTGTAGAAAGAGAAAGAAGACACAATTGTAAATACACAAGGTTATGCATATGGCTGTTATAAAATGTTAGATGGTTAAGTTTCTGTTGAGGTTGTGAGTCACGTAAAATTATTTCTTTGCACCACTTACCCTTCTTGCCTTGTCCATTTTTGCCTACTGCCTGGCAAGTGGCCTTGTCAGTTGGAGTGAATGGTAAGACATTACTTAACCTCGAGCAATGGGTATGTGTAACAGGTATAGTTTGGTCATTTTAGGACTGCTTTTGCTGGTGGCGGAGGGAGTTGATTCAGCATCTGGGTACCATATTGGTGCACTGGTTCAACTTAACTAAATCGTGCCATTATAGAAACATAGAAACACAGAAGATGGGAGCAGGAGTAGGCCATTTGGCCCCTCAAGCGTGCTCCGCCATTTAATGAGATCATGGCTGATCATCCAAATTCAGTACCCGGTCCCTGCTTTCTCCCCATATCCCTTGATCCCTTTTGCTTTAAGAAATATATCTAACTCCTTCTTGAATATATTTAATGGGGCAGTAATTCCTCCCCAAATGCGTGAGTATGGAAGGGGTACTCACGCGTCTGGCTGGAGGAAATGCCGGTTTTCAGCATGCACAGCGCATGCGCTGAAAACCGGCATTTCCTCTCCTCTAACCCAAGAGGTGAAGAGGCTAGCGCGTGCGCTGTAGGGGGCAGCGCGTGCATCTTGGATTTCCTCTGTTTTGGGGGATTTGCGCATGTGTAAAGGCCTCCGGTCTTTACGCTTGTAAAAAGCACACGTAAGTATTTATTTTTACAGGTAAGTGGTGCAACTTAGAAACTTTTTTTCCACAGGTTTATTATTTTAAAGAATCTACAATAAGGTAAGTTTAGTTTTTGACCCTTTTTATTAAAAATTTATTTTTTTTCAAAAAAAAAAATTATTGTTTAAATTATTTTTTAAAACTTATTTATACTTAATTTAATGATTGGGATGTTCTTTAAATTTTTATTTAAAGTTTAAATAGTGTTTTGGGCCCCCGTAGTTTTCATGAGTTTGACAGCTCTTACTGTCAAACTCATGAATGAGTTTCCCCTCCCCTGATTGGCTGCACAGTGCTCACCTGATCCCAGCCGGCACTTCGCACTAACTACGCCGCTGGATCAGGTTAGCACAGCGCGCCGACAGCTGAACCGGGCCTGTGAAAGGAAATGCAAGCAGGCCCGGGCTTCAGATCTCGGCGCGCAGGGTGAGTGCAGATCGGGGGCTTGCACGCGCGGCAAGCCCCCGATCTAATTTCAGGGCCATTGAATTGGCCTCAACTATCTTCTGTGGTAGAGATTTCCACAGGTTCACCACTCTCTGGGTGAAAAAATTCCTCCTCATCTCTGTCCTAAATGGCTTACCCCTTATCCTTAGACTGTGACCCCTGGTTCTGGACTCCCCGGCCATCAGGAACATCCTTCCTGCATCTAGTCTGTCTAGTCCTGTTAGAATTTTATACGGTTCAATGAGTTCCCCTCTCATTCTTCTAAACTCCAGCGAATATAAGTCCAATCGACCAAATCTCTCCTCATACCTCATTCCTGCCATCCCAGGTATCAGTCTGGTGAATCTTCGCTGCACTCCCTCCATGGCAAGAACATCCTTCCTCAGATAAGGTGACCAAAACTGAACACAATACTCAAGGTGTGGTCTCACCAAGGCTCTGTACAACTGCAGCAAGACATCCTTGCTCCTGTACTCGAATCCTCTCGCTATGAAAGCCAACATACCATTTGCCTTCTTAACCGCCTACTGCACCTGCATGCTTACCTTCAGCGACTGGTGCACAAGGACACCCAGGTCTCGTTGCACTTCCCCTTCTCCCAATCTATTGCCGTTCAGATAATAATCTGCCTTCCTGTTTTTGCCACCAAAGTGGATAACCTCGCATTTATCCACATTATACTGCATCTGCCATGCATCTGCCCAATCACCCAACCAGTCCAAATCATACTGGAGTTTCTCGGCATCCTCCTCACAGCACACACGCCCACCCAGCTTTGTGTCGACTGCAAACTTGGAGATATTACATCTAGTTCCCTCATCTAGATCATTAATATATATTGTGAATAGCTGGGGTCCTAGCACCGATCCCTGCGGTACCCCACTCGTCACTGCCTGCCACTTGGAAAAAGACCCGTTTATTCCAACTCTTTGCTTCCTGTCTGCCAACCAATTCTCTATTCAAGTCAGTACCTTACCCCCAATCCCATGTGCTTTAACTTTACAAGCTAATCTCTTATGTGGGACCTTATCGAAAGCCTTCTGAAAGTCCAAATACACCACATCCACTGGTTCTCCCTTATCTATTCTACCAGTTACATCCTCAAAAAATTCCAGTAGATTAGTCAAGCACAATTTACCTTTTGTAAATCCATGTTGACTTTGTCCAATCCTGTCACTGTTTTCCAAGTGCTCTGCTATTACATCTTTTATAATAGACTCTAGCATTTTCCCCATTTCTGTTCTGTTCAATGTCAGGCTTACCGATGTATATTTTCCCGTTTTCTCTCTACCACCTTTTTTGAATAGTGGGGTTACATTAGCTACCCTCCAATCCATGGGAACTGTTCCAGAGTCTATAGAATTTTGGAAGATGACCAGCAATGCATCTACTATTTCTAGGGCCAATTCCTTAAGTACCCTAGGATGTAGATTATCAGGCCCTGGGGATTTATCAGCCTTCAATCCCGTCAATTTCCCTAACACTATTTTCCTACAAATACTGATTTCATTCAGTCCCTCCCTCTCATTAGACCCTATGTTCCCCGACATCACTGGGAGGTTATTTGTGTCCTCCTCTGTGAAGACAGAACCAAAGTATGTATTTAATTGGTCAGCCATTTCTTTGTTCCCCATTATAAATTCCCCTGATTCTGACTGCAAGGGACCTATGCTTGACTTCACCAATCTTTTTCTCTTCACATATCTATAGAAGCTTTTACAGTCAGTTTTTATGTTCCCTGAAAGTTTACTCTCATATTCTATTTTCCCCCTCTTAATTAATCCCTTTGTCCTCCCTTGCTGAATCCTAAACTGCTTCCAATCCTCAGGTTTGCTGCTTTTTCTGGCCAATTTGTATGTCCTCTCCTTGGATGTTATGCTATCCCTAATTTCCCTTGTTAGCCACGGTTGAGTCACCTTCTTGGTTTTATTTTTATGCCAAACAGGGATTAACAAATTCTGTAGTTCATCCATGTGATCTTTAAATGTTTGCCATTGCCTATCCACCGTCAACCCTTTAATTAACGTTCCCCAATCAATCCTAGCCAACTTGTGCCTCATACCATCGTAGTTTCCTTTATTTAAATTCAGGACCCTAGTCTCTGAGTTAAATACTTCACTCTCCATCTGAATGAAGAATTCTATCATATTATGATCGCTCCACCCCAAGGGGCCTCGCACAACAAGATTGCTAATTAATCCTTTCTCATTACATAATACCCAGTCTAAGATGGCTTGATCTCTAGTTGGTTCCTCGACATATTGGTTCAGGAAACCATCTCGTATACACTCCAGGAATTCCTCCTCCACAGTATTGTTACTAATTTGGTTAGCCCAATTTATATGTAGATTAAAGTCACCCATGATAACTGCTGTGCCCTTAATGCACGCTTCTCTAATTTCCCATTTAATGCCATCCCCAACCTCAACATTACTGTTTGGAGGTCTGTATACAACTCCCACTAATGTTTTCTGCCCCTTGGTATTTCTCAACTCTACCCATACAGATTCCACATCATCAGAGCTAATATCCTTCTTTACTATTGTGTAAATCTCCTCTTTAACTAGCAATACTACCCCACCTCCTTTTCCTTTTTGCCTGTCTTTCCTGAATATTGAATACCCCTGGATGTTGAATTCCCAGCCTTGGTCACCCTGGAGCCATGTCTCCGTAATCCCAATTATATCATATCCGTTTACATCTATTTGCACAGTTAATTCATCCACCTTATTACGAATTGTTGTGTATGTACCTTTAAGAGAAGAACTGATTTTATACTGCAGTACCGGCAGTGACCACCCCTGTTTAAAAGGCCCTAGCAGGCTTCTGTACTTCAGTCTGACGTTACCCTCTGTACAGAGCTCATTCTCAGCATTGCTGGCTGTGCAGCAGCACACAAGGAGAAGGAGCAGCCAGACCAGGAGAGTGGAGAGTGGAAAGTGGTGGTCTCCTGACCAGGGAGAGGAGGAGAAGGAGAACGCCAGACCACCACTACCACTATCACAACAACAACTACTGAGGTGCCTGGAGAGAGAGGACAGAGGAGAGCAGAGGGAAAAAGGAGGCCAACACCTACCAGAGGAGAGGCCTTTCCACCACTGCCTCCCCAAATCGGCCTCCATTCCAGGAGAGGGAGAGAGGGGAGAGAAGCAACAACCAACGCCCACCATCAACTGCTTGGAAGGAGGGAAGGATAACATCTTCACTGAACATCTGCAGGTGGGTGTTATTTGGTGCACTCTCCAAAAGACTTTGTATTGTAGGTGGGGGGAGGAAAGAAGACCGGAACACCAAGGGGTGTCTGTGTGTGTGTGTGGCTCTTGTAGAATACTAGGCCACACACACCACTATCAAACACCCCCTTCTATTGCCTGGCCTGGGACAGCTGGTGCTGCCTAGGTGAAGTCCTTAATTCCATTAAACATCGTTAAGACCTGGTGCAGGACTGAGCCTGGGCATCTCCAGCTTTCCCAGGTGAAGACATCTTCTCCCCCTGCCAGAAGACTACCACCATCAAAGACCTTAAATTTCCATCAGGAGAGTGCACCCCTGCCAACACCCACCCACCCACCATCCTGAGTGGCAAACCTGCCCTTGCGGCCTCCCTCCTTCCCACCCCCCCTCTCTCTCTCTCTTTGTCTCTCTCTGCCTCTTTCTCTAAGGCACCTCAATTTACTCTATTAATTAATTGCCTATTGAGCAGAGGGGAGAAGGCCCCTGTCCCAATCTCAGTCAATAAGGGGAGAGGTGTGCCTTCATTTTAAACAGCTCCCTCTGCTCAATAGAGGACCAAAAAATACCTGAGGCCATTTCCACCTTCAGGCCTGTGACTTGGGGTGAGTGTAGCCCTTTATAATACCACCCCAGAATGGCGACTGCATCTTAGCCGGTGACGGGGCCAGCCAAGACGTATGCGGGAGTGGCAGCCACAGCCACAGCTGCTCCCGATGCTTCTGCTGCCCCGTCACCATTCAGACTGATGACAAAAAAGCTTGGGGTGAAGAGCTACACTCACCCCACTATGACTATTGAGGCCTGCGTTAAAGCCATGGCTGGGGTTGTCGGCCCCTCAGCCATCGTAGTGGCCTCAAAAATGTACGGGAAGGCTGTGTTCATCCTGGGGTCGGAGCGGGCGGTGTCCCTGGCCGTCGCCAAGGGGCTCACCGTGGGCGGGACCTTCCTGCCGGTGGATCCTCTCGAGGCCACCGCGCAGAGGATCGTCATTTCTAACGTCCCGCCCTATGTTCCTGGTGAGCTCCTCCTCCCCCATTTACGCCAACTTGGGGAGGTGAGGTCGGGGATCACACCCATCCCGCTCGGCTTCCGGGAGGCCAGCCTTCGCCACTTCTTCTCCTTCCGGCGCCAGCTGTTTATCCAGCTGGCGCGGGAGGAGGACACCGACGGGGCGTTCGTCGTCCTCCATGAGGGGACCGCCTATCGCGTCTTCTGGATGTCGGACAGTGTGCGGTGCCATGCCTGCAAGGAGGTGGGGCACATTCGGAAAAACTGCCCTGCCTCCAAGGCCACCAGATCATCTAGTGCGGCCGAGGCTGGCGCCGCTGCCGCTTCTCCCCCCGGATCTGCCCGCGCGTCGGGAACCGCTGATGCGCGGTCGACGTCGGAGGCCGATGCCACCAAGGCCTCCGGCAGGGGGGAGGGAGCGCGTTCGGCCGGAAAGAAGGCGCGGAAAAAATCAAAACACCTTAGGGTGGGTCCCCCCGTGAAGGGCCAGCCCTTGCCCCTTAAGCCCCTTACACCCGCGCTCCTCGCGGAGTTAATCGGGGCAGACATGAGTGGGAGGGGCCTCGTGCCCGAGCCTGTGGCCGTAACCGCCGTAGCGGAAACGCCAATACCTGCGGCTGGGCTCGGGCCCAAGGAACCCGACAAACCTGCTCCGCCGGAGGGAGCTGAGGAGGAGGCCTCTGCAGACATGGAGGTCTCCCTCGCTCCCTCCGTGCTAAAAAGAAGGCGCGACCCCCTGGAAGAGGAGGAGGACCGGGAGGAGGAAGGTCCCTCCGAGCAGGGGGAGTCATCGCCCGCCGCGGGTACTGCGCTCCTCCCCCCCGCTGTCATCACCACCGGCGATTGGCGGGGGTCGCCTGTCCCTCGGGAGGCTGAGGCAGATGTGTCCGTCCGGCACGTGCCTCCCGGGGATGGGGACGAGACCCTGCCTGTGGGGGTGGGCACGGGACAACCCGCGGCAATTGACATTTTATCGGTGCCGTTACCCCTTGCCGGGTCGGGTGGCCTGGGGTCTGGGTCGGGCGAGCTTGAGGATAATGAGCTCGCCCAATGCGACCCGGACATCTCCCAGGGGCTGCTCGACCTGGTAGAGGTTTTAATCCAAAACACCCCATCCGCTGGGCCGGAGGTTGATGGCGGGGAGGAGGATGGCCCCCTGGCTGTGTCTCTGGTGCCGGACGTACTGGAGGAGCTGGGAATCGTTCTCTCCCCGGTTTCTCCGGTCGTTCCGGCGTCTGAGGTGGAGAAAGCTCTGAACCGCCGCCGTCTTCTGGCCCGGTGCCCCTAGAGGAGCTCAGGGGGGAATCCTCTGCCGCTGATCCTGGGGGTGGGATCCGGGCGGAGGCGGGGCTGGCTGGTGCGGCCAAGCCGTTCGCTGCGCACTGCGCGGCGGACGGGTCGGCCGCTGGTGACGACCCCCCGGAGGAGGATGGGGACTCGGTGATGGGCACGGAGGATGATTTGGACTCCAGCGCCGATGAGGCGATGGGTGACCTCGTGCCCCTTGCCGAGTCTCCCCTCATTCCCGTAAGGGAACGCCGGGATTTTATGGCCACGTGCCTGGGTCGGCGCAATAAGGTCCGGCTGGCCCTCGACAGCTGCTCATCGTGTCCGTCCGCGCCACCGTTAAGATCATGGGCGCGGATGAGGGCGTGAACCCGCTCGAGCTGCGTCGGCTCAGAACGTTCCTCACTGGGCTGCTGAGGAAGTGCCGGCTGACCAGCGGCTGCACTTCCTCCCCCCGTTAGGTGTAGGTAGAGGTTGCACTATGCTTCTGACATGAAGATAACCATAGCCAGCCTCAACATCAACGGCAGCAGGGAGGCGCGCCGCAGATTCAATAACTTCTCGGTCCTTCGGGACGGGAAGTATGCGGTGTGCTTCCTGCAAGAAACCCACACCGTTCCGGGAGACGAAGCCATGTGGCTCCTGGAGTGGCAAGGAGGGGTCAGCATGAGTCACCTCTCTGGTGTGGGCGGAGCTCGCTCTGCTGCGCACGCGGGGGGGGGGGTCCGCGTACATTAAATTTAACAACTTGCTGCTGGAGGACGCGCGGTTCCGGGATTCGTTTCGTCGGTTCTGGGCCGACTGGAGAAGGAAGCTGGTGGGGCTTCCCCTCCTTGAGGCTATGGTGGGATGTGGGCAAGGCTCACGTCTGTCTCTTCTGTCAGGAGTACGCGGAGGGGTCGACCAAGAGGCGGGAGGCCCGGGTCGGGCGGTTGGAGAAGGAGGTGCTCGACCTGGAGTCCCGTCTTGGTCAGGTCATCGAGGACCCAGCCCTGCGGAAGGTGTACGAAGAGAAGAAGGGCGCGCTGAAGGACCTGCAGCTCGTCGGGTCCCGAGGCGCGTAAGTGAGGTCGCGGATCCAGCTCCTGCGGGACCTGGACCCCGGCTCCCCCTTCTTCTACTCGCTGGAAAAAAGACGGGGGGTCCGTAAGCAGCTCTTGGGGCTGCTGGCCGACGATGGATCTCTGGTCTCGGATCTGGAGGGAATCAGCGCGGAGACCCGCGCCTATTACGGGGCTCTGTTCTCAACGGATCCGTCCAGCGAGGATGCGCGCAGAGTTTTGTGGGTGGACCTGCCGAAGGTCAGCCCGGAGGACGCTGAAAAATTGGACGCTCCGCTAAGCCTGGCGGAGCTGACCGGCGCCCTCCGCCAGCCCTCCAGGGAAAGTCCCCGGGGCTGGACGGGCTGACCGTGGAGTTCCACAGGGCGTTCTGGGACGTCTTGGGGGGCGACTACGCGCAGGTCCTGGGGGAAAGTTTGGCGACCGGGGAGATGCCCCTCTCTTGGCGCAGGGCGGTCATTGTCCTGCTGCCTAAGAAGGGCGATCTCTGCCTCCTTAAGAACTGGCGCCCGGTCTCCCTCCTCAGCACGGACTATAAAATTTTTGCCAGGGCCATGTCTGCTCGCCTTGGCACCGTGCTGGCCCACATGATCCACCCCGACCAGTCCTACACGGTCCCGGGCCGGACCATCCACGATAACATCCATCTGGTCCGGGACCTGGTCCACCACTCCCAGAGGGCTGGTCTGTCGGTCGCCTTCCTTTCCCTGGATCAGGAGAAGGCATTCGACAGGGTGGATCACGAGTATCTCTTCGGGACTCTGCGCGCATTCGGGTTCGGGATGCATTTCGTTGCCCGGATCCGACTTCTGTACGCCGCCGCGGAGTGTCTGATTAAAGTTAACGGGTCCTTGACGGCGCCCCTTCGCTTCGGGAGGGGGGTGCGTCAGGGATGCCCCATGCCCGGTCAGTTATACGCCTTTTGCGTGGAGCCTTTCCTGCGCCTCTTGCGGAAGAGGTTGACGGGATTGGCTCTGCAAGGGCCGGGCGTGGAGGTGGTCCTCTCGGCTTACGCCGATGACGTGCTCCTCACGGTCACGGATCCCGCTGACTTGCGGAGGATGCGGGAATGCCAGCAGATTTACTCGGACGCATCCTCCGCCAAGATCAACTGGGAGAAATGTTCCGGACTCCTGGTGGGTCAGTGGCGGGTGGACTCCCTGCCGGAGGAGTTCAGGCCTTTTGCCTGGAGCACCACGCACCTCCTCTATTTGGGAGTCTACCTTAGCCCTGCCGAGGACGCCTGGCCGGCGAACTGGCAAGAGCTGGAGGCCAAAGTCACCGCTCGCCTAGGACGCTGGACAGGACTGCTCCGAGTGTTGTCCTACAGGGGTCGAGCGCTGGTCATAAACCAGCTGGTGGCCGCCATGTTGTGGTACCGGTTGGTCACTTTGATCCCTCCCCCTGCGTTTGTCGCCAAGATGCAGAAGAAGCTCATCGACTTCTTCTGGGACAAAAGGAAGCACTGGGTCTCTGCCGCGGTTCTGAGTCACCCGCTTAGGGAGGGCGGTCGGGCGCTGGTGTGCCTTCGCACCCAGGCTGTGACTTTCCGTCTTCAGACGCTGCAGAGATACCTGTACGTCGAGAATCCTCCGAGATGGTGTGCGCTGGCGACATATTTCTTCCGCCAGCTGCACGGCCTCAATTACGACACGCAGCTCCTGTTTGTGAAAATGGGCTGCAGGCGTGCCGGCCTGCGGGAGCTGCCTGTCTTCTACCAGGAACTGCTATGGGTTTGGAACTACGTCGCTTCCAGGCGGAGCTCTTCCCCCGTCAGGAGCGGCGGCTCTCCTTCGGGAGCTGCTGCTCAGGAATCCGCACCTCCACGACCGCAGGTTCGGGCGGCTGGTGGAGGGCAGGGCTGTGCCTGGCAAGGTGACCAGAGTCGGGGACCTGCTCGATGGCGGAGGAGCGGGCTAGATGGCACCGGAGGAGCTGGCGTGGCGCCTGTCCTGGGCTAATGTCCGGCTCGCAGTCGAAGCCATCGAGTCAGTGAAAGTGGCACTGGGCCCCGACTCCACTAGGTGTATCGAGGCGGCTCAAGCATGTGGGGCGATCCCGTCCGAGCTTACCCCCGTTCGGACGGAATTCCTCATCGGCGCCTGGCCCCGAAACTCCCCTCGGGAACCGGCGCCTCACAACTTGAGCCATCTCGAGGAAATACCCTCCGTGCCTTTTCATTCCGCGCGGAGGGGTTTCCTGTACGGGCTGCTCCTGCACACTCTCCACTTTGCCATCTTCGTCTGCCGTCCAGACACGCCTTGGCGTGGCGTCTTGCCAACCGGCGGAGGTCCCCAATGGAGGACTCGCTACGCGGGAGTCCTCCCTTGTTCCATCGGGGACTTGGCCTGGAGGGTGTTGCACGGAGCGGTCCCGTGCAATATGGTTTTAAGTAGGTTCACGGACTCCCAGGCCGCCTGCATTTTTTTGCGGCCTGGAGGAGTCCGTGTTTCACATTTATGTCAAGTGTGAGAGGTTGCAGCCCCTCTTTCACTACTTGAAGGGGCTGCTCCTCGATTTTTGGTTGCACTTCAGTCCCATGCTCTTGATCTATGGTCACCCAGTGCGGAGGGGAGCGGGCAGGTTGGAGGACCTGCTTGTAGGCCTGCTCCTGGGCCTGGCTAAAAGAGCCATCAATTGGTCCAGGCAGCGGGCGGTCGAGGGGGTCTTCCAGCCGGATTGCCTGCCTCTCTTCCGCGGCCATTTTCGCGCCCGGGTGGCCCTGGAGATGGAGCACGCGGTGTCCGCCGGCACGCTTGAGTATTTCCGCGACCGGTGGGCGCCGCGGGGACTGGAGTGCATCATCAACCTGGAAAACCAAATTTTAATTTGATTTGTTAAGTTTTAGTTGAACTTTTGTTAATTTACAGTCCAATTTGTTTTTTTTTTGGGTCCAAACAAAAGAGTACCCTCTGTTCAATAAAATACCTGTTTAATTGTTCTCCCGAAGTCCGTGTATTATTGATGCGCGGACTTTACAGTGGCGACAAGCAGGTTCGAACTCACCTGCGGTACTGCATCGCCTCACCCTGAGAAGAAGTTTCTTGGAGGTCGAAGTCTGAGCAACGGGCGTCGACCGCGGGCAACTGCCCAAGGATCCGTCGGTGTTCGGAGAATTGCAGGAGAGGCTGTGGAGAGCTGAGCTTGGCTCCCCAGTCAAGGTGTTCCAGCAAATCGTGCTGGTAGCATGTACTGCGCTTACCCTTCCGGACTGCGGCGGGCTCGAGCTCGATCGAGCGGCTCTGCAAAAGGGGCCGCGCAGCGTCGCTGGGAGGAAAGAGAGAGAGGGTGGAGCGCACAGGGCGCGGTCAGTGCTCAAGAACCGGGCAGCGGAGAGAAAATAAACGAGGGGAAGGAAAAGTGAGATGCGCCAAAGCCGCGGGTCCCCGCCATTACCCTGTAGAACACTAGGAGCAGCGTGGCAGCAAGGGGAAGAAGGAAAAGCGCGGGAGGCGCCATTTTATTCCATTGGGGAAGAAGGAAAAGCACGGGAGGTGCCATTTTATTCCATTGGGGAAGAAGAAAAAGCACAGGAGGCGCCATTTTAAATCACCCAAGATGCCGAAAAGTGGCAGTATCACTGCTTTCGACAACGAGGTAGAAGACTGGACCACGTATGTGGAAATAATTGAAGTGTATTGCAAGGCAAATGAGGTGGCCGATGGAAAGAAGGCGTCAGTATTATTAAATTTGATGGGCGCGAGAACGTATGGCCTATTGCAGAATTTAATTACCCCAGCTAAACCAATGGAGAAAAGTTTTGAGGAGATTGTTAATATCTTACAGGAACACCTAAACCCTACACCGCTGCTGATAGCAGAAAGATTCAAGTTCCATAAAAGAAACCAGCACAAAGATGAGAGCAATGCTGACTATCTTACGGAACTACACAAGTTATCGAAGCTCTGCCAGTTCGGAGCAGGACTGGCAGACACCTTACGGGATAAGTTTGTCTGCGGGCTCCAGAGTGAAGGAACCCAGAAACGACTTCTATCGAAAAAGGAGCTGACGCTAGAACAGGCTTTCAGCGTGGCAGTATCCTACGAAGCAGCAGCACGGGGAGCTGCGGAAATACAACAGAAACCACAAGAATACAGCGCTAACGAAATGGCGTATGGAGCAGAAAATTGCTATCGCTGCAGCAGAACAACCCATGATCAGAAGGACTGCTGGTTTAAGGACAAAGTATGCAGGCAATGCGGGAAAATGGGACACATAGCAAGAGTCTGCAGGTTGGGAAAGAAAACCAACACTGCAAGAACTACTAAGGAAAGGTACAAGAAAGTAAAAAAAATGACAGACAGTAGTTCGGAAGATCAGGAGAGTGATAACGACTCCGGGAGCAGGAGATTAAGTTGTCTAAAGTTACACAACGTGATCGCAAAGGAGGATCACCGAACCATTTGGGTCACCCTCATGATAGCAGGGTCCCAAGTAAAGATGGAATTGGATACAGGATCAGCCCTAACTGTCGTGAATCGACGAGACTATGAGCGGCTATCCTCACACATACCCTTAAAGGACACGTCCATTGTATTGAAGACATACACGAGGCAAAAAGTCTACCCCAGAGGAAAAATAAGGGTGCCAGTTAAATATAACAGCAAGGAAACACAGAAACTGTATCTATATATACTGCAAGATGGAGGACCACCATTATTGGGACGTGAATGGATCCGAAAAATACAATTGGATTGGCATTCCATTCAGGCGCTAACTGTGACTGACAAAAATGACGATGACGTCGCACCTGGACGTCTGTCACAAATTCTAACTGACGCGAAAGAAGTGTTCCAACAAAGACTTGGGACTCTAAAAGGAGTAATGGCAACGATAAAAATCGAAGATGACGCAAACCCAAAATGTTTTAAGGCCAGACCGGTGCCGTACGCGATCCGCCCAGCCATTGAAGCCGAACTGGAGAGTCTGGAGCATTCGGGTGTGCTGTCCAAGGTGGACTGGAGTGAGTGGGCCACACCCATCGTTCCTGTAATGAAGAAATCATTGAGCAGCACGCCTGGGGAGCCGAAGAAGGTTCGCATCTGTGGGGACTTCAAGGTAACTGTGAACCCAGTCCTGCACACAGTACAATATCCACTTCCACGGTTAGAAGATATTTTCGCCTCACTATCTGGAGGGAAACGTTTTACGAAGATTGATCTGGCCCAAGCGTATCTACAAATGGAGGTGGAAGAAGCATCTAGGAAATACCTCACGATAAACACTCACAAAGGCCTTTACCAGTACAATCGACTGGTATTCAGGGTAGCATCAGCCCCGGCTATTTGGCAGAGGGCAATGGAACAAGTCCTGCAAGGGATCCCAGGGACCCAGTGTTATTTGGATGACATCCTGGTGACGGGCGAAAATAACAGTGAACACCTTGCCAACCTGGAGCAGGTGCTCACTAGATAGCAGGAATATGGGCTACGAGCCAACCGCCCCAAATGCGAGTTCTTCAGGAGACAAATCTTGTATTGTGGCCACATGATTGATGAGGAAGGGTTGCATAAGTCGCCAGACAAGATTGAGGCTGTCGTCAAGGCTCCAGCACCGGAAAATGTGTCGCAACTGAGGTCGTTTCTCGGGCTGGTGAACTACTACCATAAGTTCTTGGCGAATTTATCTACAATTCTGCACCCACTGAATGCCCTGCTGCAAACTGGAGTAACATGGAAATGGAGTGATGAGTGTAAGCGTGCCTTTCAGAAATGTAAATGCCTAATGACTTCAAAAGAAGTATTGGCCCACTACAACCCAACACTACCGATTCGGTTGGCATGTGATGCGTCTCCCTACGGCATTGGAGCGGTGCTGTCACACAAATTCCTTGACGGTTCAGAGAGGCCAACAGCCTTTGCGTCGCGCTCGTTAACCTCAGCCGAGTGTAATTACGCCCAGATTGACAGGCAGGCCCTCAGCCTGGTGTGGGGGGTGAAGAAGTTCAATCACTATCTGCACGGGCAGAAATTCACCCTACTGACTGATCATCAGCCCCTGGTCTCCATTTTTAACCCAAAGAAGGGCGTTCCGGTGATGGCGCAACGGCTGCAAAGATGGCCACTTTTTCTAGGGGCACATCAGTACGACATAGAATACAAGGGTATGAAGCAGCATGGAAACGCTGATGGGCTGTCGCGCCTACCGTTGCCTACGGTAGAGGAAGCACCTGCAGTGGACCCTGTTGAGATATTCCATGCGACCATAGTCGAATGTCTGCCTGTTACAAACTCAAGTATAGAGAAGGAAACCCGAAATGACCCGACACTCTCTCAGGTCTATGATTTGACGGTGAAGAGATGGCCAGCACATGGCGACTCACTGTTGCCAGCATTCTCGCCAAGGAGAGAACAGTTGTCAGTGTGCCGGGGGACCTTGATGTGTGGATCCCGAGTGGTAATTCCACCCAAGTTGAGAGACAGAGTGCTCAATGAGCTTCATGAAGGTCATCTGGGAGGGGTAAAAATGAAAAGCCTAGCCAGGGCTTATGTGTGGTGGCTGGGAATCGATAAACAAATCGAGGACCTGACCAAGAGCTGCTCAGGATGCCAGAAAGTCCAAAATGCACCACCACAGGCCCCTCTACACCCATGGGAGTGGCCCTCATCCCCATGGCAACGGGTACACATTGATTATTGCTGGTCCATTTATGGACTCAATGTTTCTAATCGCTGTGGACGCCCATTCGAAATGGCCAGAGGTCATCAAAATGTCCTCCACCACCACGGAGAAAACTATTGCAGTCCTACGGACCATCTTCGCCAGGAATGGCTTGCCAGAACAGATTTGCTCCAACAATGGGCTACAGTTTGTGTCCGAGGATTTCCGGAGGTTTCTGAGGAATAATGGGGTGAAACATTACACATCTGCCCCATATCATCCAGCCACAAATGGATTGGCTGAAAGGTTTGTTCAGACCTTTAAAAAGGCAATAAAGGTGATGTATAACGATGACATACCACTACAACACAAGGTAGATAATTTCTTGTTTGCTTACCGGAATGCGACACATGCAGTCACCAACCAAGCTCCAGCCATTATGTTCTTCAACCGAAGGCTAAGATGTCGCCTGGATTTGCTCAAACCAAACATAAGACGAGATGTTAAGGATAAGCAATTCCAGCACATCAACGAGAAGCCAACCAGGAGCTTCAAGATAGGACAACCAGTCTTGGCCCGCGACTACCGAACAGAAAAATGGCAGCCAGGAACGATATGCACACAGCAGGGACCACTAATGTACACAGTGGACGTTAGAGAGAGCATCGTGAGACGCCATGCTGACCAGATTCTAGAGTCACAGGAACAAGCCAATCCTATACCACGAGCATGTGCACCTGGTAATGAGCCCGAAGTACAGATTACGTCTACCTCAGAAGCAGTGGTATTGGAAGCTGACGAACCAACCAATGACAATGAGCCAGAATCGACTCCACCGCAAGAACAGGATACTCGAGAAAGGCGCTATCCAGTCAGGATTAGGAAGTCTCCTCAAAGACTGAACTTATAAATGATTATTTCAGTTGATGTATATAGTACCGAGAAAATTGTAATTGTAATTAGTTATTATTTAGTTGTTAAATGAATGTTATGTACTGTTTATCTAAAAGGGGAGGAATTGTTGTGTATGTACCTTTAAGAGAAGAACTGATTTTATACTGCAGTACCGGCAGTGACCACCCCTGTATAAAAGGCCCTAGCAGGCTTCTGTACTTCAGTCTGACGTTACCCTCTGTTCAGTAAAATACCTGTTTAATTGTTCTCCCGAAGTCCGTGTATTATTGAGGCGCAGACTTTACACGAATGCTCCTCGCATTAAGACACAAAGCCTTCAGGCTTGTTTTCTTAACACTCTTAGACCTTTTAGAATTATTATTTACTGTAGCCATGTTTGATTTAAACCCTTGATTTCTCTGACTGCCACTTTTGCTTTTCTCCTTCGTGTCTTTTGCTTCTATCCTTGCTCCCCTTTCCTCTGTCTCCCTGCACAGGTTCTGAACCCCCTGCCATTTTATTTTAAACCCTCCCCAACAGCACTAGCAAACACTCCCCCTAGGACATCGGTCCCATTCCTGCCCAGGTGCAAACCATCCAGTTTGTACTGGTCCCTCCTCCCCCAGAACCGGTTCCAATGCCCCAGGAATTTGAATCCCTCCCCCTTGCACCATTCCTCTAGCCATGTATTAATCTGAAATATCCTTCTAGTTCTACTCTGACTAGCACGTGGCACTGGTAGCAATCCTAAGATTACTACCTTTGAGGTCCTATTTTTTAATTTACCTCCTAACTCCCTATATTCAACTTTTAGGACCTTATCCCGATTTTTACCTACATCGTTGGTATCTATATCACCACGATAACTGGCTGTTCACCCTCCCCCCACAGAATGCCCTGCAGCCGCTCTGAGACATCCTTGACCCTTGCACCAGGGAGGCAACATACCATACTGGAGTCTCGTTTGCGGCCACAGAAACACCTATCTATTCCCCTTACAATAGAATCCCCTATCACTATAGCTCTCCCGCTCTTTTTCCTCCTGTCCTGTGCAGCAGAACCACCCACGGTGCCAGGAAGTTGGCTGCTGCTGCCTTCCCCCTTAACAATATCCAAATTGGTATATCTGTTTGAGAGGGGGATGGCCACAGGGGACCCCTGCACTACCTGCCTGCGTCTACTACTCTGCCTGGTGGTCATCCATTCCCTTCCTGCCTGTGCAGCCTTTGCCTGCGGTGTGACCAACTCCCTAAATGTGCTATCCACGATGTCCTCAGCATCACGAATGCTCCAGTATGTATCCATTCGCAGCTCCAGCACCACAATGCCGTCTGTCAGTGGCTGCAGCTGGAATCACTTCCCACACACCTGGTTGTCAGGGACACAGGAATTGTCTCTGATTTCCCACATAGCGCAGGAGGAACATGTCACAACGCCAAGCTGTCCTGCCATGAAACACCCTTTAATTAATTTAAATTAATTTAAATCAAATCGATACCTCTAATTACACTACAATTAAATGATAAACTCAAGGGCCCTTGGTTACTAGCACTCCCTGATACACAACAGGGACCTTAGAAACTATGGCCTAGAAATTCGGTTGTTTGCGCCAGCGATTAGCGCCTAAAGAGCCCGAGAATTGGGGCATTATGCAATGTTTGGGCGGGCGCAGTGAAGATAGCGCCACCTCCCATATTGAGTATCCATTTAGCGCCTGCGCTAACTCTTAGCGTGCACTCGCGTGTGCAGGCAGATCATGACATCATTTCAGTGTGCAACGCCTTTTTGGCGCCCCGACCGGATATTCGGTGGCGCCCGGAAGCTTTCCGCCTGGCGCTATTAGTGACTGTTGGATGGAACGTTCCCAGGCCCTTCTCGGAGTCGGGGGACGCTATTTAAAGGGGACAGCTCTAGTATAAAAGCTGCAGCCACTTGGCCTGGTCATTCTGAGCGTTGCTGGAGAGAGTCGGTGATCTACTGTTGCACAGAATTTTTCGGATTTAGCCTTCGGAGACTTGGGACCTGCAGCCCTGTCCGGAGCAGTTGGAGCGTTAGACATTACTGCGTGTTGCCCGTCTGGCATAGCAATGGGAGCTGCTTTGGAGGGGAATGTCCTCATGGCCGGACACTTGGAAGGGGCACAGAGACGGCGGGAGAGAGGGCCGGGATTGGCCAGAAGGAGGAGGGGCAATGGAGGTCGCCCAATCCGACGATACGCTGCGAGGGTTTTCAGGTGGCAGGTGTCATACCTTACCATGTCGGAGGAGCAGTGTCTGCGAAGGCTCAGATTCAGTAAGGAGGTTGTGACTGAGCTTTGCCACCTGCTTGCTGAAGATCTGCAGCCGCGTCTACGGTGCAGGACCTCTCTGTCGGTGGCCGTCAAAGTGACTGTTGCCCTGAACTTTTACGCCAGCGGATCCTTTCAGTCAGCCACTGGGGACATCGCGAATATATCACAATTTGCAGTGCATTGTTGCATCCGGAAGTGACAGCTGCCCTCTATAGAAGGAGGCGTCAATTAATTACCTTCCCTGTGACCCTGGAGAAGCAGGTGGAGCGCGCGCAGGGCTTCGCTGCTATTGCGGACTTCCCCATGGAGCAGGGGGCCATTGATTGCACACACGTGGCTTTGCGGGCGCCATTAGAGAATCCGGAGGAGTTCCGCAACCGCAAGGGGTTCCACTCCCTCAATGTCCAGCTGGTGTGTGACTACCGCCAGATGATCATGGCAGTCAACGCACAATTCCCTGGGAGCAGCCACGATGCGTTCATCCTGCGGCAGACCTCAGTTTCTGACCTTTTTGAGGGCCCAGCTCACCCACGAGGCTGGCTTCTTGGCGACAAGGGCTATCCTCTCTGCCCATGGCTCATGACCCCACTCCGTTTGCCCGCCACCCTGGCAGAAGAGCTTTACAACAGTAGCTATCAGGCAACCAGGAACATTGTGGAGCACACTATTAGTGTGCTCAAACAGCGTTTCCGCTGTCTAGACCATTTGGGGGGAGCCCTGCAGTACTCGCTGGAGCAAGTGGGTCGCATCATCGTCGTCTGCTGCATGCTCCACAACTTGGCCATTCGACGAACCCAGCCAATGCCAGCTGACCCTCAAGGTCCAGCAGAGCAGGCGGACGAGGAGGAGGAGGAGGAGGAGGAAGAGCAGGCGGATGAGTAGGAGGAGGAGAAGCATGTGGACGAGGAGGAGGAGGAGGAGGAAGATGGGAGGGCTCCTGAAACTGGAAGGGCCGTCCGTCAGAGGCTCATAAGGACTCGGTTCTAGGCCCCTCTGACGGAATGATGGGTGTCATTCATACTGCGCACTTCGGCTCGTACAAAGCCTATGAAGGCCACCATGAGTGTAAATAGTTACGATTACCATTGTAAATAAAAAAAATTCTTTATTGTCAAAAAAGTGCTTCCTTCCAGCATAACAACGTCATGTCAACAGAAACCATAACTAACAAAATAACAGTTAACTCTCTGGCAAAGCCGCAAAACTAAACAAACCATCACAAACAATCACAACAGGTGAGGGCGTCCTTGAATTTGGAGAAAGAAACATCTCAGCACCTCCCTCTACTGCTGGCCCCTTGATGGAGACAGACTTCTCTTTCGCGGTCGGCCCCTTCCCTCCCTGCAGCTCCTACGTAATTGAACCCCAGTGGCGGCGTCAAGGCTGGGGGACGCCTGCTGACTGTCTGGAAGCGCAGAACCCCTGAGGGACGGCCTGGACGACCTCTGGGCTTGGAGGGCGCCGAAGCTGGCTGCTTGAACTGGGCATGGCTGGAAGCAGTGTGCACTGCAGGTGGTGGCAGCTGCACTGCAGACGTTCCAGCGGTGGCATGAGCAATGCTCACCTGCCGAGAGAGGACACCTGCACCATGGTCGGACGACACACTGGCTCTCTGAGGGGACCGGCTCGGATCATCCGCCACAATCGACTGCTCCACTGATTCCTGGCCTCGTGTGGTACTGGAAGTGCCCGGGGTGATCCTGGCTGATGCAGATAGGGTGGCAGCAGTGAGAGTTCGCGTTGCCTCAATCTGGGTGTGGACGAGGCCAGCAAGTGACTGCGTGGCAGCAGTGAGGACCTGTGTAGCAGGTGCCAGTGCTTCGGAGAAGCCCTGGACAGTTCTTTCCATTGCTTCGGACAAGGCCGGAGCAGTCCGTTCCACTGCCTTGGACAAGCCCTGGACAGACCTTTCCAGGGATTGTCCGAAGCTCTGAACAGTCCTTTCCATAGCGGCCTCGAAGCCCTGGACAGTCCTCTCCATTGCTGCCCCGAAGCCCTGGACAGTCCTCTCCATTGCTGCCCCAAAGTCCAGCACACTCTTTGCCAGTGTGTCGATCGACTGAGGCATCCTCCCCACTGCAGCCATAAGCTCAGTGTGCCTGAGCCAGGCCTGGGTGCTCATTTCAGCCAGGCTACGCACCTCCTCTGCACTCTGTGCAGCAGTCATCGTTCCCTGCCTTGCCCTCCGGGGAGCCGGTGCCCGAACTTGCCTATCACCCTCGCGTTGCTGCGGGCCGCTTGCTCCGGCAACTGGCTCCTCATCAGAGCCGCCCCCCTCCCCTCCAGGGAACTACTATCCCCAGTCTGCAGATGTGTAGGCTCCCCTGAGGCTGGAACGGATGGTCCGGCTTCCTCCTGCTCCTCGCCTCCGGAGGCACTGGCACTGGCAGCTTCAGGGCCCGGATCCCGAGCTGGTGATGCAGCATCTGAAAGCAGGGAGGTGGAAGAGTGGCTTTAGCAAAAGGACAGGTTGGCAGCAAGGGATACCAGATTGTGGCAAGGCTATGACATGGCTCCACAGTGAGAAAGCATGCTGGCGGGGGGACCAAGTGGAAGGAGACAGTTGTAAAAGGTGAGAACCTTACCATCGCTGTCGACAATGGGGTCGGCAGCTGCAGTGGTAACAGGACCACTCAGACGTCCTCCAAGAATCTGGTGCACTCTCTCCTCGAGATCCGTGAGAGTGACCACTTGTGGAGGTCCTCCACCGGTTCGAAGCTGGTCTTTGCGAATCTTCGCCAGCTTGGACTGCAGGGGAAAGGAGGGGAAGTTATGTTACATGATGCCCTGAGTGATCATCTCATGCCCCCCATGTTGCAAGAGCCCTTACATGATGCCCTGAGTGAGCATCTCATGCCCCCCATGGTGCAAGAGCCCTTACATGATGCCCTGAGTGAGCATCTCATGCCCCCCATGGTGCAAGAGCCCTTACATGATGCCCTGAGTCAAATGTGGATGTGTGTGCCCAGAAAGGGCCATCGGTGCTTGCTGGCAGATGACCAATGGGGCACAGGCCACCCTGTAGCCATAAAGACAGGTGCTAATGAAGGGATGCAGAAGTATGCAGAAACAACACTCACCCTGACGACCCGAGTGAGGTCGTTGAATTTCTTTCTGCATTGGACAGGGCTCCTGGTCACCATGTTGCTGGAGTTGACCCTCTGGCATACATCCCTCCAAGCTCGTCGGTAGTCCTTATGATTCGGCCTCCTGCCATTGTCTGGGTACAGAACATCTCGATGGCGCTCCACTGCGGCCACCAATTGCTCCAGAGCCTCATTGCTGAAGCGCTCTGCTCGCTGCCTCACCTTCTCCATCAGGTCCACGTTTTTTGCGCCAGAGAAGGGCCTGCGCCGATTCTGAGGCCTACAAGGCGCTGAGTGTGGAAGCTGAGGCTGACTGACCCACCCCTTTAAGAGCCTGCCGGCGCCTGGAAGTCTCGTGGTTATCGGTAATTGAGAACACCTGCGCTACGCCCGTCCGCGCTGATATTGGGTTGCGCCGGAAGTTTAGCGCCTTAGGAGTCCTGTGCAACGTCTGAATTCGCGCCTCAATCACCTTTGGGGGCGATGCAACCCAATATCGCGCCAGGCAGCGATAAGTTGTGTCTGGGTATAAACTTTGCACAGCGCCAGTTCTAATGCCTCAAGCGGGGCTATACCCAATTTCTCGGCCTATAACTACAAAAATTAAGACCTTCTAAACTTTATAAACTATTAATCTTAACTGTCAAACTATAGAGTAGTATAAATACTCACCTGGCCGTACTCACCCAATCAGCTGCTTCCTCTTGCCTGCGTCACTTTTTGAATCATGATGTGGCTCCAGAACGCCATGAGGCCATCCCGGGCCTCCTGGGCAGCAATGTGCACTGCTGCTGGTGCCATGTCCACTTCAGGTTACACCTCCTGCTCCTCCTCATGTTCCACTTGCTCCTCATCCTCCTCCACTTCCGAAGAGGCTCTGTGCTCTGCGCCTTGCTCCTCCTGCAGCTCCAATCCTCATTATTATGATCTGTCGATAGAAAGGATATTAGCTCCGAAAATCAAGAAGTAGAATCAGTTTGGGTGGAGCTAAGAAACGGCAAGGGGAAGAAAACATTGGTGGGAGTTTTTTATCGGCCCCCAAACAGTAGTTGTAATGTAGGGCAGAGTATAAAGCAGGAAATTAGAGGTTCATGTAACAAGAGTAATACTAAATCATGGGGGACTTTAATCCACATATAGACTGGGCAAACCAAATTTGCAGTAATAGTGTGGAGGATGAATTCATGGAATGTATGCAAGATAGTTTTCTAGATCAGAATGTCGAGGTACCAACTAGGCTATTTTGATCTAGTATTGTGCAATGAGAAAGGGTTAATTAATAACCATGTAGTAAAGGGGCCTTTAGGGAAGAGTGACCATAATATGATAGAATTTTATATTGAGTTTGAAAGTGATTTAGTTAAATCCGAAACTAAGGTCTTAAATCTAAACAAAGCAAACTATGTAGGTATGAGGGGGTGAGTTGGCTAAGGTAGATTGGGAAACTACACTAAAAGGTATGATGATAGACAAGCACTGGCTAGCATTTAAAGAATTAATACATAATTTACAACAAATATACATTCCTTTGAGGCACAAAAACCCCACAGGAAAAGTGGTCCAAACGTGGCTAACAAGAGAAGTTAAAAGTAGTATTAGACCAAAGGAAGAGGCTTATAATGTTGCCAAAAAGAGTAGTAAGCCTGAGGATTGGGAGGGTTTTAGAATTCAGCAAAGGAGGACCAAGAAATTGATAAAGAAAGGGAAAATAGAATATGAGAGTAAACTAGCGAGAGGCATAAAAACAGATTGTAAATGCTTCTATCATTATGTAAAAAGGAAAAGATTAGCGAAAGTAATCGTGGGTCCCATACAGCCTGACACAGGAGAAATTATAATGGGGAATAAGGAAATGGCAGCGAAATTAAACAAGTACTTTGTAGCTGTCTTCACGGAAGAAGACGCATAACGCTTCCTGGAAATAGTGGAGAATCAAGGGACTAGTGAGAATGAGGAACTGAAAGAAAGTAGTATCAGTAAAAAAATAGTACAGTATTGGAGAAATTAATGGGACTGAAAGCCAATAAATCCCCTGAACCTGATGGCCTACATTCCTAGGAGGAGAAATTTGGTTACATCCCATTTGGGGGCGGTAACCAAATTAGCATCAGCCATTTAACGCCCGGTGCGGGAGTACCGCCCGGGCCACTAAATTGGGCTTACTGCCCCGGTAAGGAAGCGGAGTGCTATCTCGGGTGCTCCACTTCCTCTCGGGGCGGTGTCTGGGACACAAAGCATGGTAGCACCAGAGCACTACGCGGCTGCTGCACGTAGCGTTGACACGTTTCATCACCCCACCCCTTCCGATAAAGGGGAGGGATGCTGCGCACTCTGCAGGCCATTTGATGGCCTGCACTAGCTCACCAGGGCGGCGTGGCGCCATGGCCACAGTCCGGCACCGAGACGCAGTGCCGGGCTGTGCGATGGCGGCCGTGGCCCATGCCAAAGGCCACCACAAGGGGTCGACTCGGAGGTTGGCCAAAAGAATGAAATGGTGGTGCGGGGTACAGCTGGGCTTCCCCTTTAATTACTGCCTCGCGAGCGGATGTCGGCCCGGTTCGCGACCCGTGAGGCTGTCACTGACATCACTCGCAGCAGCTTCACGAGGCGCAGCCGAATTTCTGCTGCGGTAAGGGGCTGCGGCGGGACGCTAAGGGGTTGCAGAGCGAGGCATTCGCGGCACCGCGACCTGGCGCTAGGGGATTGCACTGGGGGCGCTAACGAGAGGTGCAAACCAACCCAATTTTTCCCCCTAATGGTTTTAAAAGAGGTGGCTATAGAGATAGTGGATGCATTGGTTGTCATCTTCCAAAATTCCATAGATTCTAGAATGGTTCCCACAGATTGGAAGGTGGCAAATGTAACCCCATATTTAAGAAAGGAGGGAGAGAGAAAACATGGAACTACAGACCAGTTAGCCTGACAACAGTAGTAGGGAAAATGCTAGAATCTATTATTAAGGACATGGTAACAGGGCACTTAGAAAATAATAATAGAATTGGGCAGAGTCAACACGGATTTATGAAAGGGAAATTGCGTCTGACAAATCTCTTAGGGGAGAAATTCGGTATCGCCCCGTTTGGGGCGCTAGTATTGGTGGTGCGCAAAGTTTAGCGCCAGGCGCAATTTATCGCCACCTCGAGTGATATTGGGTAGCTGCGCCCCTGAAGGTGATTGCGGCGCTAAATCAGGCGCTGCACGATAGTCTTAAGGCGCTAACCCGGCGGCGCGACGCAATTTCTCCGCGGGCGGGCGCAGCGCAGGTGCTGTCAATTATCGATTTCACCCAGACACGCCGGCGCCGGCCAGCTCTTAAAGGGACGGATCGATTATCATCTGCAGCCACACTCTGCGCCTTGTAGGCCTCAAAATCGGCGGCAACCTACCTGTGGTGGGCAAAACTTCAACCACATGGAGAGGGCCAGGGAGAGAGCGCAGCGCTTCAGCGAGGGGGCATTGGATGTTCTGGTTGACGCAGTGGAGCGCCGGCGATCTGTGCTGTACCCGGAGAATGGCAGGAGGCCTCAACACACCAAATACCGCAGAGCTTGGAAGGAGGTTTCCCAAAGAGTCACCTCCAGCAGCATGGTTCCGAGGACTCCTGTGCAATGCAGGAAGAAGTTCAACGACCTCACTTGGGTCGTCAGGGTGAGTGCCTTTTTCAGAATCATCTTCATCCCTCCATCTGCACCTCACTTTATGGTCAGAGGGTGTGCAAAGCCCCAATGGCCAGCTGTCATCCAGCACCCATGGCCCTTTCTGGAAACACACACACACATTCAGCTCAGTGCATAATGTAAGGGCTATTCGACCATAGGAGGCATGTGATGCCAGATCAGGGCAGCATAATGTAAGGGCTATTCTACCATGGGAGGCATGTGATACCAGATCAGGGCAGCATGTTTCATCACACCCCGTCCTTTCTCTTGCAGGCCAAGCTGGCGAGTAACCGCAAGCAACAGCTTCGGACCGGAGGAGGCTGGCCTCACCTGCAGACCCTTACAGACCTGGAGGAGCGATTCCACCAGATCGTCGCAAGCCGGATGAGTGGCCCCGTCGCCTCTGGAGATGCCGACCCCATTGTGGACAGTGATGGTAAGGTCATCACCTTTTTGACCTCTCTCCTTCCACTTGTTCCCCACACCAGCATGCTTTTTCACTCTCGACCCAATTCAGAGCATTGCAGCACTCATGCATCCCTTGCTGCCACCCTGTCCTTTCGCTAAAGCCACTCTTGAACACAGGCAAGGAGTGTGCAGGACTTCGGCGCAGCACAGGCAAGGAGTGTGCAGGACTTTGGCACAGCACTGGCAAGGATTGTCCAGGGCTTCAGCGAAGCAATGGCACCTGCCACGCAAGTGCTGAGTGCTGCCATGCAGTCACTCGCTGGTCTCATGCAGACGCAGATTGAGGCCACGCGAGCACTGACTGCTGCCGCCCTCGCTGGATCAGGCAGGATTCCCCGGGGCCCTTGCCGCACTACAACAGGCCAGCAATCTGTGCACCAGCCGATTGCTGCGCATGCTGCGGTGCTGCCCCGTCAGAGTGCCAGTGTGTCGGCCGACCAGGGAGCTGCTCTCTGCTCTCAGGATGACAGCATTCCTGATGCCACCACTGGCACTTCTCCACTGCAGCTGCCACCACCTGTAGGACAGACTGCTTCTGCCCATGTAGAGTTGGAGCAGTCAGCAGCCGGGCCCCTCCAGGTCCAGAGCTCGTCCAGGCCGTCCCTCAGGGGCATCTGTGGTTTCGGACAGTCAGCAGGCCTCCCCCAGCCTTGCTGCAGCCACTGGGGTCCCATTACGGAGGAGCTGCAGGGCGGGAAGGGGCCAATGCCAAAAGGGAAGCAGATCACCATGGAGGGGGAAAAAGTAGAAGGTGCTTCTGATTCCTGTTATTTGTTTCATTCAAGGCCGAGGATGCTGGTCTGAATGTTAGTTATGTTTTGGACAGTCTCCCGGGTGTGAGAGTCACTTATGTTTTGGACAGTCTCCTGGGTGTGAGAGGCACTTATGTGGCAGTCTGTTTGTTTTGCTTTTTGTTGTCATTGCTTTGTCATGCGGGAAGGAAGCACATTTTGTTAAATAAACAACTTTCTTTATTCACAATGGCCATGTCTGTTCTTTGCACAAATTTTGCCCTTGACCGGCTTAGGGGTAGCAGAACGGTTCCATTCATGTTCTTGGAATGGCAGAAAGCATTCCCTGAGAGGGGCCTAGAAGCGACTTGCTATAAGCCTCTGACGGACGGCCCTTGCAGTTTGTGCCTCCCTCCCGTCTTGGTGCTGCTCCTCCTCCTCCTCCTCCTCTGCTGGTGCTTCAATGTCTGGTGGCATTGGCTGGGTCCTGAGGATCGCCAGGTTATGCAGCATGCAACACACAACCACGAAGTGGGAGACTCGCTCAGGTGAGTACTGAAGGGCTCCTCCGGAATGGTCCAGACAGTGGAACCGTTGCTTCAGCACGCTGATTGTGTGCTCAATGATGTTCCTGGTCGCTTGATGGCTCTCATTGTAACGTTCTTCAGCAGGGGTGCTGGGCGAACGGAGCGGGGTCATCAGCCAGGGGCACAGAGGATAGCCCTTGTCCCCGAGAAGCCAGCCTCCTGGTGAGCCGGGGCCTCGAAAAGGTCTGCCACAGAAGTCTGGCACTTGATGAAGGTGTCATGGCTGCTGCCTGGAAAGTGGGCATTCACAGCGAGTATCAGCTGTCGGTGGTCACAGACCAGCTGCACATTCAAAGAATGGAACCCCTTTCGGTTGCGGAAATCCTCCGCATTCTCTAGAGGCGCTCGCAAAGCCACATGCGTGCAGTCAATGGCGCCCTGCACCATGGGGAAGCCCGCTATCCTTGCAAAGCCCTCTGCGCGCTCTCGCTGCTTGTCCGGGGTCATCGGGAAGGAGATGTACTTCCGTCTCCTTTTAAAGAGGGCCTTAGTCACTTGATGGATGCAGCAATGCACCGCGAACTGTGAGATGTTGGCAATGTCCCCAGTAGCGGCCTGAAAGGAGCCACTTGCATAGAAGTTTAGAGCCACAGTGATCCTCACAGCCACCGACAGAGATGTCCTGCACCTTAGTTGAGGCTGCAGATCTGGCTGAAGCAGGTGGCAGAGCTCAGTGACCACCTCCTTACTGAAACGCAGCCTTCGGAAACACTGCTCCTCCGACATGTTGATATATGAAAACTGCTGGCGGAACACCCTGGCAGCGTAAGGTCTCGTGTGGCGACGACTGTAGGCCCTCCTCCGTCTGGCCATGCCTGCCACTCTATCCCTGTGTCTCTGTGCTCTGTCAATATGATTGAGAAGCACGACGTTACCATCCAATGCAGCCCCCATAGTAAGTGCGCACTGAAAGTTATGCCGTTTGAGAAGCTCACTAACTGCAAAGTGATGTTCAGAAGGCTAAAGTTCCTCTGCCAGCGCTGGCTCACTGCAGAAGTGGCTCTCCGTGTGAAGCTGAGCAACTCTCTCTCTCAAAGAAGTTGTGGTCCAAAAATGGCTGCCACTAATAATCCAGAACAGTCGCCTTTAAAGAGCGCCCCCCGAGTCCGACAGCGACTGGGAAACGTTCCAGGTAACCCTGGTTCATGGCAGCAGGGTGGCATAGTGGTTAGCACTGTTGCCTCACAGCGCCAGGGACCCGGGTTCGAATCCGACCTCGGGTGACTGTCTGTGTGGAGTTTGCACATTCTCCCCGTGTTTGCGTGGGTTTCCTCCGGGTGCTCCGGTTTCCTCCCACAGTCCAAAGATGTGCGGGTTAGGTTGATTGGCTATGATAAAAATTGACCCTTAGTGTTAGGGGGATTAAATACGTGGGGTTACGGGGATAGGGTGGGATATGTGTCGGTGCAGGCTCGATGGGCCGAAATGGCCTCTCTCTGCACTGTGGGGTTTCTGTGATTTCTGTGAACCTGTCCTTGTTAGCACCAGGCGGAACGGAGGGGGGCGCCAGTGAATTTCTGGTCCGGGGCGCCCGAAAGGCGTTGCACACTGAAATGACGTCATGATCTGCGTGCGCCGGTGAGCGGGCGCTACGGTTTAGTGCCGGCGCTAAATGTCCACTCAATATGGGAAGAGACGCAGGGTTAGCTGCGCCCGGGCGCTATTTGGTTAGCGCCCCACTTCTCGACCTCTTTAGGTGCTAATGGGTGGCGCAACCAACCGAATTTTTCCCCCTTAGAGTTTTTTGATGTTGTAACTTGCAGAATAGATGAGAGGGCACCAGTGGATGTGATGTAATTGGATTTTCAGAAGGCATTCGATAAGGTGCCACACAAAAGGTTATTAAACAAAATTAGGGCTCATGGGATTGGGGGTTATATACTAGCATGGATTGAGGATTGGTTAACGGACAGGAAACAGAATAGGAATAAACGGGTCATTTTCGGTTTGGCAGACTGTAACTAGTGGGGTACCGCAAGTGTTAGATCCGTGTATCTTAATGTTGTGTCCTTCAATAATCTGACAAAAGACTGCAGGGAACGATCAACAGGTGTTTACTGAATGAGGGTTCAAACTGCAACTGACTGTACAGATCACTACTCAGGGTTTATAGACAGGTGTGGTCACTGCCGGTACTACAGGATATACAGGAGCTGTAAAAAGTAGTTCTCCCCCTTAAAGGTACATACATTACAATTCCTCCCCTTTTAGATTAACAGTACCGTGACACTCATTTAACAATTAAATATCAAACTAATTACAATTAACACTTTTAACATGCAACATTAACTGAAAATAGTCTATTTATAAATTCAGTCTTTGGGGAGGCTTCCTGATTCTTTCTGGATAACGCCTTTCCCGATCGTCTCGCTCTTGGTGTGGAGGCGATTCTAACACCCTGTCGTCAGTTGATTCATCAGCTTCCAATGCTATTGTTTCTGAGGTAGATGCGACCTGTACATCGGGTTCCTCACCAGGTACATATGGCCGAGACATGGGGTTGACTCGTTCCTGTGACTCTAGGATCTGGTCAGCATGGCATCTCACAATGTTCTACCCAACATCCACTGTGTACATTAGTGGCCCCTGCCGTGTGCATATCGTTCCTGGTTGCCATTTCTCTGTTCGGTAGTCGCGGGCCAACACTGGTTGCCCTACATTGAAGCTCCTTGTCGGCTTCTCATTGATGTGCTGGAATTGCTTACTCTCAACATCTCTTCGTACATTTGGTCTGAGCAAATCCAGACGAGATCTCAACCTTCGGTTAAAGAACATCATGGCCGGGGCCTGGTTGGTGAC
Organism: Somniosus microcephalus; assembly: GCF_052327205.1. Taxonomy (NCBI): domain Eukaryota; kingdom Metazoa; phylum Chordata; class Chondrichthyes; order Squaliformes; family Somniosidae; genus Somniosus; species Somniosus microcephalus. The sequence continues at coordinate 256,238,492 of NC_140991.1, read as the reverse complement.
TGCATGTGTCGCATTTCTGTAGGCTAACAGGAAATTGTCCACCTTATGCTGCAGCGGAATGTCGTCATCGCACATGGCCTTTACTGCTTTTTTAAAGGTTTGTACAAACCTCTCAGCCAATCCATTTGTGGCTGGATGATACGGGGCGGATGTGTAATGCCTTACCCCATTCCTTTTCATAAATCTTTGAAACTCTTCGGACACAAACTGTGGTCCGTTATCAAAGCAAATCTGCTCTGGCAAGCCGTTCCTGGCAAAAATGGTCTGTAGGACTGCAATAGTTTTCTCCGTGGTGGTGGAGGACATTTTGATCACCTCAGGCCATTTCGAGTGTGCATCCACGGCTATTAAAAACATTGAGTCCATGAATGGACCAGCAAAATCAATATGCACCCATTGCCATGGAGATGAGGGCCACTCCCATGGGTGTAGAGGGGCATGTGGTGGTGCATTTTGGACCTTCTGGAATCCTGAGCAGCTCTTTGTCAGGTCCTCGATTTGCTGATCGATCCCTGGCCACCACACATAAACCCGAGCAAGGCTTTTCATTTTCACTCCTCCCAGATGACCTTCGTGAAGCTCATTGAGCACTCTCTCCCTTAACTTGGGTGGAATCACCACTCGGGATCCACACATCACTGTCCCCTGGCATACTGACAGCTGTTCTCTTCTGGATGAGAATGCTGGCAACAGTGAGTCGCCATGTGCTGGCCATCCCTTCACCGTCAAATCATATACCCGAGACAGTGTCGAGTCATTTCGGGTCTCCTTCTCCATACCAGCGTTAGTTACTGGCAAGCATTCAATTATAGTCGAATGAAATATTTCGACAGGATCCACTGCTGGTGCTTCCTCTGCAGTAGGCAGTGGCAGGCGTGATAGCCCATCAGCGTTTCCATGCTGTTTCGTGCCCTTATACTCGATTTCATATTGGTGCGCCCCTAGAAACAGGGACCATCTTTGTAGCCGTTGCGCAGTCATCACCGGAACGCCCTTCTTTGGATTAAAGATGGAAACAAATGGTTGGTGGTCAGTCAGCAAGATGAACTTCTGCCCGTGCAGATAGTGATTGAACTTTTTCACTCCCCACACTAGGCTGAGGGCCTGCCTGTCAATCTGGGCATAGTTACGCTCGGCTGAGGTTAGTGACCGAGACGCAAAGGCTACTGGCCTCTCCGAGCCGTCCGGGAATTTGTGCGATAGCACCGCTCCAATGCCATAGGGTGATGCATCACACGCCAACCGAATTGGTAGTGCTGGGTTGAAATGAGCCAACACCTCTTTTGATGTGATCAATGCTTTGCTCTTCTGGAAAGCTCGTTTACATTCGTCACTCCACTTCCATGGTACCCCCGTTTGCAGTAGGGTGTTCAGTGGGTGTAGTACGGTAGACAAATTCGGCAAGAACTTATGGTAGTAGTTCACCAGCCCGAGGAACGACCTCAGTTGTGACACATTTTCCGGTGCTGGAGCCTTGACTACAGCCTCAATCTTTTCAGGGGACTTATGTAACCCCTCTTTATCAATAACGTGGCCACAATACGAGATCTGCTTCTGGAAAAACTCGCATTTGTGGCGATTAGCTCAGAGCCCATATTCCTTCAATCTCGTGAGCACCTGCACCAGGTTGGCGAGGTGATCACTGTCATTTTCGCCCGTGACCAGGATGTCGTCCAAATAACACTGGGTCCCTGGAATCCCTTGCAGGACTTGTTCCATTGTCCTTTGTCAAATAGCCGGAGCTGATGCTACCCCGAACACCAGCCGGTTGTATTGGTAGAGACCTTTATGAGTGTTGATCGTGAGGTACTGTTTCGAGGCTTCTTCTACCTCCATTTGCAGGTACGCCTGGGCCAGATCAATCTTAGTGAAGCGTTTCCCTCCAGATAGCAAGGCGAAAATATCTTCAATCCGCGGAAGCGGATATTGTACAGTGTGAAGGATTGGGTTCACTGTCACCTTAAAGTCCCCACAGATGCGAACCTTCTTTGGTTCCCCAGGCGTATTACTCAACGACCTCTTCATTACAGGAACGATGGGTGTAGCCCACTCGCTCCAGTCCACTTTGGACAGTACTCCTGAACGTTCCAAACCTTCCAGCTCTGCTTCGACAGCTGGGCGGATCGCATAAGGTACAGGTCTGGCCTTAAAAAACTTTGGGCTTGCATTTTCCTCTATTTTGATCGTCGCTGTTATGCCTTTTAGTGTTCCAAGTCCCTGCTGGAGCTCTTCTTGTGCATCAGTTAGCATTTTTGACAGTCATCCAGGTGTGACGTCATCATCCTTTTTGACATCTACAGTCAGTGCTTGTATGGAATGCCAATCTAGCTGTATCTTTTGGATCCATTCACGTCCTAGTGGTGGTGGTCCTCCATCTGGCAATACATATAGGTCCATTTTTGGTGTTTCCTTGCCGTTATATATAACGTTCACCCTTATTTTTCCTTTGGGGTAGACTTTTTGCCCCGTGTACGTCTTCAAGACAATCTTTGTATCTCTCAAGGGTATATGTGAGAATAGCCGCTTGTAGTCCCTTCGGTTTATGACTGTTAGGGCTGATCCTGTGTCCAATTCCATTTTCACTTGGACTCCTGCTATCTTGAGCGTGACCCAGATAGTTTGGTGATCCTCCGTTTTGATCACATTATGTAGTTTCAGACAACCCAGCTCTTCCGGAGTCTGTATCACTCTTCTGTTCATCTGAACTACTCTCCGTCACCTTATGTACCTTCTTGTACTTCTCCTGTGGAGATTTCTTGCTGCTGGTTTTCTTTCCCGACCTGCAGACTCTTGCTATGTGTCCTACTTTTCCACACTGTCTGCACACTTTGTCCTTGAACCAGCAATCCTTATGGTCATGTGTTGTTCTGCCGCAGCGATAGCACTTCACTGTTCCGTATGACATTTCATTTGTGCCATATTCTTGCGGTCTCCGTTGTATCTCTGCAGCGCCCCGTGCGGCTGCTTCATGTGATACTGCAATGCTGAAAGCCTTGTCCAGCGTAAGATCCTTTTCTGATAGAAGCCGTTTCTGGGTTCCTTCACTTTGAAGCCCACACACAAACTTGTCCCTTGAAGTATCTGCTAATCCCGTTCCAAACTGGCAGTGTTTCGATAGCTTGCGCAGTTCCGTTAAATACTCAGCATTACTTTCATCTTTATGCTGGTTCCTTTTGTGAAACTTAAATCTTTCTGCTATCAGCAGCGGCGTGGGGTTTAAGTGGTCCTGTAGGATTGACACTATATTTTCAAAATCCTTTTCTACTGGCTTCTCTGGGGTTACTAGGTTTCGTAGTAAGCCATACGTTTTTGCACCCATTGAATTCAACAATACCAGCGCTTTCTTGTCATCTGGCACTTCATTCGCCTTGCAGTATACTTCTATGCGTTTGACATATGTCGTCCAATCTTCGACTTCATTGTTGAACGCTGTGATACTGCCACTCTTCGGCATTTTTGGGTGTGGTTAGACTGGCTTAAAATGGCGTCTCCCGTGGTTTCCTTTCTTCCCCGCTGCATCTTAAAATGGCGTCTCCCGCGCTTTCCTTTCTTCCCCGCTGTGGCTTAAAATGGCGTCTCCCGCGCTGCTGCCAACGCCACTCTCGGCGGTCCTCGTGGCAAATGGTGATGCCCTGTGGGTTTCGTGCGCTGCTCCTGCGCTGCTGCCAATGTCGCTCTCTGCGGTCCTCGTGGCAATGGCAGCGCCTCGCGTTTTCCTGCGTGCCTCTCTCCCCCGTTGACGCTGCTCGGCCCTTGAACACCAGCTGCGCTCTGCTCTCTCTCGCCTCTCTCCCCCGTTGATGCTGCTCGGCCCTTGAACACCAGCTGCGCTCTGCTCTCTCTCGTCTCTCTCCCCGTTGACGCCGCTCGGTCCTGAACACCGGTTGCGCGCTGTGCGCTCTGCCCTCTCTCTCTCCCCCGTCGACGCTGCTCGGCCTTTTTCTGTGCCGCTCGGTCGTGCTCTAGCCGCCGCTGTCCGGGAAGGGTCTGCGCAGTACCTGTTGCCAGCCCATTTCGCTGGACCACCGTGACTGGAAAGCCAAGCCTGGCTCTCGACAGCCTCCCCTGCGATGCTCAAATCTCCGCTGGATGACTGGGCGGTTGCCCGTGGTCGACGTCCGTGCTTCTAGACTCGACCTCCTTCCACTGTTCTCCAGGAGCGAATCCCTGGGAGGTGATGCAGAGTTGCAGGTAGGTTCGAATCTGCATCGTCGCCAATGTTAGATCCGTGTATCTTAATGTTGTGTCCTTCAATAATCAGACAAAAGACTGCAGGGAACGATCAACAGGTGTTTACTGAATGAGGGTTCAAACTGCAACTGACTGTACAGATCACTACTCAGGGTTTATATACAGGTGTCGTCACTGCCGGTACTACAGGATATACAGGAGCTGTAAAAAGTAGTTCTCCCCCTTAAGGGTACATACATTACAGCAAGGATCAGTGCTTGGGCCTCAGCTATTCACAATCTATATCAATGATTTGGATGAGGGGACCAAATGTAATATATTCAAGTTTGCTGATGATACAAAGCTAGGTGGGAATGTAAGTTGTGAGGAGGATGCAATAAGGCTTCAAGGGGATATAGCCTGGCTAAGTGAGTAGGCAAGAACATGGCAAATGGAATATAATGTGGAGAAATGTGAAGTTATCCACTTTGGTAGGAAAAATAGAAAAGCAGAGTATTTTTTAAATGGTGAGAGATTGGGAAATGTTGGTGTTCAGAGGGACCTAGGTGTCCTTGTTACACAAATCACTGAAAGTGAACATGCAGGTACAGCAAGCAATTAGGAAAGCAAATAGTATGTTGGCCTTTATTACAAGAGGATTTGAGTATAAGGGTAAAGGGGGGAAAAATTCAGTTGTTTGCGCCGCCCGTTAGTGTCTTAAGAGGGCGCTAATTGGGGCGCAAAGCAACTAGCACCCGGGCGCGGCGATGTTTGCGCCACTCGCGAAATTAACTAGACATTTTGCGACGGCACTAAACACTACCGCCATAATCTCCTGCGCCGGCAGATCGTGACGTCAGTCGAGTGCGCAATGCCCCGTTAGCACCGCGGACCGGATATTGAGTGGCGCCCGCTGCCTTACCGCCTGCCGCTAGCAACGACAGGTTGAGGGGAGCGTTTTGCTGTCAGAAAAGGACTGGGGGAGCGCTATTTAAAGGCGACCGCTTCCTGCCTTTTTTTTTGTTGGTGACATTTTTGCACCACGCATTCTGAGAGAGAGAGAGAGAGACTTCTGGAGAGATTCAACACTGTGTGAAGGAGTTTTGAGTACTGAGCAGCACTTTGCAGGTTCATTTTGATTTGCCCTTCCTTGCTTCGCCAGCGCTCTGAGGTAGCGCCACGCTCCTCGTCCTTTGCGCCTTAAGACAGGTGTGAAGCGCCTGATTTAGCGCTCCAATCATCTCCAGGGGCAATAAAAGCCAAGTTTGCCGTCGGAGGCGATAATTAGTGCCAGGCGCTAAACTTTGCACACGGCCAATAATGGCGCCCCAAACGGGGCGATGCTGAATTTTTCCCCCAAGACGTCTTACTGCAGTAATATAGGGCCCTGGTGAGACCACACCTGGAGTACTGTGCACAGTTTTGGTCTCCTTACCTAAGGAAGGATATACTTGCCATAGAGGGACTGATTCTTGGGATGGAGGGATTGTCCTATGAGGAGAGATTGAGTAGACTGGGCCTATGTTCTCTAGAGTTTAAAAGAATGAGAGGTGATCTCATTGAAACATACAAAATTCTTACAGGGCTTGACAGGGTAGATGCAGGGAGGATGTTTCCCCTGGCTGGGGAGTCTAGAACCAGGGGTCACAATCTCAGAATAAGGGGTCGGCCATTTAGGACTGAGATGAGGAGAAATTTCTTCACTCAGAGGGTGGTGAATCTTTGGAATTTTCTAACCCGGCAGGCAGTGGAGGCTCAGTTGTTGAGTATATTTAAGACAGAGATCGATAGGTTTTTGGATATTAAAGGGAATCAAGGGATATGGGGATAGAGCAGGAAAGTGGAGTTGAGGTAGAAGATCAGCCATGATCTTATTGAATGGCGGAGCAGGCTCGAGTGGCTGACTGGCCTACTCCTGCTCCTAATTCTTATGTTCTTATGTCTTCAGTGGATACCCCTTGTTTCCAAGCAGCCAGCTGGTAAGTCTGGTCAGAGGTGCGAAGAGCTACGGGAGGGTCGACTGGCGCAGGATGAATGAATCATGACAGCTCCCTGGAAATCTGGCACACACCTGCATGATGATTTTTTGTGGTTGGAGACGAGCTGCACATTGATGGAATTAAAGCCCTTACGGTTCACAAACACTCCTGGGTGATCTGCGGGTGCTTTGATGGGCACATGTGTGTAGTCGATGACACCCTGCACCTGTGGGAAGCCAGTCAGAGCCGCAAAACCAAGCACTTACTCAGTCTGACCGGCTTCAACAGTGGAAAATTGTACATAAGTACCTGCCTTGTCAAATATGGGATCGGTCACCTGGGTGATGCATTTGTGGGCAGCCGACTGCAAGATCCTGGAAATGTCTGCTGCAGATCCCTGGAAAGAGCCTGAGGTGAAGAAGTTGAGGGCGGTGGTGTCTGACAACCAATGGTAACTCGTGTCCACCAGGTCCACTTGGCAGCAGGTCTTCTTCCAGCAGGCTACAAATGTCTGCCACAACCTGACGCGATAGCCTGAGCCTCCTGAGGCACTGGTATTCAGTCATGTCTGGGTATCGTCTCCTGCAAGGTCCACCCCTGTACTCATCCCCTCTCTCCTGTGGAGTGGCAGGTCAGTGCTGTAGCTGCTCCTTTTGGTTTTGTTGCTGCTGGGGCTCATCTTGGTCCGAATCTGAGGTCCAAGGCGAAACAGCCAGGCAAAGTGGAGATCAGAGGCACAATCCTCCAATGTAGCGAGAGTGACTTCCAATGTAGTGAGAGTGACTTCTGAAGTTGTAGAAATCACCTCCAAACTCCTGAAAGCAAATTCTCAGCACAAATGGTGTCAGCAAGAGCCATTCCCTTCGGCAAGGAAGCAGGTGTAAAGTGTGAGTATTTATGTGATTCTTTAACTGTCAATTGTTCAACTTCCTCAATGGTCGCTCTGCTCTCTCCTTGCTTTCACTGGTGAGGTTCAGCAAGCCTGGGAATCCCATAGACAGCCAGTAAAAGCTGCAACATCAGGTTAAAAAGGTTGTTAATAGCCTCGTAACGATCTCTAAACTGCTTTAATTAGGTCACACTCCTCTCCCGAGCGGGTCTCTGGCGTGCTGACTAATGTGCCCACATTAAAGGTGGCGGGTTGAAGCCAGCTTCCCCATACGCTGTCAATTTCAGTGCTTTTAAATGCCCACCCGCTCTCAAACCCGCACACTATCCAAGGTAAAAATTCAGCCCTAAAAGTCCCAAAAAGAATGAAGAAGAAGCCATTACCAGACTTATTTCCACCGTTAGCCTTTAAGTAGCGCAGAGAATGATAACCTCCCGACATGGTTTGTGGGTGGATTGAGGAAGCAGCAGTGGCAGTGCTGATTGGCACCAAAATTGCATCAGGGTCTTAACTTTGTCATCTGACCCCTTTTAAAATATATTAATGAGGCTCCCGCTTGTTTCTGGCAGCAGTAATGGCTGCCTAATTCACGGTCTGCCCGCAAATCAGAACAGATGGACCTCCAAACGTAAGTTGGCAATTCTTTAGTTTGTAATTTTCGGCCTGCTACAGCACCATTTATGACTAAAGACGAAAATTGACCCCATAATGGGCACCTTATTTGTGATGTTACCGTCAGCAAGAAATCTGCCTTTACCATGCCATCTTCTATAACAAAACAAAACAAGAAATATCTGGGAATATGCAGAAAGGGGGTGCTAAAATTCTCACTACACGCAGGACCTTGCAGGTAAATTGCCATTTTCACCCTCTTCTTATTATACATTTGTATTATGCGCTCTAGAGCTAAATTACCAAACTTTTTTAAAGTTATGTTTGTTAAATAGCTAGTTAGTTACTGGAGAAGTGTGAACGGAACATCATTGCAAGTGTGTCATGATTGGCTGGTTTTCTCATATGCCCACTAACTAAATCAGGTTCACAAAATCATCCTACACTACTATTTTGATTGGCTGCCATTGAATTTGACCGAAGAAAAATGGGAATTAATAATTTTTTGGAAAAGAAGGGTAATTTAATCCCAAATTCGCCACTTACACCTTCTTTTACCTTACATTGACTTTTTGACCTCATTTCTCTCTTTGTTATTTGTGTGATACCGATTTCTGCAGCTTGACAAATGAATGTCATAACCTCTTGAATGTCAAGCCTTTGTTATGAAGGAGGCTGGCTGGAATTGTGTTCAGCACATACGATAAAATCTTAAATAAGATGATCCTTCAAAACTTCAAACTCTATTTCATTCTTAAGCTTGACATGAGATATCATGAGCTCCATTTTCTTCTGTGATTACAGTGCTCTTCAAACACCATTTTCACAACTATGAGTTTGTTTTCATTTCATTTCCAAACTGAGCCAATGCCAAATTGCTCCAATGCTTCTTTCATGTCATGGGGAGAAATGTCAAAGCTGATATCCTCTTGGGATTTTTGTATTAATCCTGTTGATAAAATATAAATCTCAATTCTCTGGCAGACTCCCCTCCAGATTGTGAATTAGTTGGATTCAGCTTATTTATATCTGTGGTATTCCTAACATCTGACACCACATAATACTCACAGGGGCGTGGGACTTCACCTGCTTTCAGAATAGAACTTCATTGCTTTGTTCACAGTAAGTTGTATTTATTCAGTGTTCAGTAACATGCCTTTCTATAGAGTTGCATGGAATCACAGTGGTAACTTTTCATTCCCCACACGCATCGCTGGGATGCACAACTCTGCATCAGAAGTGCTAAAAACACAAATTTAGCCCATAGATTTTATTATGTCCGTGTGTAATTGAGACACGGACTGCAGGAGCTGGTTACAACAGGTGTTTACTGAGTGGAGACAAAACTGGAACTACTATGCAAAGTTACTATCCAGGCTTATATACAGGGGTGGTCACTACTGGTACTGCAGTATACAGGGGCTGCAGAATATAGTTCCTTCTGAAAAGTACATACACTACAATTCCTCCCCTTTTAGCTAAACAGTACATAACGTTCGATTAATAATTAAATAACATATTTACAATTACAGTTGCTAGATACATTAGCTGAAGTTAAGCAATTATAAGTTCAGTCTTTGAGGAGGCTTCCTGATTCTGTCTGGATAACGCCTCTTTGGGGTATCCGGTTCTTCTGGCAAAGTTGATTCGGGATCAACGTCGTTGTTTGGTTCGTCTGCTTCCAATATCACCGATTCTGAGGTAGATGCAATTGGTACTTCGGTTTCATCACCAGGTGTATCGGATCGTGGTGTGGAATTGACGTTTTCCAGTGACTCTAGAATCTGGTCAGCATGGCGTCTTACAATGCTCTCTCCAACGTCCACGGTATACATTAGAGGTCCTTGCCGTGTGCAGATCGTTCCTGGCTGCCATTTCTCTGTGCAGTAGTCCCGGGCCAAAACTGGTTGACCTATCTTGAAACTCCCGGTTGGCCTTTCATTCATATTCTGAAACTGCCTGTTCTCCACATCTCTTCTGATGTTTGGCTTAACCAAATCCAAGCGGCATCTTAGTCTTCGATTGAAGAACATCATGGCTGGAGTTTGGTCGGTAACCGCATGTGTCGCATTCCGGTAGGCAAACAAGAAGTTATCCACCTTGTGTTGTAGGGGTATGTCTTCATTACACATTGCCTTGATAGCCTTCTTGAATGTTTGAACGAACCTTTCAGCCAATCCATTGGTGGCTGGATGATATGGGGCGGATGTGTAATGCTTAACACCATTGTTCTTTAAGAACCTCCGGAACTCTTCAGACACAAACTGTGGTCCATTGTCGGAGCAAATCTGTTCAGGCAGCCCATTTCTGGCGAATATGGTTCGTAAGACTGTGATAGTTTTTTCTGTGGTGGTTGAGGACATTTTTATTACCTCTGGCCACTTTGAATGTGCATCCACCGCAATTAAAAACATCGAGTCCATAAATGGACCAGCAAAATCAATGTGCACCCTTTGCCATGGAGATGAGGGCCACTCCCATGGATGTAGAGGGGCTTGTGGTGGGGCGTTTTGGACCTTCTGGCATCCTGTACAGCTCTTGGTCATCTCTTTGATTTCTCTATCGATTCCCGGCCACCACACAAACGCTCTGGCTAAGTTCTTCATTTTTACCCCTCCCAGATGACCCTCATGAAGCTCATTGAGCACTCTATCCTTCAATTTGGTTGGAATTACTACTCTGGATCCACACATCAAGGTTCCTCTGCACACTGACAGCTGTTCTCTTCTCGCCGAGAATGCTGGCAGCAGTGGTTCGCCATGTGCTGGCCATCCTTACACCGTTAAATCATAGACCCTGGAGAGTGTCGGGTCATTTCGTGTTTCCTTTTCTATGTTTGCATTCGTCACAGGTAGACATTCGACTATGGTCGAGTGGAATATCTCCACAGGATCCACTGCAGGTGCTTCTTCCACCGTCGGCAACGGTAGGCGCGACAATCCATCAGCATTCCCATGCTGTTTAGTTCCTTTGTACTCGATGTCATATTGGTGTGCCCCTAGGAAAAGGGACCACCTCTGTAGCCGTTGTGTTGTCATTATCGGGACGCCCTTCTGAGGGTTGAAAATGGAGACAAAAGGTTGATGATCAGTTAGTAGAGTAAATTTCTGATCGTGCAGGTAGTGATTGAACTTCTTCACCCCCCACACCAGGCTGAGGGCCTCTCTGTCAATCTGGGCATAGTTACGCTCGGCTGAAGTTAACGAGCGTGACGCAAAAGCTATCGGCCTCTCTGAACCATCAAGGAGTTTATGTGACAGTACCACTCCAATGCCGTAGGGAGACGCATCACACGCCAGTCTTATTGGTAGTGATGGGTTGTAGTGAGCCAATACTTCTCTTGAAGTGATTAGGTCTTTACTCTTCTGAAAGGCCCGCTTACATTCATCGCTCCATTTCCAAGCTACTCCAGTGTGTAGTAGGGCGTTCAGTGGGTGCAGAATTGTGGACAAATTTGGCAAAAACTTATGGTAGTAACTCACCAATCCTAGGAATGACCTCAGTTGCGACACATTTTCAGGTGCTGGTGCTTTAACTATCGCTTCAATTTTGTCAGGGGACTTATGTAACCCCTCTTCGTCAATCACGTGGCCACAATATGATATCTGTTTCTTAAAAAACTCGCACTTGGGGCGATTGGCTCGTAGCCCATGTTCTCTTAGTCCAGTGAGCACCTGCTCTAGGTTGGCAAGGTGTTCACTGTCATTTTCACCTGTCACTAGGATGTTGTCCAAGTAACACTGGGTCCCCGGAATCCCTTGCAGGACTTGTTCCATCGCTCTTTGCCATATCGCCGGAGCTGATGCTACTCCGAATACCAGTCCATTATACTGGTAAAGACCTTTGTGAGTGTTTATTGTGAGATACTTCCTGGAGGATTCTTCAACCTCCATCTGCAAATATGCTTGTGCTAGGTCAATTTTTGTAAAACGCTTCCCTCCAGATAGTGAGGCGAAAATATCTTCTATCCTTGGAAGAGGATACTGTACTGTGTGAAGGACTGGGTTCACCGTCACCTTGAAGTCCCCACGGATGCGAACCTTCCTTGGCTCCTCAGACTTATTGTTTAACGTTTTTTTCATGACAGGAACGATGGGTGTCACCCACTCGCTCCAGTCTACCTTAGATAACACGCCTGCATTCTCCAGATTCTCCAGCTCTGCCTCGACAGCTGGGCGAATTGCATACGGTACCGGTCTTGCTTTGAAAAACTTGGGGATTGCATTCTCTTCTATTTTTATCGAGGCGGTTACGCCTTTAAGAGTTCCCAGTTCTTGATGAAATACCTCTTTAGCGTTAGCTAAGATTTCTGACAACCGTCCAGGTGTGACGTCGTCATCCTTTTTACCAGCCACAGTCAGTGCCTGAATGGAGTGCCAGTCTAAACTTATCTTTCTGATCCATTCACATCCCAATAACGGTGGTTCACCATCTTGCAGTATGTACAGATACAATTTCTGTATTTCTTTGCCGTTGTATTCGACAGGCACCCTTATTTTCCCTCTGGGGTATACTTTCTGCTCCATATACGTCTTCAAGACAATGGATGTCTCTTTCAAGGGTATGTGTGAGAATAGCCGCTCGTAGTCTCGTCGATTCATGATGGTCAGGGCTGATCCTGTATCCAATTCCATTTTGACTTGGGACCCTGCTATCATGAGGGTGACCCAAATGGTTCGGTGATCCTCTTTTGCGATGACGTTGTGAAGTTTGAGACAGCTTAGTCTCTTGTTCCCGGATTCACTATCGCTCTTCTGGTCTTCGGAACTACTGTCCGTCATCTTTTGTACTTTCCTGTACTGTTCCTTAGTAGCCTTTTTGTTGTCGTTAGTCCTCTTTCCAGACCTGCAAACTCGTGCAATGTGTCCCGTCTTTCCGCATTGCCTGCATATTTTGTCCTTGGACCAGCAGTCCTTCTGGTCATGGGTTGTTCTGCCGCAGTGATAACATTTTTCAAATCCCCGTGTCATTTCATGGGTGCCGTATTCCTGTGGCTTTTGCTGTATTTCCGCAGCTCCCCTTGCTGCTGCTTCGTACGATACTGCCAAGCTGAAAGCCTTATCCAGCGTCAGCTCTTTCTCTGAGAGTAACCTCTTCTGGGTTCCTTCACTCAGGAGTCCACAGACAAATTTGTCCCGTAGAGTGTCTGTCAGTCCTGCTCCGAACTGGCAGTGCTTTGATAGCTTGCATAGTTCCGTAAGGTAATCAGCATTGCTCTCATCTTTATGCTGATTTCTCCTGTGGAATTTAAATCTTTCTGCTATCAGCAGCGGTGTAGGATTTAGGTGTTCCTGTAAGATATCAACAATTTTGTTAAAACTCTTCGCCATCGGTTTGGCTGGAGTGATCAGGTTCCGCAATAGGCCGTACGTTCTTGCGCCCATTAAGTTTAGTAGTACCGATGCCTTTTTCTCATCGGCTACTTTGTTTGCCTTGCAATATACTTCGACTCTTTCCACATACGTGGTCCAGTCTTCTATTGCATTATCGAAGGCAGTGATATTGCCAGTCTTCGGCATCTTGGAAATCTAAGATGGCGCCTCCCGTGCTTTGCCTTCTTCCCCGATTTAACAAAATGGCGCCTCCCGCGCTTTGCCTTCTTCCCCGCTGGATTAAGATGGCGCTGTTGCTGGCGTTTTTATGCCTTGATGGCGACACCCTATGGTCTTCGCGCACTTCCCCCCGCGCTGCTGCTAACGCCACTCTCCGCGGTCCCCGTGGCAACTGCAGCTCCTCGCGGCTTTCTGCGCTTCTAATTTCTTTTATTTTCCCGTCGTCAGAGCAAACCCTACGGGACACTTTCCTCCCTCTTCTCGGGTCTGTACGCTGCCCGGCTTCGTAGCACCGGCCGCACCCTGTGTGCTCCACCCTCTCTCTCTCTCTCCTCTTCCCGACAACGCTGCTCGGCCCCATTGAAAAGCCACCTGATCGAGCTCTAGCCCGCCGCAGCCCAGTAAGGATCAGTGTACTACCTGCCACCAGCCCGATTAGCTGGAACACCATAGATTGGATAACCAAGCCTCGCTCTCGACAGCCTCTCCTGCAATCTTCAAATCCGATGAATCAGAGGCGGTTGCCCACGGTCGACGCTCGTTTCTGCTGTGTTTTTTTTTTTTCGTTCCTTCTTCCTTTTGCCCTCGACCTCTGACAACTTCGCTTCAGGGATGGATCCCCATGAGGTGGTGCAGACTGTAGGTAAGTTCGCATCTGCTCGTCGCCAGTATTATGTCCGTGTGTAATTGAGACACGGACTGCAGGAGCTGGTTACAACAGGTGTTTACTGAGTGGAGACAAAACTGGAACTACTATGCAAAGTTACTTCACAGGCTTATATACAGGGGTGGTCACTAGTGGTACTGCAGTATACAGGGGCTGCAGAATATAGTTCCTTCTGCAAAGTACATACACTACAGATTTAAAACACAAGAGACCATTTGGCCCATCATGGCTCTGCCAGCACTTGCTCCTTAAATAACACTAGCTACTTTAAACCCATTTCCCTGCTCTTTTCCTGTACTCTTTCATATTCTTCCGTTTCCAATTCCCTTTAGAATTATATTATATGGGGTAAATTTCCAGGTGTGTACTGCCAACGGAGAGCCGTGCCCAATGGGTACCAATATTGGGAAATGGCAGGGGCGCTGTCCACCATTTATCGCCCAGTAACGGATAGGAAATTGAGAGCTGCACACCCATGATTTCCTAATATGTGCAGCCGATAAGGGAGGATTCCCATCGGCAGCGAGATCATGATGCGAATCAGAGTGCAATGCTGATTTGAAGCCATTTTGGAAATTTTGGAACTCCACAATCCAGCCAACAGTCTTAACCTCACATATTAAATGGCATGAAGGACCACCGCCACCTGCCCCCCACCACTGCTCTCGACCCTCCCCCCCAACGTTATTTAAAGGGATCATGAAGTACTTATAGGTAATTTGCTGGTTTATTTCTTCTGGCTGCTGGTGCAATTGTACGCGTTTTTGGAGGTTTTCTATACTCGGCTAAAGTTTTAATACTCTACAGGGAATGGTCTGGCTTGTCCTGCAGTACTTTTTGTGTGCTGAAAGAAGTTGCTTCCAGATGTAGGAGTAAAAAGGTGCAAAGTGATTTTACACTTTAATTTGGGGAACTGCCTTTTTATCTCCACATGATTTAATTTTATTTTTAACTTAATGGGTTCTTTTTCCTAAAGAAACTTCAGGCACAAAACATGGCTTTACAAAGAAAACAATCATTTATTATTAATACACTAGATAATTGACATTAGAATTTAAACATCTTGGGTTTCTGCACAAATTAGAATTACTTTAACAACAATGCAATAACCTCTTCTGAATTCTCAACATGCATAACCTTTTGGAACTCAAGGGCCGGGATTTGCAGTCGGAGGCGTACCTTCGGAGTAAGCCTCCGACCTGAAAAAAAATACGAACCTACCTGCTGGCACCTGGGCTTCATGTCCTGGGCCTCCAGGCGTACGCCTGCGTAAAGGCCCAAGGATCCCAGGGATGCAGGCAGTTCAGAAGCGTCCCTGGGATCACGTGGGCCAGGTCCTCTTATTAGAAAGGAGGATTCCTCATCATGCTTATGGGGATTCCATTTACAAACAGAATCTCCATTAGCATATGAGGAACCCCCAAATAATTAAATAATTTACACAACTCTAATAAAATAAATGTTCCCATTTTCATATTTAATTAAAAGTCCTTTTAATAAAGATTTACAATAAAAATTTAATTTTTCAAAAAATAATTTTAACTATTTTAATTTGGGCCAAAATTTACAAAGACTAATTTTAAATATTTGTGGATTTTATTTTTAAATGTTAAATTTAACATTTATATTAACCCTTACGCTGGTGAAAGCAGGCCCTACACCTGCTTTACCAGGTGTAAGGGTTTTGTGGGCATTCGCTGGGCAGTAGTTGGGCAAATAGCCCAACTCTGCACCAGCGAAAGTGAGTTTCTTTTGGTTCGGAGGGTCTGTCAAGGCGAACCTTGACAGATCGCAAGATCCGGGTTTTCGTGCATGCGCCGTCATGGGCCCCACAAAATCCAGGCCCAAATGTTTATCTTAGACTAACCCCATAATGAAAGCTATGCACTCATGGTTGGCTCAAGCTTGTTGGGAAGATTCCATGTATTTTGATGGACACCGTTGTAGTGTAGCATGGCTTTCTCTTGTAGCCAGATCATCTGCTTCACCGTCAATCTGTATGCCTGCATCGAGGCATGAAGCTGTGAGGTAGTGAGCAGTCAGCGAGATACCAGGTGAGGTTAAGCGTGACTATGAGGGAGAGGCACGAAATTGGATAAGGATGCGGGTGAGTGGCAGTGGTGGATGTATAGATGGTGATGTGAGGAAGTGCATTAAAAGAGAAGGATGGGTGGGCGTGCAAGGAAGTGGGTATGAGGAGTGATATGATGGAATAGGCTTGAAAAGGCTGAGTGAGGGGGTGGGGTAATGCGCACAGCAGGATGTAGGTGAATATGCAACTGAACTCACCTTTCTTGACTAGGTTATGTCATTAAACTGCTCCCTTCACTGCATCCAGGAGCATGGCACCATGGTCCTGCTGCTGAACTCCTCTGCAACCTCCAACCACGTCTTCTTTGTTTCAGCTGCTGGTTTCATCCTCCCATTGCTGGGGAAGAGTATCTCTCTCCTACCCCTCACAACCCCCAGCACCACATCAAGGGAGGTGTCAGTGAAGCAGTTCACAACCTTTGAGCGTCTGGATCTGGACTCAATTGTGACACTTCCACTTTTCTTCCTGACAACTCCAACTCATTCAACTTGCATCTTTGGATTGTCCCTTTGAATACTGGAGTTGATATTGCATCATGCAGATCCACACCACACCCGCTGCCGCTGATTGGACAGGAAACCCGGAAGTAAAATGCTAATAAGGTGGCTACGTTAAAAAGCCACTGACAGATGCGCTGAACTTACTTAGGGGTTTACCGCGTGATATCAAACATCCCCGCTCCCAGCGCGTCGCCCAATTAATATCGGGGCCAATGTGTCCACAATGTAATAAAGTTAAGTCAGCAGGTGTTCAAATTACCTTTTAAGAGTCCTTTTCCTTCAGACATGCTGGAGCCGATTTTGGAACAGGTTTTCACTACACAGACATGGTTGGCCTAGTAGGGCTTCCTCTGCGAATTAAGCGTGACTGGGAGAATGAAGAGAGACCACGCAGATCACGACAAGCTGCTAGAAGGGGAGGAGGAGGAGGGGGAGCAGGGCACTCAGCAGGAGGCCATATCCACGGAGGGTCTTCAGGGAGCAATTCTCTTACTTCAACTTCAGCGACGACCAGTCCATGAGCTGTCTTCTGTTCACAAAAGATGTCATGACTGAAATCTATCAACTGCTGCAGCTACAACTGCAGCCTCAAAGCCGGGCAAGGACAGCATTGCCCGTGGCTGTCAAGGTGACCGTGGCTCTTAATTTTTATGCCTCTGGCTCCTTTCAGGCTGCTGCTGGAGATAGAAGCAACATCTCACAGTTTGCAGGACACTGCTGTAGATGGGAGGTCATTGAGGATCCTTTTGCACAGAGACAGCTTCAACTCATTCCCTATTGCCAGAGACAAGCAGGAGGAGCGAGCATAAGGGTTTGCACAGATTGCATGCTTCCCCATTGTGCAGGGTGCTGTTGACTACGTGCACATTGCCATGTATGTGCCTCATCTGAACTTGGCCATTTTCATCAATAGAAAGGGATTCCACTGCCTCAATGTACAGTTGGTGTGTGACCATCATGCAGGTGAATGCCCATTATCCTGGCAGCAGTCACAATTCTTTCATTCTGTGGCAGTCCTCTGTTCCACCTGCATTTGAATCACCACGGCAAGTCAAAGGCTGGCTACTGGGTGAAAAGGGTTAAACTCTCATGATGTGGCTCATGACTCCGGTCAGGAACTGCACTTGCCACCACCCATCAGGTGAGAAGCTGAGGAGCAGGAGCATGAGGAAGAGGAGGAGGAAGACGTGCAAGAGGAAGTGGAGGAAGAGGAAGGGTGGGTACAATGTAGATAGTCCCATTCTGCCAGGGCTCTACATGATGAGATTATTCATGAGTGATACCAGTAACTTCAACTACACTTCCCCATTCACCAACAGTCCCAGACTCCTTATGTTTCCTCTCTCACTGAACATCACATCGCTCTCTTTCTGACAACACATATTGGTTCCTCCCTCAGTTCACCACAGAAATAAAAACCACCACCAAATGCAAATTCAAATCCAAATGTATCAATTCACTCATTAAATAATGCATCAGAATGAAACTAATCAACCTTGTGCATTCCCTTAGTGCCTGTCTTCCGTGTGCCTTTTCCTATCCTAGTGCTTCTGCAAGGTGCTTCCCCAGTGGCCCCAGTGGAGGTGGAAGGCTGCTGACCTTCAATTGAGGAGACTGCAGATGGCCTTGAAGGGTGAACTCGAGCTGCTCTGGGCCTAGAGGGCCCAGCTTCAGACTGTACCATCTCAGCCTGGGCTGCAGCAGTCTAAGCTGGCTGGCTGTCAGGCAACAGCAAGGGAACTGGTAGAGTGGCAGGGGTGAGAGCACAAAATGCCATCATCCTGAGAGAGGACAGCGGGGTTCTGTTCCATGGAACCACTGCCAATCTCCCAGGGTGGCGCCTCAGCTATCCTACTGATCTGTTGAAGAGCAGATTGCTGGACTGCTGTGATGCCCTGGAAGCCCCTTTGAATAGTGGTTTCCAGAGCCACGATGGCAGCAGTCTGATCTTCCAAAGCAGCAGTCTGAGATTCCAATGCAGCATTCAGACCATTGATGGACGCTGTTTATGCTGCAATGAAAGCTGTGACATAAGATGGTGGGTTCCACAGATGTGCTGATGGTGACCACCCATTCCATGTTGGAAAGGATGGGCTCCAAGCTTTACGCAAAACCCTGTGCCACGTTGGAGGTGGACTTGTCCATGCTCCTTTATATTGTGTACAGCCTTTCTGGCAGGTTTTCCAGTGTACCAAGAAATTGGTTGTGTACGCCCATCAACCTTCTTCTGTAGCCTGGACCATCGAAATCCTCAACTAACTCCTCTGCAGCAGAACTAATGTGTGACCTCGCCCTCCGGCGAGCTGGCACCTGCGTTATCCTTTCCCTCCGTCCTGGCTCCTGAGCACTTGTGCCCGATGTCTCATCCCCGTCTATCTTAGCCTCTAAAATAGCCGCAGTGTCAGTCCCTGAGCTGGTGGCTGCGAGTGTAAGATCAAGTGACGGTGTCTCTTCATCTTCACTGTCTTCTTCCTCTTGCTCCTCTGACTGGGAAGGTTTCTGTTCTTGGGTATTTGAAATGAAAAAGGGACAAGGGTTGGGTTGTGGTGAAGGGAGAGGAGAAAGTAGGAAGTGCGTGCTTACACCATCTGCAGCTTGTGAGTCAGAAGAGGTTGTGGGATGAGGGAGAAGTGAAAAGAGAGGAAAAGGATTAGTACTGCAGAGACCCTCCTCATCGATCCCTCCAGCGCTGCCACTGGCCATGGGCTCAGCGATGGACCTTTACATGAGGCCAGTACTGTCTTCTCCAGGGGGTTAAAATATGCAGGCGTGCTTGTCCTCCTCCAGTATTTTGTTATGTGCCTCCTTTTCCTGCAAGAAAGTTGGAAGTGTGTCAGTGAGTGTCCTGCAATATGTTTGGGTGATGTGGCTGTCATGGTTGAATAGCTGCCAGTGTGTGTAAGTTGTGAGTGTGAGGCTTGCAACAGTGCTAAGTGTGTGACAGTAAGATAAACCATATGAATTGAAGGGTTGAGTACTGAATGATAGAGATTGTTGGTAGGTGGGTGATGCGGGGTGTATTGAATTGAGCAGTGGATGAGGCTAGTGGTGCAGTTGGTAGGATATGCCATTTGAAGATTGCACTCCCTCATCTTGACCACTTGTGTCAGATCGTTAAACTTCTTCCTGCACTGCATCCATGTTCTTGGAGCTATTTGTTCCCACTGCCTCCTGAGCATATGTCTGGAGGGCCTCCTGCAGCCTCCCACTGCGGATACAGGATGTCTCTCATTCTCTCCACCTTTTGCACCAAGACCTCCAGTGCATTATCAGAAAACCTTGATGCTCGCTCACTCGCATGTTCAGCCATTCCTTAAAGTATCAGATTCAGTTTACAAACGACTCCCACCACTTATTGGAGCCACAATGCACCTCCCCTTTAAGAGATGCAGGTTGCTTTTAAGTAGCGCTACCCAGTCGCGATATTGGGCCCCCTGCTGATGCATGCAGCCAATGAACAGTGCGGGAAGCGATGGCTGCAGCAGCTATCATTTAGAAGAGGAGGCAGCACCAATTTAACATCCTGCCTGCACGGGTGTGAGGTAATCACGGATTGCGATCCTCACGCCTGCTTTCAGGGCTTCTCCAATTTAATCCCCCTTGTTACATTGAGTCCCTGCACTTCATGGTAATGCAAGCATTATTATAATATTCAAATGATACGAGAGTGACATAACAATGCTTTCTTCATCTTGTTATTATCTTTTCACCGAATAAACATTACTTCCAAATCCCATGTGACATGAATCTTGTCATTCATGTGGAAATGACTTATGAAGTAATACTGGGCGGCCTGCTGGTGGCGCTGTCCAGGGAGAGTATAAATACTCGGGCATGGGCCCAGCTTGCTCAGGACATTCTTTAACAGGAACTAGTGAAGGACACAACTAGACCTCCATGTTGAAAAACAGTTGATTAAAGCCTTGTTTAATACTCAGACCAAGTGCCTAGTAGTTTTCTTACGTCACCATGCATATAAATACACATCTGTGGTTACTATGCGCTGAGATCTATAGGGCCATAAGTTTGAAAAATCTAATAAGAGGATTCATTCAACAGTCTTAAACCTCTTTTGCCCAATTATCTTGATTTTTGTAAGCTGGCACTTAAGTGCTCATAGGCCTTTATGCCAATTGGAGCCAGTCTTTGTTTCTTTGCCCCAGCACTACTGGGTTTCCAGATAGGATTCCCTTACCTGATATATTTGGAATAGGAGGCACAACCAAGGGATGCTAGGCAGGCCAGAGTGCAAGAGAGCTGCTCTGTGCAGAACCACCAGTAACTTTGCAGTTGAGAGGAACATCCCTCGCTTTGACAGAGGAGGAGTGCTAGCTGAAGCTCCAGCTCTCAAAGGAGGTTGTAACAGCAGGTCTGATGGCACAGATATGTGTGACGGCCTGACTAACCGTCATGCTGGATGGTTCCTCAGAAGCATCCCAATAACAACATGTGATACTTTACATGAAAGAAGGCATGTCAGAATGATCATCAGCCAGAAAAACCTGATTAGCTGCACATGCCAAGATGCCACCAACCATATTTGCAGATACTGCCATGCCCAACTGACAATGGCTGGTCTCCATCACTGCATGCAGCACCACCTCCACTTCAGCAGCCATCAAGCAGGTGGTCGGGTGCTGGACTGCTCTGTCCTATGCCTGCAGAAACAACCTTAGACTTCCTTACCCTTCATTTTTGCATGAAACACTGGCCTCGGGAAACCCGGCAGCTAAAGGGAGGCGAGGACTGCTGCATGGAAGAAGTAAGTGCATTTCCAGCACTGCTTGTGCGCCAGGAGGAGCAGAAGGAGCAGGAGTGCTTCCTCCCCGGCCACCCAAGCTAATCTCCTTCCCTCCCTATGATCAGACCTTCCCCCCTCCCCCGCAATTGAACTGCTCTGCGATCACCGAACCCCCCACTGTGATCACCAACCCCCAACACCCCCTCTCTGACCCCGATTTCTCTTCGACCCCCCGTGATCACCCCTGACCTTCCAAACCACGCTCTACCCACCCCATCACGATCCCTACCCCGAGGAGCAGGAAACCTACCTGCTCCTGGGCTGCGGCCTCTTCTGGAGCATTCCCCGCCCAACAGGGAGTCAAGCCTGTCAATCAAGATGGCGTCCGAGTGGGGAACATGTTAAAAAAACACGCATGTTCCCGATCAGAACTCCTCCCCCTTGCTTGGAAATCCCGCCCAATAAATATCAGGGCCGTCGAATCGTAAAAAGATAAAACACAAAAGGATGCCATTCGGCCCATCCTGTCTGTGTCAGCTGTTTGAAAGAGCTATCCAATTAGTCCCACTTTCCTGCTCTTTTTCCGTAGCCCTGCAAATTTTCTCTGTTCAAGTATTTATCAAATTACCTTTTGAAAGTTATTATTGAACGTGCTTCCACCACCCTTTCAGGCAGTGCATTCAGATCACAACAACTTGCTGTGTAAAAAAAATGTCCTCATGTTGCCTCTAGTTCTTTTGCCAATTACCATAAACCTGTGTCCTTTGGTTATCGACCCTTCTGCCACTGGAAATAGTTTCACCTTATTTACTCTATCATGACCCTTCATGATGTTGAACACCTCTATCAAATATCCCCTTAACCTTCTCTGCTCTAAGGGCAACAACTCCAGTTTCTCCAGTCTCTCCACGTAACTGAAGTCTTTCTCCCTGGTACCATTCTAGTAAATCTCCTCTGCGACCTCGCTAAGGTCTTGACATCCTTATTAAAATGTGGCGCCCAGAATTGGACACAATACTCCAGCTGGGGTCTAACCAGAGTTTTATAAATGTTCAGCATAACTTCCTTGCTTTTGTACTCTCTGCTTCTATTTATAAAGCCAAGGATCCCGTATGCCATTTAAACATTCTTCTCGATTTGTCCTGCCACCTTCAAAGACTTGTGTATGTATACCCCCAGCTCTCTCTGTGCCTGCACCCCCTTTAAAATTGTACCATTTAGTTTATATTGCCTCTCCTCATTCTTCCTACCAAAATGAATCACTTCACACTTCTCTGTCATAAACTCCAACTGCCATGTTTCTGCCCATTTCACTAGTCTGTCTATGTCCTCCTGAAGTCTGTTATTATCCTCCTCACTATTTATGACATTTCCGAGTTTCGTGTCATCTGCACACTTTGAAATTATGCCCTGTATACTCAAGTCCAGATCATTAATATATATCAAAAAGAGCAGTGGTCCCAACACCACTGCACACTTCCCTCCAGTCTAAAAAACAATTGCTCATCACTACCCTGCTTTATGTTCCTTAGCCAATTTTGTATCCACACAGCTAACAAGTCTATTATGTGGTACTTTATCAAAACTCTTTTGAAAGTCCATTTCCACAACATCAATCGCAATACCCTCATCAAAACTCTGTTACTTCATCAAATAACTCAATCAAGTTAGTCAAACATAATTTGTCTTTAATGAATCTGTGCTGACTTTCTTTTATTAACCCAAATTTTTCTAAATGCCAATTAATTTTGTCTCGGATTATTGTCTCTAGAAGTTTCCCACCACTGACGTTAGGCTGACTGGCTTGTAGTTACCAGGTTTATCCCTCTCCCTTTTTTTAAACAGGGGTGTAACATTTGCAATCCTCCAGTCCTCTGGCAACACCCCCATATCTAAGGAGGAATGGAAGGCTGTGGCTAGACCCTCCCAAATTTCTATCCTTACTTCCCTCAGCAACCTCGGATGCATCCCATCTGGACTGGGTGACTTTTGCACTTTGAGCACTGCCAGCCTTTTAAGTACCTCCTCTTTATCTATTTTTATCCTTCCCATTTGTCTACTACCACCTCCTTTACTGTGACATTGGCAGCATCCTCTTTGTTAGTGAAGACAGATGCAAAGTACTCATTTAGAATCTTAGCCATGCCCTTTGCCCCCAAAAGAAGATTTTTTGGTTTATAATCGGCCCCACCCTTCCTTTGACTACCCATTTACCTATATGTGTTCATAAAAGATTTTTGGGTTCCCTTTTATGTTAGCCACTAATCTATTCTCATTAACTTTTTTTCCCCCTCTTACTTCCTTTTTCAGTTCTCTTTCTGTACATTTTTTATTCACCTTAGTTCTGTACTGAATTATGAACCTGGCATTTATCATAAGCCTCCTTTTTCTGTTTCATTTTAATCTCTATTTCTTTCGTCATCCAGGGAGCTCTAGCTTTCGATGCCATAACTAGTGGGGGGGAGGTTCCTAGAGAGCAAATAATACAAATGATAACAGAGAAGGTCATAGACTTAGGTAGCAGTGGGGAAATTAAAAACCAGAGCATGTCAGGAAGGGGCAGAAGGTATGGAGTAAAAGGTAAAGTAATAAAAAGGGCAAAAGCAGGAACTAAGTGTCACAAAACATCTTTGAAAGTTCTCTATCTGAATGCACGTAGCATTCGTAACAAAATAGATGAGTTAATGGCACAAATAACTACATATGGGTATGATCGTGTGGCCATTACAGAAACATGGCTGCAGGGTGACAATGCCTGGGAATTAAACATACCAGGTTATTTAACGATCAGGAAGGACAGGCAGGAAGGAAGGGGAGGTGGGGTGGCTATGTTAATAAAGGAAGGAATCACTGTAATACAGAGAAATGATATTGGGTCAAAAGATCAGGACAATGAAACAGTTTGGGTGGAGGTAAGGAATAATAAGGGGAAAAAAACACTAGTGGGCGTAGTCTATAGGCCTCCGAACTGTGGCAAATCTGTTGGACGGAGTAGCAATCAGGAAATAGTTGAGGCTTGTAATAAGGGAACATCTATAACTATGGGGGATTTTAACTATCATATTAATTGGACAAATCAAATTGGGCAGGGCTGCCTTGAGGATGAGTTCATTGAGTGTATTAGGGATGGGTTTCTTGAGCAGTATGTAACTGAACCGACCAGCGGGCAGGCAACCTTAGATCAGGTCCTGTGTAACGAGACAGGAATAATTAAAAATGTCCTAGTAAAGGATCCCCTTGGAATGAGTGACCATAACATGGTTGAATTCCATATTCAATTAGAGGGTGAGAAGGTTGGATCTCAAACAAGCGTGCTAAGCTTGAATAAAGGAGACTATGAAGGTATGAGAGCGGAATTGAGTAGAGTGGATTGGGAAAATAGATTAAAGGGTAAGAAGATACATGATCAGTGGTGTACATTTAAGGAGTTATTTTACAACTTCCAAAAAATATATATTCCACTGAGAAGAAAAGGGTGTAAAAGAAAAGACAGCCATCCGTGGCTAAGTAAAGAAATTAAGGATAGTATTCGACTAAAAACAAGGGCATATAAGGTAGCCAAATCTAGTGGGAGGATAGAGGATTGGGAAACCTTTAAAAGACAGCAAAAAATAACAAAAAGATTGATTAAGAAAGGGAAGATAGATTATGAAAGTAAATTAGCAAAAAATATAAAAACAGATAGTAAGAGTTTTTATAGTTATATAAAAAGAAAAAGGGTGGCTAAAGTAAATGTTGGTCCCTTAGAGGATGAGACCGGGAAATTAATGGTGGGAAATATGGAGATGGCAAAAACACTGAATGAATATTTTACATCAGTCTTTACAGTAGAAGACACTAAGAATATCCCAACACTGGACAAACAGAGGGCTAAAGGGGGGGAGGAGCTAAACACGATCACAATCACTAAGGAAGTGGTACTCGGTAAAATAATGGGACTCAAGGCGGATAAATCACCTGGACCTGATGGCTTACATCCTAGGGTCTTGAGGGAAGTGGCGGTAGGGATTGTGGATGCATTTGTAACAATTTTCCAAAACTCCCTGGACTCGGCAATGGTCCCGGCAGACTGGAAAACTGCTAATGTAACACCCTTATTTAAAAAGGGCAGTAGACAGAAGGCTGGAAACTATAGACTGGTTAGCCTAACATCTGTGGTAGGTAAAATTTTGGTGTCCATTATTAAGGAGACAGTAACAGGACATTTGGATAATCATAATTTAATAGGACAAAGTCAGCATGGTTTTATGAAGGGGAAGCCATGTTTGACAAATTTGCTGGAGTTCTTTGAGGAAGTAACATATAGGGTGGATAAAGGGGAACCAGTGGACGTAGTGTATTTAGACTTCCAAAAGGCATTTGACAAGGTGCCACACAAAAGATTATTGCTTAAGATAAAAAATCACAGGATTGGGGGTAATATTCTGGCATGGATAGAGGATTGGCTATCTAACAGAAGGCAGAGAGTTGGGATAAATGGTTCATTCTCAGACTGGCAATCAGTAACTAGTGGTGTTCCGCAGGGGTCAGTGCTGGGTCCCCAACTCTTTACAATCTATATTAACGATTTGGAGGAGGGGACCGAGTGTAACATATCAAAGTTTGCAGATGATACTAAGATGGGGGGGAAAGTAGTGAGTGAGGAGGACATAAAAAACCTTCAAGGGGACATAGACAGGCTAAGTAAGTGGGCAGAGATTTGGCAGATGGAATACAATACTGGAAAGTGTGAGGTTATGCACCTTGGCAGGAAAAATCGTAGTGCAAGTTATTATCTTAATGGCAAGAAACTGGAAAGTACTGAAGTACAAAGGGATCTAGGGGTCCTGGTGCACGAAACTCAAAAGGTTAGTATGCAGGTGCAGCAAGTGATTAAGAAGGCCAATGGAATGTTGGCTTTCATTGCTAGGGGGATAGAATATAAAAATAGGGAGGTATTGCTTCAGTTGTACAAGGTATTGGTAAGACCGCACCTGGAATACTGCATACAGTTTTGGTGTCCATACTTAAGAAAAGACATACTTGCTCTCGAGTCAGTACAAAGAAGGTTCACTCGGTTAATCCCGGGGATGAGGGGATGGACATATGAGGAGAGGTTGAGTAGATTGGGACTCTACTCATTGGAGTTCAGAAGAATGAGAGGCAATCTTATTGAAACATGTAAGATTGTGAAGGGGTTGGATCGGGTGGAGGTGGGGAAGATGTTCCCGATGATGGGTGAAACTAGAACTAGGGGGCATAGTCTTAGAATAAGGGGCTGCTCTTTCAAAACTGAGATGAGGTGGAACTACTTCACTCAGAGGGTGGTAGCTCCATGGAATATGCTGCCCCAAAAAACTGTAGAAGCTACATCATTACATAAATTTAAAACAGAAATAGACAGTTTCCTAGAAGTAAAGGGAATTAAGGGTTACGGGGAGCGGGCAGGAATTTGGACATGAGTCTAGGTTCGGATCGGTCATGGCCCTGTGGGTAGCGGAGCGGGCCCAGGGGCCATGTAGCCTGATCCTGCTCCTATTTCGTGTGTCTAATTCTGTTAGATGCAGGAGATGGTTCTGTGATAGTGGATTGGCAGTTAGGATCAGATCAGCCATGATCTTATTGAATGGCGGAGCAGGCTCGAGGGGCCGATTGGCCTACTCCTGCTCCTATTTCTTGTGTTCTTATGTTCTTTCCCCCTCGTGGGAATGTATCTAGTCTGTACCCAAACTATCTCCTCTTTGAAGGCCTCCCAATGCTCATTTACTGTTTACCTGCCAATCTTTGTTACCAATCCACCTGGGCCAGATCTCTTTTCAACTCACTGAAATTAGCCCTCATCCAGTTGAGTATTTTTATGTTTGATTATTCCTTGTTCTTTTCCATATCTACTCTACACCTAATGATAGTGTGATCACTGTTTCCCAAATACTATCCCGCTGAAACATGCTCCACTTGCCCCACTTCATTCCCCAGAACTAGATCCAGCTCTGCTTCCTTTCTCGTTGGCTGGAAATATACTGATGAAGAAAGTTCTTTTGTACGCATCTTAGGAATTCCTCCCCCTTTTTGCCCTTTACACTGCTATATTAGAATATACTTGAAGTCCCCCATTATCACTTCTCTAAAGTTCTTGCATATTTCTGCAATTTGTCTGAAAATTTGCTCCTTTATTTCCTTCCCACTATTTGATGGCCTATAGTAGCGTAACAGCTCCACTATTGGTCCTTAATTCTAACCAAATAGATTCTGCCTTTGAACCCTCAAGTACATCATCCCTTTCTCGTGTTTTAACAGTTTCTTTGATCAATATTGCCACTCCCTCCTTTTTTTCCTTCCTATCTTTCTTCAGTACATTGTAGCCAGGAATATTAAGTCCCCATTCCTCTCCTTGTTTGAGCTAGGCCTCCATTATTGCCACTATGTCATCATACCATGTGGCTACTTGTGCCTGCAGCTCATCAACCTTATTTACCATGCTCCATGCATTTACGCACATGCACTCCAAACCCATCTTAGTCTGCCTCACATTTCCCCCTGTCTGATCCCTCCTATTTCTGAACTACGCTTTATTCAAATGCTGTTTGTCTCTCACTGTGCATCTTGTATCTCCTCTCTAATACTTTATCCTGGTGCCTCTCCTCCTGCCAAATTAGCTTAAACCCTCCGTCACAGCAATTGTTAACCTCCCTTTGAGGACATTGGTCCCAGCCCTGTTGAGGTGCAACCCATTCAGCTTGTACAGGTCCTTCTTGCCCCAGAATTGGTTCCATTGCCTCAGGAATCTGTAGCCCTCCCTCCTGCACCATTTCTCCAGCCACATGTTAACCTGTTTTATCTTGCTAGTCTTATACTCACTAGCACGTGGTACTGGGAGTAATGCAGATATTACTACCTTTGAGGCCCTGCTCGTTAACTTCCTTCCTAGCTCCTGAAACTCTGCCTGCAGGACCTCAACCCTTTTCCTTCCTATGTCATTGGTTCCAACATGGACCATGACTTCTGGTTGTTTCCCTTCCCGCTGCAAAATATTCTGCACTCTCTCAGTGATATCCTTTACCCTGGCACCAGGGAGGCAACACACCATACAAGACTCATGTCAATGGTTGCAGAGACGCTTGTCTATCCCCCCTGACTATCGCATCCCCTATAACAGCTGCATTTCTACACTTTGCTGTGCTTCCCCCTGTGCAGCTATATGCCCCACAATGCAGTGGATGTGCTCTAGACTGCACTCCCCTGAGGTGCCATCACTCTCACTGTACTGAAAACCAGTTGTGAGTGCAACACTCCTGGTGAATTCCTGCACTAACTGCCTCTTCCTACCCTGCCGGATGGCGACCCACTTACTAGCTGCATGAACTCTCTGACTGCGGGGTGGCCACCTCTGGAACGTTCGATCCAAAAAATTCTCAGCCTCCCATATGCCCAGCAGTGACTCCCGCCAGCAGCTGACAGCACTTACTGCGCACGTGGTTATCCAGGACACATGAAGTGTCAAGTCCCAAGAGTTAATTTGCATGGGCTCGCCCTGCTTGCACCTGCTGCAGGTTTAAGCACTCCACTCCACTCCACTTCACTTCACTCCACTCCACTCCACTCCACTCCACTCCACTCCACATGAAGTGTCCTGGAGTTCCCACATGGCACAGGAATTGCAGGCAACAAGTTTCAGCAACATGCACACTATTTTCCACTTTCAGCAGGAATATTTTCTCTACACCAACTCAATTCTGAACCTATATCTGTGAATAAGTAGAGAAATAGGCTGATCCATAACATCTGCATGCTCTTAGCACAGTACCATTCTGATGGGCTAAGCACCAGTTCATAACCATGTAGAACTGATTTACACCAGTAGGTGATTCCTATTATATCCCAGAGTTCAAATAAAACTTTAGGTGGTCCCATAATTTGGGATATTTGTCCTTGAAAAAAGCACTTTAAAAAATATTCTAGTTTTCCAACTTCCGGCATTGTGATAAATAATCTCACTATAAGTATCTCTAATACTCAATGTTTCACTACATTATGTATGTACTTACATTCTCCACCATAAAATGCATGTCTTTCAGGGTCAGAGATCTGCATTTCATTAGTTACTTAAGTAAGGTGACATTTTGATGAATGTATCTCTACACTAAAATGTTCCATGTCTTTAAAAGTTCCTTATAGTGATTCTAATTCCTAGTCTGTTTACCTTTCCCCAGCTGTTTTTCGCAGAAGTCAAAAACATTGTAAACCACTGCCAACCAAGTCTATGGGTTGAAACGGAAACATTTTGCCTGGGAATTTCCTTGGAGCTACTTTTGTTCCGCCGCTGTAACTTTGCTGGCAGTGCGGTGGAAACGACGTTTACATGTGTAATCAGGGTTTTTGCTGCACTTCCGACAATGGCGCGGGAACAGCTCTGAGGAAATTTCGGGCCAAAAAGATAACACTAAGAGGAAAAGCCGTAATAAAGATGCAAAGGGCTCGATTTTGACTTTTGGATGACCGACCAGCAAAGCGTGCTGGCCAGCCACTCACTCCTGCTCCTCAGGGGCCCACAGAAATAATTCAACACTTACCTTTGGTGGGCCTCTTTGGCTCCTTCACCCGTGGAATTGATTGGAGTGTGCACGGCGTCTGGCCAGTCCGACCTAAAATTATAATTGGGGGCCTATTTACATCATAAGACTCCGATTTCCATAATAAAAGAGGCCTATTGCCTGAAACAGGCGGGCACTTTGGATACCCGACAGTAGGCCCCATTCAAAATGGAGCTGGCTGCATCGCTGGTGTTAATGGGGAGGAAATGCTACCGAACCCATCTTGAGGCTGTTATTGCCCCATTTACGACAGGTGAAGGCAGTCAAAATCAACTTCCAAGAATTGTAAACAAGCAGTTGCAAGCTAGATTTTTGTTGCCTGTTGTAGGGGTGCAAGACAAGTGGCTGGCAGCAGAAAATGGGCACCCAGCTACATCCCACTGGAACTCCACCCACTATATCTGTCGGCAGCATTCGGGGTGTGGGGATTAGCGTGGTAGGAAGTGCCTGGTTCACGACTGACTTTTCAAGGGAAACTAGGGATGTGTAATAAATGCCGGCTTTCCCAGTGATGCCCATATCTGAGAATTAATTTTTAAAAACGTAACAAGTAGCAACCAAGAATGTCTTTTGCAATAGGAACCTGAGAGAAGTAATTGAATCTGAAAATATAGTTATGGCATAATGACTGCTCTCAAAATTGACTCTATAACCTGGCCAATACCAGCAGCCAGAAGACCTCCAGTGTAGACGATCTTTTAGCTGAATCTGTAAAAGGAGGGGCTTACATTCTGGTGGGGCCCAACAGGCGCAAGGCTTAATACCTTCCTCTGGACGCGCCATCCAATGGGCGTCCAACTGATGAAGAGAGGAAAATGTGGGGGAAGTGTCAGGTCCCAAGAGTTAATTTGCATGGGCTCGCCCTGCTTGTACCTGCTGCAGGTTTAAGCACTCCACTCCACTTCACTCCACTCCACTCCACTCCACTCCACTCCACTCCATTCCACTCCACTCCACTCCACTTCACTCCACTCCACTCCACTCCACTTCACTCCAATCCACTTCACTCCACTCCACTTCACTCCACTCCACTCCACTTCACTCCACTCCACTCCACTCCACTCCACTCCACTCCACCTCACGCCACTCCACTCCACTACACGCCGCTCCATTCCACTCCACTCCACTTCACTCCACTCCATTCCACTCCACTCCACTTCACTCCACTCCACTCCACTCCACTCTACTCCACTCCACTCCACTTCACTCCACTCCACTCTACTCCACTCCACTCCACTCCACTTCACTCCACTCCACTCCACTCCACTTCACTCCAATCCACTTCACTCCACTCCACTTCACTCCACTCCACTCCACTCCACTTCACTCCACTCCATTCCACTCCACTCCACTTCACTCCACTCCACTTCACTCCACTCCACTCCACTCCACTCCACTTCACTCCACTCCACTCCACTCCACTCCACTCCACTTCACTACACGCCGCTCCATTCCACTCCACTCCACTTCACTCCACTCCATTCCACTCCACTCCACTTCACTCCACTCCACTCCACTCCACTCTACTCCACTCCACTCCACTTCACTCCACTCCACTCTACTCCACTCCATTCCACTCCACTTCACTCCACTCCACTCTACTCCACTCCACTCCACTTCACTCCACTCCACTCTAATCCACTCCACTTCACTCCACTCCACTTCACTCCACTCCACTCCACTCCACTTCACTCCACTCCACTCCACTCCACTTCACTACACGCCGCTCCATTCCACTCCACTCCACTTCACTCCACTCCATTCCACTCCACTCCACTTCACTCCACTCCACTCCACTCCACTCTACTCCACTCCACTCCACTTCACTCCACTCCACTCTACTCCACTCCACTCCACTCCACTTCACTCCACTCCACTCCACTCCACTTCACTCCAATCCACGTCACTCCACTCCACTTCACTCCACTCCACTCCACTTCACTCCACTCCACTCCACTCCACTCCACTTCACTCCACTCCACTTCACTCCACTCCACTCCACTCCACTTCACTCCACTCCACTCCACTCCACTCCACTCCACTTCACTACACGCCGCTCCATTCCACTCCACTCCACTTCACTCCACTCCATTCCACTCCACTCCACTTCACTCCACTCCACTCCACTCTACTCCACTCCACTCTACTCCACTCCACTCCACTCCACTTCACTCCACTCCACTCTACTCCACTTCACTCCACTCCACTCTAATCCACTCCACTTCACTCCACTCCACTTCACTCCACTCCACTCCACTCCACTTCACTCCACTCCACTCCACTCCACTCCACTCCACTCCACTTCACTACACGCCGCTCCATTCCACTCCACTCCACTTCACTCCACTCCATTCCACTCCACTCCACTTCACTCCACTCCACTCTACTCCACTCCACTCCACTCCACTTCACTCCACTCCACTCTACTCCACTTCACTCCACTCCACTCTAATCCACTCCACTTCACTCCACTCCACTTCACTCCACTCCACTCCACTCCACTCCACTTCACTCCACTCCACTCCACTCCACTCCACTCCACTTCACTACACGCCGCTCCATTCCACTCCACTCCACTTCACTCCACTCCATTCCACTCCACTCCACTTCACTCCACTCCACTCCACTCCACTCCACTCCACTCCACTCCACTCTACTCCACCCCACTCCACTTCACTCCACTCCACTCTACTCCACTCCACTCCACTTCACTCCACTCCACTCCACTCCACTTCACTCCAATCCACTTCACTCCACTCCACTTCACTCCACTCCACTCCACTCCACTCCACTTCACTCCACTCCACTCCACTCCACTTCACTCCACTCCACTTCACTCCACTCCACTCCACTCCACTCCACTTCACTCCACTCCACTCCACTCCACTCCACTTCACTACACGCCGCTCCATTCCACTCCACTCCACTTCACTCCACTCCATTCCACTCCACTCCACTTCACTCCACTCCACTCCACTCCACTCTACTCCACTCCACTCCACTTCACTCCACTCCACTCTACTCCACTCCACTCCACTTCACTCCACTCCACTCGACTCCACTCCACTCCACTTCACTCCACTCCACTCTAATCCACTCCACTTCACTCCACTCCACTTCACTCCACTCCACTCCACTCCACTCCACTCCACTCCACTCCACTTCACGACACGCCGCTCCATTCCACTCCACTCCACTTCACTCCACTCCATTCCACTCCACTCCACTTCACTCCACTCCACTCCACTCCACTCTACTCCACTCCACTCCACTTCACTCCACTCCACTCTACTCCACTCCACTCCACTTCACTCCACTCCACTCTACTCCACTCCACTCCACTTCACTCCACTCCACTCCACTCCACTCCACTCCACTCCACTTCACTCCACTCCACTCCACTTCACTCCACTCCACTCCACTCGACTCCACTTCACTCCACTCCACTCCACTCCACTTCATGCCACTCCACTTCACTCCACTCCACTCCACTCCACTCCACTTCACTCCACTCCACTCCACTCTACTCTACTCCACTCCACTCCACTCCACTTCACTCCACTCCACTCTACTCCACTCCACTCCACTCCACTTCACTCCACTCCACTCCACTGCTCCACTCCACATCACTCCACTCCACTCCACTGCTCCACTCCACTTCACTCCACTACACTCCACTTCACTCCACTCCACTCCACTCCACTCCACACCACTCCACTCCACTTCACTCCACTCCAATCCACTCCTCTCCACTCCACTCCACTCCACTCCACTCAACTTCACTCCACTCCACTCCACTTCACTCCGCTCCACTCCACTTCACTCCATGCCACGCCACTCCTCTCCACTCCACTCCACTCCTCTCCACTTCACTCCACTCCACTCCACTCCACTCCACTCCACTCCACACCACTCAAAGCCACTCCTCTCCACTCCACTCCTCTCCACTTCACTCCACTCCACTCCACTCCACTCCACGCCACTCCACTCCACTACTCTCCACTCCACTCCTCCCCACTCCACTCCACTCCACTCCACGCCACTCCACTCCTCTCCACTTCACTCCACTCCACTCCACACCACTCCACGCCACGCCACTCCACTCCACTCCACTTCACTCCACTCCACTCCACTCCACTCCACGCCACTCCACTCCACTCCACTCCACGCCACTTCACTCCACTCCACTCCACTCCACTCCACTTCACTCCACTCCACACCACTCCTCTCCACTCCACTCTTCTCCACTTCACTCCACTCCACTCCACTTCACTCCACTCCACTTCTCTCCACTCCACTCCACTCCACTCCATGCCACTCAACTTCACTCCACTACACTCCACTCCTCTCCACTTCACTCCACTCCACTCCACTCTCACTCCACTCCACTTCACTCCACTCCACTCCACTCCACTTCACTCCACTCCACTCCACTGCACTTCACTCCACTTCACTCCACTCCACTTCACTCCACTTCACTTCACTTCACTCCACTCCACTCCGCTCCCCTCCACTTCACTCCACTGCACTCCACTCCACTTCACTCCACTTCACTCCACTTCTCTCCACTCCACTTCACTCCACTCCACTTCAGTTCACTCCACTCCCCTCCAGTCCACACCCCTCCACTTCACTCCACTGCACTTCACTCCACTCCACTCCACTCCACTCCCCTCCCGTCCACTCCACTCCACTCCACTTCACTCTACTCCACTCCACTTCACTTCACTCCACTCCACTCCACTTCACTTCACTCCACTCCCCTCCACTTCACTTCACTCCACTTCACTCCACTTCACTCCACTTAACTCCACTCCACTCCACTTCACTCCACTCCACTCCACATCACTCCACTCCACTCCACTCCCCTCCACTTCACTCCACTCCACTCAACTCCACTCCCCTCCACCACTCCACTCCACTCCACTCCACGTCACTCCACTCCTATCCTCTCCACTCCACTCCCCTCCACTCCCCTCCACTCCACTCCACTCCTTTCCACTCCACTCCACTCCACTCCACGTCACTCCACTCCACTCCACTCCACTCCACTCCCCTCCACTTCACTCCACTCCACTCAACTCCACTTCACTCCACTTCACTCCACTCCACTTAACTCCACTCCACTCCACTCCACTCCACTCCGCGTCACTCCACTCCTATCCACTCCATGCCACTGCACGCCACGCCACTCCACTTCACTCCACTCCACTCCACTTCACTCCACTCCACTCCACTCCACGCCACGCCAGGCCACTCCACTTCACTCCACTCCACTCCACTCCACTTCACTCCACTCCACTCCACTCCACTCCACTCCACGCCACGCCACTCCACTCCACTCCACTCCACTCCACTTCACTCCACACCACGCCACTCCTCTCCACTCCACTCCTCTCCACTCCACTCCACTTCACTCCACTCCACTCCACTCCACTTCACTCCACTCCACTCCACTCCACTTCCCTCCACTCCACGCCACTCCACTCCACTCCACTCCAATCCACTCCACTGCACTCCACTCCACTTCACTCCATTCCACTCCACTCCACTCCACTCCACTCCATTCCACTCCACTCCACTTCACTCCACTCCACTCCACTCCACTTCACTCCAATCCACTTCACTCCACTCCACTTCACTCCACTCCACTCCAATCCACTCCACTTCACTCCACTCCACTCCACTCCACTCCACTTCACGCCACTCCACTCCACTACACGCCGCTCCATTCCACTCCACTCCACTTCACTCCACTCCATTCCACTCCACTCCACTTCACTCCACTCCACTCCACTCCACTCTACTCCACTCCACTCCACTTCACTCCACTCTACTCCACTCCACTCCACTCCACTTCACTCCACTCCACTCCACTTCACTCCAATCCACTTCACTCCACTCCACTTCACTCCACTCCACTCCACTCCACTTCACTCCACTCCACTCCACTCCACTCCACTTCACTCCACTCCACTTCACTCCACTCCACTCCACTCCACTCCACTTCACTCCACTCCACTCCACTCCACTTCACTACACGCCGCTCCATTCCACTCCACTCCACTTCACTCCACTCTACTCCACTCCACTCCACTTCACTCCACTCCACTCCACTCCACTTCACTCCACTCCACTTCACTCCACTCCACTCTAATCCACTCCACTTCACTCCACTCCACTTCACTCCACTCCACTCCACTTCACTCCACTCCACTCCACTCCACTCCACTCCACTTCACTACACGCCGCTCCATTCCACTCCACTCCACTTCACTCCACTCCATTCCACTCCACTCCACTTCACTCCACTCCACTCCACTCCACTCTACTCCACTCCACTCCACTTCACTCCACTCCACTCTACTCCACTCCACTCCACTCCACTTCACTCCACTCCACTCTACTCCACTCCACTCCACTTCACTTCACTCCACTCCACTCCACTCCACTCCACTTCACTCCACTCCACTTCACTCCGCTCCACTTCACTCCACTCCACTCCACTCGACTCCACTTCACTCCACTCCACTCCACTCCACTTCATGCCACTCCACTCCACTTCACTCCACTCCACTCCACTCCACTCCACTCCACTTCACTCCACTCCACTCCACTCTACTCTACTCCACTCCACTCCACTCCACTTCGCTCCACTCCACTCTACTCCACTCCACTGCACTCCACTTCACTCCACTCCACTCCACTGCTCCACTCCACATCACTCCACTCCACTCCACTACACTCCACTGCTCCACTCCACTTCACTCCACTACACTCCACTTCACTCCACTCCACTCCACTCCACTCCACACCACTCCACTCCACTTCACTCCACTCCTCTCCACTCCACTCCACTCCACTCCACCCCACTCCACTCCACTCAACTTCACTCCACTCCACTCCACTTCACTCCGCTCCACTCCACTTCACTCCATGCCACGCCACTCCTCTCCACTCCACTCCACTCCTCTCCACTTCACTCCACTCCACTCCACTCCACTCCACACCACTCAAAGCCACTCCTCTCCACTCCACTCCTCTCCACTCCACTCCACTCCACTCCACTCCACTCCACGCCACTCCACTCCACTACTCTCCACTCCACTCCTCCCCACTCCACTCCACTCCACTCCACGCCACTCCACTCCACTCCACTCCACTTCACTCAACTCCACGCCACTCCACTCCTCTCCACGTCACTCCACTCCACTCCACACCACTCCACACCACGCCACTCCACTCCTCTCCACTTCACTCCACTCCACTCCACGCCACTCCACTCCACTCCACTCCACGCCACTTCACTCCACTCCACTCCACTCCACTCCACTCCACTTCACTCCACTCCACACCACTCCTCTCCACTCCACTCCTCTCCACTCCACTCTTCTCCACTTCACTCCACTCCATTCCACTTCACTCCACTCCACTTCTCTCCACTCCACTCCACTCCACTCCATGCCACTCAACTTCACTCCACTACACTCCACTCCTCTCCACTTCACTCCACTCCACTCCACTCTCACTCCACTCCACTTCACTCCACTCCACTCCACTGCACTTCACTCCACTTCACTCCACTCCACTTCACTCCACTTCACTTCACTTCACTCCACTCCACTCCACTCCCCTCCACTTCACTCCACTGCACTCCACTCCACTTCACTCCACTTCACTTCACTTCACTCCACTTCTCTCCACTCCACTTCACTCCACTCCACTTCAGTTCACTCCACTCCCCTCCAGTCCACACCCCTCCACTTCACTCCACTGCACTTCACTCCACTCCACTCCACTCCCCTCCCGTCCACTCCACTCCACTCCACTTCACTCTACTCCACTCCACTTCACTTCACTCCACTCCACTCCACTTCACTTCACTCCACTCCACTCCACTTTACTTCACTCCACTTCACTCCACTTAACTCCACTCCACTCCACTTCACTCCACTCCACTCCACGTCACTCCACTCCACTCCCCTCCACTTCACTCCACTCCACTCAACTCCACTCCCCTCCACCACTCCACTCCACTCCACTCCACTTAACTCCACTCCACTCCACTCCACGTCACTCCACTCCTATCCACTCCACTCCACTCCCCTCCACTCCCCTCCACTCCACTCCACTCCTTTCCACTCCACTCCACTCCACTCCACTCCACGTCACTCCACTCCACTCCACTCCACTCCCCTCCACTTCACTCCACTCCACTCAACTCCACTTCACTCCACTTCACTCCACTCCACTTAACTCCACTCCACTCCACTCCACTCCACTCCACGTCACTCCACTCCTATCCACTCCACTCCACTCCATGCCACTGCACGCCACGCCACTCCACTTCACTCCACTCCACTCCACTTCACTCCACTCCACTCCACTCCACGCCACGCCAGGCCACTCCACTTCACTCCACTCCACTCCACTTCACTCCACTCCACTCCACTCCACTCCACGCCACGCCACTCCACTCCACTCCACTCCACTCCACTTCACTCCACACCACGCCACTCCTCTCCACTCCACTCCTCTCCACTCCACTTCACTCCACTCCACTCCACTCCACTTCACTCCACTCCACTCCACTCCACTTCCCTCCACTCCACGCCACTCCACTCCACTCCACTTCACTCCACTCCACTCCACTCCTTTCCACTCCACTCCACTCCACTCCACTCCACGTCACTCCACTCCACTCCACTCCACTCCCCTGCACTTCACTCCACTCCACTCAACTCCACTTCACTCCACTTCACTCCACTCCACTTAACTCCACTCCACTCCACTCCGCGTCACTCCACTCCTATCCACTCCACTCCACTCCATGCCACTGCACGCCACGCCACGCCACTCCACTTCACTCCACTCCACTCCACTCCACTTCACTCCACTCCACTCCACTCCACGCCAGGCCACTCCACTTCACTCCACTCCACTCCACTCCACTCCACTCCACTCCACGCCACGCCACTCCACTCCACTCCACTCCACTCCACTTCACTCCACACCACGCCACTCCTCTCCACTCCACTCCTCTCCACTCCACTCCACTTCACTCCACTCCACTCCACTCCACTTCACTCCACTCCACTCCACTTCCCTCCACTCCACGCCACTCCACTCCACTCCAATCCACTCCACTCCACTCCACTCCACTCCACTTCACTCCACTCCACTCCACTCCACTCCACTCCACTCCACTTCACTCCACTGCACTCCACTCCACTTCACTCCAATCCACTTCACTCCACTCCACTTCACTCCACTCCACTCCAATCCACTCCACTTCACTCCACTCCACTCCACTCCACTCCACTTCACGCCACTCCACTCCACTACACGCCGCTCCATTCCACTCCGCTCCATTCCACTCCACTCCACTTCACTCCACTCCATTCCACTCCACTCCACTTCACTCCACTCCACTCCACTCCACTCCACTCTACTCCACTCCACTCCACTTCACTCCACTCTACTCCACTCCACTCCACTCCACTTCACTCCACTCCACTCCACTCCACTTCACTCCAATCCACTTCACTCCACTCCACTTCACTCCACTCCACTCCACTTCACTCCACTCCACTCCACTCCACTCCGCTTCACTCCACTCCACTCCACTTCACTCCACTCCACTCCACGCCACTCCACTTCACTCCACTCCACTCCACTCCACTCCACTTCACTACACGCCGCTCCATTCCACACCACTCCACTTCACTCCACTCCATTCCACTCCACTCCACTCCACTCCACTCCACTCCACTTCACTCCACTCCACTCCACTCCACTTCACTCCACTCCACTTCACTCCACTCCACTCTAATCCATTCCACTTCACTCCACTCCACTTCACTCCACTCCACTCCACTCCACTCCACTTCACTCCACTCCACTCCACTCCACTCCACTCCACTTCACTACACGCCGCTCCATTCCACTCCACTCCACTCCACTTCACTCCACTCCACTTCACTCCACTCCACTCCACTCCACTCTACTCCACTCCACTCCACTTCACTCCACTCCACTCTACTCCACTCCACTCCACTCCACTTCACTCCACTCCACTCTACTCCACTGCACTCCACTTCACTTCACTCCACTCCACTCCACTCCACTCCACTTCACTCCACTCCACTTCACTCCGCTCCACTTCACTCCACTCCACTCCACTCGACTCCACTTCACTCCACTCCACTCCACTCCACTTCATGCCACTCCACTCCACTCCACTTCACTCCACTCCACTCCACTCCACTCCACTTCACTCCACTCCACTCTACTCTACTCCACTCCACTCCACTCCACTTCACTCCACTCCACTCTACTCCACTCCACTCCACTCCACTTCACTCCACTCCACTCCACTGCTCCACTCCACATCACTCCACTCCACTCCACTACACTCCACTGCTCCACTCCACTTCACTCCACTACACTCCACTTCACTCCACTCCACTCCACTCCACTCCACTCCACACCACTCCACTCCACTTCACTCCACTCCACTCCTCTCCACTCCACTCCACTCCACTCCACCCCACTCCACTCCACTCAACTTCACTCCACTCCACTCCACTTCACTCCGCTCCACTCCACTTCACTCCACTCCACTCCACTCCACTCCACTCCACACCACTCAAAGCTACTCCTCTCCACTCCACTCCTCTCCACTTCACTCCACTCCACTCCACTCCACTCCACGCCACTCCACTCCACTACTCTCCACTCCACTCCTCCCCACTCCACTCCACTCCACTCCACGCCACTCCACTCCACTCCACTCCACTTCACTCAACTCCACGCCACTCCACTCCTCTCCACTTCACTCCACTCCACTCCACACCACTCCACGCCACGCCACTCCACTCCTCTCCACTTCATTCCACTCCACTCCACGCCACTCCACTCCACTCCACTCCACGCCACTTCACTCCACTCCACTCCACTCCACTCCACTCCACTTCACTCCACTCCACACCACTCCTCTCCACTCCACTCTTCTCCACTTCACTCCACTCCACTCCACTTCACTCCACTCCACTTCTCTCCACTCCACTCCACTCCACTCCATGCCACTCAACTTCACTCCACTACACTCCACTCCTCTCCACTTCACTCCACTCCACTCCACTCCACTCTCACTCCACTCCACTCCACTCCACTCCACTTCACTCCACTCCACTCCACTGCACTTCACTCCACTTCACTCCACTCCACTTCACTCCACTTCACTTCACTTCACTCCACTCCACTCCACTCCCCTCCACTTCACTCCACTGCACTCCACTCCACTTCACTCCACTTCACTCCACTTCACTCCACTTCTCTCCACTCCACTTCACTCCACTCCACTTCAGTTCACTCCACTCCCCTCCAGTCCACACCCCTCCACTTCACTCCACTGCACTTCACTCCACTCCACTCCACTCCCCTCCCGTCCACTCCACTCCACTCCACTTCACTCTACTCCACTCCACTCCACTCCACTTCACTTCACTCCACTCCACTCCACTTCACTTCACTCCACTTCACTCCACTTAACTCCACTCCACTCCACTTCACTCCACTCCACGTCACTCCACTCCACTCCACTCCCCTCCACTTCACTCCACTCCACTCCACTCAACTCCACTCCCCTCCACCACTCCACTCCACTCCACTCCACTTAACTCCACTCCACTCCACTCCACTCCACGTCACTCCACTCCTATCCACACCACTCCACTCCCCTCCACTCCCCTCCACTCCACTCCACTCCTTTCCACTCCACTCCACTCCACTCCACTCCACGTCACTCCACTCCACTCCACTCCACTCCCCTCCACTTCACTCCACTCCACTCAACTCCACTTCACTCCACTTCACTCCACTCCACTTAACTCCACTCCACTCCACTCCACTCCACTCCACGTCACTCCACTCCTATCCACTCCACTCCACTCCATGCCACTGCACGCCACGCCACTCCACTTCACTCCACTCCACTCCACTTCACTCCACTCCACTCCACTCCACGCCACGCCAGGCCACTCCACTTCACTCCACTCCACTCCACTCCACTTCACTCCACTCCACTCCACTCCACTCCACGCCACGCCACTCCACTCCACTCCACTCCACTCCACTTCACTCCACACCACGCCACTCCTCTCCACTCCACTCCTCTCCACTCCACTTCACTCCACTCCACTCCACTCCACTTCACTCCACTCCACTCCACTCCACTTCCCTCCACTCCACGCCACTGCACTCCACTCCACTCCACTTCACTCCACGCCACACCACTCCTCTCCACTCCACTCCTCTCCACTCCACTCCCCTCCCTGCCCCTCCCCTCCACTCCACTCCTCTCCACTCCACTCCACTCCACTCCACTCCACGCCACTCCACTCTACTCCACTCCATTTCAATCCACTCCACTCCACTCCACGCCACTGCACGCCACGCCTCTCCACTCCACTCCTCTCCACTTCACTCCACTCCACTCCACTCCACTTCACTCCACTCCACGCCACTCCACTCCACTTCACTCCACTCCACTTCACTCCACTTCACTCCACTCCATTTCACTCCACTCCACTTCAGTTCACTCCACTCCCCTCCAGTCCACACCCCTCCACTTCACTCCACTGCACTTCACTCCACTCCACTCCACTCCCCTCCCGTCCACTCCACTCCACCCCACTTCACTCTACTCCACTCCACTTCACTTCACTCCACTCCACTCCACTTCACTCCACTCCACTTCATTCCACTCCACTCCACTTCACTTCACTCCACTTCATTCCACTTCACTCCACTCCACTTAAATCCACTCCACTCCACTTCACTCCACTCCACTCCACGTCACTCCACTCCACTCCACTCCCCTCCACTTCACTCCACTCCACTCAACTCCACTCCCCTCCACCACTCCACTCCACTCCACTCCACTTAACTCCACTCCACTCCACTCCACTCCACGTCACTCCACTCCTATCCACTCCACTCCACTCCCCTCCACTCCCCTCCACTCCACTCCACCCCTTTCCACTCCACTCCACTCCACGTCACTCCACT
Organism: Somniosus microcephalus; assembly: GCF_052327205.1. Lineage (NCBI taxonomy): Eukaryota > Metazoa > Chordata > Chondrichthyes > Squaliformes > Somniosidae > Somniosus > Somniosus microcephalus. The sequence goes on along the minus strand of NC_140991.1, from coordinate 256,195,649 downwards.
CCACTCCACTCCACTCCACTCCCCTCCACTTCACTCCACTCCACTCAACTCCACTTCATTCCACTTCACTCCACTCCACTTAAATCCACTCCACTCCACTTCACTCCACTCCACTCCACGTCACTCCACTCCACTCCACTCCCCTCCACTTCACTCCACTCCACTCAACTCCACTCCCCTCCACCACTCCACTCCACTCCACTCCACTTAACTCCACTCCACTCCACTCCACTCCACGTCACTCCACTCCTATCCACTCCACTCCACTCCCCTCCACTCCCCTCCACTCCACTCCACGCCTTTCCACTCCACTCCACTCCACGTCACTCCACTCCTATCCACTCCACTCCACTCCATGCCACTGCACGCCACGCCACGCCACTCCACTTCACTCCACTCCACTCCACTTCACTCCACTCCACTCCACTCCACGCCACGCCAGGCCACTCCACTTCACTCCACTCCACTCCACTCCACTTCACTCCACTCCACTCCACTCCACGCCACGCCACTCCACTCCACTCCACTCCACTCCACTCCACTTCACTCCACACCACGCCACTCCTCTCCACTCCACTCCACTCCTCTCCACTCCACTTCACTCCACTCCACTCCACTCCACTTCACTCCACTCCACTCCACTCCACTCCACTCCACTCCACGCCACTCCACTCCACTCCACTCCACTCCACTTCACTCCATGCCACGCCACTCCTCTCCACTCCACTCCTCTCCACTCCACTCCCCTCCCTGCCCCTCCCCTCCACTCCACTCCTCTCCACTCCACTCCACTCCACTCCACTCCACGCCACTCCACTCTACTCCACTCCATTTCAGTCCACTACGCTCCACTCCACGCCACTGCACGCCACGCCACTCCACTCCTCTCCACTTCACTCCACTCCACTCCACTCCACTCCACTTCACTCCACTCCACGCCACTCCACTCCACTCCACTTCACTCCACTCCACTCCACTCCACTCCACTTCACTCCACGCCACGCCACTCCACTTCACTCCACTTCACTCCACTCCACTCCACTCCACTCCACTCCACGCCACTCCACTCCACTCCACTCCATTTCACTCCACTCCACTCCACTCTCACTCCACTCCACTTCACTCCACTCCACTCCACTCCACTTCACTCCACTGCATTTCACTCCACTTCACTCCACTCCACTCCACTCCACTTCACTTCACTCCACTCCACTCCACTCCACTCCCCTCCACTTCACTCCACTGCACTTCACTCCACACCACTTCACTCCAATCCCCTCCCCTCCACTCCACTCCCCTCCACTTCACTCCACTGCACTTCACTCCACTTCACTCCACTCCACTCCACTCTACTCCCCTCCCCTCCACTCCACTCCACTTCACTCCACTCCACTCCACTCCACTTCACTTCACTCCACTCCACTCCACTCCACTTCACTCCACTCCACTCCACTCCTCTCCACTCCTCTCCACTTCACACCACTCCACTCCACTCCACTTCACTCCACTCCACTCCACTTCACTCCACTCCACTCCACTTCACTTCACTCCACTTCACTCCACTTCACTCCACTTCACTCCACTCCACTTAACTCCACTCCACTCCACGCCACTCCACTTCACTCCACTCCACGTCACTCCACTGCACTCCCCTCCACTTCACTCCACTCCACTCCACTCCCCTCCACTTCACTCCACTTCACTCCACTCCACTTAACTCCACTCCACTCCACTCCACTCCACTCCACTTCACTCCACTCCTATCCACTCCACTCCACTCCCCTCCACTCCACTCCACTCCACGCCCCTCCACTTCACTCCACTTCACTCCACTGCACTTCATTCCACTTCACTCCACTCCACTACCGTTCACTCCACTTCACCCCACTCCACTCTACTCCAGTCCACGCCCCTCCACTTTACTCCACTCCACTCCACTCCCCTCCACTCCACTCCTATCCACTCCACTCCCCTCCACTCCACTCCCCTCCACTTCACACCACTTCACTCCACTCCACTCCACTCCACTTCACTCCACTTCGCTCCGCTCCACTTCACGCCACTCCACTCCACTCCACTCCACTTCACTCCACTCCAATCCACTCCACGCCACTCCTCTCCACTCCACTCCTCTCCACTCCACTCCACTCCACTCCACTCCACTCCACTCCACTCTACTCCACTCCACTCCACTCCACTTCACTCCACTCCACTCCACTTCACTCCACTCTACTCCACTCCACTCCACTCCACTTCACTCCACTCCACTCTAATCCACTCCACTCCACTCCACTCCCCTCCACTCCACTTCACTTCACTCCACTCCACTCCACTCCACTCCACTCCACTTCACTCCACTCCACTTCACTCCGCTCCACTTCACTCCACTCCACTCCACTTGACTCCACTTCACTCCACTCCACTCCACTCCACTTCATGCCACTCCACTCCACTCCACTCCACTTCACTCCACTCCACTCCACTCCACTTCACTCCACTCCACTCCACTCCACTCTACTCTACTCCACTCCACTCCACTCCACTTCACTCCACTCCACTCTACTCCACTCCACTCCACTCCACTTCACTCCACTCCACTCCACTGCTCCACTCCACATCACTCCACTCCACTCCACTCCACTCCACTGCTCCACTCCACTTCACTCCACTACACTCCACTCCACTCCACTCCACTCCACTCCACTCCTCTTCACTCCACTCCACTCCACTCCACTCCACTCCACTCCACACCACTCCAAGCCACTCCTCTCCACTCCACTCCTCTCCACTTCACTCCACTCCACTCCACTCCACTCCACGCCACTCCACTCCACTACTCTCCACACCACTCCTCCCCACTCCACTCCACTCCACTCCACTCCACGCCACTCCACTCCACTCCACTTCACTCAACTCCACGCCACTCCACTCCTCTCCACTTCACTCCACACCACTCCATGCCACGCCACTCCACTCCTCTCCACTTCACTCCACTCCACTCCACGCCACTCCACTCCACTCCACTCCATGCCACTTCACTCCACTCCACTCCACTCCACTCCACTTCACTCCACTCCACACCACTCCTCTCCACTCCACTCTTCTCCACTTCACTCCACTCCACTCCACTTCACTCCACTCCACTTCTCTCCACTCCACTCCACTCCACTCCATGCCACTCAACTTCACTCCACTACACTCCACTCCTCTCCACTTCACTCCACTCCACTCCACTCTCACTCCACTCCACTCCACTCCACTCCACTTCACTCCACTTCACTCCACTCCACTTCACTCTTCACTTCACTTCACTCCACTCCACTCCACTCCCCTCCACTTCACTCCACTGCACTCCACTCCACTTCACTCCACTTCACTCCACTTCTCTCCACTCCACTTCACTCCACTCCACTTCAGTTCACTCCACTCCCCTCCAGTCCACACCCCTCCACTTCACTCCACTGCACTTCACTCCACTCCACTCCACTCCCCTCCCGTCCACTCCACTCCACTCCACTTCACTCTACTCCACTCCACTTCACTTCACTCCACTCCACTCCACTTCACTCCACTCCACTTCACTCCACTCCACTCCACTTCACTTCACTCCACTTCACTCCACTTCACTCCACTTAACTCCACTCCACTCCACTTCACTCCACTCCACTCCACGTCACTCCACTCCACTCCACTCCCCTCCACTTCACTCCACTCCACTCAACTCCACTCCCCTCCACCACTCCACTCCACTCCACTTAACTCCACTCCACTCCACTCCACACCATGTCACTCCACTCCTATCCACTCCACTCCACTCCCCTCCACTCCCCTCCACTCCACTCCACTCCTTTCCACTCCACTCCACTCCACTCCACTCCACGTCACTCCACTCCACTCCACTCCACTCCACTCCCCTCCACTTCACTCCACTCCACTCAATTCCACTTCACTCCACTCTACTTAACTCCACTCCACTCCACTCCACTCCACTCCACGTCACTCCACTCCTATCCACTCCACTCCACTCCATGCCACTGCACGCCACGCCACGCCACTCCACTTCACTCCACTCCACTCCACTTCACTCCACTCCACTCCACTCCACGCCACGCCAGGCCACTCCACTTCACTCCACTCCACTCCACTCCACTTCACTCCACTCCACACCACTCCTCTCCACTCCACTCTTCTCCACTTCACTCCACTCCACTCCACTTCACTCCACTCCACTTCTCTCCACTCCACTCCACTCCACTCCATGCCACTCAACTTCCCTCCACTACACTCCATCCTCTCCACTTCACTCCACTTCACTCAACTCCACGCCACTCCACTCCTCTCCACTTCACTCCACTCCACTCCACACCACTCCACGCCACGCCACTCCACTCCTCTCCACTTCACTCCACTCCACTCCGCGCCACTCCACTCCACTCCACTCCACGCCACTTCACTCCACTCCACTCCACTCCACTCCACACCACTCCTCTCCACTCCACTCTTCTCCACTTCACTCCACTCCACTTCACTCCACTCCACTTCTCTCCACTCCACTCCAGTCCACTCCATGCCACTCAACTTCACTCCACTACACTCCACTCCTCTCCACTTCACTCCACTCCACTCCACTCTCACTCCACTCCACTTCACTCCACTCCACTCCACTCCACTTCACTCCACTTCACTCCACTCCACTTCACTTCACTTCACTCCACTCCACTCCACTCCCCTCCACTTCACTCCACTGCACTCCACTCCACTTCACTCCACTTCACTCCACTTCTCTCCACTCCACTTCACTCCACTCCACTTCAGTTCACTCCACTCCCCTCCAGTCCACACCCCTCCACTTCACTCCACTGCACTTCACTCCACTCCACTCCCTCCCGTCCACTCCACTCCACTCCACTTCACTCTACTCCACTCCACTTCACTTCACTCCACTCCACTCCACTTCACTCCACTCCACTTCATTCCACTCCACTCCACTTCACTTCACTCCACTTCACTCCACTTCACTCCACTTAACTCCACTCCACTCCACTTCACTCCACTCCACTCCACGTCACTCCACTCCACTCCACTCCACTCCACTTCACTCCACTCCACTCAACTCCACTCCCCTCCACCACTCCACTCCACTCCACTCCACTTAACTCCACTCCACTCCACTCCACTCCACTCCACGTCACTCCACTCCTATCCACTCCACTCCACTCCCCTCCACTGCCCTCCACTCCACTCCACTCCTTTCCACTCCACTCCACTCCACTCCACTCCACGTCACTCCACTCCACTCCACTCCACTCCCCTCCACTTCACTCCACTCCACTCAACTCCACTTCACTCCACTCCACTTAACTCCACTCCACTCCACTCCACTCCACGTCACTCCACTCCTATCCACTCCACTCCACTCCATGCCACTGCACGCCACGCCACGCCACTCCACTTCACTCCACTCCACTCCACTTCACTCCACTCCACTCCACTCCACTCCACGCCACGCCAGGCCACTCCACTTCACTCCACTCCACTCCACTCCACTTCACTCCACTCCACTCCACTCCACTCCACTCCACGCCACAACACTCCACTCCACTCCACTCCACTTCACTCCACACCACGCCACTCCTCTCCACTCCACTCCTCTCCACTCCACTTCACTCCACTCCACTCCACTTCACTCCACTCCACTCCACTCCACTTCCCTCCACTCCACGCCACTCCACTCCACTTCACTCCACGCCACACCACTCCTCTCCACTCCACTCCTCTCCACTCCACTCCCCTCCCCGCCCCTCCCCTCCACTCCACTCCTCTCCACTCCACTCCACTCCACTCCACTCCACTCCACGCCACTCCACTCTACTCCACTCCATTTCAGTCCACTCCACTCCACTCCACGCCACTGCACGCCACGCCGCTCCACTCCACTCCTCTCCACTTCACTCCACTCCACTCCACTCCACTCCACTTCACTCCACTCCACGCCACTCCACTCCACTTCACTCCACTCCACTTCACTCCACTTCACTCCACTCCACTTCACTCCACTCCACTTCAGTTCACTCCACTCCCCTCCAGTCCACACCCCTCCACTTCACTCCACTGCACTTCACTCCACTCCACTCCACTCCCCTCCCGTCCACTCCACTCCACTCCACTTCACTCTACTCCATTCCACTTCACTTCACTCCACTCCACTCCACTTCACTCCACTCCACTTCACTCCACTCCACTCCACTTCACTTCACTCCACTTCACTCCACTTCTCTCCACCCCACTTAACTCCACTCCACTCCACTTCACTCCACTCCACTCCACGTCACTCCACTCCACTCCACTCCCCTCCACTTCACTCCACCCCACTTAACTCCACTCCACTCCACTTCACTCCACTCCACTCCACGTCACTCCACTCCACTCCACTCCCCTCCACTTCACTCCACTCCACGCAACTCCACTCCCCTCCACCACTCCACTCCACTCCACTCCACTCCACTCCACTCCACTCCATTTCACTCCACTCCATTCCACTCTCACTCCACTCCACTTCACTCCACTCCACTCCACTCCACTCCACTTCACTCCACTGCATTTCACTCCACTTCACTCCACTCCACTCCACTCCACTCTCACTCCACACCACTCCACTCCACTCCACTTCACTCCACTCCACTCTCACTCCACTCCTCTCCACTTCACTCCACTCTCACTCCACTCCTCTCCACTTCACTCCACTCCACTCCACTCCACTTCACTTCACTCCACTCCACTCCACTCCACTCCCCTCCACTTCACTCCACTGCACTTCACTCCACACCACTTCACTCCAATCCCCTCCCCTCCACTCCACTCCCCTCCACTTCACTCCACTGCACTTCACTCCACTTCACTCCACTCCACTCTACTCCCCTCCCCTCCACTCCACTTCACTCCACTCCACTCCACTCCCCTTCACTTCACTCCACTCCACTCCACTCCACTTCACTCCAATCCACTCCACTCCTCTCCACTCCTCTCCACTTCACACCACTCCACTCCACTCCACTTCACTCCACTCCACTCCACTTCACTCCACTCCACTCCACTTCACTTCACTCCACTTCACTCCACTCCACTCCACTCCCCTCCACTCCAGTCCACTCCACTCCACTCCCCTCCACTTCACTCCACTTCACTCCACTGCACTTCACTCCACTCCACTCCACTCCCCTCCACTTCACTCCACTTCACTCCACTCCACTCCACTCCACTCCACTTCACTCCACTTCACTCTCACTCCACACCACTCCACTTCACTCCACTCCACTCCACTTCACTCCACTCCACTCCAAACTCACTCCACACCACTCCACTCCACTCTCACTCCACACCACTCCGCTTCGCTCCGCTCCGCTCCGCTCCGCTCCGCTCCGCTTCGCTCCACTTCACTCCACTCCACTTCATTTCACTCCACTCCACTTCACTCCACTCCACTCCACTTCACTCCACTCCACTTAACTCCACTCCACTGCACTTCACTCCACTTCACTCCACTCCACTTCACTCCACTCCACTCCACTCCACTCTCACTCCACTCCACTCCTCTCCCCTCCACTCCACTCCACTCCACTCCCCTCCACTTCACTCCACTCCACTTCACTCTCACTCCACTCCACTCTCACTCCACACCACACCACTTCACTCCACTCCACTCCACTCCACTCCACTTCACTCCACTCCACTCTCACTCCACTCCTCTCCACTTCACTCCACTTCACTCCACTCCACTCCACTCCACTTCACTCCACTCCACTTCACTCCATTTCACTCTACTCCACTCCACTCCACTCCACTCCTCTCCCATCCACTCCACTCCACTCCACTCCCCTCCACTTCACTCCACTCCACTCCACTCCCCTCCACTTCACTCCACTCCACTCCCCTCCACTTCACTCCACTCCACTCCACTCTCACTCCACTCCACTCTCACTCCACACCAAAGCACTTCACTCCACTCCACTCCACTCCCCTCCACTTCACTCCACTCCACTCCACTCTCACTCCACACCACTCCACTCCACTCCACTTCACTCCACTCCACTCTCACTCCACTCCTCTCCACTTCACTCCACTCCACTCCACTCCACTTCACTCCACTCCACTTCACTCCATTTCACTCTACTCCACTCCACTCCACTCCACTCCACTTCACTCCACTCCACCTAACTCCACTCCACTCCACTTCACTCCACTCCACTTCACTCCACTCCACTCCACTCCTATCCACTCCCCTCCACTTCACTCCACTTCACTCCACTGCACTTCACTCCACTTCACTCCACTCCACTCCCTTCCACTCCACTCCACTCCACTCCCCTCCACTTCACTCCACTCCACTCCACTCCACTCTCACTCCACACCACTCCACTCCACTTCACTCCACTCCACTCTCACTCCACACCACTCCACTTCACTCCACTTCACTCCACCCCACTCCACTCCACTCCACTTCACTCCACTCCACTCCACTCGACCCCACTCCACTCCTATCCACTCCACTCCACTCCCCTCCCCTCCACTCCACTCCACTCCCCTCCACTCCAGTCCACTCCATTCCCCTCCACTTCACTCCACTTCACTCCACTGCACTTCACTCCACTCCACTCCACTCCACTCTCACTCCACTCCACTCCTCTCCCCTCCACTCCACTCCACTCCACTCCCCTCCACTTCACTCCACTCCACTTCACTCTCACTCCACTCCACTCTCACTCCACACCACACCACTTCACTCCACTCCACTCCATTCCACTCCACTCCACTTCACTCCACTCCACTCTCACTCCACTCCTCTCCACTTCACTCCACTTCACTCCACTCCACTCCACTCCACTTCACTCCACTCCACTTCACTCCATTTCACTCCACTCCACTCCACTTCACTCCACTCCACTCCTCTCCCATCCACTCCACTCCACTCCACTCCCCTCCACTTCACTCCACTCCACTCCACTCCCCTCCACTTCACTCCACTCCACTCCCCTCCACTTCACTCCACTCCACTCCACTCTCACTCCACTCCACTCTCACTCTACACCACACCACTTCACTCCACTCCACTCCACTCCACTCCCCTCCACTTCACTCCACTCCACTCCACTCTCACTCCACACCACTCCACTCCACTCCACTTCACTCCACTCCACTCTCACTCCACTCCTCTCCACTTCACTCCACTTCACTCCACTCCACTCCACTCCACTTCACTCCACTCCACTTCACTCCATTTCACTCTACTCCACTCCACTCCACTCCACTTCACTCCACTCCACCTAACTCCACTCCACTCCACTTCACTCCACTCCACTTCACTCCACTCCACTCCACTCCTATCCACTCCCCTCCACTTCACTCCACTTCACTCCACTGCACTTCACTCCACTTCACTCCACTCCACTCCCTTCCACTCCACTCCACTCCACTCCCCTCCACTTCACTCCACTCCACTCCACTCCACTCTCACTCCACACCACTCCACTCCACTTCACTCCACTCCACTCTCACTCCACACCACTCCACTTCACTCCACTTCACTCCACCCCACTCCACTCCACTCCACTTCACTCCACTCCACTCCACTCGACCCCACTCCACTCCTATCCACTCCACTCCACTCCCCTCCACTCCACTCCACTCCACTCCCCTCCACTCCAGTCCACTCCATTCCCCTCCACTTCACTCCACTTCACTCCACTGCACTTCACTCCACTCCACTCCACTCCACTCCCCTCTGAGCGAATAAATAGGAATCTCAGACACAAATTCATAACAGATAAAGGCTCCACTCCACTCCACTCCACTTCACTCCACTCCACTCCACTCCCCTCCACTTCACTCCACTCCACTCCCCTCCACTTCACTCCACTCCACTCCACTCTCACTCCACTCCACTCTCACTCCACACCACACCACTTCACTCCACTCCACTCCACTCCACTCCCCTCCACTTCACTCCACTCCACTCCACTCTCACTCCACACCACTCCACTCCACTCCACTCCACTTCACTCCACTCCACTCTCACTCCACTCCTCTCCACTTCACTCCACTTCACTCCACTCCACTCCACTCCACTTCACTCCACTCCACTTCACTCCATTTCACTCTACTCCACTCCACTCCACTCCACTTCACTCCACTCCACTTAACTCCACTCCACTCCACTTCACTCCACTCCACTTCACTCCACTCCACTCCACTCCTATCCACTCCCCTCCACTTCACTCCACTTCACTCCACTGCACTTCACTCCACTTCACTCCACTCCACTCCCTTTCACTCCACTCCACTCCACTCCCCTCCACTTCACTCCACTCCACTCCACTCTCACTCCACACCACTCCACTCCACTTCACTCCACTCCACTCTCACTCCACACCACTCCACTTCACTCCACTTCACTCCACCCCACTCCACTCCACTCCACTTCACTCCACTCCACTCCACTCGACCCCACTCCACTCCTATCCACTCCACTCCACTCCCCTCCACTCCACTCCACTCCACTCCCCTCCACTCCAGTCCACTCCATTCCCCTCCACTTCACTCCACTTCACTCCACTGCACTTCACTCCACTCCACTCCACTCCCCTCCACTCCACTCCACTTCACTCCACTTCACTCTCACTCCACACCACTCCACTTCACTCCACTCCACTCCACTCCACTCCACTCTTCACTCCACTCCACTCCACTCCACTCCGCTCCGCTCCACTCCACTCCACTTCACTCCACTTCACTCCACTCCACGTCACTTCACTCCACTCCACTTCACTCCACTCCACTCCACTTGGGAAGCTGCGGATATCCCAGGGCAATGCAAAAGGGGCAAGGACCCAGTGTAACGGGTCTCCACATTCCCTGGGTGTAAAAGAGAGGAAAATTCCCCACAAATACACTAATCTGTAACAAGGCAAGCAAGAGGAGCTCGCATACACAGCACAATAAGAGGCAATTTTCTTTTTCATAAATGAGTTCACTGTAAAAATGCTGGATGCAGAAAATGCCAGCTAGGCTTAAAACATGGCAAGAAAAGTGGAATTTCCAAAGAAAAGTTATTAATACTATCTGCACAATAAGCGTTTGTTTAGGTTCGATAAAATGGCTCCATTGTGACATCAACCTGAAATGAGGCGAGCTTTTCCAATTTAATTTCAGCTAACTGACAATTTTTCATTTAGGTAACGCTCTGTAAATGAAGAAATCATAAAGCAGATGCAGCTCAGTTTTCATTCTTTTTTTTTCTGAGCGAATAAATAGGAATCTCAGACACAAATTCATAACAGATAAAGGCTGGTGACATTTTGCAAGCTCTTCAGTAAATACAAAGGGTCAGGGGGAATGAAATATTGCTGTGGCATTTGGCAGCATACTAGAGCACCACATTGGACTGTTCCCCCTCGCGTGAAAATGTGGATTCATGTTAGGGGTACATCGCTCATGTGACTCATCTGTGAGCCTTGACATCAAGTGTCGATCGGCTGCTCGATTGTGGGGATGTATCATATGTCACACATGACCTTTTCTTCACCTGATGTCCGGTGTCAGTGGTGGCTCAGTGGGTAGCACTTTCTAGGTGGGAGGGGCAAGGAGTGAGCAGGTGCTGCTGGGTGCTTGATTGCTGCAGGGAGTTTAACTGAGTTTGTAAAAAGTTGGTGGGATTTTTTTTCAGGTTTTAGGGCCTTTTTGGTCCATAAACAGCAGCCAGATGGCTGCTGAGGGGCCTGGGGTGCCGGGCCGCTCAGAGGACAATATTCCCAGGATGAATATAACCAGGGGAGAAAATGTTGGGGGAAGGGAGAATAAAAGGCCCAAAGATTTGGGCCTGGACTCCAGGAGGTTTGGAAAAGAAAACACAGTGATGGTTCATTGCGAGAATAAAGAGATACGGGCTTGGGATATTATCCAGGCGGCGCATGAGGACTGCATTGAGGGTAGCTGCTTTGCCTGCCGACCAAAGCCGAATGTTGGGTTCGAGGTGATGGTCATTGGCTGAGAGGAGGTGGAATGACTTTTACAGAGTTTGAAGGTTGGAGTTATCTCTGCTATATTCTGAAGAGGTGGTGGTCTAATTCTTAAGCCTGACAGTTTATACAGAGAACAATGTGCTAATAAAAATGTTGGTGTCGTGGGACATTAAAATTTGTACGGCAATAAAGAGGAGATAGTATCCAGGAATGCGGGTAGCAGATGGAACCCATTATGTAAAGGTATGGTTCCCAGAGGGGGTGAGGTCATTGCCGTTGAACATGAAATTCGAGACAATGGAAGGAGTGCAGTCCTTCCGGGTACTGCACGATAACCAGGTAAAGGTTTGTTATTATTGTCTTGGACAAGACCATCTTGTAAGAAGCTGTCCAGACTTGTACTGTTTTAACTGCGGCGAGTCTGGACACATAGCTCGGAGCTGCAAGGCGGAGAGCTGTGGGGTGTGTCAGAAAGGCCCCACCTGCTGTGAGTGTGCGGCAGAAGGAAGCTCCTTGAGTGCTGAGGAGATGGGAGAAGGAGAAGGAGCAGGAGGTGTGAGTGGAGCAACTGGAGGAGCGGAGCAGGTGAAGGACACAGCCTGTGAATGGAAGGAGAAAAGAGGGCAGGAAGAGGCAGAAAATTGCAGAGCAGAGAACAGGATGGAGATGGTGGAAAACACACCGAGTACAGTGGAAAAAGACAAAGATAGCAGAGGGCAGCAAGGCTCGAGGGCAAAGTCGAGCCATAATACGGCTCGGCTCTCGCTAAAGAATCTGGTGTGTGCTGGGGGGAGCGGAGGTGGGAGCGGTGTAAGTGTAAATACTCCAAAGAAAGACGGGGAGTCGGATATCTTGGGGAGCAGGAGGGAGCAAGACAGGGAGAGGGTGCAAGAGGCAGGAGCCTTAAAGGAGCAGCAGGATGGGAGCGGGGAGACAAAGCCACCAGAAGGGAGCAAGATAGGTGAAGATGCGCCATTGTCCCCGAGAGAAAAGAAACGGGGAGCAAGGGCCAGTGATGGAGATGAGGCTGAAGGATGCGGCACTGTTGGAGAAACCGTGATAACAGGAAGACTTTCTAAGGGAGATTATGTAACTGACGGGGAGCAGGGACAGTAGGTTACAGAAGAGCTCGAGAGTGAGGAGTCAGAGGGGGACAGAGACATGGAAGTGGGGGGTGGGATGATATCGTGTGGAAAGGGAGAGGTTAGTGAGGGGCAGAAGGAGGGAGAAGGGGCGGCTCCTCGGCCCAAACCTAATGTAAGGAAGAGGCTGAAATTGCAGGGAAGGTTCAAACTGGAAATGGAAAAGAGCCGGAGGCTGCAGGAGAAAGCAACAGCTGCCCGAAAAGTTGGGACGGAGCATGAGAGGAGGAAAGGGCAGGAGATTAAATGATGGGGGGATTATCAAGCACATCTCGATTAATGTGAACGGACTGAGGAGTGAGAAGAAATTGCAACAGTTGTTGCAGTGTTTTAAAGGCACTGACCCGTTGTGTCTGCAAGAAACCTTTTGGGATGAGGATATCCTAGAAAGAGTTCAGAAGGTTTGGAAGGGAGAGGTCATAGAGTCATAACGGCCAAAAGGAGGCCATTCAGCCCATCGGGTCCGTGCCAGCTCTCTGTAGAGCAATCCAGTCAGCCCCATTCCCCGCTCTATCCCCATAGCCCTGCAAGTCTATTTCCCTCAAGCGTCTATCCAGTCTCCCCTTGAAAACATTGAGGGCTTGATTTTAATAACGGAGGCGGGTTGAGGGCGGGCCCGCTGCTCGACAGCTTTCAGACCCGCACCCGGCTGCTGCCTCCCAGCACTTCCAATTTTTGCTTCATTGGCATCGTTACGGCCGACGTGCAGGTCCCTCCAGGCAATTGCTTGGAGCATGTCAGTTTCTCGCATCTGATGACATGTTGTTTGTTTGAAAATTTAAAGGGGCCATGTCTCCTTTGCAAAAAATGTCATTGGGATGGCTTGGTGCTTTATTATATAGAAAGGGGAGTTGACAGCGTCTGTTCTGGTCATATTATTCCAGAACGAGATTCATGATTTTTTGATATATGGCTTTATTATCTGACTATGAAATGAAAAAGATGCCAGATGTGTTCCAATCATTTGCTTAGTAATATTAATGCTTTTTTCTCTTAAAGGTGCTGGGAGCTGCAGGAATGGCAGCCCCAAAAACTAAGGCTGCACCCAGGTTCAATGAGGGCTCTCTCCATGCTTTTGTTGAGGGAGTTCGACGACGTCAGGAGCTCCTCTTCCCTGGAAACGGAAGGAGGCCTCCTCAGCAAACCAAGGAAACTTGGCTGCAAATTGCTGAGGAGGTGAGTTCGAGGTCTGTGTGCAGACGCACATGGGTTCAGTGTGGAAAAAGGTTTAATGATCTGCTGAGATCACCGAAAGTGTGGCCTTTGTGTTCTGGGAAATGGAAGTTCAAGAGTGAGGGCTCAGGGCGATTTCCATGTAGAATGTTGGTGGTGACACTCAGCTTAAACCACCGTTTATTGGACAGATGATGCCTGGGGTTTAAGAATGTCGGACTTATATTCATTTCCATGTGCCAGCCACCTGTGATTGAAGCATTAGCTTATGTGAATCTGGCATGGATGAGTGCACCCCTTGCCTGACGGCCATCAATAAGGTCGCCTGCTGCTGGATTGGCCACATCCGGCCCCACAAGGCGTCACTCCCCATCCGCCTCCTCACCCTCGTCCCCGTTCCCGTCCCCGTCCTCGTCATCCTCCTCCAAGGAGGCTGTGTGCTGAGCCACTTGTTCATCCGGCAGCACTAAGCCGCGCTGCTCTTCCTCCGAATCTGACGACCAGGATGAGAGGATGTAAATGGTTCCCATCCCATTGTTATAGATTTCAGTTGAGGCAAGAAGATTGCAAGCGCATACTCAAGGTGGCCTGAAATTATTCCAATCAGTTCACACAGCAGATGGGTGTCAGCTTGACCAGTCACAAGGTCAGTAGATTTGCAAAATCTTATCCCAAACCTCCAACAACAAAGTTGTTGCATTTGAATGACAGCAATGTTACAGGAGCACTTTTAAAGTTCTGCACCAATAATGACTACAGATCATGTCCTCCACCAATTTGTCTCCTTGCAGCTGGACTGTTTCTGACAAGACGGGAAACAGGAGCCAGAGGCACGAAAATGGGAAACCACTATCAAAATAGGATTATTGAGGCAGTTAACAGGCTCTTAACTGCCTTAACTACATGTTGGAGTCGGGTCAGTTTGGGTGCAGCTGAACAGACACGCACGAAAATCGTATGGGGGTGGGATGGAGACGGGCTGGGGGGCTGAAGCCATTTTGTCTGATTTTTGCAGCTGACCCGCCTCCAAATCCGCCTCCTCAGGTCTATTAAAACCGAGCCCTGAGTGTCTCCACTTCCACCATTTCCGTCGGCAGCGAGTTCCAGGTGCTCACCACTCGCTGCGTAAAAAAGTTTTTCCTCATGTCCTCCCTGTATCTCTTGCCCAAAACCTTAAATCTCTGTCCCTAGTCCTTGTACCATCAACTAGTGGGAACAGCCTTTCCCCGTCTAGCCTATCCAAACCCGTCATAATCTTGAACGCCTCTATCAAATCACCCCTCAACCTCCTTTGCTCTAATGAAAACAAATCCAGCTTCTCCAACCTGTCCTTGTAGCTAAGATCCCCCATCCCCAGAACCATTCTGGTCAATCTCCTCTGCAGCCTCTCAAGTGCCTTCACATCCTTCTTAAAGTGTGGTGACAAGAACTGGACGCAATACTCCAGTTGTGGCCTAACCAGCATTTTATAAAGGTTCAGCATAACTTCTCTACTTTTGTACTCAATACCTCTATTTATGAAGCCCAAGATCCCATACGCTTTGCTAACCACTCTCTAAAGATGTCCTGTCACCTTCAAGGTACTATGCACATTAACTCCAATGTCCCTCTGTCCCTGCACACTCTTTAAAACTGTGCCATTAAGTGTATATTGCCTCTCCCTTTTCCTTCTGCCAAAATGCATCACTTCACATTTCTCTGTATTAAATTCCATCTGCCACTTGTCTGCCCATTCTGCAAGCCTTTCTGTGTCCTGTTGCAATCAATTGGTATCATCCTCACTGTTTGCCACACTCCCAAGTTTGGTGTCATCGGCAAATTGAGAAATTCTACTCTGTATTCCAATATCCAGGTCATTTATATATATCAAAAAAGCAGTGGCCCCAGCACTGACCCATGGGGAACACCACTGTCTACCATCCTCCAGTCTGAAAAACAGCCATTTACCAAAACTCGCTGTTTTCTGTCCTTAAGCCAATTCCTTATCCAAGCAGCTGTTGACCCATCTATTCCATGAGCCTCAATTTTGTTAACAGCCGTGGTACTTTGTCAGACGCCTTCCTAAAATCCATGTAGACAACATCCATTGCATTCCCTTCATCAATTCTCCCTGTTACTTCATCAAAAAGTTCAATTAGATTAGTCAAACATGATCTGCCTTTTACAAATCCGTGTTGGCTCTCCTTAATTAGCTTAAACCTCTCCAAGTGCCCGTTAATTTTTTCCTTGATTATTGTTTCTAAAACTTTACCCACCACTGATGTTAAACTGACCGGCCTGTAGTTACTAGGATTGTTCTTAAACTCTTTCTTGAACAATGATGTCACATTTGTCACTTTCCAACCTTTAGACACCTCCCCCGCATCTAGGGAAGATTGGAAAATTATGGCAAGCCCCTCCGCTATCTCCTCCCCCAATTCCCTTAGCAACCTGGGATGCAAGCCATCTGGACCAGGCGACTTATCCACTCTAAGCATACCCAGCCTTTCTACTACATCCTGCCTATCAATTTTCACCCCTTCCATTGCTTATAAGAACATAAGAACATAAGAAATAGGAGCAGGAGTAGGCCAATCGGCCCCTCGAGCCTGCTCCGCCATTTAATAAGATCATGGCTGATCTGATCCTAACCGCCAATCTACTATCACAGAACCATCTCCTGAATTTAACAGAATTAGACACATGAAATAGGAGCAGGATCAGGCTACACGGCCCCTGGGCCCGCTCTGCTACCCACAGGGCCATGTCCGATCCGAACCTAGACTCATGTCCAAATTCCTGCCCGCTCCCCGTAACCCTTAATTCCCTTTACTTCTTGAAACTGTCTATTTCTGTTTTAAATTTATGTAATGATGTAGCTTCTACAGCTTTTTGGGGCAGCATATTCCATGGACCTACCACCCTCTGAGTGAAGGAGTTCCTCCTCATCTCAGTTTTGAAAGAGCAGCCCCTTATTCTAAGACTATGCCCCTTAGTTCTAGTTTCACTCATCATCGGGAACATCCTCCCTGCATCCACCCGATCCAACCCCTTCACAATCTTATATGTTTCAATAAGATCGCCTCTCATTCTTCTGAACTCCAATGAGTAGAGTCCCAATCTACTCAACCTCTCCTCATATGTCCATCCCCGGGATTAACTGAGTGAACCTTCTTTGTACTGACTCGAGAGCAAGTATGTCTTTTCTTAAGTATGGACACCAAAACTGTATGCAATATTCCAGGTGCGGTCTCACCAATACCTTGTACAACTGAAGCAATACCTCCCTATTTTTATATTCTATCCCCCTAGCAATGAAAGCCAACATTCCATTGGCCTTCTTAATCACTTGCTGCACCTGCATACTAACCTTTTGAGTTTCGTGCACCAGGACCCCCAGCTCCCTTTGTACTTCAGTACTTTCCAGTTTCTTGCCATTAAGATAATAGCTTGCTCTATGATTTTTCCTGCCAAAGTGCATAACCTCACACTTTCCAGTATTGTATTCCATCTGCCAAATCTCTGCCCACTTACTTAGCCTGTCTATGTCCCCTTGCAGGTTTTTTATGTCCTCCTCACTCACTACTTTCCCTCCCATCTTAGTATCATCTGCAAACTTTGATATGTTACACTCGGTCCCCTCCTCCAAATCGTTAATATAGATTGTAAAGAGTTGGGGACCCAGCACTGACCCCTGCGGAACACCACTAGTTACTGATTGCCATTCTGAGAATGAACCATTTATCCCAACTCTCTGCCTTCTGTTAGATAGCCAATCTTCTATCCATGCCAGAATATTACCCCCAATCCCGTGATTTTTTATCTTAAGCAATAGTCTTTTGTGTGGCACCTTGTCAAATGCCTTTTGGAAGTCTAAATACACTACATCCACTGGTTCCCCTTTATCCACCCTATATGTTACTTCCTCAAAGAACTCCAGCAAATTTGTCAAACATGACTTCCCCTTCATAAAACCATGCTGACTTTGTCCTATTAAATGATGATTATCCAAATGTCCTGTTACTGTCTCCTTAATAATGGACTCCAAAATTTTACCTACCACAGGTGTTAGGCTAACCGGTCTATAGTTTCCAGCCTTCTGTCTACTGCCCTTTTTAAATAAGGGTGTTACATTAGCAGTTTTCCAGTCTGCCGGGACCTTTGCCGAGTCCAGGGAGTTTTGGAAAATTATTACCAATGCATCCACAATCCCTACCGCCACTTCCCTCAAGCCCCTAGGATGTAAGCCATCAGGTCCAGGTGATTTATCCGCCTTGAGTCCCATTATTTTACCGAGTACCACTTCCTTAGTGATTTTGATCGTGTTTAGCTCCTCCCCCCCTTTAGCCCCCTGTTTGTCCAGTGTTGGGATATTCTTAGTGTCTTCTACTGTAAAGACTGGTGTAAAATATTCATTCAGTGTTTTTGCCATCTCCATATTTCCCACCATTAATTTCCTGGTCTCATCCTCTAAGGGACGAACATTTACTTTAGCCACCCTTTTTCTTTTTATATAACTATAAAAACTCTTACTATCTGTTTTTATATTTTTTGCTAATTTACTTTCATAATCTATCTTCCCTTTCTTAATCAATCTTTTTGTTATTTTTTGCTGTCTTTTAAAGTTTTCCCAATCCTCTATCCTCCCACTAGATTTGGCTACCTTATATGCCCTTGTTTTTAGTCAAATACTATCCTTAATTTCTTTACTTAGCCACGGATGGCTGTCTTTTCTTTTACACCCTTTTCTTCTCAGTGGAATATATATTTTTTGGAAGTTGTAAAATAACTCCTTAAATGTACACCACTGATCATGTATCGTCTTACCCTTTAATCTATTTTCCCAATCCACTCTACTCAATTCCGCTCTCATACCTTCATAGTCTCCTTTATTCAAGCTTAGCACGCTTGTTTGAGATCCAACCTTCTCACCCTCTAATTGAATATGGAATTCAACCATGTTATGGTCACTCATTCCAAGGGGATCCTTTACTAGGACATTTTTAATTAATCCTGTCTCATTACACAGGACCAGATCTAAGGTTGCTTGCCCCCTGGTCGGTTCAGTTACATACTGCTCAAGAAACCCATCCCTAATACACTCAATGAACTCATCCTCAAGGCAGCCCTGCCCAATTTGATTTGTCCAATTAATATGATAGTTAAAATCCCCCATAATTATAGATGTTCCCTTATTACAAGCCTCAACTATTTCCTGATTGATACTCCGTCCAACATAATTGCAACTGTTCGGAGGCCTATAGACTATGCCCACTAGTGTTTTTTTCCCCTTATTATTCCTTACCTCCACCCAAACTGTTTCATTATCCTGATCTTTTGACCCAATATCATTTCTCTGTATTACAGTGATTCCTTCCTTTATTAACATAGCCACCCCACCTCCCCTTCCTTCCTGCCTGTCCTTCCTGATCGTTAAATAACCTGGTATGTTTAATTCCCAGGCATTGTCACCCTGCAGCCATGTTTCTGTAATGGCCACAAGATCATACCCATATGTAGTTATTTGTGCCATTAACTCGTCTATTTTGTTACGAATGCTACGTGCATTCAGATGGAGAACTTTCAAATATGTTCTCAAATACCTTCTGCCCCTTCCTGACATGCTCTGGTTTTTAATTTCCCCACTGCTACCTAAGTCTATGACCTTCTCTGTTGTCATTTTTATTATTTGCTCTCTAGGAACCTCCCCCCCCCACTAGTTCGTTTAAAGCCCTCTCTACAGCCCTAGTTATATGATCTGCCAGGACTCTAGTCCCAGCACTGGCCAAGTGAAGCCCATCCCAACGGAACAGCTCCCTCCTGCCCCAGTGCTGGTGCCAGTGTCCCAGGAAGCAAAACCCATTTCTCCCACGCCAGTCTTTGAGCCACGCATTTAACTCTCTAATTTTATTTGTCGTAGCCAAATTCGCTCGTGGCTCAGGTAATAATCCAGAGATTATTACCCTTGAGGTTCTGTTTTTTAATCTGACCCCTAGCTGCTCATACTCCTTTAACAGAACCAGCTTCCTAGTCCTATCTACGTCGTTTGTACCAACATGGACCATGACAACTGGATCCACCCCCTCCCACTGCAAGTTTCTTTCCAGCCCAGAGGAGAAGTCCTTAACCCTGGCACCGGGTAGGCAACACAGCCTTCGGGACTCTCGCTCTTGGCTGCAGAGAACTCTATCTATCCCCCTAATAATACTATCCCCTACCACTACAACATTTCTAGTTACTCCCCCCTCTTGAATGGCCCCCCATTCCATGGTGCTGTGGCCAGGTTGCTCATCCTCCCTGCAGTCCCTGCTCCCGTCCCCACAGGGAGTAAGAACCTCAAACCTGCTGGACAAGAGCAAGGGCTGCGGCTCCTCCAGCTCTACCTCCTGGATCCCCGTACCTGCCTCACTCGTCGTCACACCGTCCTGTCCCTGACCATGGGCTACATCTGAATTAATTAACTTCATAGGTGTGACCACCTGCTGATACACAGAGTCCAGGTACTTCTCCCCCTCCCTGATGTGTCGCAGTGTCTGAAGCTCAGACTCCAGCTCATCAACACGGAGCTGGAGTTCCTGTAGCAGCAGACACTTGTCACAGACGTAATCACCGTGAGCCTCAATGGGGTTCACCAGCTCCCACATCTCACAACAGTAACACATCACCTGCTCCATTCTATTTAATTAATTAAATTTGTTATTGTTAGTTATGGACACCCTCTGCCCGATTATAGATGCTAGTATCCCCTTTAATTAATTGGATTTAAATTAAATCAATCCCTCTAGTTGCACCAGTTAAATGGTTTACCAACAGTCACTCTGCACCAGAAAGGCCTTATTAACTACAACCCACAGAGTTAAAGTTTGAAAAGAGCACCTAACACCCCACTTACCCTAACTCACACACTTACCCAAACTCACAGCACTCTCTGCTGACTCGCACTCAGTGCTTGCTCGCACTAGCCTGGTCTTTTTATACTGTTTGTTTGTTTACATCCAAATGAGTCACCCCTGCTGATTGGTTAGAAAACTGGTTTCCACTGCCTGCTGTACCAATTTACTCCTACTGCAGTGTAACCTTGTTTTACTCTTCTTAAACCAACAGAATCCCAAATATTTAACTTTTCCCCTTTACTTAAACTGCTTAAGTAACCTTATCAAGAATGATTTAAAGAGAAATAACAATTAAAGAACTCACACACTTACCCAAACTCACAGCACTCTCTGCTGACTCACTGCTTCTACCTTTTCCACTTCTACTGATAGTTTGTCAGCATCCACCTCCTTAATAAACACTGATACAAAGTACTCATTGAGTATTCTAGCCTTGCCCTGTGCCTCTAAGTATATATCACCTTCTTTGTCCCTAAGGTGTTTGCAAGTTGCGCAGACAATAACCATAGAGGGGTGGCTGTTTTGGTGAGTCCGTCCATAAAAGAGAACGTTGCCTTGGTGGACAAAGACACTGAGGGGAGACTTTTATGGCTAAGGGTAAAAATTGAGGAATTTAATTGAGACCTCTTTAATATCTATGTGTCGAACGACCATTGCAAGCATTGCAAATTTTTTCGGTGGTTATTCACAGAAGTGGCAGAAGCAGTTGGGGATTTTAATGTATTTTTATCTCGGATGGACATTTCAGCCCAGATGATCTTTAAGGATGATAACTCCAGAGGGATGATTGAAAAAATGATGGCAAATTTAAATTTGAGAGACTTATGGAGAGATCGGAACCCCATAAAAAGGGAGTTCTGCAGAAGAGATTGGGTGGTAATGTTTTAAAACAGAGCCAAATAGATTTTGTGTTAATGCGGGTTATGTTCTGAGGTGATGGAAATTTATTATAAAAACGTATTGTTTAGTCATGGTGTGGAGATGCCGGTGTTGGACTGGGGTGGACAAATGTAAGAAATCACACAACACCAGGTTATAGTCCAACAGCTTTATTTGAAATCACAAGCTTTCGGAGCGCTGCTCCTTCATCAGGTGAAGTGGAGAGATGCATAAAAACACAGCTTATATAGTCAGAGAATAATGTCAGATGTTTACAGGTAATCTTTCTAACTGCCATTTATCACACCTCGGCAGAGAGATAATCACAGCAATCAAAGGTGTAAATGGTGTCCAAACAGGTCAGTCAGGAAAACATTACATCAAAGAGCAATGAGGTGGGGTCACAAGGGGCCAAATGTTGCAGATGCTGGGGTCTGTATGAAAAACAAAAAAAACAAAAAAACAGACAAAAAACATTTTCTTTTGCTGGAAATCACAGCAGGTCCGGCCGCATCTGTGTGGAGAGAACAAGCCAATGACGACTCGAGTCTGGATGACCCTCTGTCAGGTGCGGTTACATGTAGCGTGACATGAACCCAAGATCCCAGTTCAGGCCGTCCTCATGGGTGCGGAACTTGGCTATCAGTTTCTGCTCGATGATTTTGCGTTGTCGTGTGTCTCGAAGGCCACCTTGGAGAATGCTTACCCGAAGATCGGAGGCTGAATGTCCTTGACTGCTGAAGTGTTCCCCGACTGGGAGGGAACACTCCTGCCTGGCGATTGTTGCGTGGTGTCTGTTCATCCGTTGTCGCAGTGTCTGCATGGTCTCGCCGATGTACCATGCTCCGGGGCATCCTTTCCTGCAACGTATGAGGTAGACAACGTTGGCCGAGCCTCGTAAGAACGGGATATGATGCTCGACTCGTCGATCGACAGTTCCAACGGGCCACAGCGAAAAATCGCATAGACCTCCTCAGAAGACAAACACAGGACACAACCAACAGAGTACCCTTCGTCGTCCCCGGAGCGGAGAAACTACGCCATGTTCTTCGCAGCCTTCAACATGTCATCGATGATGACGAACACCTCGCTAAGGCCATCCCCATGCCTCCACTACTCGCCTTCAAACAGCCGCCTAACCTCAAACAGACCATTGTTCACAGCAAATTACCCAGCTTTCAGGAGAACAGCGACCACAACACCACACAACCCTGCCACAGCAACCTCTGCAAGACATGCCAGATCATCAACACAGATACCATCATCACACGTGAGGACACCACCCACCAGGTACATGATACATACTCATGTGACTCGGCTAAAGTTGTCTACCTCATACGTTGCAGGAAAGGATGCCCCGGAGCATGGTACATCGGTGAGACCATGCAGACACTGTGACAACGGATGAACGGACACCGTGCAACAATCGCCAGGCAGCAGTGTTCCCTCCCAGTCGGGGAACACTTCAGCAGTCAAGGACATTCAGCCTCCGATCTTCGGGTAAGCATTCTCCAAGGCGGCCTTCGAGACACACGACAACGCAACATCGTAGAGCAGAAACTGATAGCCAAGTTCTGCACCCATGAGGGCGGCCTGAACCGGGATCTTGGGTTCATGTCACGCTACATGTAACCGCACCTGACAGAGGGTCATCCAGACTCGAGTCTTCATTGGCTTGTTCTCTCCACACAGATGCGGCCGGACCTGCTGTGATTTCCAGCAAAAAAAAAATGTTTTTTGTCTGTTTTTTTGTTTTTCATACAGACCCCAGCATCTGCAACATTTGGCCCCTTGTGACCCCACCTCATTGCTCTTTGATGTAATGTTTTCCTGACTGACCTGTTTGGACACCATTTACACCTTTGATTGCTGTGATTATCTCTCTGCCGAGGTGTGATAAATGGCAGTTAGAAAGATTACCTGTAAACATCTGACATTATTCTCTGACTATATAAGCTGTGTTTTTATGCATCTCTCCACTTCACCTGATGAAGGAGCAGCGCACCGAAAGCTTGTGATTTCAAATAAAGCTGTTGGACTATAACCTGGTGTTGTGTGATTTCTCGTATTTTTTAGTGACCACTCGGCTTTGGTTCTTAGAATTAGGAACAGCAGAGTTAAGATTGGTCCAGGGGTGTGGATTTTAAACAATCAGTACCTGAAAGAAATTGCTTATAAAGAAGGGATTTTAAATATAATAAAGAATGCTCGGAAGGAACCTTTATTCTTAAAAGAAAGAAGAGTTTGGTGAGACAATTTCAAATATGAGTAAAAGTTTTTTTGGTACGTTATGGGAAAGACAGCAGCAGCTAATCAGCGTCGAGAAGAGAATATAAACATAAGGTTTACAGATATCTGTAAAACAGTTGACGGAGGGGATAAGGGAGCAGAGACTAAGTGGGTGGTTTTAAAGGAAGAGTGGGAATTATTTCCAGCTGAAAAATGCAGGGGGGCCATTCTCCAGGCAAAGGCTAAAGATGCTTTGGAGGGAGAAAGATGCACTAGATAATTTCTAGAGCAAGAGAAGCTGCAACAGAGATTATCATTAATTGGAGAGTTGAAGGTTGGGGAGAAGATCATTAATGAAAGTGGGGAGATTTTGGAGGCAGCTAGTAGCTTTTATCAAGAGTTACATACAAAAGAAGACATTTCCTAAGTGGTGATGGAGAAGGTTAGTGCTTTTATTGAAGAGGGTTTAAAGGAGGATGAGAGAAGCATGTGTGACATAGAAGTAGGATTAGCGGAATTAAAAGTAGCAATAAGTGGAATGAAGGGGGGGGCGGAAGCCCAGGGTCTGATGGACTAAGTGCAGAATTTTACAAAGAATTTTTAAAGATTTTAAGCCCATTGTTCTTACAGGTTTTTAAGGAGATTAAAATTGAGGGAAGCCTGGCCCCATCTATGAAGAGAGTTATCATAAGCTTAGCTTATAAAAATAAAGGGGATAGAAGGGACCTAAAGAATTGGAGGCCCATCACATTATTAATTGTGGATTATAAGATCCTGGTGAGGGTTATGGCAAATTGTATGAAGCAGGTGATGCCACAGATAGTTTTACCCTCTCTGTCCTATGGACTCGTAGGCCGGGACGTCATAGGCTGTGGTCTCAATCTGAGATGCAATAGAGCTCAGGAAGAGAGGGGGAGGGAGGCTTATATGTTAAAGATAGATAAAGAGAAAGCCTTTGATAGGGTCTCTCATGAGTTTTTATTGATGGTTTTGGAAGTATTTGGTTTCGGGAAAAATTTCATTGAGTTAATAAGGGTTTTTTATTCAAATATATTTAGCTGTGTTAAATGTAATGGTTTTTTATCTAAGTACTTTCCGATACAGAGGTCAGTGAGACAGGGTTGTCCCCTGTCCCCATTGTTGTACACATTGGTAGCAGAACCATTAGGTTACATGATGCGAAAAGAACAAGGCGTAATCAGGATTGCGGTTCCTAGTTCCAGGCTGGTGTCGGTGATACACCAATATGCAGATGACACAACCTTAATGTTGAGAGATGGGGAGTCAGTGAGGAAACCTATGGGAGTAGTGCAGGAGTATTGTAGAGCTTCGGGAGCCACAGTGACTTATAGTAAGTCCCAATGCCTGGTTGCAGGGAGGGGTAGGGGGGAATGGTTGGGGGAATGTCCCTTTAAGGTGGTGGAGGTTTTGGAAGTTCTGGGGGTGAATATGGGGTGCAAGAAGGACAGGGATGAAGTGGATCAATTAAATTGGGAACCGAAGGTTATGAAAATTAAAAAGATTTTGGGAAGATGGGAAAGAAGGTGGTTGCAAGTGCAAGGAAGAGCGACAGTGGTGTCAGCTCAAATAACAACAGAAAATGCTGGAAATACTCAGCAGGCCAGGCAGCATCCGTGGAGAGAGAAACAGAGTTAACGTTTCAGGTCTGGGACCCTTCATCAGAACTGGAAAAAGCTGGAGGTGTAACAGATACTAAGCAGGTGCAGAGACAGCGGGGCGGGGGGGGGGGGGTTAGGAGGGGAGGAAGAAATAGAAAGAACATCCTGTACTTTTGTAAGAGGCAGGAAAGATAAAATGTTGCAAATGGGAATGGCAAAAATCATACTGCATGAAAAATGGGGGCAGGGATAATTATCTGAAATTGTTGAACTCAATGTTGAGTCCGGCAGGCTGCAAAGTGCCCAATCGAAAGATGAGGTGCTTCCCTGCCCCCATTTTTCATGCAGTATGATTTTTGCCATTCCCATTTGCAACATTTTATCTTTCCTGCCTCTTACAAAAGTACAGGATGTTCTTTCTATTTCTTCCTCCCCTCCTAACCCCCGCCCCCCCCCCCCCGCCCCACTGTCTCTGCACCTGCTTAATATCTGTTACATCTCCAGCTTTTTCCAGTTCTGATGAAGGGTCCCAGACCTGAAATATTAACTCTGTTTCTCTCTCCACGGATGCTGCCTGGCCTGCTGAGTATTTCCAGCATTTTCTGTTGTTATTTCAGATTTCCAGCATCTGCAGTATTTTGCAATTATAGTGGTGTCAGCTCTCCTGTTATCTAAGCTATGGTACTTATTGACGGTGGAGAATATTCCTGAGTGGGTGGAAAAGTCCGTCCGAGAGGCTTGTGTGAGGTTTTTATGGGAAAGGAAATCAGCCTTAGTTGCTTACAATACCATCATTGGATGGAGAAATCAGGGAGGACTCAATTTCCCAGACATTGATTTGAAGAAAAAATCCTTTAGAATCAAATGGGTGAAGAGAATTCTTCAGAAGTCAAATACAAGTTTTCGATGAGCTATTTTCAGCATTTTTAAAAATGAAATGGGATAGGAGGGCAGGGGATATTTTATATGGAATACAATAATATGAAAGGGGGTTGTAGAGACTTGGGCCCAAGTTTTTAAAAGTGTGCAATTCATGCTCAAGGGTGCTGAGGAATTTTTAGAACAGCCCTTATTTTTGAACAGGTCGGCCAACATTGAAGGAGAGGTATTATTTAATCAAGCTTTTATAAAAGCTGGTATTATATATGTGAAAGATGTATTGTATGAGGTAATTCCAGGTTGGTTGCCGGAAGCGATAGTGAGGGACATGGTTTGGGAGGAGGATCAGGAGGTAGAGCAAAAAGCAATTATGATCATGTATGAGAAGATTGTGAGGGCAATGTCACAGGATTGGATGGAAGAAATAAATGCACAAATCTCCAAAGGAAGTAAAATGCGTCCCACTTTTCCAAGCTTACTGCTGGAGAAGGGGGAGGAGTTGGTCCAATTTGACAACTGTAATACTCGAGATTTCTATGGGGAAAGGAAATTCAAGACACCTGTTGGTCAGGAGTTTTGGCAGAGTATATACCCACAGCTGGACTTCAACAAAATTTGGAAGGGAGTGTGGACGAATTTTAAATGTCCAGAGTGGATTGAACTGGATTTCAAATTAGCTCATAATCGGATTTTTACCATGACAATCTTATGTAAGATTGGGCGAGTGGAGGTGGCAACTGGCCCAGTGTGTGGGACACGGGATGAGACTCTGTCCCATTTACTGGTGTTATATCCGCAGTTAAATGATTTAAAGTACTATGTTCAACAGTTGTATGAGGTTTTTTTGTTGGGTGGGGACCGAAGAGCGAGAATGAGAATCCCGTGGGACTCAATTTTGAGATGGGGATTGCAGGAGAGTCTGCCCGAGTCTAGCGGAGTGGCAATTAATTTAATGTTCAGTTTGGCTAGAATCGTGATTGTGCAAAGAAGGAATGCTCTGTTTTTTAAGGGGAGGAGAATAACCCTAAAAGAGTATTTTAAAATTAAGCTAAAAGATCATTATAAGGCTCTGTGGATGTTTTATTCAGAAATGAATTTAAAGATAGTAGTTTACGATCAATTTTTAAAGTACAATAGATTAATAAATGTTACGGGAGACAAATTAAACTTCAGCTTTTGATGTTAATATGTGGTGGAGGAATGGCTGTGCAGTGGCAGAATGGATTTGTATGATACAATGGAATAATCACGATGTTGTAAATGTTTTTAATGTTCAATAAAAAAAAAGTTGGTAGCAAAGAAAAAGTGGGTAGCTTCTCGCTTTTGAGTCAGAAGGTTATGGGTTCAAGTCCACTCCAGAGACTTGAGCACAAAATCTAGGCTGATACTCCAGTGCAGTAGTGAGGTGCTGCACTGTCAGTGGTGCCGTCTTTCAGATGAAACGTTAAACCTAGCTCCCACCTGTCCTTGCAGGTGGATGTAAAAGATCCCATAGTACTATTTCAAATATGTGCAGGTTCCCCCGGCCAATATTTATCCTTCAACCACATCACTAAATCAGATTATCTAGTCATTATCTCATTGCTGTTTGTGAGACCTTGCTGTGTGCTAATTGGCAGCCACGTTTCCCTACATTGTGACTGCACTTCAAAAGTACTTCATTGGCTGTAAAGTGTTTTGGGATGTCCTGAAGTCATGAAAGCCGCTATATAAATGCAAGTTGTTTCTCTCCATTGGATAACAGTCAAGGGCAGGAACTCTGACTGATTATCCTCGCCCAGCCCAGGGGTACTGAAGCTAATTGCACTCTATTGACTACCACTTCAGCTGATATCAGCTATCTTGGCACAGGCTGGGAGTTGAAGTTGGCAACTTCTGGTCTGTGTGTCTCATTGTCAAGCTGCCTTTGCCAACTGACCTATTGGGGAAGCCCTAATTATTACAGAACTGACATCAAATATTTACCCTTGGAAACAACCAGAACTATAATTTTGTTGTGTTGCAAAATGGTACTCCAGTCCCCAGACATATAAAGCACTGAGGGATGAAAGCAGTTAGACTAATGACAACCCTCAGACAAGATTGTGCAATATATAATCTATATATATAAAAGAGCTCTTCTGTCTGTCCCGATGTCTGTCTGTCCCGATGTCTGTCCGTTCTCTATACGTTTGAAAGTTACAGAGCGTACCGACGCGCGCGTTGCCTCAAAAGAAAGCTTACGATTCCGGACCGGTCATAGGCGTATTTACGTTTCGGCCGCACAAAAATCCCGCCCGCGGTATCCCAAAAACGTTCAGCGTTCCGCTCATTAGCATCTCATTAGCGACCGTGTGACGTCGAGGTCCACCAATCGGACGGCGGGTTCCTTCCTACAGTTGAGTGTCGAGTGACTCGACGATTGACCAATCCTACGCTTCGGTGACCTGACCGGTCAACCAATCGGTGCGTGTGTGGGCGGGCCTTATCCTTCTGAACCGAGGTGAGTGGCCGCCATCTTGATTTTTCACAATTTTTTCCCCCACACTTTCTGTGTGTTAGGGAACTAAGGTAAATATTTTAATGATGTGTTAGGGAATTAAATAACAATTTAATAGGGGGGGGAGAGCCTCGGGAAATCGCGGGGGGGGGAGAGCCTCGGGAAATCACGGGGGGGGGAGCCTCGGCAAATCACGGGGGGGGAGAGCCTTGGGAAATCGCGGGGGGGAGAGCCTCGGTAAATCGCGGGGGGTGGCGAGCCTCGGGAAATCGCGGGGGGCTCGCGCCGCCCGCTCTGACCGCGCATGCGCCGCCCGCACTGACCGCGCATGCGCCGCCCGCACTGACCGCGCATGCGCCGCCCGCACTGACCGCGCATGCGCCGCCCGCACTGACCGCGCATGCGCCGCCCGCACTGACCGCGCATGCGCCGCCTGCCCGCCCACAGCGGCCGTCCATCAGCCGCGCGATACGCGGCGGACCTCAGCTCCGGACCTCAAGCGCTAGGCAGGGGGAGGGGCCGGAGAGAGGGACAGAGGGGAGTGGGGGAGCGGGGGAGTGGGTGGGCGAGGGGAGGGAGGGAGAGGAGGGGAGGGGAGGGGAGGGAGAGAGGGGAGAGGAGGGGAGGGAGAGAGAGGAGGGGAGGGAGAGAGGGGAGGGGAGGGAGAGGAGGGGAGGGAGAGAGGGGAGGGGAGGGAGGGATAGGACAGGGAGAGGACATGACAGGGAGAGGGGGGACACACAGGGGCAGGGAGACCAAGCGCCCCAAAATTGCCCTCGCAACGCGGGGCTCCCCAGCTAGTCTATATATATAAAGCGGCTCTTCTGTCTGTCCGGATGTCTGTCTGTCCGTCTGTTCTCTATACGTTTGAAAGTTAGAGAGCGTACCGACGTGCGCGTCGCCTCAAAAGAAAGCTTGCGATTCCGGACCAGTCATAGGCGTATTTACGTTTCGGCCGGACAAAAATCCCGCCCGCGGTATCCCAAAAACGTTCAGCGTTCCGCTCATTAGCATCTCATTAGCGACCGTGTGACGTCGAGGTCGACCAATCGGACGGGCGCGTGCCATCCTACAGTTGAGTGTCGAGTGACTCGACGATTGACCAATCCTACGCTTCGGTGACCCGACCGGTCGACCAATCGGTGCGTGTGTGGGCGGGCCTTATCCTTCTGAACCGAGGTGAGTGGCCGCCATCTTGATTTTTCACAATTTTTCCCCCCACACTTTCTGTGTGTTAGGGAACTAAGGTAAATATTTTAATGATGTGTTAGGGAATTAAATAACAATTTAATAGGGGGGGGGGAGAGCCTCGGGAAATCGCGGGGGAGGGAGAGCCTCGGGAAATCGCGGGGGGGGGAGAGCCTCGGGAAATCGCGGGGGGGGAGAGCCTCGGGAAATCGCGGGGGGGGAGAGCCTCGGGAAATCGCGGGGTGGGGAGAGCCTCGGGAAATCGCGGGGGGGGGAGAGCCTCGGGAAATTGCGGGGGGGGCGAGCCTCGGGAAATCGCGGTGGGCTCGCGCCGCCCGCACTGACCGCGCATGCGCCGCCCGCACTGACCGCGCATGTGCCGCCCGCACTGACCGCGCATGCGCCGCCCGCCTGCCCACAGCGGCCGTCCATCAGCCACGCGATACGCGGGGGACCTCAGCTCCGGACCTCAGGCGCTAGGCAGGGGGAGGGGCCGGAGAGAGGGACAGAGGGGAGTGGGGGAGGGGAGGGGTGGGGGTGGGCGAGGGGAGGAGGGGAGGGAGGGAGAGGAGGGGAGGGGAGGGAGAGGAGGGGAGGGGAGGGAGAGGAGGGGAGGGGAGGGAGAGGAGGGGAGGGGAGGGAGGGATAGGACAGGGAGAGGACATGACAGGGAGAGGGGGGACACACAGGGGCAGGGAGACCAAGCGCCCCAAAATTGCCCTCGCAACGCGGGGCTCCCCAGCTAGTTATGGTATAAAAGGCCCCTGAAGTAGTCAGCAGTATCAATTTTTAAAAGATCAGGTTTGAAAATGAGACCATTCAAAGAAAGGACTTCTTGTAGTGTATATTTTGGTAGCATAGGGATAAAAAATATTACCCCCTAATTCTGAACCAGATGATGTGGCACCCTGAGCACAGACAGTGCATCTTCTGCTGTTGCAATTTTTTTAACATTGCAAGATTTTGCCCGTTTTCGGGTCCATAATCGACAGCAAGCACAGTACATGCACCGCAACCAGGAAGGCTAAAACCAGCCCCAAATTGGGCCTTGAGCCTCATTTCAGTAATTTAGGTGAGCCACCGACACCTGTCGCGCCTCCAGAGGCAGCTCACTTATTTCGGGCCATGTGTCTAGCCAGCAGCAGCCCTCAGGCAATCCCCAGAGGAAAGGGGGAAAGGTCAATGCGAGGTGAGCTGGTCACAGATCAGCAGCTGCCCTTGCGACTCCTGCTACTCCAGGCTCCACATCAACCTTAACCTTTAAAAAAGTTACCTCCCTTTTTGCTGATGGGCCATAACCAATTTTCACCCCCAGCTTGCGAGGTCACAGCCACACCCGGGAAACCTGAGCTGAGCAGGCCCTTCACCTGCTCTGCTCACGGCAGCCCAATTTATCAGAGGGGACCTAAAATAGTCATTACTCCCTCATTAGCACATGCAAGGGGCTTAACGCATGTTTTAGGTGTCCTCCTCGGAATTCTGAAAACTGTCCGAGTCCAATATGTGTGAATGTTGATAGTATCAGCAAGTTTCTCCATCACAGAGAACACCACAACCAAGCTTGTTCCTGTCCTCAACACACATCTACACTTCCATCAAGGTCTCTGGATAAAAATCAGGAGAAGGAACATCGGTTGACTTTTTAATTCCCTAACCGAGGGATGGCAATTGTAGCATCCCTAAAACTGCCCCTATTGAGCTCAGCCGAGCACAGACTGGGGATCAAACCTGGGATCTCGCTTGTCTGTGTGGCTGAGCTACTGACTGGCTAAAACCAAAGGTGTTCCTTATGTTACCCTGTAAATACAGGGCAGAAGGCAGAAACTAAAGTATCATGAGCATGCCAGATGAATTTTCTGTGTGGTTCTGGTTGGATGGGGCACAGAGTTAGAACATTATCCTTTCACTTTGGGATCTACCATCAAGTGCAACCCAAGCTGATAACATGAAATTCTACTCTATCTCTGTAAGGTTCTGTGTGAAATATCTTTGGACAGTCTCAACCCAATTCCTAGTAGGTGTGGACCCATAGCGCAAAGCTGTCCATGCTTTCAGACATAAGTGCCAATGTTGACAATCATACTGAGAGGTGCTACAATTGCTGACATAGGAAATCATGCCAAGATGTGCCACGTTAAGATATCAATAAAGAGATCTTGCACTGACATTAATCATCCAAAGGCAGGTATGGATAAAGAAGCTTCACCCATTAGATGTGATTTTAAGCTGGCCTGGTGCAAGCACTAACTCACACACACAATCTGGCAGAGTTGAGATCGATAATGCATTGTGTAGGATGTCACAGTTGGGAACCTGAATCTTCCCACTCTGTAGCAACAGATAGCTATTTCAAAACTGATGGCAAGTGAGTGGCCTAGAAATTGGATAAGGCCCGAAAATAGGTGTGGGCAGCGCAAAGGACGATGTGCCCGCGCCTGTTCAAATTGGTGCAGGCAGCACAGAAAATTCGTGCTGGCTGCTCATTATAATAATTGCAGCGCTGAGCTCAACGCTAAATGCTCTGCTGATTGACTTAGTGCTGAACAGGGTGCAGTCTACTGACCAATAAAGTTTGGCCTCGGCTCTCTGCATTACTTAAAGGGGAGGTGATTTGTTGCAGAACCACCTCATTGTCATTGTGGAGAAAGCCAAGGCCCATCAGCCAAGACAGAGAGAGAGGAGATTTTCTGATGTGGCACTGGAGGCCTTGGTCCTGGGGGTTCAAAGATGCTATCAGGTCCTCCACCCACAGGGGGGCAGGAGGCCTTCAATGCAGAACAGCAGAAGGCTGCGGGAGGAGATTGCTGAAGCCATCAGTGTGACGAGTGTTGTTCCCAGGACCTAGATCCAGTGCTGCAAAAAGTTTAATGATCTCACACGAATGGTCAAGGTGAGTGAATGCATCTTCAAATGCCATATCCCACCATCTGCACCACTAGCCTGACACAATGCTCAATGCACCACACCCCCATCACTCACCTACCAACAATCTATAGCAATCACCACTCATAGCTCACAATCATAGCTTTACTTCACCCTCACAGAATTACCACTGCTGAAAGACTCACACCCACATCTCACACATTGTACACACTGCCAGCTATTCAACCATGGCAGGCAGATCACCAAACACATTGCACCACACTCACTAACACACTTCACCCAAACACATTGCACCACACTCACTGACACACTTCACCCAAACACATTGCACCACACTCACTGACACACTTCACCCAAACACAATGCACCACACTCACTGACACACTTCACCCAAACTCTTCTCTCTTAGGCAGTCCCTCAGAACCGAGGATGACTTGCTTCCACATTAAAAATGAGTTCGCAGGTGACTGATGAGTCCAATGCGGGATCTACAGTCTCTGTCACAGATGGGGCAGACGGTGGTTGAAGGGGCGTGTGGGTGGGGTGCTTGGGTTGACGTGCACTCCTTGCGCTGCCTGCGCTTGGCTTCCGCTTGCTCCTGGCGAAGAGACTCAAGGTGTTCGGCGCCTTCCCGGATGCTTCTCCTCCACTTTGTGTGGTCTTGGGCCAGAGATTCCCAGGTGTCGGTGAGGATGTTACACTTTTGCAAGGAGGCTTTGAGGGTGTCCTTGAAGCGTTTCCTCTGCCCACCTGGGGCTCGCTTGCCATGCCGGAGCTCCGAGTAGAGCACTTGTTTTGGGAGGCTCGTATCGGGCATGCGGACAATGTGACCTGTCCATCGGAGATGATTGAGCATGGTCAAAGCTTCGATGCTGGGGATGTTGGCCTGAGCAAGAACACTGACGTTGGTGCGCCTATCCTGCCAATGGATTTGCAAGATCTTGTGGAGGCAGCGTTGGTGGTACCTCTCCAGTGCTTTGAGGTGCCTGCTGTACATCGTCCATGTCTCTGAGGCATACAGCAGGGCGGGTATCACTGCTGCTCTGTAGACCATGAGCTTAGTGCTGGGTTTGAGGTCCTGGTCTTCAAACACTCTCTTCCTCAGGCGACCGAAGGCTGCACTGGCAAACTGAAGGCGATGTTAGACTTCATCGTCGATGTCTGCCCTTGTTGACAGTATACTCCCGAGGTACATTGCACCACACTCATTGACACACTTCACCCAAACACATTACACAACACTCACTGACACACATCACCCAAACACATTGCACCACACTCACTGACACACTTCACCCAAACACATTGCACCACACTCACTGACACACACATCACCCAAACACATTGCACCACACTCACTGACACAAATCACCCAAACACATTGCATCACACTCACTGACACACTTCCCTTTCTCTTGCAGACAAAGGTGGCTCATAACAGCAGGAAGCAGCAGCAGATGGGTGGAGGGGAAGCCCGTCTGCCGAACCTGACAGAGCTGGTGGAAGCAGTGCTGGAGATCATTGGAGAAGCCATCACAGAGTCCGTGGCGAGCGGTGAAGTTGAAAGCATTTCTGATGATGACAATATGCGTATACCTAATCCTTCTTCTCACATCCCCCTCATCCCATAATCTCTTCTCACTTACAATCTGCTGATGGTGTATGCATGGATATCTTGCTTTTCCGCCCTCCCTCACCACAACCCGACCCTTGTGCCTTTCTTCTTTCAGATGCCCAAGAAGTTCCACCAGTACAGTCAGTCCCCGAAGTACTGGAAGATGAGAGTGAAGGAAAAGGAGACACACCATCTCACTGCATCTGACACTCACAGGCACTAGCTCAGAAAATGGCATTGCGCAGACTTTAGAGGGCAGTATAGAGGCGGGATTTCCACATGGTGAGTCACCAGGCACAAGCGGGCTGCAGCCAAGCCGGGGGAACGTATAGCTCGGGTCCTAGCTCCCCAGAGGGCGAGTTCGCACACAAGTTCTGCTGCACTGGACTCAGATGATGACCTCGATGGGGCGATGTTCAGAAGAAGGGTGATGGGCACACAGAAATGCTTGGTGCAATAGCAAGCCTGTCAGAGAGGCTCTGGTCACTCTGCCTGGTGGTCACCCATTCTCTTCCTGCCTGTGCAGCCTTTACCTGCGGTGTGACCAACTCCCTAAACGTGCTATCCATGGTGTCCTCAGCATCGCGAATGCTCCAGTATGTATCCACTCGCAGCTCCAGCGCCGCAATATGGTCTGTCAGTAGCTGCAGCTGGATACACTTCCCGCACACATGATCGTCAGGGACACAGGAAGTGTCCCTGATTTCCCACATAGTGCAGGAGGAGCATACCACGGCACAGAGCTCTCCTGCCAGGACTTACCCTTTAATTAATTCAAATTAAATTAAATCAAATCAATCCCACCAATTACACAACAATTAAATGATATACTGAAGGGCCCTTGTTTACCAGCAGTCCCCGCTACACCACAGACACCCTATAAACTATAAACCACAAAATGTAAGTTTGGAAAAAAGCAGAAAAAGAGAAATACTCACCAACCAATCACTTACCTGCTTTCTGGTGACGTCACACTTTGATTACTTTTTACTTCTCTCTCCCTCTCTCGGAGCTCTGAGATTGGTAAGCTTACCTGCTCCGCCGCCTCGCTTTAAATCACCGCCGCCGCCTCGCTGCTCCTCACAGATCCGCCACCGCCGCTCTCAAACAGATATACCCCTTTGGATATTGTTGGGGAGGATGGCTTATCAGGGGAAGGCAGCAGCAGCCAACTTCCTGGCACCGTGGGTGGTTCTGCTGCACAGGACGCGAGGAAAAAGAGTGGGAGAGCTATAGTGATAGGGGATTCTATTGTAAGGGGAATAGATAGGCGTTTCTGCGGCCGCAAACGTGACTCCAGGATGGTATGTTGCCTCCCTGGTGCAAGGGTCAAGGATGTCTCAGAGCGGCTGCAGAACATTTTGGAAGGGGAGGGTGAACAGCCAGTTGTCGTGGTGCATATAGATACCAACGATATAGGTAAAAAACAGGATGAGGTCCTAAAAGCTGAATATAGGGAGTTAGGAGGTAAATTAAAAAATAGGACCTCAAAGGTTGTAATCTCAGGATTGCTATCAGTGCCACGTGCTAGTCAGAGTAGAAATAGAAGGATATTTCAGATGAATACGTGGCTAGAGGAATGGTGCAAGGGGGAGGGATTCAAATTCCTGGGACATTGGAACCGGTTCTGGGGGAGGTGGGACCAGTACAAACTGGACGGTTTGCACCTGGGGCCAATGTCCTAGGGGGAGCGTTTGCTAGTGCTCTGGGGGAGGGTTTAAACTAAAGTGGCAGGGGGTTGGGAACCTGAGCAGGGAGTCAGAGGAAAGGGAAACAAGAATAGAAGCAAAAGACAGGAAGGAGAAAAACAAAGGTGGCAATCAGAGAAATCAAGGGTTTAAATCAAACATGGCCACAGTAAATAATAATTCTAAAAGGTGTAAGAGTGTTAAAAAAACAAGCCTGAAGGCCTTGTGTCTTAATGCGAGGAGCATTCGTCATAAGGTGGATGAATTAGCAGCGCAAACAGAGTTAAACGGATATGATATGATTAGAATTATGGAAACATGGCTCCAGGGTGACCAAGGCTGGGAACTCAACATCCAGGGGTATTCAATATTCAGGAAAGATAGGAAGAGGAGGTCGGGTAGCATTGCTGGTTAAAGAGGGGATTAACACAATAGTAAGGAAGGATATTCGCTCTGATGATGTGGAATCTGTATGGGTAGAACTGAGAAATACCAAGGGGCAGAAAACATTAGTGGGAGTGGTATACAGACCTCCAAACAGTAATGCGGAGGTTGGGGATGGCATTAAATGGGAAATTAGAGATGCGTGCAATAAGGGCACAGCAGTTATCATGGGTGACTTTAATCTACATATAGATTGGGCCAACCAAATTAGTAACAATACTATGGAGGAGGAATTCCTGGAGTGGATACAGGATGGTTTCCTGGACCAATATGTCGAGGAACCAACTAGAGATCAGGCCATCTTAGACTGGGTATTATGTAATGAGAAAGGATTAATTAGCAATCTTGTTGTGCGAGGCCCCTTGGGTCGGAGCGATCATAATATGATAGAATTCTTCATTAAGATGGAGAGTGAAGTAGTTGACTCAGAGACTAGGGTCCTGAATTTAAATAAAGGAAACTACAATGGTATGAGGCGCGAATTGGGTAGGATTGATTGGGGAATGTTACTCAAAAGGTTGATGGTGGATAGGCAATGGCAAACATTCAAAGATCACATGGATGAACTACAGAATTTGTTCATCCCAGTTTGGCATAAAAATAAAACAAAAAAGGTGACTCAACCATGGCTAACAAGGGAAATTAGGGATAGCATAAGATCCAAGGAGAGGACATATAAATTGGCCAGAAAAAGCAGTAAACCTGAGTATTGGGAGCAGTTTAGGATTCAGCAAAGGAGGACAAAGGGATTAATTAAGAAGGGGAAAATAGAGTATGAGAGTAAGCTTTCAGGGAACATAAATACTGACTGTAAAAGCTTTTATAGATATGTGAAGAGAAAAAGATTGGTGAAGTCAAGCGTAGGTCCCTTGCAGT
Organism: Somniosus microcephalus; assembly: GCF_052327205.1. Classification (NCBI taxonomy): domain Eukaryota; kingdom Metazoa; phylum Chordata; class Chondrichthyes; order Squaliformes; family Somniosidae; genus Somniosus; species Somniosus microcephalus. The sequence continues at coordinate 256,157,669 of NC_140991.1, read as the reverse complement.
CAGAATCAGGGGAATTTATAATGGGGACCAAAGAAATGGCAGAACAATTAAATACATACTTTGGTTCTGTCTTCAAAAAGGAGGACACAAATAACCTCCCAGAGATGTCGGGGAACATAGGGTCTAATGAGAGGGAGGAACTGAAAGAAATCAGTATTTGTAGGGAAATGGTGTTAGGGAAATTGACGGGATTGAAGGCCAATAAATCCCCAGGGCCTGATAATCTACATCCTAGGGTACTTAAGGAAGTGGCCCTAGAAATAGTAGATGCATTGCTGGTCATCTTCCAAAATTCGATAGACTCTGGAACAGTTCCCATGGATTGGCGGGTAGCTAATGTTACCCCACTATTCAAAAAAGGTGGTAGTGTGGCAGAACTACTGAATGACTCTGGATAACTGTATATAATTCCCTTTAACGATGTTCTAACACCAGCCTAAACCTGTACCATTGTGTTAGGCATTACTGTGTTTTGTATATAGAGTTTGCATGTACGGGGTGTGGCCCTTTTAAGAGCACGGGAAAACGCGGGCAAACGCGATGACGTCACGTCGCAAACCACGGGGCTGCCCAGGCAGTCCCTGTGGCATCTCCTTTGAGTGAAGACCTGTTTAATTGCTCTCCTGTGTTGATCTCAGTTATTCGTAGGAATTCATTAATTCCTACATTGGTGACCCTGTTTTTGTGAACGTTTTCACAGAAGAAGAGCACAGCATGGAAGCAAACACTGTTTCACTAAAACTACCGCAGTTCTGGGAGCAGCAAGCGCCCTCGTGGTTTATTCAGGTTGAGGCCCAATTCGCCCTGAGGAACATCGATGCGGATCAGACCAAATATCTTTATGTGGTCTCCGCACTCGACAGCTCTGCCGCCTCTCGGATCGTCAGCCTCCTCGACAAACCCCCAACGGAGCGCAAGTATGAAACCCTCAAAGCGCAGTTACTGCAGGTTTTCGGGCTCACAAAATCGGAGGACACCCGTCGATTACTCACTATGCCCGGGCTCGGGGACTCCAAGCCTTCAGAATTGATGAGCCAAATGCTCACACTCCTGGGCTCAGAATGGGAATGTTTCCTCTTCTGCGAGATTTTCCTCAGCCAACTGCCTGAACAGGTACAAGCTGCCCTGGCCAGATCTGAAATAGAAGACTGCGCAACACTCGCTGCGGATGCTGACAAAATTTTTGCTGTAACTCGGCAGTACTACGCCGCCACAAGGCACCCATTCCCCGCAGATGCCACCCCAGCTCGTCAGCCTGCTGGGCTGTGTTTCTACCATGCGCAGTTCAGTGTGAAGGCGAAGCATTGCCGCCCTCCCTGCAGTTTTCCCCCAAAAAACCAACAACTTACACAGCGACCACCGAGGAACGGGTCTAACGGGCACACCGCGGCCGCGATGGCAGTCGGCAACGCGGGAAAATTGCTGTTCATCACTGATACTCTCTCCGGTCGTCGTTTTCTGTGCGACACTGGAGCGCAGTGCAGCAGTTTACCCGCGTCCGCCCTCGATGTGCAGACGGGGTATCACGGCCCCGCTCTTGAAGCAGCCAATGGCGGAACTATTTGGACCTTCGGCAGACGGCGAGTGGAGTTGTGCCTCGGGGGGCAACGTTTTCACTGGGAGTTTGTTACGGCCAAAGTTTCCCAGCCCCTCCTCGGCACGGATTTCCTGTGCGCCAACAGCCTCCTGGTCGACATTAGGAACCGACGGCTGATCAACGCAGCAACTTTTAATTCTCTTCCGTGTTGCCGCAGTAACACTACGTCACGCACCATCTCCTGTGCGTTCCCGACTCCTGATGAGTTCACTCGCCTGCTCAGCGAATTCCCCGACCTGACAAGATCCACGTTCTCCTCCACAGCCACGAAACATGGTGTGGAGCACCACATCACCACCAACGGCCCCCCGGTCTACGCGCGGGCCCGGCGCCTGGAACTTGGCAATCTGGCGGTCGCAAAGGTGGAGTTCGCAACCATGGAAAGGTTAGGGATTATTTGCCGGTCGAATAGTCCCTGGTCTTCGCCCCTCCATATCGTCCCGAAGCCTGGCGGCGGATGGCGGCCATGCGGCGACTATCGACGGCTAAACGACGCCACCACTCCTGATCGGTACCCGATCCCCCATATCCAGGATTTGTCTGCCCATTTGGCAGGGAACACCATGTTCTCAAAAGTCGACCTCGTCCGGGGCTACCACCAGGTCCCAGTTCATCCACAAGACGTCCAGAAGACCGCAGTCATCACCCCATTCGGCCTCTTCGAGTTTTTACGGATGCCGTTTGGGTTAAAGAACGCAGCCCAGGCTTTCCAACGCCTGATGGACTCCGTGCTGCGGGACCTCAAGTTCCTCTTCGTCTACCTGGACGATATTCTAATTGCCAGTCCTACCAAGGAAGAACATACCTGTCACCTACGCACCCTTTTTCGACGCCTCAGCCAACACGGCCTGATTATCAACCCGGCCAAGTGTCAGTTTGGCCTGCACCAAATTGATTTCCTGGGGCATCGCATTACCTCAGAGGGAGCGGTTCCTTTACCTTCGAAGGTAGAGGCGGTGACATCTTTTCCACGCCCGCAGAACATAAAGGCCCTGCAGGAATTCCTAGGCATGGGAAACTTTTACCACCGTTTCGTGCCTAAGGCGGCACTACTCATGCAGCCCCTGTACGAGGCCCTCAAGGGCAAGACTGGCAAGAACCCGGTAGACTGGACGGAGGACATGGCCCGAGCGTTTGCCGACACCAAAAGCGCCTTAGCCAACGCGACAATGCTGGCGCACCCGCTGCCAGGAGCCACCATCGCCCTCACCACCGACGCGTCGGACTACGCAGTCGGTGCCGTGCAACAGCAGTGGGTGAACGGGACGTGGCAGCCGTTGGCATTCTTCAGCCGTCAACTACGGCAGAACGAGAGAGCATACAGCACGTTCGACCGGGAGTTGCTCGCCCTTTTTCTGGCCATCCGCCATTTTCAGTTCCTTCTGGAAGGACGTCCTTTCACCGCCTTTGTGGACCATAAGCCGCTGACCTTTGCCACGTCCAAGACCGCCGAACCGTGGTCAGCCCGACAGCAGCGTCAACTGACCTACATATCCGAATTCACCACGGATATATGGCACGTGGCCGGTAAGGACAACCTGGTGGCAGACTGCCTCTCCCACGCGATCGTCAATACGGTTCATTTGGGCATCGACTACGCCCTCATGGCAATGGATCAAGCCTCAGACCCGGAAGTCCAGGCTTACAAAACGGCCATCACTGGCTTCCAGTTGGCCGACGTCAAGTTCCATTCGGCAGGTACCATGCTGTTGTGTGACGTCTCCGTACAGGATCCTCGCCCTGTCGTGCCGGTCGTCTGGCGCCGCAAAGTGTTCGATGCCATACATGGTTGTCACACCCTGGAATGAAGGCCTCTCAGAAACTGATGTCAGCGAAATTCGTATGGCATGGCATGCACAAAGATGTCCATGACTGGGCCAACACCTGCGTGGTCTGCCAGAAGGCTAAGGTACAGCGCCATGTCAAAGCTCCGTTGGCCGCCTTCACAGTTCCGGAGCGACGTTTTGACCATGTCAACGTGGACCTGGTAGGACCACTCCCACCCTCCCATGGTTTTTCACACATCCTGACCATGGTTCACCGCACCACCAGATGGTCAGATGCGGTCCCCCTGTCATCCACTACTTCGGCGGACGTGGCCAGGGCGTTCATTTCCTCCTGGATCGCCCGTTTCGGAGTGCCCGCAGATATTTCGTCGGACAGGGGACCGCAGTTCTCCTCCGAACTCTGGAATGCAGTGGCCCAAGGACTCGGTGTCAAATTGCGCCGCACCACAGCCTACCACCCACAGGCGAATGGCCTCTGCAAATGCTTCCACCGTTCAATGAAAGCCGCCCTGAAGGCCAGCCTCCAGGACGCTGGATGGGCAGACAAGCTACCGTGAGTCCTGTTGGGCCTTCGCACGGCCCCCAAAGAAGACCTTCACTCTTCATCAGCGGAGCTTGTCTATGGTCAGCCGCTACGAGTCCCAGGGGACTTCCTACCAACATCGACAGAGCCATGGTCCGCCCCTGCCCAGCTTGCTAGTCACCAAGAGGCGGCCAGATGTTTCCCACCGGTGCCCACTTCGCAGCACGGGCCGCAGAGGTCACACGTTCCCACGGAGCTTCACAAGGCGGAATACGTTTTTATTCACCATGATGCACATAGAGATCCGCTCAAGGCCTCATATACCGGTCCCTTCCTCGTGTTGGAAGCAGGGGACAAAACCTTCACGGTAGATGTCAGTGGTAAACCAGACCACATTTCGGTCGACCGCTTAAAGCCAGCGCATTTAGACCTCGACCGCCCCGTCGAGACAGCACAACCGCCGAGACAGGATCGACCACCCATCATCGCTACGGCAGATCAAGTGCGACCACCCGCCAAACTGCCAGCCGCCCAGCAGCCTCTGCCTTGAGAGTACAGGAGTCGTTCTGACAGGCTTGTCAGACCTCCTCACTGTTTGACTTTGTCCGTTAAAGCGAATTCTGGGGGGGCGCATGTGGCAGAACCACTGAATGACTCTGGATAACTGTATATAATTCTCTTTAATGATGTTCTAACACCAGCCTAAACCTGTACCATTGTGTTAGGCATTACTGTGTTTTGTATATAGAGTTTGCATGTATGGGGCGTGGCCCCTTTAAGAGCGCGGGAAAACGCGGGCAAACGCGATGATGTCAGGCAGTCCCTGTGGCATCTCCTTTGAGTAAAGACCTGTTTAATTGCTCTCCTGTGTCGATCTCAGTTATTCGTAGGAATTCGTTAATTCCTACAGTAGAGAGAAAACGGGGAATTATAGACCGGTAAGCCTGACATCGGTAGTGGGGAAAATGCTAGAGTCCATTATAAAAGATGTAATAGCAGAGCACTTGGAAAACAGTGACAGGATTGGACAAAGTCAACATGGATTTACAAAAGGTAAATCGTGCTTGACTAATCTACTGGAATTTTTTGAGGATGTAACTAGTAGAATAGATAAGGGAGAACCAGTGGATGTAGTGTATTTGGACTTTCAGAAGGCTTTCGATAAGGTCCCGCATAAGAGATTAGCGTGTAAAGTTAAGGCACATGGGATTGGGGGCAAGGTACTGACTTGGATAGAGAACTGGTTGGCAGACAGGAAGCAAAGAGTTGGAATAAACGGCTCTTTTTCCGAGTGACAGGCAGTGACTAGTGGGGTACCACAGGGATCGGTCCTAGGACCCCAGCTATTCACAATATATATAAATGATCTAGACGAGGGAACTAGGTGTAATATCTCCAAGTTTGCAGACGACACAAAGCTGGGTGGGCATGTGTGCTGTGAGGAGGATGCTGAGAAACTCCAGTATGATTTGGACAGGTTGGGTGATTGGGCAGAAGCATGGCAGATGCAGTATAATGTGGATAAATATGAGGTTATCCACTTTGGTGGCAAAAGAGCCCCCATGACTGGGAGCAAGTGATGTGAGCAGAAGCCTTTAAATGAGAAGCAAGACGACTCCACTTGCAGCCACGTTCCCTGTCACCTCAGCAACTTTAAATAATGGTAGAAAGCTCCAAACTGTTGCACAAACTTACACAGAGCCAGTAGAAATTAAAAATCAAGTCAGCTGCAAATTGTTGATGATCCCTTTAAATAGCGCTGGTGGCAGGGGGTCCTTCCTGCTGCTGATGGGCTCGTCGTGATTTGGAGAGGCCGTTAAAAGGAGCGTCGATGTCCAAAATGACAGATTGTACATCAAATCAGTGTTGCACACTCATTGATGTCACGATCTGCCTAGTGGCATAGTGGTTAGCACTGTTGCCTCACAGCGCCAGGGACCCGGGTTCAAATCTGGCCTCGGGCGACTGTCTGTGTGGAGTTTGCACATTCTCCCTGTGTCTGTGTGGGTTTCCTCCGGGTGCTCCGGTTTCCTCCCACAGTCCAAAGATGTGCAGGTTAGGTTGATTTGCTGTGATAAATTGACCCTTAGTGTTAGGGGATTAAATACGTGGGGTTATGGGAATAGGGTGGGATATGTGTCGGTGCAGGCTCGATGGACTGAAATGGCCTCTATCTGCACTGTGGGGATTCTGTGTGTGTGTGTGATTTCCATATCTGCAATGAGCACAGGCAATGGCAGCTCTGCCGACTCACCCAAAATGACAGTCCGAAAAACAACCGTTCACCAATGCTGTTTCCTGTCACTTAGCCAATTTCATATCCATGCTGCCACTGTCTCCTTTATTCCATGGGCTTCAACTTTGTTGGCAAGCCTATTATGTGGCACTTTATCAAACGCCTTTTAGAAGACCATGTACACCACATCAACTTTGTCGAACGCCTTTTGGAAATCCATGTACACCACGTCAACCCTCTCTGTTACCTCATCAAAAAACTCGATCAAGTTAGTTAAACATAATTTGCCTTTAACATATCCATACTGGCTTTCCTTAATTAATCCAAACTTGTCCAAGTGACTGTTAATTTTGTCCCTGATTATTGTTTCTAAAAGCCTCCCCACTACCGAGGTTAAACTGACTGGCCTATAGTTGCCGGGTTTATCTTTACACCCTTTTTTGAACAAGGGTGTAACATTTGCAATTCTCCAGTCCTCGTTTCTAAGGAGGATTCGAATATTATGGCCAGTACCTCCACGGTTTCTTCCTTCACTTCCCTCAGCATCCTAGGATGCATCCCTTCCGGTCCTGGTGACTTATCTACTTTAAGTACAGCCAGCCTTTCTAGTATCTTGTCTTTATCAATTCTTATCCCATCCAGTATCTCCTCTACCTGCTCCTTTACTATATCTATGGCAGCATCCTCTTCCTTGGTGAAGACAGATGCAAAGTACTCATTCAGTACCTCAGCCATGCCCTCTGCCTCCATGTGTAGGTCACCTTTTTGGTCCCTAATCGCACCCCCCACCCCCCGCACCTTACTACCCATTTACTATTTCTATGCTTATAGAAGACTTTTGTATTACCTTTTATGTTGGCCGCCATTCTATTCTCATACTCTCTCTTTGCCCTTCTTATTTTCTTTTTCACTTCTCTGAACTTTCTATATTTAGCCTGATTCTCAGATGTATTCTCGACCTGACATCTGTCATACGCGCTCTTTTTCTGCTTCATCTTACTCTCTATCTCTTTCATCATCCAGGGAGCTCTGACTTTAGTTGCCCTGCCTTTCCCCCTAGTGGGAATGTACCTCGATTGCACCCGAACTGTCTCCTCTTTAAAGGCAGCCCATTGTTCCCCTACAGTTTTGCCTGCCAATCTTTGATTCCAATTTACCCGGGCCAGACCTGTTCTCATACCACTGAAATTTGCCTTCTTCCAATTAAGTATTTTTACTCTAGATTGCTCCCTGTCCTTTTCCATTGCTAATCTAAACCTTTTGGTACTATGATCACTGTTCCCTAAATGTTCACCTACTGACACTTGCTCCACTTGACCTACTTCATTCCTCAGAAACAGATCCAGCAATGCAACCTTCCTCATTGGGCCAGAAACATACTTACTCACCAATAACCTGCTAACCGACGCTCAGTTTGGTTTCAGCCAGGACCACTCGGCTCTAGACCTAAATTAGTAACAATACTGTGGAGGAGGAATTCCTGGAGTGTTTACGGGATGGTTTCCTGTGTCAAGGAGCCAACTAGAGATCAGGCCATCTTAGACTGGGTATTATGTAATGAGAAAGGATTAATTAGCAATCTTGTTGTACAAGGCCCCTTGGGTCAGAGCGATCATAATATGATAGAATTCTTCATTAAGATGGAGAGTGAAGTAGTTGACTCAGAGACTAGGGTCCTGAATTTAAATAAAGGAAACTATGATGGTATGAGGCACGAGTTGGGTAGGATTGATTGGGGAATGTCACTCAAAGGGTTGACGGTGGATAGGCAATGGCAAACATTCAAAGACCGCATGGATGAACTACAGAATTTGTTCATCCCAGTTTGGCATAAAAATAAAACAAAAAAGGTGGCTCAACCGTGGCTAACAAGGGAAATTAAGGATAGCATAAGATCCAAGGAGAGGACATATAAATTGGCCAGAAAAAGCAGTAAACCTGAGGATTGGGAGCAGTTTAGGATTCAACAAAGGAGGACAAAGGGATTAATTAAAAAGGGGAAAATAGAGTATGAGAGTAAGCTTTCAGGGAACATAAAAACTGACTGTAAAAGCTTTTATAGATATGTGAAGAGAAAAAGATTGGTGAAGTCAAGCGTAGGTCCCTTGCAGTCAGAATCAGGGGAATTTATAATGGGGACCAAAGAAATGGCAGACCAATTAAATACATATTTTGGTTCTGTCTTCAAAAAGGAGGACACAAATAACCTCCCAGAGATGTCGGGGAACATAGGGTCTGATGAAAGGGAGGAACTGAAAGAAATCAGTATTTGTAGGGAAATGGTGTTAGGGAAATTGACGGGATTGAAGGCTGATAAATCCCCAGGGCCTGATAATCTACATCCTAGGGTACTTAAGGAAGTGGCCCTAGAAATAGTAGATGCATTGCTGATCATCTTCCAACATTCAATGGTATCTGGAACAGTACCCATGGATTGAAGGGTAGCTAATGTTACCCCACTATTCAAAAAAGGTGATAGAGCGAAAACGGGGAAGTATAGACCGGTAAGCCTGACATCGGTAGTGGGGAAAATGCTAGAGTCCATTATAAAAGATGGAATAGCAGAGCACTTGGAAAACAGTGACAGGATCGGACAAAGTCAACATGGATTTACAAAAGGTAAATCGTGCTTGACTAATCCACTGGAATTTTTTGAGGATGTAACTGGTAAAATAGATAAGGGAGAACCAGTGGATGTAGTGTATTTGGACTTTCAGAAGGCTTTCGATAAGGTCCCGCATAAGAGATTAGCGTGTAAAGTTAAGGCACATGGGATTGAGGGCAATGTATTGACTTGGATAGAGAACTGGTTGGCAGACAGAAAGCAAAGATTTGGAATAAACGGGTCTTTTTCCGAGTGGCAGGCAGTGACTAGTGGGGTACAGCAGGGATTGGACCTTGGACCCTAGCTATTCACAATATATATTAATGATGATCTAGACAAGGGAACTTGATATAATATCTCCAAGTTTGCAGATGACACAAAGCTGGGTGGGCGTGTGTGCTGTGAGGAAGATGCCAAGAAACTCCAGGATGATTTGGACAGGTTGGGTGATTGGGCAGAAGCATGGCAGATGCAATATAATGTGGATAAATGCGAGGTTATCCACTTTGGTGTCAAAAACAGGAAGGCAGATTATTATCTGAATGATAATAGATTGGGAGAAGGGGAAGCGCAAAGAGACCTGGGTGTCCTTGTGCACCAGTCGCTGAAGGTAAGTATGCAGGTGCAGCAGGCGGTTAAGAAGGCAAATGGTATGTTGGCCTTCGTATCGAGAGGGTTTGAGTACAGGAACAAGGATGTCTTGCTGCAGTTGAACAGGGCCTTGGTGACACCACATCTTGATTATTGTGTGCAGCTTTGGTTGCCTTATCTGAGGAAGGATGTTCTTGCCCATGGAGGGAGTTCAGCAAAGGTTCACCAGGCTGATACCTGGGATGGCAGGAATGACGTATGAGGAGAGATTGGGTCGATTGGGCTTATACTCGCTGGAGTTTAGAAGAATGAGAGGGGATCTCATTGAAACTTATAAAATTCTGACAGGACTGGACAGACTAGATGCAGGAAGGATGTTCCCGATGGTCGGGGAGTCCAGAACCAGGGGTCACAGTCTAAGGATAAGGGGTAAGCCATTTAGGACAGAAATGAGGAGGAATTTCTTCACCCAGAGAGTGGTGAACCTGTGGAATTCTCTACCACAGAAGGCAGTAGAGGCCAATTCATTAAATATATTCAAGAAGGAGTTGGATATATTTCTTAAGGCTAAAGGGATCAAGGGATATGGGGAGAAAGCAGGGACAGGGTACTGAATTTGGATGATCAGCCATGATCGCATTGAATGGCGGAGCAGGCTCAAGGGGCCGAATGGCCTACTCCTGCTCCTATCTTCTATGTTTCTATTACAGCCTTGGGCCTAGAAGTTCAGTTGGGCACGCCAGCCATTAGCGCATTAGGGGGAGTAGATCTCGAGCGCTAGGCACTTATCGCCCGGGCGCAGCGCGATCTGCGCCTCTCCCCAACTTCAGGACACATTTAGCGCCGGCGCAAAGTCTTAGCGCGCGCCCTGCTGCGCGCGCAGATCATGACGTCATTTAATAGTGCAACGCCCTTTGTGCGCCCCAAACCGGAACTTCACTCACACCGGCCCATTGTGCACCGGGCGTCCCGAGCGACTGTGAAGTGGAACGGTACACAGGCCAGCCGGGCCGGGGGGAGCGCTAATTAAAGGGCACTTACCCAGCAGTATAAAGGCCAGCCATTTTGCAGCATTCACTCTTGTGCAACGGTTTTTTGGACAGAGACCAAGGAGGAGAGTTTACTGCTTTGGACCAACACTTGGACAGGTATTTTTGGCTCAGGCCAGAGCTTACCAATTATCTTTGCCTTCATTCAGAGCTCAGTGTTTGCCAGCATATAATGGGGGCTGCATTGGGTGGCAACGCAGAATTTCAGCCTTATGCCAGAAGGGCTTACAGACGCCGTGAGAGAGTGGCAGCCCTGGCTAGACGCAGAGGGGGCAACAGGCATCGCCAACTGAGGCCTTACCCACGCAGGGTATACCGCCAGCAGACCTCCTATCTGACCATGTCTGCCGCAATGTGTGTTAGGAGGCTGCGATTCCGAAGGGAGGTGGTTGCAGACATCTGCCGGCTGCTTCAGAGAGATCTGCAGCCACAGCTGATGCGCAGGACGTCTCTGTCGGTGGCAGTGAAGGTGACGGTGGCTCTCAACTTCTATGCCTCTGGCTCCTTCCAATCCGCTACTGGGGACATCGCTAACATCTCCCAGTTCGCCGTGCATTGCTGCATCCGCCAGGTGACCGAAGCCCTTTTCAGAAGGAGACATCAATTCATCTCCTTCCCCATGACCCTGGACAAGCAGCAGCAGCGTGCAGTAGGGTTTGCAAGAATAGCGGGCTTCCTCATGGTGCAGGGCGCCATTGACTGCACGCATGTGGCTTTGCGGGCACCTCTTGAGCATGCCGAGGATTACCGCAACCGGAAGGGCTACCATTCCCTCAATGTACAGCTGGTGTGTGACCACAGGCAGCACATCCTAGCTGTCAATGCCCGCTTTCCAGGCAGCAGCCACGATGCCTTTATCCTGCGACAGACAACTGTGGCTGACATGTTCCAGGCACAGCCTCCCCCAAGAGGATGGCTTATCGGGGACAAAGGCTATCCTTTGTGTACCTGGCTCATGACCCCGCTCCGCGCGCCCATGACCCCTGCTGAAGAGGCATACAACGAGAGCCATCAAGCGACGAGGAACCTCATAGAACAAACAATCGGCGTGCTCAAGCAACGGTTCCGCTGTCTCGATCGCTCCGGGGGAGCCCTCCAGTATTCGCAGGATCGAGTCTCCCAATTCGTCGTCGTTTGCTGCATGCTGCACAACCTGGCTGTCCGCAGGACTCAGGCACTGCCACCTCACGTTGGACCACCACCTCAGGAGGAGGAGCAGGAGGAGCATGAGGACGACGAGGACGAGGAGTACCAGCCCAGGAGGGATGCACAAGGTCCAAGGGCCGCCCGTCGTCGGCTTATTGAACGTCACTTCTAGGCCCCCTGTCAGGGAATGGCTTGTGCCAATGATAGAACATGATTGCAGCCGCTCCGCAAGCCCTCAGCCGGTTAAGGCAACAAACACTTCAAAGATCAAACATGGACAATGTGAATAAATAAAATGCTTTATTGTACAAACTCTGGGCCCTTCCCACATGAAAACCAAAAACAGATGAAACCCCCAAAAAACACTCAAACACATTACTCGCTCCCACAACCTGGGGAGGATTAACAAAATAGGGCAACTAAAATGGCCGTCATTCTCGGCCTTCGTCCAAAACAAACATCACATCATCGGCCTTCAAAAAACAAACATCCAATTCTCAGCCTCAAGAAACAAACACAAATGGCCACACATTCGACTATTTGGCCCGCTATGGCGATGCCTTGGCCATCTTTGGGTGGCCCCTGCCCGCCCTGCTGCTCCGCCTCAAAGTAAGGCCATTGGCTGCTGCAAGGCTGGGGGCAGGCTCCTGAGGGGCACATGTCATGATGGCAGATGCCCTTGGGGGTCGGCCTAGTCGAGGTCTGGCCGTCGAGCGGCCGGCTGTTGATTGCTGCAGCTGTGGCTGGCCAGCATCAGTCGCTGCAGCAGCTCCTGGCAGCTCCACTGGGGGAGTGGCAGTGGCGGCTGGAGGAATGGCGGCAAGCTGGCGGATGGCAGGCGCTCGCTGGTCGCCTGAGACACTGGCACTCGCCCGGGCCAGCACTGCAGCATTCGCACCAATCTGCCGAGGGACAGACCGATGTGATGCTGCAGCGCGCCGGGTGCCCTGGCGATGCCTGGCTGACACTGCGAGTGTGGCAGCAGTGAGTGCCCGTGTTGACCTGTTCACTGACCGCAGCAGAGCAGCCAGTGACTGGACGGCACCACTAATCACCTGGCCAGTCGCTGACAGATCTGCCCGGTATTCCGCCCGACTGGTGGCCTCTAAGGGCCCAAACTCAGCCACACTCCGAGAGAGCGAACCGATGGACTCAGGCAACCATGCCACTGCTGCCATGAGCTCCGTGTGCCGGCGTTCCGAGTCCGCGGACAAGTCTTCGAGGCGTTCCATCTCCTCGGCGAAGAGCATCTCCTGACTGGAGGCCGGACTCTCCCTCTGGGGAGAAGGCCGCCGAGCTGGCCGACCCTTCCTCCGTTGCTGGAGGCCGCTGGGCCCAGCAATTGGACTCCCCTCCGACGCATCCCCCCTCTGGGGAGAAGGCCGCCGAGCTTCCACCCCCCTCCCGCCTTTCTGCAGCACGCAGGTCCCAGGAGCTCCCCTCCCCTTCGACACTTCCGCCACACTGCCCTCCAGAGAAGACGTGTCCCCTACATTGGCCTGGGTGGCCGCGGCTGAGGGTTCCCCTGATGGGCCGCCTTCCTCTTGCTCCTCCTCCTGCTCCTCCTCGGAGGGTCTGTCACTGGCAAGTTGAGGGACCTCCTCTTGACCATCTGAAAGCAGGAAGGCACAAGAGTAGCTTTAGAGTGAGGAGAGGGCGTCAGTGCAGAATGCATGAGTGGAGGCATTCAGCACATTGGTCGGACAGTGGCAAAGGATGTAGATCTGATGCGCAAGTGGGACGAGAGAGGTGCAAAAGGTGATGTCCTTACCATTGCTGCCCAGAACAGGGTCGGCATCTCCACATGCAACGGGCCCAATCACCCGGCCACCCATGAGGCGCTCCACGCGATGTTGCAGGTCGGTGAGTGGCTGGATATGGGGTCGGCCTCCCCCGGTCGCAGTCCGGCTCTTGCGATTATTCACCAGCTTGGCCTGCAAGAGAAAGGACGGCCTCTAAGTATAGTGTGTCGCCGTGATCTTGTGTGCACTGCCTCCCATGGTGGAATAGCCTGGCCAGTGTGTCGCCATGATCTGGTGTGCACTGCCTCCCATGGTGGAATAGCCTGGCCAGTGTGTCGCCATGATCTGGTGTGCACTGCCTCCCATGGTGGAATAGCCTGGCCAGTGTGTCGCCATGATCTGGTGTGCACTGCCTCCCATGGTGGAATAGCCTGGCCAGTGTGTCGCCATGATCTGGTGTGCAATGCCTCCCATGGTGGAATAGCTTGGCCAGTGTGTTCAGTGCAGAATGTGCAATTGATGCTCATGCCTGTGCCATAGCTGCTGGATGAAGGCTGGCCATTAAAGCTTTCAGGTCCCTTTGCCCATAATGTGAGGTGCACATGCAAGGATGAGGAGGTCATTGGAAAGGGTACTCACCCTGACAATGCGTGTGAGGTCATTTAACTTTTTGCGGCATTGGGCACCGGTCCTGGGGACGTCGCTGTTGGCTGACAGCTTGCTGGCGACATGCCTCCAGGCTCTTCTGTAGACGCGGACCGTCGCCTTCTTGCCATTGTCCGGGTACAAAACATGGCGCCTCTTCTCCACAGTAGCAAGCAGCACACTCAGATCACGCTCTGAGAAGCGCTGCGCATGTTCACGGGCCTTCTCCATGTCTTCAGGCGCTATTTGGGTCCAGCAGCAGTGTTCAGGCCTAGCTGGAGGGCTCCACTATCCAGGGCGTGGCAGCAGACACAGTTGACCCTTCCCCCTTAAGAGCTGGCCGGCGCCAGGGTGTCTGCTGTCAGTCACGAGATGGCCGCACCTGCGCTGCGCCCGGCCTCAGCGCTATCGATCACCACCTCCGGCTTAGCGCCCAAAGAGAGGCGTCCAGCAGCAGTTTTAGCGCTCGCCCGAACTAGTAGGGCGAAGCTAATGAATATCGGAGAAGTGGCCTAGATTTGGCGGCGGCCGCAAACTTTAGCGGATGCCCCACTTTAGCGCCCCAAAAGTGGCGTCAATGAATTTCTAGGCCTAGGTGTCCAAACGTGGACAAAAGAGCTGAATTCCAGAGGTGAGGTGAGAGTGACTGCCCTTTACATCAAAGCAGCATTTGACCGAGTGTGGCATCAAGGAGCCCTAGTAAAACTGAAGTCAATGGGAATCGGGGAAAACTCTCTACTGACTGGAGTCATACCTAGCAAAAAGGAAGATATTTGTGGTTGTTGGAGGCCAATTACCTCAGCCCCAGGACATCACTGCAAGAGTTCCTCAGGAAAGTGTCCTAGACCCAATTATCTTCAGCTGCTTCACCATCGACGTTCCCTTCATCATAAGGTCAGAAGTGGGGATGTTCGTTGATGGTTTCAGTGTTCCGTGCCATTCAGAATTCCTCAGATAATGAAGCAGTCCATGCCCGCTAGGGTTGATAAGTGGCAAGTAACATTTGTGCCACACAAGTGCCAGGCAATGACCATCTCCAACAAGAGAAAGTCTAACCACCTCCTTTTGACTTTCAACGGCATTACGATCACCAAATCCCTCACCACCAATATCCTAGGGGTCATCATTAACCAGAAACTTAACTGGACCAGCCACATAAATACTGTGGCTACAAGAGTAGGTTAGAGGTTGGGTATTCTGTGGCGAGTGTCTCACTTCCTGACTCCCCAAAGCTTTTCCCCCATCTACAAGGCACAAGTCAGAAGAGTGATGGAATACTCCCCACTTGCCTGGTTGAGAGCAGCTTCAACAACACTTAAGAAGCTCGACACCAAAGCAGCCTGCTTGATTGGCACCTAATCCACCCCCTTAAACATTCACTCCCTCCACCACCAGTGTATCGTGTCTGCAGTGTGTACCATCTACAAGGTACACTGCAGCAACTTGTCAAGGTGTCTTCGACACACCTCCCAACCCCGCAATGTCTACCACCTAGAAGCCGAAGGGCAGCAGAAGCATGGGAACACCACCACCTCCAAGTTCCCCTCCAAGTCACACACCATCCTGACTTGGAAATGTATTGCCGATCCTTCATCGTCACTGGATCAAAATCCTGGAACTCCCTACCTAACAGCACTGTGGAAGTACCTTCACCACACAGACTGCAGCAGTTCAAGAAAGCGGCTCAGCACCATCTTCTCAAGAGCAATTAGGGATGGGCAATAAATGCTGGCTTTGCCAGCGATGCCCACATCGCCTAAATGAATTTTTTAAAAAAGATTCACTACTTTGGGGGAAATTTTAACTCCCAAAAACGGGTGGCTTTGGGTTGGGTAGCATGTTAAAATGTTAAAAATCTTAAACCCTTAACCAACCCGCCTCAAACCTGTGCACTCCCAGTTCTAATGGAGCTAGGCGGGCAACCAACCAGCTCCCAGGAGGCGGCTAGCTCATTTAAATATTTTAATGAGGCTGTGTGCCTCACTTTATTTCTCCATTTAAGGTTTAACCCTGGCCGGTCAGGTTTCCCAAGCTAATGGGAGGCAAGGACTGCTGGATCTGGCAGGTAAGTGCCTATCCAGCACTGTTTGTGGGCCAGGAGGAGCAGGAGTGCTTCCTCCTGGCTGTAAATCACACTTGCAATTGGCCAACTGCCCCCTGCGATCAACCGACCGCACGATCGGACTCCGCATCTGTCTCACTGACCTGGTTTTTCCAATCTCTCCAACACTAATCCGCCCCCAGTCTTTCCGTTCCTTCCATCCCTCCTCTGCCCTCCCTGGCTGCAGCCTCCGATCTCCCCCCCGACCCTTTCGATCACCCCTCCCCGGACTTTCTGATCTCCCCCTGGCCTTTCCGATCTCCCCTCTCCCCCCCGGCCTTTCCCATCTCCCCCCAGCCTCGATCTCTCTTGTTCCAGCCTCTGATATCCACACCCCCACCGGCCTCCAATGTCCACCCCTCCAGCCTCTGTGCGCCCTCCTGCCAGCCTCTGATCTCCCCCCGCTCCAGCCTCTGATCTCCACCCCTCCGCCCCCCCATCACCAGCCTCCGACCTCCACCCTTGCCGATTTGCCCCCCCGCCCCTGGCCTCTGGTCTCTCCCCCTGCAGCCTCTGATTTAACTCCCCCCCACCCCACCGGCCTCCAATCTCCACCCCTCCAGCCTCTGAACTCCCCCCCCCACACCAGCCTCTGATTTCCCCCCCCATCCAGCCTTTGATCTGCCCCCGCCCCCGGCCTCCGATCTCCCTCCCCCCCAGCCTCTGATCTGCCCCCGCCCCCCCGGCCACCGATCTCCCCCCTCCCTGCCACCGATCTCAACCCCCCACCGTCTCCGAGCTCCCCCACAACTCCGGCCTCTGATATCCGCCCCTCCTCCCCCCGGCCTTTTGATCCCTCCCTCCTCTCCGCTCCCCGGCTGCGGCCTGGTGCCGAAGGCCTACCTACCCGACAGCCAGCCAGGCTCTCAATCTGGCTGGCTGCAGCTGGAAGATGGAGACAAAAAATGTTATTAGGTCCTGCCATTAAACTCGGCAGGACCTGAGGGAAACCTGTTCTTCCGTGTTTCCTGATCACAAAACAGCCCCCCTGCTGCCTCCCCGCCTTCCCGTAAATATTGGCGCATTTGTGTTTATTTTTGCAAGAACCTACTGAAAACAACTATTTAACTTACAGTGGGATTGACAATGTCTAGAGAGTGGCCACTACAGGGAATCACTTATTTTATGGCCTGAAAATTCGGCATATCATCCAAATGTGTGTCACAAGAGACCGGACTAAAGCTTTTACTTTGAGAGAAATTGCTCCCAGGACAGACAGCATCTACACTGAGTGCTGTAATACACACATATGAATCACATTCTCAAATGGCTTTCTCTGAGTGGCTTCTCAAAGAATAAGAAGCCAGTGTAAATGAGATTAATTCGCATTAATGCCATAAATTCAGCAATTTCATGACATGCAATTTATTTCAATGTTGAGGCTCATGGCGAAGTTGCAATTTTTTTGGTTTTGTCGAGGCTAACACAGAGAGGCGCAAATCATCCTTCAATTTGTGGAGAATCAGAACTTATGGGCATACCCATTCGCCACAAATTACTGAATTTTTTACAATCCAATAATGACGGGTATTGGCTCCTGCTCACTAGTCCTGGGTGCTTCACCAAGTGCAGACCCCTCTAACTCACTGATTAACTCATCCAGGGTGCCAATCTCTGTGCTGGTGCTTGGGAGGGACGGGATGCATAATGGTGCATCCTCAGGAGGATTTTCCTCCTCTGAGATGTCTTCTTCAGGGAGTTGCTGCTGATAATGACCTAAAGGAAAGAGAAAAGGGACATGAGTTGGCCTGGCTCTGACAGACTGGACTGGAGCAGATGACAGGCATCATAATACAGCTTGAAGTTGTCAAGCTGGCTGAACATACAATTCTTTGAGGTACAAGTAATAGCTAGAAACCCTGCTCAGATAAGCCCCCATCCTCGCCATCTCCAATGCGCATTGCTCTTGAAGGGCTTATTCCTCTCCTTTGTGTTGGGCGCCATTTTGTCCTGTAGAAAGAAACGGTGATAGTTAGTGAATGGCTACTGAAAAGGATAGTGCACATGCGTGGGGCTTCTGCATTTAGTGCAGCTGCTGAGAGGGAGAAGAAGCAAGATGAAAGCAGGATAGGGAAGTGTTGAATGGAAACTAAGTGGCTGGAGTGTGAAGCGACGAAGGTGTCATGAGAGGAGTCCCTGGTTCTGCAATTGCTACCATGTGAGAACAGAATGCTGTTAGTGGCTGCTGGGAAGGCAGCAAACAAGAGGTGAGTGTGTGTTTGGAATGAAAATGAGAGGTGGTGTAGTGTGCCCTTGTGATTGGGGGTGAAGGGGAGGGAATTGCTGCGGGGTGGGGGGTGGCAGTGGAAGGACTGATGCCAGGTGTTATTGAGAGATGAAGAAATAGCAAATTGCACTCATTCTTACTGCACTTGCCATGTCATTGAAGCGTTTCCTACATTGAATCCAGATCCTGGAGTGATGTTCCTATAACTGATCATTTCTGCAACCTCTCTCCAGGCCGAGTAGGTCTTTCCAATCTTCTTCCCACTTCTGGGAAACAGAAGGTCCCTTCTTACCCTCACCTCTTCCACTAAGACCTCCGGGGAGGCATCAGAGAACCTGGGGGCAGCCCTGTGACTTATTGCTGAGATGCTCCACTTTCCAGCTGTATCATAGACCAACCTGGCAGCAGTGAATGCAACTTCATTGTCTGGGAGTTAAAATAACCCGGGCCTCAAATTGATGGCATTGGGCACATTTAGCGATCACGCTGCCCCCATGCCTCCTGGAAACACACACTGAGTTAGCCCCCTACCCACCCCGTTCGCCGAAGGTTTTAGTATGATTTTAAACCACTGGATTGGAAGCTTTAATTCAACCATCTATTGGACATCATTTAATCTGATAAATTTAAAATATGCAGAGTGTCCACAGCATATGAAGTAATTGATTTTATAATTGAACAGAGCAACGAAGTTTTCTTGGTGTATCTCCTTGATTTTTATCTATGTTTCTGTAGAAGTGAGAACACACAGTTGAATATACCTGATAAGTCCACAAATACCACTTCCGTAATGTGGGAATTGCTAGTTTACTGGTGCTGGGTTAAATCTTAATAAACAATGCACATGGGGGTAATTTAATGGGCTGGATTTTCATTGAGGAGTCGGGTAGGAGGCGGGACTACAACTTTCAGGGTTGTAGTCCTGCCTCCATTGAATTCTAGCCAACCCACACGATTTTGACTTGATTGACCTTGTTGAGCCCGCCCAGCGGGCTCAGCAGGCCAATTAAGGGCCACCCAGCAACAGGTGATGTCACAGATTGATATTTCATCTGTCAAGACCTTTTGACAGATGAAATATCAGCATTTCACAGCTGTTTAAAGCTGTCAAACACTGACAATCTGTACTCCAAGTTAATTCCTTCCTGTCAGGATGATTTAGCGATCTCCCCGGAACAGAAAACTGAATGCTAGAACTTTTGACAGATCGCGGCCATTCTGCTTTCTGTGCCGGTGAGATGAGGGACTCCCGAGACCTGAGGGAAGGAAGGCTGTAAAGGTATGTAAATGTAAGTAAAACATCTTTAAACACACCAAACACACTTACCTCTGCACTCATGCACTCATCACTCACCTGAACACCGGACATCTCGACCCCTCCAAGCCCTTCATCCCGACGGCCCACCTCGCTAACTTGGCATGGTTTGGAGCCGTTGAGAATCCCACATTTCAACAATGAAAATAGGGATTAGGCTAAAAACTGCCTGTTAACTACCTGTTAACAGGCAGTTAATTGGCACTAATCCCCTTCCCGCCTCAGGAAGGCAGGTCCTAGAGTGGGTCGGGTACCCGCCTCCTTTGAAACTGGCATGGAGGCGGGTTGGGGGTGGGATGGGTTTGTGCCCCCCGATTTCGGGATTTTAACCCCCCACACGTCTCCAATTCTACCTCCACTGCCCAATGAAAATCCTGCCCAATGAGTCTGTGCTACCAGCAGGGAGTCTTACCAGCCAATAGTGCAAGCCAGATATTCGGGCACGCATTGCCCAACATTTTTCCGACCATTCATTTCAATGGTTGGAAAATCGCAGGAATCGTGAGCCTGAACTTCTTATTTGCTGGATAGCAAGACAGCGAGGACTCGTAAATTTGACCCTATAATCTACCAATTGTGTTTCCTACATCATGTCCATCATTTTATCTATTAATGGGCTATTGACAGGAACTACCTGACCTGATAATGTGCCCCACGCCAGTGCACAACTGAGTAGATCTGGCCAAATAAAGTGAGATCAGCTGATTTCAGTTTTCTAGCACTCCTGATGCACCGCTCACAATGTGCCGGAAACACCAGGCTTGCACTTTTAGGGCTCGATTTTCCAAGCCCCGAGGAGGCGAGCATGGAGGCGGGACAGCACGTAAAATCGGATAAATTGGGGACGGGTGACAAATCCGCCCCATCCCGCCTCCGTGTCCTTTTGCCAGGAGGTGGGAAGATGTGCCGCTTCGGGTCCCATGTCCTGGAGGCAGGAAAGGCTTTTCATCCTTTTAACTGCCTGTTAACAGGTAGTTAACAGGCAGAGAAAGGGATTAGTGCCATTTTACCTTCACAGGTGAAGGCTTCCCGACCTCGGAGAACCCCGCCGGGTTGGAGGAGACATGGAGGAGGTCTGCAGTGGTCGGAGGCACCTGGAAGTAAGGTGTAGAGGTGAGTGATGGGTGCAAGTGTGGAGTGGTAAGTATGCAAAGTGAGTGATAAGTTTAAAAAAGTGTTCACTTACCTTTTTTTACTTCTGTAGCTTTTAGCCATGCTGTATCGGGAGAGCGGACATCCACCTTGTCAATTTCAGGTAATGGCTGATGGATCCTCCGATCCATCAGACATCTGAAATTTACTTTTTTACAATGTTTTTTCAGTCCTCACCACAAAAATGAATCAAACTCAAGAGAATGTCAGTGTTTCACAGCTGTCATTTCTTCTTTCAAGAAGTCTTGACAGATAGCACGTCTGACGTTGACGTGATCTGTCAGTGACTTCTTCCCCAATTGGCTTGCTGAGTCCGCTGGGCAGGCTTAACAAGCTCAATCAGGGGAAAATCTCTCTGGATGGAGGTGGGACATTGACACGACAAGCAGCAGTTCCACCTCCAAGTCGCCTCCATTGACAACATCCAGCCCCAACAGTCAGTGAAGGGCCACAGGCAGTGCTGAAGCCAGTGTGGCGTTGGGGCTGGTCATGACCCCCCCTACCCAATAACATTGAGGTCAGACAATTTTACATGTCAGGTCTCGAACAAAGCTGACTGCAAATAATTTACTCACTTAACTTTTACATTTC
This sequence comes from Somniosus microcephalus, assembly GCF_052327205.1. Classification (NCBI taxonomy): domain Eukaryota; kingdom Metazoa; phylum Chordata; class Chondrichthyes; order Squaliformes; family Somniosidae; genus Somniosus; species Somniosus microcephalus. The sequence goes on along the minus strand of NC_140991.1, from coordinate 256,136,362 downwards.
CTGATCACAAGGGTGCTGCTGTTTTGAATCTGTCATGAACAGCAACGCGCCGTTGGAGGACGCAATTGTGGCTGTGCTGTGCTAAATTTGAACTTCGATGCCCCCAATCCTTCAATCTTAGCTCTGCCCTTGGCTGCTCACCGCCACTTATGCACCAGACAGTTGTTTGAGTGTGGGATGGAGCAGCACTGTGCTCATGCCAAATGGGCAAAGGCTAGAGAGGTCACGGGATATCAGGCAAGGGGGCTAGGGATGCTGGGGGTTGTGCCAGGCAGTGGTAGCTGGAGTAAAAATGTTAATATAATACAGCCTCCCTTCAGTGAAGGGCATATTGTATATACATCCTGGCCAGCTCATTATGGGCCAACTGCATAATTTAAATTGAGGTTTGGGGCCTAATGAGCTTAAAGCACAAGTTATGTGCAAGCTCCCAGCTCCCTATGTATTCACCAGCCACACAAGGACATATTCATCACATTGTAGGCCTCAGGCCTCTGCACCTGTGAAACCTGAGGGAAAGGTCCCCAGCATAAGGTAAGTGCTGGGGAGTGTAATGATCAATAACATGTCATTCTATAGTGGACACTAGGTGGAGCCGTAGAGCTGTGTAGAGCTGTATATAGCTGTATGTGTATAAGACTACACTACCCAGCTGTATGTATATTAAGACTACATTACCCATGAGGCATTGGCTACCCACAAGGCAGCAGTCAAGATGGATGCCTCTACAGATACTGTACCTAGTCCACATGTGCTCAATAAAAGTGCCAATAAGAATGTCTATTTATTAATGAACATAAGATGGTACCAGGATGGTGAAGATCTGCTGAAAATTGTGAAGCCACCAGAGCGTTTGAAACTCACAGGAAATATCGACTACAATTGGCAGACCTTTAAACAACAATTCGAACTCTACATTGCAGCCATCGGATTCGGTACGAAGCCAGACGCAAGGAAGATAGCGTTGCTGCTTATGGTTGCAGGCCCACAGGCGATAGAGGTATTTAATACATTTGTATTTAATACAGAGGAGAACAGAGAAAAATTAGAAGATGTGCTAAAAAAATTTGATGCACATTGCTCTCCCAAAAAGAATGAGACCTATGAAAGATACATCTTCTGTTCTCGGACACAGCAGCAAAATGAGACTTTTGATAGCTTTATAACTGATCTGAAACTGAAAGCACAGACATGTAATTTCTCTGAGCTCAAAGCATCCATGATTTGTGACCAGATTGTGTTTGGTATTCATGATAAAAAAGTCAGGGAACGTCTGTTGAGAGAAACCGAACTAAATTTGGAAAATGCGGTGAAAATATGCCAAGCCAGCGAGCTAGCTCGAAAGCACGCGAAGACTTTCAGTGAAATCAATAATGATGCGATTGTAATGAGTGATAATGCTGCTGTCGGTGCTGTGTCCTACAAGGGGAAGAAACGTGGGCAGAACAGAAATGAAAAGCAATCGGAGGATGAAATTTTTAATTGTAAACGCTGTGATTACAAACACCAGTTAAGACAATGCCCAGCATTTGGAAAAATGTGCACAAAGTGTAATGGAAAGAATCACTTTGCCAAACAATGCTTTTCAAAAGTAAAAACTAAGAAAGGGCAACGAGTTAATGTAATTGAGGACACTGATTTAAGTGAGACATTTTTTGTAGGAATGGTGTCATGTGACAATATCAAAAAGGATACAGAAAATGTGCAGCCCTCAGAAATGGACAATGCTGAACATAAAGTTAATGCAGTAAAAGAGGACAAATGGATGATCCCACTGCAGGTAAATGGAGCATTAGTTACCTTGAAACTAGACACTGGGGCAAAAGCAAACTTAATCAGTATGAGTGACATTAACAATATGAAAGAAAAGCCCAAAATACAGAAAAGGTCAGTACTACTGAAGGACTATAATGGACAGAAAATAGATAGCTTAGGTGTATGCAGACTTAAAGTGACAGTCAAAGACAAAGTGCATCATCTCATGTTTCCTGTTGTGGCTGAAAGACTCGATTCACTACTGGGTGACAAAGCTTGTGAGGACTTAGAACTGGTCAAGAGAGTCTACCGTATAAACTGTGCCATAAGCAGACCAGATGACTCGGTGGATTCTGTAGTGAATAATTTCCAGGATGTGTTCAAAGGATTTGGAGTTCTACCATTCACTTACAAGATCCAGCTAAAGGAGGATGCTCAGCCAGTGGTACATGCTCCACGAAGAGTTCCAGCACCCCTGCGTGACCGGCTCAAGAATGAACTGGACAGAATGACCACACTAGGAGTCATCAGGAAAGTCGAAGAGCCAACAGACTGGGTTAACTCCATGGTATGTGTAAAGAAAAAGAACAATGATCTAAGAATATGCATGGATCCAAAGGACTTAAATGCAAACATAAAACGTGAACACTACCAGATTCCCAAGCGAGAAGAAATCACCAGTGAAATGTCAGGTGCCAGATACTTTACAAAGCTCGATGCCTCACAAGGATTTTGGCAACTAAAACTGGATGAAGAGAGCACCAAATACTGTACCTTCAACACACCATTTGGCAGGTATTGTTTCCTCAGAATGCCTTTTGGGATAATATCTGCATCTGAAATCTTTCATAGAGCGATGGAACACATAATTGAAGGTCTGGAAGGAGTTCGGGTCTATGTTGATGACATCATCATCTGGGGCTCCACACTGAAAGAACACAATGAGAGACTGACTAAAGTGCTACAGAGCATATGCCGGAATAGACTGAAGCTCAACAAAGCCAAGTGTCAGTTTGGCATCCAGGAAGTCACTTTCCTAGGAGATAATCTATCTGGTAAAGGAATAGAGCCAGATATGGAAAAAGTAAACGCTATACTCAAAATGCCCTGACCCACTGACAAAAAAGGAGTGCTACGCATCATGGGGATGATAAACTTCATTGGAAAGTTCATTCCTAACTTGTCAGCCAAGACAGCCTGTCTGCGAGACCTGCTACATAAAACAAATGAGTTCGCATGGACAGAAAGACATGAACAAGAGTGGATAAACCTCAAAACAGTGCTGACAACCACACCTGTACTCACCTTCTTTGACCCAACAAAAAGAATCAAAGTGTCAACGGATGCATCAAAAGATAGCCTACGTGCGGTCTTGCTACAAGCAGAGGGTGAAGATTGGAAGCCTGTTGCCTATGCCTCCAGGTCTATGACTGATACTGAGTGTCAATATGCCCAGATTGAAAAGGAATGTCTAGGCTTGGTAGTTGGACTAGAAAAGTTTCATGGCTACATATATGGACTTCCCACCTTCACAGTTGAGACAGACCACAGCCCTCTGGTTGCCATCATTAAAAAAAACCTGAATGAGATGTCTCCAAGGATTCAACGACTCATGATGAAGCTGCAAAGATATGACTTTGAACTGATCTACACACCAGGCAAATACATAGTGTTAGCAGATGCACTAACCCGAGCACCCACAATGAGTCATGTGAGCTCCACTGAAGAAGACGTGGATGTTCATGTGAGTATGGTCACTGCTGCGCTGCCCGTGTCAGACACAAAATCAAAGCAAATAGCAGAAGAAACAGTAAAAGATACAGTATTACAAACAGTAATAGAGAACATTCATCATGGTTGGCCAAACGGTTCCTGTCCAAAATATTTTCACAAGGTCAGAATTGAGTGTCGCAAGTGGACTATTACTAAAACAGAACAGAATAGTCATTCCACAGGCTCTACATCAAGACATGCTCAAAAGGATTCATGAGGGACACCTCGGAATTGAAAAATGCAAAAGGAGGGCAAGAGACACTGTTTATTGGCCTGGCATAAATAAGGACATTGAGAACATGATAGGCAAATGTGAGACATGTCAGAAACGCCAAAACAAACAAGCAAAGGAACCAATGATAGTAGCTGACATACCAACAGCACCATGGCAAAAGGTTGGTATGGACCTTTTTCATTTAAATGGTAAAGACTATCTAATAGTGATTGACTACTATTCTAACTATCCTGAGATGGCGCTGCTCTCAAGCACCACAGCAAGCAGTGTCATAATGCATGTGAAATCCATCTTCGCCAGACATGGAATTCCCAGGATTGCCATTAGCGACAATGGTCCGTGCTTCAACTGTAAGGAGTGGCAACAGTTTGCAGCACATTATGACTTTCAGCACATCACATCCAGTCCTTTGTATGCTCAGTCAAATGGTAAGGTAGAGAAAGGTGTTCGTTCTCAAGCAGCTACTGAAGAAAGCGACAGAAAGCAAGTCTGATCCTTATCTCGCCCTGCTGAGCTACCGAGCCTCACCTTTAGACTGTGGTTCTTCACCTGCTGAACTACTAATGGGTCGCAAGTTGCGCACCACGCTACCCTGCTGTGCAAAAGAACAGCAAAGTGAGGAACTGAGACAGAGACTTCAACTGTTAAAGCTGAAACAGAAATCATACTATGACAAGTCATCCAAAACTCTAAAACCATTGACAAGGGATGATGTTGTCAGGATTGAGGGTCCAGATGCATGGAACAGGAAAGCTACAGTTCTTGAGGAAGTAGGACCAAGGTCATACACTGTTAGAACTGAGGAAGGACAGATTCTCAGGAGGAACTGCCGTTCCCTCCTAAAAACACAAGAAACTATTCAAGACCAGATTGATGACAATGCCGCAACTGCATCTTGTCATTCACCGCCAGAACAATCTCATGAAGACACATCAGACTTATCCGTGTTGAGAAGATCCACACGTGAAGTAAAAAAGCCTGATAGACTTAATCTTTGAGTACAATGTAAAGCTTTGAAAATGTGTTGACTGTTTTGAAAATGTTTATGTTTATAGAGCACTAACAAAAGTGTTACTGATATTATCTTTATTGTTTTCTTGAAAGTTGATTGATATTGATTTTGTTAAACCTCAAAGAAAGGGGGATGTAATGATCAATAACATGTCATTCTATAGTGGACACTAGGTGGAGCCGTAGAGCTGTGTAGAGCTGTATATAGCTGTATGTATATAAGACTACACTACCCAGCTGTATGTATATTAAGACTACATTACCCATGAGGCACTAGGCTACCCACAAGGCAGCAGTCAAGATGGATGCCTCTACAGATACTGTACCTAGTCCACATGTGCTCAATAAAAGTGTCTAGCAAAAGCTAGCTGTGTTCATAATAAGAATGTCTATTAATGAACATAAGAGGGAGGTTGTGGGGTCTGGAGGTGATTGCATTCAGGGGAGGGGGCAGGAAGCCAGGGGTAGGAGAGACCCAAGGTTTGACTGTGGGGCCCGTATATTTGTATGTTTGTACTTTCGGCTCCACCTTCTGACTCTGTAGGTTATTAGCTTTCATTATCTGCTGTTCTCGTTGTGCACAAGTCATCTTTCCTATAAAATACAGTCAATCCTAGAGCTAGGGGAATGCTGAATTACATTGGGTGTCCTCAAATCCTGTCCTCAAAGTCCAAGCAACTTGGCCCTATTAGATCTTGTATTTCTTATTGGCTGGTTTGTCCTGTTTGAATTCTGTGGTCCTGAAGGTATTGACAGGGTTGTTTTTAGTACTGGTTGCCTTATTGGCGTATAAACCCTTAGTCAGAACACCAAGACCTGTTGCAGTAGCAACTTGCGATATCTGCAAATTCATGGGAACATGAGCATCCGATTTTAACTCGGGGCACGAATTGGGTGGGAGGGAAGCCTGCATGATGTCGTCAGCATGAGGCCCGGGCAATTTTAACTCCTGGGCCTCATTCCCATGCTCGAAATTGGAGTCGCGACTCCCAACCTGCCAGGATTCACTGCCTGACTGTGGACGGAAGCGCAATTTCGGGCGGCAGGAGGCAGCCACCGGGGACCTGGGGGAATGGTCCCCAACATAAGGTAAGTGGTGGTGGGGGGAGGGGGTCTGGAGGCGATTGCATTCGGGAGTGAGGAAGGGAAGCCAGGGGTAGGGGAGACTCAAGGTTTGATTGTGGGGCTGGGAGGAGCACACCTGCTCCTTCTGACCTAAAAGGAGATCAAAAATAAAGACATTTAATTTACTTTTCTCGGTCTCTTCTTGCCCAGATCCTGCTTGCTGTCAAGTTTCACTGGCATGTCTGGCACTGTGACGACTGCCACTATCGACAGTTAAAATTGCGTTGGAGTCCTAATTGTATCATAGGACCCCAACATCTAAATATTAATGAGGCCCCCGGCAGTTAAAATGGCGGTGGGCGGGAGCGCAGCAGGAATGGATAGGGAAGTATAATCGCCAATTTAACCACCCACCCACTTTGTTTCCCTCAGGTGGGCAGGGTTAAAATTGGCCCTATGTGTTTAAGCTTCACATGTGACCTCGAGGCTCCATGGTATGCACCTACATGGCCCATTCGGACAAAAAGCTTAAACATTCCTGAATTACAGCATCACACTGCAACTGAAATTCAAATATTAACACTTTTCCAAACTTTTTTATTTTTGCCCTGACATTTTAATAGCCGATGGCCATTGTTGCGAGCCAAATAAAGACTGAGAAGATTTGTTGTGAGATGGCCCACGAACCGTGCAGCTGCAGCACTGGACTTAGTTACGAGACTGGGTTTTGAGCGACCCATTTAGTTATGAGAAACCTATTGCTTTTCAAATGTTACATTTTTCAAGTGAATTGTTCCTAAATATAACATGAAGCCAGCAACAAAAAAACCAATGGAGCAATCTACGTACTCCATTATTAACACAATTCTTCACATGCAAACAAACGGCAGGTTTCTTCTATAAAATATTTACTATGGTTTATAGCGCTGTAGTTTAATTTGGATGCATTTTGTCATGTCGTTAAGTTGCTTAGTGGATGAAAAATTTAATTATCAACTGTCTGGAGTTGCGATTTTTTTTTGTTGCTCAAATCAAATAATCTCTCGAAAAAATACACGGCATTCTCTGAAAAGCCTGTCATTTATTTACCTTCTACATGTACGAGAAAGCTGCAGAAATCCCTCTGTAGCTTTTGAGAGTTTTACACTCATCACTTATTTGAGGCCAGCATGAGTAGCAGTTTCTACAAGGAGTAAAGGTAGAGAGCGATAAAAATCATTAAGAGTTAACATCATGGCTCTCGTGGTTAAGAACAGTTTTTTTGGTGTTTGTAAAAACAGCGGGCTAGAAATTCGTCTCGGGCGGTGGCGCAAGATGGGTGGTATCGGATTGGCTGCCCGTTAATCGCAGCGCCTGAGATTCAGTTCCAGTGCCTGTTAATCGCAGCGCCTGAGATTCAGTTCCAGTGCCCGTTAATCGCAGTGCCTGAGATTCAGTTCCAGTGCCCGTTAATCGCAGTGCCTGAGATTCAGTTCCAGTGCCCGTTAATCGCAGCGCCTGAGATTCAGTTCCAGTGCCCGTTAATCGCAGTGCCTGAGATTCAGTTCCAGTGCCCGCTAATCGCAGCGCCTGAGATTCAGTTCCAGTGCCCGTTAATCGCAGCGCCTGAGATTCAGTTCCAGTGCCCGTTAATCGCAGTGCCTGAGATTCAGTTCCAGTGCCCGTTAATCGCAGCGCCTGAGATTCAGTTCCAGTGCCCGTTAATCGCAGCGCCTGAGATTCAGTTCCAGTGTCCGTTAATCGCAGTGCCTGAGATTCAGTTCCAGTGCCCGTTAATCGCAGCGCCTGAGATTCAGTTCCAGTGCCCGTTAATCGCAGTGCCTGAGATTCAGTTCCAGTGCCCGTTAATCGCAGCGCCTGAGATTCAGTTCCAGTGCCCGTTAATCACAGTGCCTGAGATTCAGTTCCAGTGCCCGCTAATCGCAGCGCCTGAGATTCAGTTCCAGTGCCCGTTAATCGCAGTGCCTGAGATTCAGTTCCAGTGCCCGTTAATCGCAGCGCCTGAGATTCAGTTCCAGTGCCCGTTAATCGCAGCGCCTGAGATTCAGTTCCAGTGTCCGTTAATCGCAGTGCCTGAGATTCAGTTCCAGTGCCCGTTAATCGCAGCGCCTGAGATTCAGTTCCAGTGCCCGTTAATCGCAGTGCCTGAGATTCAGTTCCAGTGCCCGTTAATCGCAGTGCCTGAGATTCAGTTCCAGTGCCTGTTAATCGCAGTGCCTGAGATTCAGTTCCAGTGCCCGTTAATCGCAGCGCCTGAGATTCAGTTCCAGTGCCCGTTAATCGCGGTGCCTGAGATTCAGTTCCAGTGCCCGTTAATCGCGGCGCCTGAGATTCAGTTCCAGTGCCCGTTAATCGCGGTGCCTGAGATTCAGTTCCAGTGCCCGTTAATCGCGGCACCTGAGATTCAGTTCCAGTGCCCGTTAATCGCAGCGCCTGAGATTCAGTTCCAGTGCCCGTTAATCGCAGCGCCTGAGATTCAGTTCCAGTGCCCGTTAATCGCAGCGCCTGAGATTCAGTTCCAGTGCCCGTTAATCGCAGCGCCTGAGATTCAGTTCCAGTGCCCGTTAATCGCAGTGCCTGAGATTCAGTTCCAGTGCCCGTTAATCGCAGCGCCTGAGATTCAGTTCCAGTGCCCGTTAATTGCTGCACCTGAGATTCAGTTCCAGTGCAGTCAATGGAACTGAATCTCAGTCTCTGCATACAATGGGCGGCCAATCCGATACCACCTGTTTTGTGCCACCGCGCGAGACAAATTTCTAACCCAACATCTTTCCGTAGCCTGGTAGCTCAATCAATGTCTGTCCTTGACTCCAGTCTGTGGTCAGGTATAATTTGGGCCACTAAATAACGTAAGACAAAGGGGGTGAAATTCGAATGGCCTGAAATCGGACACGGCGATGTGAGATATGCCCATGCCCATTCAGAAAGTGTAGGCAGCATGTCAATTTGTTGCTGCCCGCTAATTAACATGATAGGAGTGCACCACCTACCGACTAACGCGCTGCTACCAGACTGTGTGCTCAGCAGGGGGCCCAAGTTTGCATCGCTGGAGCAAGGCTGGCTCTACGTAAAGCTCGCCTGCTCCTCTTCAAGGCAGTCTGCAGCTCTGAAAGCTGAACTGCCTTCTGCACATAAAAAATGCTAAAAGTGCTTCAGCACTAACACATATGGCTCAACGGGCCAGGGGAAGGGCACCCAGGGCCTCGGACCCAGCACTCCAGCTTTGTGCAGGGGCTGAACACTGGAAGAGAGGCCCTCTACCCACAGGAGGCCCTCCAGACAGAAGGATGTGGGACCAGATGCCAAGGCCGTCACTGCCAGCAGTGTCGCCCCCAGGATCTGGCTTCAGTGCCCAAAGAAGTTTCATGACCTCCGACAAGTGGTCAAGATCAGTGAATGCATCTTCAAAGGCCGTCCCCTACCAACTACACCACTAGCTTCACACACTGCTCAATGCTTGACCCCGCCCCCCATCACTCACCTACCAACAATCTCTACCAAACACATTCCTAGCTTCACTTCACCCTCTTCGAGGAAATGGTGCTGGTCATTCTTGACAGGGGAATGGCTGAGTCCTTGGCCAGCGGCTGGGCTGAAAGAATACACGATGCCGGTATCCTCATATGTTATCCTTCTTCTCACATCCCACTTCCCACTCATCCCACAATCTCTTCTGATTTACAAGCTGCACATAGTGTAAGCATGCACCACTTGCTTTCCCTCCCTCCCCTCACCACAACACTTCCTCATTTCAGACACCCAAGAACTCCAACCTGCCCAGCCAGTGGTTAACCACGAAGAGGGAAAGGAGAGTGAAGAACACTGTCATTCAATTTCACACTCCCAGCCACCAGCTCCATGAGGTCATCCTGAAGGCCACCTGCAGTGTTCCCCACTGAAAGTCAGCAGCCATGCTGCAGCCACTGGGGTAGCACTGTGTAACATCACTAGGATAGACAAAAGCACACACAAGGCAATCACTAAGGGTATGCACAAGGGTAATTAGTTGATTTTTTGATGTAATATTGCATGCATATATGGATTGAGTTGGATTGGAAATTATGTTTTGTGGTGGCTTTTATTTCAGCATTGTGGCCAAGAGGACACTGTGATGGTCAGTAACAGAGGGAAGGTAAGGTGTGAGACTAATGTTGAAAGGGGAATTGGGGATGTGTTTACTGGTACCGCAGGCGGCTGATTCAATCCTGGATATCCCAGCCAGAAAGGAGCAGTCTGGGTTTCCTCATTCCTTCCGCTTCCTCCTCTTCTGCTTCCTCCACTTCTGCTATTTGCTGCCTCTATTCCATCTCCATGTGATATTGCAGCCCAAGGGGGACAAGAGCCCCCTAGAGCCCCCAGGACTAGGAGCAAGTGGTGTTCTCTGAGGTCTTCCTTTAACAGCCAAAGCCTTGCAAACATCCAGCAGCACTCCCTGAACTCCCTGCACATGTTAAGAACTCTTTAAATATATTGCACCAAGCCACTACTCCAATAAAATGTAAAAAGCAGTCCAAATATAAATTTACCTGAAAGATGTGTGTGTCCCTTTAAGAAGCAGTGGCAGCTATGTTCCCTCTAAGATGCGTGGCACTGCACACTGACCTGTAAGCTCCCACACACTTAAATTCACAGAGTGAGCTGGACAGCAGAAGCGGCCCAATATTCAATGAGCGGGAAAAAGTCTGAGAGAGTGGCCTGGGAACCTCACAGAGTCGATCCGAATTGGAACGACGTTCAGTAAGAGCCCTGGGACCCGCCCAGTGTTGTCGCAGACAGCCGCTGAATAATGGCGGCCGCAGGACCCACAATTCTCTGCGCCCCAGCAACCACTCTATCCACTGCACTGATTTCTCTGGTTAGAGTGCACATGCCCCCCAGGGCCGCGGTGCAGTCTCGAAAGAGTCAGACTCGGTGGAAGAAACCGGGAAGCAGCGGGTAGGATGGAAGAAGCGCTGGAGCAGTGATATAATGGTGCCGGAGCCCTCGCTGCACGTCTGCCGGGCCCAGCGGCTCTGATTCGGGGCCTGAGACATGCACTCGGTGTTGCTGAGGCCTGCGCTCGCCCCTGCTCAGTTCCCCAGAGCCGCACCGCGCATGCTCCGCACAGACAAGCAATCCCTGGCCGCACTTTGGAACATACTGCGGGAGTTGATCGGAGAAAGTTGAGGACCTCAATGTGCGCGGCAGGTAGGAAACTGAATAGTTATATTTTTATTATCTTATATTTGGAATATATTTATTTTTTAGTTAACTTTAAAAAAAAAATTATTCCAATCGCTGGACAGTATGGCCGCGATTTCACCGGCCGAGGCAGGTTCAGGGCGGTAGTGGTCATTGTCGGGATACGGTCCCGCTGCCTACTGAAGCCTGCCAAAGAAAAGGATTTTACATTAATGGGCCTTGTTAAACCCACCCATCACATTCCCCAACCCTATTAGAAAGTGCGGGTCAGGTGGCGTCAGTGCTGACACTTCTCTTGCCGGTTTATTTAAAGGGCCCATGGCCCCACTTCATTCCACTTCCTTAATTTGAAATGACCATTGCTGAGATAGCTTGTTCAACGCCAAAAATGAGCTCACAAAGGCAGAGGGCTGCACCTCGATTCAGTGATGACTCCCTCCATGTTCTTGTGACGGGTGTCAGAGCACACAGGGAGGTTCTCTTCCCTGCCAGTGGTCGGAAGAGATCTCCCCAGGAAACCAAGGCAGCCTGGCTGCAAATAGCTGAGGAGGACACAAACAGGGATGTCGTTAGGAGGACCAGGCTGCAGTGACGCAAACCTTTCAATGATCTCAGTAGATCATGAAATATTACTGCAAAGCCACACTCAACCTCATCCTGTTGTGTCACTCATCATATCCCCGTCACTCTGCCTTTCCTGCACATCCTTATTCACACCAACTTACCTTGCACCTCCACCCATTAATCTTTATCTACATTATCTACATCTCACTAGCCACCCCTCACACTCCTCCTCATCCTAGTCCAATCATACCAACTAACAAAACACAAGGGTAGGCACTTGGGTGTTTTAGCCAATGTTCACGTGAAGTTTTTGTTAATGTGCTGTCAAGCTCCAGCTTTAGTTTCTCACCACCTCCCAACAAATGTTGGAAACGAAGTTATTGCTAATGTCTGGTGTAATAATAAGAAAACTTAACAGAACAAGTCATTTGGTTCAGGAAGACAGGAAGACCTGTCAAATCTATGAATAGAGATTGGCCCCAAAACCTAAGTAACACTTCAAATAATTTTTTTTTTAATCACATTTTTAAAAAAACTATAAAATTTTGAAAAAGTTAATTAAAGTTTTTAACAGGTCTAAAAATAAACTTACATTTCTTTAAAATATTTTAAAATGATAAACCTGTGGAAAAATGTTTTAATTTTACTTAATTCACCACTTACCTTGTTAAAAGCAGGCCTTGCGACTGCTTTTTAAACGCGCAGCTGCTAGGGACTTACCCTCCCGGAGAAACCTGTAAAAAAATCGGAAGTTCCAGGCGTACACACTGCCTCTCTGGCGCACGCGTTTGACCTGTGAACACCTTCCTTCAAGGGAATGGAAGTTCCGGTTTCCAGCGCATGCGCAATGCATGCACGAAACCAGAGCTTTTGTTGGCCCTACGCGTGAGTACACAGCACGTACTCACCCGTGGGGACCCGAATTTCTGGCCCAATGTGACTTTGCTAATAGTTGCTAATGTGTTAGTTTCGGTGCCTCTATTATTCTGGCCAATCTGCCATTAACACCTCACATGTGATGAGTCCTGACCCGTCTGTTTTCATCCTATTCCACCAATAATAATCTCCTATATTAGCATATCCTAATCGGACAATGACTCCGAGATGTTATGATTAACTTTGATGGGACACCTGACAGAGCAAATTCTAACACAAGACACGTACAATATAGTTTTTGTAAGAGCTGTGACCTGTTAGAGATTAAATCTAGCCACTAATGTCATTTATAAACCAATAAAAACCCCAACCTGTTTGATCCATGTGTTAAGGGAGACACGGAATGCAGGAGTTGATTTAACAAGTGTTTACTGAACAAAGTCTGGAGGTGAACTAACAACACAAGACGCTACACAGGCTTATATACCCGAGTGGTCACTACTGGTACTACAGTATACAGGGGCTTCAAAAACATAGTTCCTCTTAAAGGTACATACACTACAATTCCTCCCCTTTTAGATAAATAGTACATAACACTTTAAGTAATCATTAAATAACATTTTTACAAGAACAATAATATACACATTTGCTGAAGTTAATCAATTACAAATTCAGTCTCTCTGGAGGCTTCCTGACTCGGTCCGGATAACGCCTCGGTGGTGTAGTAGGTTCTTTTGGCAACGTCGATTCGGCTTCAATGCTAGTGTCGGGTTCATCTGGTTCCAGTATCACCGGATCGGAGGTAGATACTATGGGTATCTCTGCTTCATCGCTAGGCGTATAGAGTTGTGGTGTAGGTTGTCCTTTTTCAGATGACTCTATGATCTGGTCAGCATGGCGCCTTATTATGCTTTCTCCAATGTCCACGGTATACATCAGCGGTCCTAGTTGTGTGCAAATAGTTCCAGGCTGCCATTTCTCGGTACGGTAGTCCCGGGCCAAAACTGGTTGACCTATCTGGAAGGTTCTAGTTGGCCTTTCATTCATGCTTTGAAATTGCCGGTTCTCTATGTCCCTTCTGACATTTGGCTTGACCAAATCCAGCCGGCATCTTAGTCTTCTATTGAAAAACATCATGGCGGGGGTTTGGTTTGTAACCACATGTGTTGCATTCCTGTACGCAAACAAGAAGTTATCTACCTTATGTTGTAGATTTATGTCTTCATTACCCATGGCCTTTTATGGCCTTCTTGAAGGTCTGGACAAACCTTTCAGCCAATCCATTGGTGGCGGGATGGTATGGGGCGGACGTGTAGTGCTTAACCCCATTGTTTTTTAGGAACTTCCTGAATTCTTCGGACACAAATTGCGGTCCATTATCAGAACAGATCTGTTCAGGCAGCCCATTCCTGGCGAATATGGTCCTTAATACTGTGATGGTTTTTTCCGTGGTGGTGGAGGACATCTTTATTGCCTCCGGCCACTTGGAGTGTGCATCCACCGTGATTAAGAACATTGAGTCCATAAATGGACCAGCAAAGTCGATATGTACCCTTTGCCATGGAGATGAGGGCCACTCCCATGGATGTAGAGGGGCTTGTGGTGGGGCGTTTTGGACCTTCTGGCATCCTAGACAGCTCTTGGTAATTTCTTCAATGTCTCCATCGATACCTGGCCACCACACAAACGCTCTGGCTAAGTTCTTCATTTTCACTCCACCCAGATGCCCCTCATGAAGCTCCTTTAGCACTCTATCCTTGAGTTTGGGTGGAATCACCACTCTGGATCCACACATCAAGGTTCCTCGGCACACTGACAGCTGTTCTCTTCTTTACGAGAATGCTGGCAACAGTGGTTCGCCATGTGCTGGCCATCCTTTCACCATTAAATTGTAGACTCGTGAGAGAGTCAGGTCATTTCGCGTTTCCTTTTCAATGGTAGAATTTGTCACCGGTAGACATTCCACTATGATTGAGTGGAATATCTCCACTGGGTCCACTGTAGGCGCCTCTTCCACCGTTGGTAATGGTAGGCGCGATAACCCGTCAGCATTCCCATGCTGTTTTGTTCCTTTGTACTCTATGTCATATTGGTGTGCCCCTAGGAAAAGGGACCACCTCTGTAGCCTTTGCGCTGTCATAATGGGAATGCCCTTTTTAGGGTTGAATATGGAGACGAGGGGTTGATGGTCAGTCAACAAGGTAAACTTTTGTCCGTGTAGGTAATGGTTGAATTTCTTCACCCCCCACACCAGGCTGAGTGCCTCCCTGTCGATCTGGGCATAGTTACGCTCAGCTGAGTTCAATGAGCGTGACGCAAAATCTATCGGCCGCTCCAAGCCATCAGGGAATCTATGCGATAATACCGCTCCCACGCCGTAAGGGGATGCATCGCACGCCAGTCTGATTGGCAGTGATGGGTTGTAATGAGCCAACACTTCCCTGGACGTGATCAAGCCTTTGCATTTATGGAAGGCACGTTTACAGTCTTCGCTCCATTTCCAAACTACTCCTGTTTGTAGCAGTGCGTTAAGCGGGTGCAGAACCGTCGACAAGTTTGGTAAAAATTTATGATTGTAATTTACTAATCCCAGGAACGACCTTAATTGTGAGACATTTTCAGGCGCTGGGGCCTTTACGACCGCTTCAATTTTTTCAGGTGACTTATGCAACCCTTCTTCGTTAATGACATGGCCACAATATGATATTTGTTTCTGGAAAAATTCACATTTGGGGCGATTTGCTCGTAGGCCCCGTTCTCTCAGCCTCGTGAGCACCTGCTCCAAGTTGGCAAGGTGCTCGTTGTCGTTTTCTCCTGTTGCAAGGATGTCGTCTAGGTAGCATTGAGTCCCCGGAATCCCTTGCAGGACTTGCTCCATAGCTCTTTGCCAGATAGCCGGAGCTGATGCCACTCCGAAAACCAGTCGATTGTACTGGTACAGGCCTTTGTGTGTGTTTATCGTGAGATACTTTTTAGAGGCCTCCTCAACCTCCATCTGTACATATGCCTGTGCTAAGTCAATTTTGGTGAAACGTTTCCCTCCGGATAGTGAGGTGAAAATATCTTCTATCCTCGGAAGAGGATACTGTACCGTGTGAAGAACCTTGAAGTCCCCACAGATGCGAACTTTTCTCTGTTCTTCAGATTTATCATTATTCAACGTTTTCTTCATGACCGGGACGATGGGTGTTGCCCACTCGCTCCAATCTACCATGGATAACACGCCTGCTTTTTCCAAATTCTCCAGCTCTGCCTCGACGGCTGGACGAATTGCATATGGCACCGGCCTTGCCTTAAAAAACTTGGGAATTGCCGCATCTTCCACTTTTATTGAGGCGGTGGCGCCTTTCAGGGTTCCTAGTTCCTGTTGAAACACTTCTTTGGCGTTAGCCAAGATTTCTTTTAATCGTCCAGGTATGACATCATCATCGTTTTTTTTCTTACTGGTCACCGTCAGTGCCTGAATGGAGTGCCAGTCTAAACGTATCTTTCTGATCCATTCACGTCCCAACAACGGCGGACCACCATCTTGCAGAACGTATAAATACAACTTCTGTATTTCCTTGCCGTTGTATACAACAGGCACCCTTATTTTCCCTCTGGAGTATACTTTCTGCCCCGTATATGTCTTCAAGACAATGGATGTGTCTTTCAAAGGTATATGCGGAAATAGCTGCTCGTAATCCCGTCGACTCATGACGGTCAGAGCTGATCCTGTATCTAGCTCCATTTTGACTGGGGACCCCGCTATCGTGAGGGTAACCCAAATGGTCTGGTAATCTTCTTTGGCAATTACATTATGTAATTTGAGACAGCTTAGTCTCTTGTTTCCGGAGTCGCTATCGCTCTTCTGGTCTTCGGAGCTACTGTCCGTCATCATTTGCACCTTTCTGTACTTTTCCTTATTGACCTTTTTACTGCCAGCGGATTTCTTTCCAGATCTGCATACACGTGCAATGTGTCCCATCTTTCCGCATTGCCTGCATGCTTTGTCCTTGAACCAGCAGTCCTTCTGGTCATGGGTGGATCTGCCGCAGCGATAACATCTCTCGAAACCCCATGCCATTTCATGGATGCCGAAGTCCTGTGGCTTTTGCTGTATCTCTGCAGCTCCTCTTGCTGTTGCTTCGTATGATACAGCCATACTGAAAGCCTTGTCCAGTGTCAAATCTTTCTCAGAAAGTAGTCTTTTCTGTGTTCCTTTGCTTAGGAGACCGCAGACGAATTTGTCTCGTAGAGAATCTGCCAGTCCTGCCCCGAATTGGCAGTGCTTTGACAGCTTTCGTAATTCGGTGAGGTAATCAGCGTTACTTTCATTCTTGTGCTGATTCCTCCTGAAGAATTTGAATCGTTCCGCTATCAGCAGCGGTGTTGGGTTTAAGTGCTCCTGTAAGGTATCAACAATCTCCTTAAAATTCTTGTCCATCGGTTTGGCTGGAGTGATCAAGTTTCGTAACAGCCCGTATGTCCTTGCGCCCATCAGATTTAGAAGTACCGATGCCTTTTTATCATTCTCTACTTCATTCGCCTTGCAATATACCTCCACTCTTTCCACATATGTGGTCCAATCTTCTATATCACTATCGAAAGCAGTAATATTGCCAGTCTTCAGCATCTTGAAAATCTAAAATGGCGCTTCCCGCGCTTTTCTTTCTTCCCCGTCGAGTTAAGATGGCACCTCCCGCGCTTTTCCGCCGCTGCCGCTGCTGCCAACACTGTTCTCCACGGTTCCCGTTGCAACCTGCAGCTTTTCGCGGTATTTCTATTTTTTTTTACTATATCGCTTCAATAGTTTCTCCGTTACTTGGAGAACCGCTCCCGTCGTGGAGCGGACTCTCTGGGACTTTCCCCTCCCTCTGTTCGGTCCGAACGCCACCTGCTTTGCAGCACCGGCCGCGCCCTGAGTGCTCCACCCTCTCTCTCTCTTTGCTTCTGCTTCCCGACTCGCTGCCCGGCCCCGTTGCAGAGCCACCCGATCGAGCTCTAGCCCGCCGCAGCCCAGGAAGGATCAGTGCACTACCTGCCACCAGCCCGTTTAGCTGGGGAAACCACAGACTGGAGACCAAGCCTGGCCCTCTTTTTCGAGTTTCTTCGAGTTATTTATTTATTTATTTATTTATTTTTTCTTCTGGCTTCGACCTTCGTCTGAGGAATTGATCCCCTTGAGGTGCTGCCGAATTGCAGGTAAGTTCGTTTCTAACTCGTCGCCACTGTTAGATCCGTGTGTTAAGGGAGACACGGAATGCAGGAGTTGATTTAACAAGTGTTTACTGAACAAAGTCTGGAGGTGAACTAACAACACAAGACGCTACACAGGCTTATATACCCGAGTGGTCACTACTGGTACTACAGTATACAGGGGCTTCAAAAACATAGTTCCTCTTAAAGGTACATACACTACACAACCGAGATCATGCTTTTGAAGAGTTTGTCTGATTGCCTCATGATTTGAGATGGTAGGGTGACAATATGGCATTACTGCATATATGCTTTTACGTGGTTGCTGTCGTTGTTGTTGTAAAATTTGTCCACGGACAAAAAAGGTCACGCTCAAAGGAGTTTGTGGCCCGCTCAGTATAAAAAAAATTAGTGTCTCTGTTGTACTGCTGCAAGTGTGTTCTTCTGTGTGTTTGTTTGGAGCATGCGGTATCAAGAGCGGCGATGTTGAGAATCACAGATCTTGCATCAATTCAGGCATTGTAGGCAACGGCAGCACTGCTGACCTGCCCAAATTGGCGGCTGCCATTTTTTCAACATCCGTGGAGTTTACATCTCAGTTCGAGATGCTACCTGACCAACTGAGTGTTTCCAGCATTTTATGCTGCCATTTCACATTTACAGTGTCTGCTTGCAGAGGGAAGAGGAAGACGCAGAAGAGGAAGACGCAGAAGAGAAAGATGCAGAAGAGGAGGAATCAGACGGAAGGATGCATCCCAGACAGCCCCTTCGTGGCCGGGATATCCGGGATGGAATCATCTGTTTCCGTCCCACTGGCTGGGCAGGCTGCATTTCTTGGGTGTGTGAAATGAGGAAGGCACAAGGGTGGAGTTGTGCTGACGGGAGGGCGGGAAGTCTAGAGGTGCATGCCAGAATCACAGAATCACAGAAATCACAGAAACCCCACAGTGCAGATAGAGGCCATTTCAGCCCATCGAGCCTGCACTGACACATATCCCACCCGATCCCCGTAACCCCTACACCAACACCAACACATATCCCACCCTATCCCCGTAACCCCACGTATTTAATTCCCCTAACACTAAGGGTCAATTTATCATAGCCAATCAACCTAACCCGCACATCTTTGGACTGTGGGAGGAAACCGGAGCACCCGGAGGAAACCCACGCAAACACGGGGAGAATGTGCAAACTCCACACAGACAGTCGCCCGAGGCCGGACTCGAACCCGGGTCCCTGGCGCTGTGAGGCAACAGTGCTAACCACTATGCCACCGTGAGGATAACGTACGAGGATACCAGCATCTTGTATCCTTTCAGACCCGCCGCTGGCCAAGGGCTCAGCCATGCCCCTGCCAAGAATGGCCAGCACTGTCTCCTCCAAGGGGGTGAAGTGAGGCTAGGAATACGAGATGTGCCTCATCATTGGTGCAGATTGTTGGTAGGTGAGTGATGGGGGTCCTGCATTGAGCAGTGTGTGAAGCTAGTGGTTCAGTTGGTAGGTGAGGTCTTTTGGAGATGCATTCACTGACTTTGACCAGTGGTCTGAAGCCATGAAGCTTCTTTGGGCACTGGAGCCAGGTGGTGGGGGTGACACTGCTGGCAGTGACGGCCTTGGTAATGTACTCCCACATGGCCCCTGTGGGTAGAGGGCCAGTCTTGCAGTGCTGACCCCCTGCACAAAGCTGAAGTGCTGTGTGTGAGACCCTGGGTGGCCCTTCCCAGGCTTGTTGAGCCATTTGTGGTAGTGCTGAGGCAGTTTTCCAATTTGTTGAGTTTAGGAAGGTAATTCAGCTTTAAGTGCTGAACATTGACATTTGGAACTTTTAAATATTGATTATTTGTTAAAAGACAGAAAGGGCTGAAAAATCTATTGAATCGGTGCATTTTATTTTGCAATTGCTGCAATGTGCATGGCCCTTTAAATTTCAGAGCTCCTCATTGCCCACAATGCATTGCGAGCTCCACAGCCTCGCACACAGATGTTCGGGGAAGCAGCAACGCCGCACCAGGACTACAAATTAGTCTCGGATCCCTCGTACAATGCCACCAGGACAACGTTGCACCACCTAGCACCATGCCCCCAATGACAATTTACCTCATTTAGCGCAACGGCCATTTCGGGTGGTCGTTAATAGCAGTTGGCGAGGGCACCGGCTGCTTTTTGGGTGAGAATGAGTTTTCCCACCCTAATAGGTTTCAATGAGATCCCCGCTCATTCTTCTAAACTCTAAGGAATCTAGGCCTAGTCCACTCAATCTCTCCTCAAAGGACAATCTTCCCATCCCAGGAACCAGTCCAGTGAACCTCCGTTGCACTCCCTCTAAGGCAAGTATATCCTTCCTTAGGTAAGGAGACCAAAACAGTACACAGTACTCCAGGTGTGGTCACATCAAGGCCCTATTTAGAATCATAGAATGATTACAGCACAGGAGGCCATTCAGCCCATCATGCCGGCTCTCTGCAAGAGCACTTCAGCTAGTCCCACTCCCCCGCCTTTTCTCTGTAGCCCTGCAAAAAAAATTTCTTCAGGTACTTATCCAATTCCCTTTTGAAAGCCATGATTGAATCTGCCTCCACCACCCTTTCAGGCAGTGCATTCCATTCCAGATCATCACCACTCCCTGCATAAAAAAGTTTTCCCTCATGTCACCTTTGGTTCTTCTGCCAATCACCTTAAATCTGTGTCCTCTGGTTCTCGACCCTTCTGCTATGGGAACAGTTTCTCTCTATCTACTGTGTCTAGACCCCTCATGATTTTGAACACCTCTATCAAATCTCCTCTTAACCTTCTCTGCTGTAAGGAGAACAAGCCCAGCTTCTCCGGTCTATCTACGTAACTGAAGTCCCCCATCCCTGGAACCATTCTTGTAAATCTTTTCTGCACCCTCTCTAAGGCCTTCACATCCTTCCTAAAGTGCGATGCCCAGAATTGGACACAATACTCTAGTTGAGGCCGAACCAGTGTTTTATAAAGATTCATCATAACTTCCTTGCATTTGTATACCTCTATTTATGAAGCCCAGGATCCCATATGCTTTTTTAACTGCTTTCTCAACCTGCCCTGCCACCTTCAATGATTTGTGCACATATACCCATGGTCTCTCTGTTCATGCAGCCTCCTTGTTCTTCCTACCAAAATGTATCACTTCGCAATTTTCTGTGTTAAATTTCACCTGCCAAGTGTCCGCCCATTCCACCAGCCTGTCTATGTCCTCTTGAAGTCTATCACTATCCTCCTCATTGTTCACTATACTTCCAAGTTTTGTATCATCTGCAAATTTTGAAATTGTGCCCTGTACACCCAAGTCCAGGTCATTAATATATATCAAGAAAAGCAGTGGTCCTAATACCGACCCCTGGGGAACACCACTGTATACCTTCCTCCAGTCCAAAAAACAACCGTTCACCACTACTCTCTGTTTCCTGTCACTTAGCCAATTTCGTATCCATGCTGCCACTGTCCCTTTTATTCCACGGGCTTCAACTTTGCTGGCAGGTCTATTATCTGGCACTTTATCAAACGCCTTTTAGAAGTCCATGTGCACCACCTCAACCACATAGCCCTCATCAACCCTCTCTGTTACCTCATCAAAAAACTCTATCAAGTTAGTTAAACACGATTTGCCTTTAACAAATCCATGCTGGCTTTCCTTAATTAATCCACACTTGCCCAAGTGACTGTTAATTTTGTCCCAGATTATTGTTTCTAAAAGCTTCCCCAAATCCGAGGTTAAACTGACTGGCCTGTAGTTGCTGGGTTTATTCTTACACCCTTTTTTGAACAATGGTGTAATATTTGCAATTCTCCAGTCCTCTGGCACCACCCCCGTATCCAAGGAGGATTGGAATATTATGGCCAGTACCTCTGCAATTTCCACCTTTACTTCCCTCAGCATCCTAGGATGCATCCCATCTGGTCCTGGTGACTTATCTACTTTAAATACAACCAGCCTTTCTAGTACCACCCCTTTATAAATTTTTATCCCATCCAGTATCTCAACTACCTCCTCTTTCACTATGACTTTGGCAGCATCTTCTTCCTTGGTAAAGACAGATGCAAAGTATTCATTTAGTACTTCAGCCGTGCCCTCTGCCTCCATGTGTAGGTCTCCATTTTGGTTCCCATTCGGCCCCACCCCTCCTCTTACTACACATTTAATATTTATATGCCTACAGTAGACTTTTGGATTCCCTTTTATGTTAGCTGCCAATCTATTCTCATAATCTCTCTTTGGCCCTCTTATTTCCTTTTTCACTTCCCCTTTCTATATTCAGCCTGGTTCTCACTTGTATTCTCAATCTGACATACACCCTCTTATTCTGCTTCATCTTACTCTATGGCCTAAAAATTTGGTTGCTTTACGCCTCCTGTTAGCGCCCTAAGAGGGCCACTAATGGGGCGCAAAGCAACTAGCACCTGGGCGCGGTGCCACCAATGCCTCCCACGAAATTCAGCGGGAGGTTAGCGGCGGCAGTAACCGTTAGCGCCCTGCGGCGCTGCACCACCAGCAATGATGTCATCGCCGTGTGCAGCGCCCCACTCGTGCCTCGGCTGCGATCTTCAGTAGCGCCCCCAGGCTTACCGCCGGACGCTACGTCCGACGGGGTCAGGGGAGCCTACCTGCGGATGAGGCGGCGCTAATTAAAGGGAAGGGGAGGAAGGCCTGCAGTACCGTGGCACATAGCGCCGCAATATTCACTCACAGCACCCCAAGAGGGAGACGGGGCACTTCCAGTAGCACCCCGCTTCCCTCTTGGGGTGCTACTGATGAATTTCGGCCGCGGGGGTGCTATCTACTATTAGCGCCCCGGCGAAGTTAGCACCCCAAAGGGAGCGCGACTCAATTTTTCCCCCTATATCTCTTAAGTCATCCAGGGAGCTCTGACTTTGGTTGCCCTGCCTTTCCTCCTTGTGGGAATGTACCTCAACTGTACCCGAACTATCTCCTCTTTAAAGGCAGCCTATTGTTTGATTTCAGTTTTGCCTGCCAATCTTTGATTCCAATTTATCTGGGCCAGATCCATTCTCAACCCACTGAAATTGGCCTCCTTCCAATTAAGTAATTGTACCCTAGATTGCTTACTGTCCTTTTCCATAGCTAATCTAAACCTTATGATACTATGCTCACTGTTCCCTAAATGTTCCCCTACTGACACTTGGCCCACCTCATTCCCCAGAACCAGATCCAGCAATGCTTCCTTCCTCGCTGGGCCGGAAAGGTACCAATCAAGAAAGTTCTCCTGAACACACTTCAGAAATTCTTCCCCTTTGCCCTTTAAACTATTACTATTCCAGTCTATATTAGGATAATTGAAGTCCCCCATTATCACTACTCTTTAGTTCTTGCACCTCTCTGTAATTTCCCTGCAAATTTGCTCCTCTATATCCCTCCCACTATTTGGTGACCTATAGAATACACCTGGTAGTGTAATGGCACCTCTATTGTTTCTTAACTCTAACCAAATGGATTCTGTCCTTGACCCCTCCAGGATATCCTCTCTCTCCAGCACTGTAACATTCTCCTTAACCAATACTGCCACCCCAACTCCTTTCTTTCCTTCCCTATCTTTCCTGAACACCTTATATCCAGGAATATTTAGTACCCAATCCTGTCCTTTTTTGAGCCAGGTCTCCGTTATTGCCACGACATCATATTCCCATGTGGCTATATTTGCGCCTGCAGCTCACCAACCTTATTTAACATGCTTCATGCATTCACACACATGCACTGTAAATCTATGTTCAACCTTCTTGTATTCTCTTTTAGTCTGACCCCACCTAATACCATACTATTTCTTACTCTAGTGCTATCTGTCTCTTCCAATCCTTTGTGCACCTTGTTTCTCCTTTCTAATGTTACATCCTGGTGCCCATCTCCCTGCCAAGTTAATTAAAACCCTCCCCAACAGCACTAGCAAACCCCTCTGTGAGGACGTTGGTCCCGGCTCTGTTGAGGTGCAACCCGTCTGGCATGTACTGGTCCCACCTCCCCAGAACCGGTCCCAGTGTCGCAGGAATCTAAAGCCCTCCCTTCTGCACCATCTCTCCAGCCACGCATTCATCTGCTCTATTCTCCTATTTCTATACTGACTAGCTCGTGGCACCGGGAGCAAATTCCTCCACTCTGCTTGCGATCCACTCCGATTGCGTTCTCCCAGCTCTGTCTCCAAGCTCTGTGCTCAAGCTCTGCAATATAATTGCAGTAAGACTACTTGGGCTAGAAAGTCCGCTCTGTAGCACCCTATTTCTCGGCGCCATCGGTACCATTTTGTGCTGAAAAAGGCATCCACACCGCACGCACACACTTCTGGTGTGGGCCACGCCGGACGCCATCTTGGTGAGGGCAGTAGAGCGGGTGTTAGGAGCGTGCACCATATGTTGAGTGGGCAGACCGTCACTTCAATCAGCGTGCGGTGACAGGGAGTGGTGCTGTAAGTGACTTCAAGGGCTAGAAATTCATTATAGCCCAGGAATGGGCGGTATCATTAGAAAAGTTTGAGAATTAGCGCCAGGCACTAATGCTTTAGACTGCTCGCAAAATTCATTCTCAATGCTCAAAGAAATGATTGGAACGCTAATTCAAGCCTTAAAGGCCTAGCTCATTGGCGTTACACTTAAAAGGTGGACCAATATCGGGTGCAGTCTAATCGCAATTCATTATTGCCACTGGCTTTTCTCAGTGCTTAAAGGGGAGGTTCATTGATACTGCAGCACTTCATTCTCAGCATTGCTGGCTGTGCAGCTGCCTCAGCAAGGAGAAGCACAACAAGGAGAAGGAGCGGAGGACAGAAGCAGGTGTGCTCATGGCAGATCCACCTCAGTCGGGTGGTCAGGGTGATTATTATTTTAATTCATTTTTATGGGATGTGGGTGTCGCTGGCAAGGCCAGCATTTATTGCCCATCCCTAATTGTCCTTGAGAAGGTGGTGGTGAGCCGCCTTCTTGAACCGCTGCAGTCCGTGTGGTGAAGGTACTCCCACAGTGCTGTTAGGGAGGGAGTTCCAGGATTTTGACCCAGCGACGATGAAGGATCGGTGATATACTTCTAAGTCAGGATGGTGTGTGACTTGGGGGGGAGCTTGGAGGTGGTGGTGTTCCCATGCGCCTGCTGCCCTTGTCCTTCTAGGTGGAAGAGGTCGCGGGTTTGAGAGGTGCTGCCGAAGAAGCCTTGGCGAGTTGCTGCAGTGCATCTTGTAGATGGTACACACTGCAGCCACGGTACGCCGGTGGTGGAGGGAGTGAATGTTTAAGGTGGTGGATGGGGTGCCAGTCAAGCGGGCTGCTTTGTCCTGGATGGTGTCGAGCTTCTTGAGTGTTGTTGGAGCTGCACTTATCCAGGCAAGTGGAGAGTATTCCATCACTTGAATGCTTCAATAAATGCTACATACCACCATCTGTACCACAAGCTTCACACACTGCCCAAAGCATGACACCCCCAGCACTCACCCACCAACAATCTCTACCTACCAACACTCACACCCACATCTCACGCCTTGCACACAATGACAGCTATTCAACTATGGCAGGCACAAGGGTCATTAGAATGAATGTCATATGTGTGATATGCTTATGCATAAATTTATTAATGGAGTTTGCAATATTTTGTGGTCTCTCCCATTTCACCTTTGTGCCAGGAGGATGCTGTGATATGGCATGACACAGGGATGATATGATGGGGATGTGGTCAGCAAAAGGGTTCTGGGGTTTAAGTCAACCTGGTGTGTAGCTGGAGGTCTGTTTCGAGGAGTTGGCAGAGTTCTGTGACCACCACCTTGGTGATGCGGAGCCATCTAATACACTGCTCATCGCTTAATTAAAGGTAGGAGGAGTGCTGTCAGAATACCCTCGGAGGGTAAGGCTTCCTGGTGTGAGCCCTGATGTCCCTCCTCATCCCTCTATGCATATGTTCCCATATTTCTCACTGCCTAAGCTCCCTCCGCCTTAGATTCTGGAGGGCGAGGTGGCATGTCAGTACAGCACCCATTAATGTTGCCAAGTGTAGCAGTTCGAATCTTTGAACAATAAATATAGCTACTTTGTAGTTGCCAGAAGACTGCTGATACAAAGGAAGCTTCAAATTACTCATAGGGCCTGTTCTACTGGGTGAAACTCACAACAAACCATTGAAACTAACCTGCCCTGACAGCTGGGAGTGATTAATATTGATGCCTTTAAATAACTTCCTGGAACTGTATGACAGTTTCTCTGTCGCTGTCTGGTCGAGGCGCTAAGGTAAGTGGTGACAATTAATTTTCTGGATTGGGTGGCCAGTCATGTCATGACCTTCCTGGCATTTAAGTCCCTGGAGGTACCTTGTACTGGCGGCGCAACAGGGGGGCCAGCTTTGCCGTGCGGCACTGGATTCGCTACGGTATCAGCGCCCCATTACCGCCATCTGCTGGCACTAACGGGAGGTGCTAAGGTATTGAATTTCCCCCCCCAAGGGTTCTGGTCAGACCACTTGCTCCCAGGCATAGGTGCTCTAGTTGTCATCCCCCTTGGCTTGCAGCATGACAGGGAGATGGAGCAGAGGCAGCAAAGATGAGGACAAGCTGCTCACAGAGGGAGGAGGAGAAGGACTCTCAGCAGGAGGCCTTACCCAGCTAGGGTCTTCTGAGAGCAATTCTCTTACCTCCGCCTGAGTCAGGAGCAATGTGTGAGATGTCTGCACTTTATGAAGAAGGTGCTCTCAGAATTCTGCCACCTCTTGTAACCAGACCTGCAGCCTCACACCAGGGCAAGGACAGAGTTACCAGTGGCTGTAAAGACAATCATAGTCCTGAATTTCCTCGTGTCGGGATCCTTCCACTTTAGAGCAGGCGACATCTGTAACATCTCCCAGTTCGCCATCCATTGCTGCTTATGAGACGTTCTTTACGCCAGGAGAGGGCAGGTCATTGGCCTAGAAATTCAGTTGTTTGCGCCAGCCGCTAGCGCCTTAGGAGGAGGAGATGTGGGGCGCTAGGCGGCTAGCGGCCGGGCGCTGCGCGATCTGCGCCTCTCCCCAACTTCAGTAAAGATTTAGCGGCGGCGCAAAGCCTTTGCGCGCGCTCAGCAGCGCGCGCAGATCCTGACGTCATTTCATCGTGCAACGCCCTTTGTGCGCCCCAAACCGGAAATTCAGTGGCACTGGCCTATTGCGCGCCTGGCACCCCTAGCGACTGGTAGAGGGGAATGGTTCCCAGTCGCTGCGGGGCGCGGGGGGCGCTAATTAAAGGGCACTCCTCCTGCAGTAGAAATGGCAGCCATTTTGCAACACTCCTTCTTTGTGAGAGACGGATCTTTGCAGAGAGACAAAGGTAGAGAGCTTTCTGGTTTGGCTCAACACTCGCACAGGTACTTGTGGCTTCAGGCCACAGCTTGGCACTTGTCTTTAACTTCAGAGCCATAGCATTGATTGGAAACATATAATGGGGGCTGCAATGGGTGCAAACGTTGGCCTTCTCCAT